>NW_024543059.1:53615000-54215000 GCF_018167655.1 Microtus oregoni | reverse complement strand
GTTGTCCTACACACTCAAAGGCTAGTTTGGTTGCTGAGATGTTTTCAGTAGCATGTTTTTTTCTTGATAAGGCTGAATTCTGCAGTTGGATTTTAGAGAGATGTCCAGATGCGTGGTTGTTCACTTGTCTGATAAAAGCAGCATTATATTGTCATAACTCATAATCACTGATACCAAGGAACTCCAGAGAATTAACACTGCTTTTACATGTGATTTCTATCTATAAAATCTTTGTGTGTCTGTCTGTGTGTATGTGTATGTCTGTGGATGTACGTGTGTGTGTGTGTGTGTATGTGTATGTCTGTGGATATGCGCATGTGTGTCTCTCTGTGTGTGTGTCTGTGTGTGTGTATGTGTATGTCTGTGGATATGCATGTGTGTGTGTGTCTCTGTGTGTGTGTCTGTGGATGTGCACGCGTGTGTGCATGGGTATAGAGGCCAGAGAAGACTTCAGGAATCATTCTCTGAAATGTGTTCTCCTCTTTATGAGACAAAGTATTTAACTGGGCTGGAACTCAGCAATAGTTCAGTGGGCTCCAGGACCCTGCTGTCTCCACCTCTCCAGCACTAGAATGAAAAATGTATGTTTTAACACTCGACGTTTTCACATGGATTCTGGGGGTTGAACTCAAGTGATGCAACCTCAGAGCCATGCCTATAACCCTCCATCTAATAAATGCTTTATTGTGCTATTGGTGGTATAGAAATACAAAACAAATTTTGCCATTTTAACAATTAAGTAGCATCGACATCAAAATATAAATTCTATTGCTGTTCATTTCCAAAATTTTCAGCATCCTAAAAGGAACCCTTGTGTCTATGACTACTAAACACCACATGACCAGCTTCCTTTCCTTTAGTCCCTGGTGTAGTTACTTTCTGCTCTGTGAATTTGTTTTTTCTGGATGTTTCTTATAAGCAGAATTGTATATAATCTGTCCCTTATATAGTATACTTCATCTACTGTAATTCTTCATTTTTATAAGTACCTCATTGTGTCCTTAGCCCACATTTTGTTTCTCCAATGTGACAGACATAGACTATTTTTACCTTTTGGTCGCTATAAACATAATGGAACTACTTAGTTTTTTTTTTTTAAACAACCTATGATAGACATTACCTGAAGACTAGGTGATTCTTCATGGATCAGTTTGCATGTTGGGGGAAGGTGGTAGTTGATGAGTGCAATGGGAACCAGCTCTACTCTTGCTGTGAAGTTAAGCTCTTTAAGTCCACCAGGATGAGTTGGGAGGATCTGAAATGGCCACAACCCACGGCTCTCAGCGAACCTGCATGATGAGAATTCTAAGCACGAGTTCTAAAGAGAAAGAGAGAAGGAGAAAGTGGAGCCAGAGAGAGGGGCTAGATGAGCTAGTCAGAGACCATCCAGGGAGCAAACCAATAGAAACCAAGCAAGGGTATAGAGGTGTAAATTAGAGGCTAGGGCGCTGTCAGAACTATCGAAAGAATCCACGGAATGGGTGCGAGGTGGACACAGATTGACTCTGCAAGCATTCTTGACTCACGGGGAAGCTTCTACCTGGAGAACCCCCTTGGGCTTGATGGGACACATCTATCATCCCAGCATGGGTAATGGTGGCTCAGGAGGACCAAGAGTTCAGGGTCATCCTTAGCTGCACAGTAAGTGTGTGGCTTACACACTTTTACACAATTTCTTCTGTGTGAGACGTTGTATTATATGTCGACATGGTCTATACACAAAACAAAGATTTTAAGAACATTCTCTTGGAACCTAGAATCATCAGCCTAGGTGTAATACCCCTGTACTTACTGAATGTTACTAAAGGAGTGTGTTGGGGGAGGCTACTTGTTTGTTTCCCGGACACCCAGACTCCAGAAATAATCACACAGAAACTATATTATTTAAATCACTGCTTGGCCAATCATGTAGGCATATTGTTAGTTAGCTCTTATATCTTTGGTTAACTCGTTTCTATTACTTTATAGTCTTACCATGAGGCTCGTGGTTTACTGGCAAGTTTCTGACACATTTATCCCTGGGCGTGGCTACCTGGCGTCTCCCTGACTCCGCCTTCTTTCTCCCAGCATTCAGTTTAGTCTTTCCTACCTAGCTCTACTCTGCCCTATCACAGGCCAAGGCAGCTTCTTTATTCATTAACCATTAAGAACAACACATATACAGGAGGACCTCCCACGCCGGGAGTGTATTTAAAAAGATAAAAAAATGTTTACATGTTAACATTAAAACCACTTCAAATGAAGCACAATACTTTGTGCTAGGGTAGGTTTGGGCATCCACTTCATCACCGGAAGTTTTCTGTGTAAGTCACAGCATGTGTTGCAACTAGCACCTGCAGGTTCATTCAGAAGCAGCTCTGGTAGGGTAGTGTGGTGGAAAGGGCTAATGTAGGGGTGATGAATGAGCATCCAAGGCATGCTCCCCGAGCAAAACAAAGGCAGTCCCGTGTGGGGATTCCTAGATACACAAAAGGCAGGAAACTGAGGATCTAAGGAGGCTGAAGAGCTTGAATCCCAGCCAGATGTGCAAGGAGAATCAGCGCAAAACTCCATGGCAACCTCACTGTGATGTTTCTGGAGAGGAAGGTGTTCTGGTGTGTCATCACCGCAGTTTCAGTGATGGAGGCAGAAAGACATCCCAGCCTTCCCTGCCCCCAGAACACCTACATCGTATTAGGTACACACTGCTGAGTGCCAGGAATTCAGTAACACAGGGATACCGAGGAGTTTACTACCATTAGAGGGAGGAAGAGGGGTTCACATCACTGCCTTTGCACAGGGCCTGACTCTGGACACAGGGTGGAGCATCTCTAAGAGAGTGACATTTTAGATACGCACCAAGCATTTGTGCGTCCTCAAATTCATGAGTTGGAACACCATTCCCAATGTGGTGGCATTTGGAGAGGAGGCCTTCGGTTAGTGCCAAGGTCATAGTAAAGAAATTCTTGTGAATTGGATAATGACCCTATAAAGGAGCCCAGAGAACTTATTCTCCTCTTCAAACTGGATCTTGGGCTTCGTGGCCTCCAGAAATTTCTATCATTTATAGCTACTGGATCTACTTTCTCTGAGGATGATGGCAATGAAGGATTAAATTAGATGGCATGCGCCAGCCTTTAGTAGAGTGTTGGTCAGCTTTGTTTATACTTCCGTTCACCACCCTCTCTCTCTCGTGGTCCCTGTAGTTCTTCATCTGTTGGGTAGTCTTCATTCTGATTCTTTAAGACTGCACATTTGCTTGTTTAGTGTGTGTGTGTGTGTGTGTGTGAGTGTGTGTGTGTGGTGTATAGGTGCACACACAGGGGTCAGAACAACTTGCAGTAGTTGGCTTTCATCTTCTATCATGTAGGTCCTGAGGCTTGAACTCAGGTCTTAAGGCTTAGTGGAATGTATTTTTAGACTCCAAGCCATCTCTGCAATCCCTGATTCCGAGTCTTTGGACACAGCATGGGACCTTCATGCACATAGGATTCCTACAGTCTTCCTCACACCCAGAGCCCTGCAAGAATGAGGATTCTATGTTCATTTCATCAACAGGACTCCATGAATATAAAAAGAAGCCCACCACAAAGAGCCACACATTAAAAGACAACACCAAGGCTTAATTTTAGGAGCGTGTTTATGGGTTTGCTCGGCCATCCCGTCCCTGGGGTTCTATCTTGTAAGGTGCGAGTCAGAGACCTTTGCCCACTGCCACTAATTATGCATCTCTCCCAGCCTGCTAGGAGGGTCATGGCAACTTTGCTGAGCCTGCCAAGCCAGGATGCAATTACTGCCAATTGCATCGGGGAGTTTTGTGTGGGAGAATGGCCTGTTATAGAACACACAGAGGGAGGCAAAACACTGATTATTTAATTTGTATTGTTTTTCCGTGAATCTAAAGAATCTCCCTTCTGAAAGGAGCATGGGGCCAAATGATAAAGACAGAATGGCTGGAGTAGAATGAAATGAACATACTTGCTTTTAAGACTAAGAAGCAAAAGCTCACAGAAACAAGAGTCGTAAAAAACAATGTTATTTAAATAATACTATATTTCTTCTGCCTTATCATTCTGATTACACTCAACTAATCTACAAAATTGAAAGGTAATGAGCAGTATTTCCTTAAAGCACATTAAATAATAGTGTCAAAATGCAAATTTATTCATTAAGTATAGATGAGTATGTTAAATATTTATGAGTTGTTGCTCACAGTGTGTAATTAATGCCATGGTCTTTGAGTCCAGAGCATTGGGACGACAAGGGCTATGCCATCACTGCTGGGAACTGATACCAGCTCCCCAAATACTCCTGAGGACACAGGTTAGATGTCCCTGACCCCAGTGAGTGCCATTTTGCCAGTATTTCGCACTGAATGTTCTTGGGAGCATGACTATGGCATGTCTCTAGTTTTATTTTCTCCCTTCTGTTGTCTGATAGTCTAAGTGAGGATGAGCTGAGTCTGAAGAGAGTCTCGCTTGGCTAGAATATCCATGGCCTGAAATACCCTGTTGATTGTTGTGACCTCGGGCAAGTGGAAGCATGGTATAAAAGTCTCCCTCATAAGTAGAAAATGTCATATTTTATCTCCTCTGAGCCTCTTACTCCATTTTCCCCTAAGTTTAGTCCTTTTACTTTGGGAGGAGAGACCTTGGGCTTAGAATCTTTTGAAAACCTGGTCCATTTTCTCTTCTCAGTCCATCTTATCTAAAGTCACATAAAAGCTGACAATTATTTCCTTTATTAAATGGCTGGTTTATTTTGGCAGGCTCTGGAAATTTAAAGGCCTCAATCACAGTGTCCTTTATCTATGTTCTAGGTTACTTGCTGAACCTTTCTTCATGATTCAGTTATTATAGAGCCCAAACAAACCTGCAGGTGCAGAGTAGCAAAGAAAAACTTTGTGCTTCTACCAGAGCCAAAGAAGGGCTGATTCCTATGTTTTTGTAAGTGTACCAGTAGCCTTTGTAATGCTCCAAAGTTTTAAAGACAGACAATAGGTTCTTCTGATACTTAACTTACCAAGAGTTAGATCCTGGGGCCAGAGAGATGGCTCAGTAGATAAGGGCACTGATGTCCAAGCCTGATGACCTGAGTTTGATTCCACAAACCTACAGGGTGGAGGAAGTGAACCAACACCCTCAAGCTGTTGCCTGACCTCCACATGTGAGCTATGGCACACACATGCCTACACATGCATGTACGTGCACACCGTCCCACCCATGATAAATGAATGAATGAATGAATGAATGAATGAATGAAAAATGTGAAAAGAGAATGAGATGTCCGTGATTCCATTACCATAGAACTCTATAAATGTGTCTTCTGGAAGGGATTTCATTTCCTAATTCTTTTCCTCTCAATAATGGATAATCTTGCCATCATACCTCATGACACTTGGATGTTGCAGTATTTCCTGCAGGAGTGGCCAGTGTCCGTGCTTATGTATCACTGACGATGGCTGACTTGTTTTAGCCCATCAAATGCTGTCTAATGTGAAGGCAGCTCGGCTCGAAGCCCAGGCGCTGACAGACGACTCGTGCTTGCCCTTGCTCTCTGAGGCTTCTGTCACTCACCACGGGCAGCACGGTCTCCAGCTTCAGGTGTGCTGTGTGTGAAGTGTGAAACAGCCCAGGAGCAGACCTGAGTCCAGTGCTCAGGGGGACCCAAGCCAAGTGCCAATCACCTGAACCTTAGACAAGCCCAACCTACCTATGGAACTGTGGGTTGAACTTAAAAGAGTTAGAGAGGTCACCAGTTTGGGAGTAAGCGTGTGTGAATGTGTATTTATTTTATATAAATGGGCACAGACCTCAAATTACTGGTGCAGTCCCTACTAGTATGTGGTGTTGTGTCCATCAATACGTTGACACTGTTGAGCGCCAATGGCAACAGCTACGTCTTCTTTATCTGAAACTTTGTACTCATTACAGGCTACCTTACTCTTTCTACCCTTTCTTCAGTCCCTCTGAATCACCATTTGACTTTCTTCTATGAATTTGGTTTTTCTGGGAGCCTCATATGAAGGGAATTAAAGTATTTGTCCTTCTGGTGGTTGGCTTATTTCAAATATTGTAATAGCTTCAAGGTTCATTTGTGTTGTAGCAGGCATCAAAATCTCTTATTTTTAAAGCTGGATAACTGTCTGTCCTGTGCATTGTATGGATGTGGCCCGTCCTGTTTTCCATCCATCTCTTCATGGAGGCTTGGAGTCCTCTCACCTATAGGCTGTCATGAATACCGCTGGTAGGATAGGCATACAAATCTCTGTTTCAGTCTGCACTTCCTCCTCTGCTGAGTATACACTCAGATAGGCAACTCTTGGAGCATATGGTAATTTTATGCTTCATTTTTAAAGGAATTATCATACTGTTCCCCATTGTGACTAGCCCACTTTACATTCTCATCAGCAGTGCATGAGGGCTCCAGCATCTCTGTATCCTCTTCAAAGTGTGGCACTTTCTTGTTCCTTTTTTGTTTCTTTTCATAGCAGTCATTGGGGCTAAAGAGATGGCCGGCAGTGAAGAGCACATACTGCTATTGCAAAGGACCCGAGTTCGGTTCCCAGCACCCACTTGGGATGGCTCACAAAGGCCCACGACTCAGTTTCAGAGGAGTACACACCTTTGTACTCTGCAGGCACCTGCATTCACCTGCACACGCTTACACAGAGACACACTAACACAACATACATGCACACAAATTAAAAACAAACCTTTATTGCTTTAAATAACAGTCCTCTTGTGGCTGTGAAATGGCTTTAATTTGTGTGTGTCTGATGACCTAGTGATACTCAGGGTCCCCTCACGTGCTTGTTGGCCATTTATCTGCCTCCTTTTGTATCTGTCCACATCCTTTTATTTTAAAATCAGTAATTAGTGATCATCATCATAGGACTTACTGCTGAAAAAAATACACATAATGGGAAATTTGTGGATATTTCAATATTTTCCTCCCTTGTATTTTTTATGAAGCTTGAATATTATGATTTTTATATCATTGTTTAAAAATTAGAAAAATAAACATTGCCAGGCATTTTGGTGAATGCCTTTAATTCCTGCACCGATGAGGCTGAGGCAGTGAATCGCTGTGAGTTCATGGTTATCTCAGTCTAGACAGTGAGTGCTACGCTGGCAAGGGCTATGTGGTGAGACTCTGTCTTAGAAACAAATACAATAAAAATAACAGAAAGAAAGAAGAAAAGTAACCAACCACTTCTTGCCTATTCAATAGGTAGCAATTACTTCTCCAGTGAATCTCAGGTTGTATTTTGAAGGGTTCTCCCAGGAAATATCTGTCTTTCAATTACATTTACTTAGTTGTATGTATTGAGGCCAGAGGATGCTATTGGGAGCCTTCATCTGTTCCTCTCCACCTTATTTGGAGACAGGGTTTCTCAGGGAACCTGAGGCTGTTATTTCAGGTAGACGGGCCGGCAGAAAGGCCCAGGACTCCCCCTGCCCACATGCACAGCACGAGGGTTATAAATGTGTGCAGCCAGGTCTGGAGTTTTCCTTGGGTGTGATAACTGGGGTCTGAAAGCCTGTTCCGGAAGTATTCTATTCACTGACCCCACTCTTTAGGCTGGATTCTCTTTTTTTTATTTACTAATTAAGAACCCTACTTTGTCATGCTTGTAATGTTATCTGATTTTTAAAATGCTAATTAAAATTTAGAACCAGAGCTATGAAACATGTTATAAAAACATGGGAAGAATCGTCTTTTATGTGATTAGGATTTTTCTATGGCTCTTCTGCTCAAATGTGACCCTGGCCAGCCCAGGCTCCTAGACCTCTCTCCACGACTGTGTGAGCCTTTTATGGGCCTCAGTATTTGTGTGTCTCCTCTGCTTACTGGGTTGGACGGAACGCCATCAGCATCAAGGAGGAAAATCAAGAATGTTTCTGCTCCCTTGAGAGCCTCTGGGGTGAGAGAGGGCAAGACAACATCTGTCTATAATTGGGAGCAACAGCAAGCAGGGCCATAGTCAGGCAAGGGGAAAGTCAGGATACCCTTTATAATCGTCAGTGAAAATATTGATGAGACAAGAATGCAGTCTCGCAAGCATTGAAATAAGATAGAGTTGCCGCGAAGGGCATCTCTTTGAGGTGTCATTTTGTCCTGAAAATGAATGGAGTCTGCATTGATTCTTCCTTCCACAGCTTGCTGCGGGGCAGGGCTCCGGCAGCTGTGTTTCTGTGATCTCCGTGGGCAATCGAGCAGGAGTTGCTCAGTGTCACACAGGTAGGCTGACCTTTGGACATTGTGACCTGACCTTGCCATCTACAAATAGATAATTACATAATTATGTACATCCTTGATAATTGTGCAATTAGGTCACAAAAATAGAAAAAAACATCTGAAGGTGTTTTAAACAGTTCAGTCTTGTAATGGGCCATATTTATAGGTATCCTGGGGCACATGCTGCCCGTGACAGCAATTTAGACATGCCTGATGCATAGATACGACTGGGGGCGATGGCACCTGGAACCTCAGCACACAGGTGTACTAGCAGTGGAAAGGAAGCAAGGGGGAACAAGTGCCTGGCTAATCGTTAATGGGTAATATAATGGTGTTCAATTTTTTTTTTAAGGAGATCAGGATTATTTGCTCATGTTTAACTAGCACCTATTTTGATATCATACCTTCTGATTTTATATTACAAGCTGAAATAAATATTTCCAACTGTCACCCAAATGCATATTTTAGTCTAATCGGTCAATTTTGGTAGTACCTCTTGAATCTAATTGACCGTTTAACTTTTCTGGTTTCTTCCCACCGTATATCCATAATTCACACATGGACGCATGGAAGGCAATGATTGCAGTATTGGCAGATAGGCTTATTGAGCTCAGCAAGGGCTGAGTTCTCGCATTGATCACCCCACTTAATCACGTCAATAGCCACAGTGAGGAGATAGCAGAGCATCTGTATGTGGGCTTTAGCGATGGAGGCTCATCACTCACGGTCGCACATCTCAGGAGCAGCGATCTGAAAGCCTTAGCTTTCTCAGCTGAAGCATGGATGCTCCCTGGATTCCCTTTGATGATTGGCACCACGTGAGAAAGTGGGTGGAAAAAGTTCGCAGTGGCAGTGCCCGGAGTCGGCACCCGACCCGGGTGCCGCCCTCCTTACGTACCACCCCTAGTGCTTTGCCAAGGTCACACAGTGAATTGGGGCCGTGCTTACAGGCCAGGTCTCCTGACTCATTTTTTACTACCAGTCTCCAGCTTATAATTTAAAAGTGGTTAAATCTGTTGTCCATCTCCTAGGGCATGGTCAAGTGTTATCTAGTTTATGCCAGCTTTGTTGTGATTAGAGACGAAGCTTCCCCTCCTAACGGGAAGACCTGACAAATAGGAATGTTTAAAGAAAAGAGATAATATCACAGAAAGGGAGATATTTGGTTTGCACTGGGGCAGTTCTTCATGGCAGACTCCTGAGAAGCCTTTCTCCCTGCTCAAACCCTGTGTGTTGTGATGTGGGATTCTCTTCTCTATGCTATGAATATTTTTTATTACCATTGTTTAATAAAGAAGATATTTTGGCCTGTGGCAGGGTAGAATAGAGCTAGGCAGGAAAACTAAACTGAATGTAGGGAGAAAGAAGGTGGAATCAGGCAGATGCCATGCAGCTGCTGAAGGAGAAAGACACTGTAACCTTACCGGTAGGCCACAGCCTCGTGGTGATACATAGATGAATAGAAATGGGTTAATTTAAGATATAAGAGCTAGCTAGAAGGACGCCTGAGCCATTGGCTAAATAGTGCTGTAATTAATATAGTTACCATGTGATCATTTGGGTCTGAGCAGTCAGGAAATGAACGAGCATTCTGTTTACAGTGTTGAGAGCAACCATTGGTTACTTTCAGCAGAGGGTGGCATGGGATGCCATCAGAAACATCTGTAGGTGAACTGGAAAATACGTAACCCCCAGAACATGGATGATTGTCTTCCAGGACTGTTGACTAAACCATCCAGGAAATAGGTGGCATGGTTAGCAGGAACAGGAAGACAGATGTGATGAGACAGCTCATGGACCTCACCATGCGTCAGTGGGAGTTTCTGAAATCTCTCTGCTGGCATCAAGGACCACAGAGGCAAAAGTGGAAACTAGCTGAATCCTAACCCTACAAATATAAAGCACCAACTAATGAGATGCATTAGGAAGACATGCGGAGGCCAGCGCTGACTGAGCCTGACTCCCTAAGCAGAACTAGGTCATGGGGTGCGGGCCAGAAATCATGATGGCTGCTGCTTCTCGAACAACCGGAGGTTCCCTCCCACTCACCTGGTCCACCTGCCATGTGTCTTCTTCCTCCCCCTCTTCCTTCTCTCTCTCCTCCCCCTTCTCCCCTTGTGTTTCCTGCCCTCTTCCCTTCATTGTTCTTTCTTCTGCTCTTTACTTTTTAGAGTGTTGTTTTTTTTAAAGTCTGTACAAACTAAACTGAAGGTTCAGAGCCTTGCCATGGAACTTCTGTCTCCTTGTACACATAGAACCTCTCTCATCGCCAACATTCCCACCCAGTTTGGTAATTATGACATTGTTATTGCCCAGAGTCCAGAGCTAGGATTGGAGATCTCAGTGCTGCATTTGCAGGCTGAGAGCCGTGTAGACAGACATGCACACACGGCCATAGCATTATTCCACAGAGTGAGGTTTATCATTTCCAGAATGGTTTGTACCCTTTCCGGGATGTCCTCTTTCACCTATTAGTGAGCATTCACCTTCCTTAAGTTTAGAATGTTTCTTCAATATGTGGCTTGATACTTTCCTTTATTTTAGGTTATTTCTACTTGGATTTTTAATTTTTTATACTTTATTGTTTTTAATAAGCTATACATTTCTGCCCACTCCCCTTCCATCATCGCCCCCACCCCCTATGCTCCCAATTTACTCAGGAGATCTTGTCTTTTTCTTATTTTTAGATGGATCCATGTATTTCTCTGTTAGGGTCTTCTTTGTTGTCTAGGTTCTCTGGGGTTGTGGCAATCAACAGAGCACAGCTCCCAACTACACTAACTGGAGAAAAAGAGACCCTTCCCCCAGATACTCCTGACTGTCTTTGTACATACTATGTAGCTGAAACATGTGTCAAATTCAGCAATCCTGTCTCATCTTCCTTAGTGCTGGGGTTATACCACCTTTCTTCTCTAAGGTATCTTATTTTAGGAAAAAAAAATGCCTCTGCTCCTTCCAGTATCCTCTTCGTTTACCACATTTAAAAATTCAACAACCCACTCAACAAGAGAGAGCCCCTGGTTGGTGCTGGAACCCAGGCAAGCGCCCGGGCTAATGAGACCACGGGTCTTGGAGAGACCCTGCATCTTCTACTGTATTCAACAAGCATAATCCCTAACTACATTCTGGGCATGTAAATGTTAACAATGAGGTAGCCCTCACTGCTCTCTAAAGTAACTTCTCTTTGCAACAGACTTTATAGGAAACAGACACAGACCTATTACCCAGAACAAGCAAGCAAACAAATAAGAAAACCCAGAACTGATCAAAATACAGAGAACAAGTGTTGCATCAACAAGTGTACATCAACAACACAATTCTTACCTGCCAGGCCCAGGGAGAATTGCAGGAGACGGAGTAGAAAGATCATAAGAGGCAGAGGAACAGGGTGTCCGCTGTGATACTGCGTCTTCTAGAGATTTCAGAGAAGCCATACTCACAAGGTCTCACCAACATGGCTGCCTAAAAGACCTGAGCAAGGCTGTTCAGCCTAGACAAAGAACTACGGGCAATTCCGGAGTGCTGAGAGCAGGAGAAAACAGTCTTCCCAAGGGAAAAGCATACCAACTGGTTTTCCAATACCAGGCAGTCAGTCCTGAAATCTGATCTGAGCCCTGAAATGCACGTGTGTGTGTGTGTATGTGTGTGTAACATTATATGGAATAAGTTGTAGTTATATATTTCATAGAGAGATAGGGAAACAAAGACAGACAGAACACAAACACAATCAGAAAGACACACAGAGAGAAATATAGACATACAAGAAAACAGAAAGACACACACAGAGAAACAGACAAAAAAAGACATACAGAGACAGAGACAGAGAGAGAGAAAACACAATTAAAAAAAAAGAAGCTGTGATGCAGACAGCAAGGGGGAGGGGCATGGGAAGGGTTGGAGGGAAGAAAGGGAAGGCAGGAAATGACAGGAACACACATCCCCTGTGCTTTGGCCTGGGTGTCCCCACTGACACCCTAGATTACTAGTCTGCTTTCCAGCTGGCGTGCCCTAGAACCCATCTAGTGAGTTTTTAATTTTAATTTCTGAAGTTTTCTGCGGCAGAATTTCCATTTGAATTTTAGTTATCTGCTGAATCATTCATAGTCCTAAAATTTTCTTGAATCTGTTAAGCACAGTTGGCCTTGTTTGGTTTATAATGACTCTGCTGTTTATCCCTGCTAAGGTCATCCCCATGGTTTGCTAATGCGCTTATTATATGTTCTAGTGGCTTCTTGACAGATGCTCAGTTGAGAGTTCTTGGTTGTGTGTAAAAACATACATGAAGGTTAATATTCAGGAGGATGCCTATATGTTTTTCTTTGGGTTCTCCTTATTTAGCTTCTCTAGGATCACTAATTATAGGCTCAATGTCCTTTGTTTATGGCTAGAAACCATATATGAGTGAGTACATCCCATGTTCCTCTTTTTGGGTCTGGCTTACCTCACTCAGGATAATGTTTTCTATTTCCATCCATTTGTATGCAAAATTCAAGAAGTCCTTGTTTTTCACTGCTGAGTAGTACTCTAATATGTATACATTCCATACTTTCTTCATCCATTCTTCCATTGAAGGGCATCTAGGTTGTTTCCAGGTTCTGGCTATTACAAACACTGCTGCTATGAACATAGTTGAGCATATACTTTTGTTGTATGATAAGGCCTCTCTTGGGTATATTCCCAAGAGTGGTATTGCTGGGTCCAGGGGTAGGTTGATCCCGAATTTCCTGAGAAACCACCACACTGCTTTCCAAAGTGGTTGCACAAGTTTGCATTCCCACCAGCAATGGATGAGTGTACCCCTTTCTCCACAACCTCTCCAGCTATATATATATATATATATTAGTGATCCTAGAGCAGCTAAATAAAGAGAACCCAAAGAAAAACATATAGGCATCCTCCTGAATATTAACCTTCATCAGGCGATGAAAGGAGACAGAGACAGAGTCCCACATTGGAGCACCAGACTGAAATCTCAAGGTCCAAATCAGGAGCAGAAGGAGAGAGAGCACGAGCAAGGAACTCAGGACTGCGAGGGGTGTACCCACACACTGAGACAATGGGGATGTTCTATCGGGAACTCACCAAGGCCAGCTGGCCTGGGTCTGAAAAAGCCTGGGATAAAACTGGACTCGCTGAACATAGTGGACAATGAGGACTACTGAGAACTCAAGAACAATGGCAATTTTGGGTTTTTGATCGTACTGCAGGTACTGGCTTTGTGAGAGCCTAGGCAGTTTGGATGCTCACCTTACTAGACTTGGATGGAGGTGGGTGGTCCTTGGACTTCCCACAGGGCAGGGAACCCTGATAGCTCTTTGGGCTGATGAGGGAGGGGGACTTGATTGGGGGAGGGGGAGGGGAGGGAACTGGGAGGCGGTGGCAGGGAAGAGACAGAAATCTTTAATAAATAAACGAAAAAAAAATAAAAAAAATACAAAGGGCAAAATTAAAAAAAAACATACATGAATAATTTGCCTCTAAATATTATTATTTTCCTTCAGAGAGGTTATAAATTTTTCTTAGCCACTGTAAAGCTGAGTTGAGATGACTAGAGTTTGCTTCGTGGAGTGTGGTTCAGTCCTTGTGTTATCTTACCTTCTAAGCAGTTCTTTCCAGAGGCCTCCCTTTGGGAGGACCTGAACTTGAGAACCCCGAAGCTCTGAAGCTGCTGGGGATTTTCTTTAGATTCCCAGCCTATGAATCAGGAAACACTTTCAAGGAATAAGCTGAGTTAAATGTCACAACTCCCTCTTTGCATTTTCCTTCTGAGAATCTTGGCTCCCATTACCCTGTTCCTCAGCAGTTCCCTAGTGTCTTTCAAAGGATTTTTCTGGTCATATTTTACCATCTTACCAGTTGTTCTTAGCAATAAATGCTAAGTCTGCGTGAGTCAGTACAACACTCTCACTACCATCAAAACCTCTGTGCTTTTCAAATCGTGAGTTCTAAATATGTGGAGAATGTGTACATGCATGGTGTGTGTGTGTGTGTGTAGTGGGGAGGTGTGTGTGTGTATGTATGTATGTATGTAGTGGGGAGGTGTGTGTGTGTGTGTGTGTATGTATATGTAGTGGGGAGGTGTGTGTGTGTGTGTGTGTGTGTGTGTAGTGGGGAGGTGTATGTGTGTCTGTGAAAGTCCAAGGACAGCTTTGGCCATCAGCCCTCATCTTCCAGCTTGTTTGAGAGACTCTTTTCATTGAGAGTCTTTTCGTTGCTGTTTGCTGCTGTATACATGCTTATGCCAGCGATGAACTTCCTGTCTCTATCCCTTAACTCAGCACAGAAATGCTTCTGTATATGCTAGAGTAACAGACATGCACTGTCATGCCCAGCTTTACATGAAGTCTTGAGATTCAAATTCATTTCCTCATGCTGTGTAGTGAGCTTTCCCACTGGGCTATCTGTCTCCCCAGCCACAGATTAGAATTTTTAAGAGGTAAATTTCCAGGAGACCAGTATACATTTTACTTGTAACGCCTTGTCCTAAATACTGCATACATATTCATAGTTACTGACAGCATTAATGATTTTTACTTGGAGTCTCTCAATGAAAAAATGAACACTAAACTCATTTTATTCAGGAGTTAAAATTCCACATAAAAATCCTATTGAAGAGTCATTGTGATAAATGAATATGGACTCAGAAAAGTGAGCCAGCTAAACCCCATAAAAGTTTTAAAGTGATGTCAGGAGAGTCAGACCCAGAGACGCTGAGAACCTCTAACTGCCTGGGATTAATTCATCCTCTATGAGATAGGTGTTCGCTCTCCAGTGGCAACTTTGATCCAGTGTTCTTGTGCTGTCAGAGAGCAGAAACCTGAAGGCCTCGAAGTGCTGCTGTGATTTGGATCCAAAACCATAATGAGGTTTTGATCCCTTTCAAGAGTAAGGCCTTATCTCCAGAGGCGGTAGCAGCCGTGGGAAGAAGAGGTGGTAGCGGTTACAGACGGACCACCGCTGGGAGTGTTGCTCAAACTGTTTGCCTACTTCCAACTTCCATACGTTGATTGCTTGATAGGATATTTATTTCTTCTTCATCCTTTATATGAGGTATTAAGTTCCTGGGATTGCAACTTATATAATTTTTTAGCCACTTACATTTTCTGAGTGTTTCTCCTAGGAGAACTGTAAGAAAACACCCATACCGAGTAAGAACACTGGCTGTGAACACTTTAGTGCTGCTAGTATTTTATAGCTGGCCAAGCTGAGGAATATAGCATTTGGATAATTAAGAAAGAAAAATCTCATTTGGTGGGATTCTCTGTGTTTCCAGTTTTCTGAGCACAGGCAGTGCTATCTGCCTCTATATTTTGAAGGTTTGTAGCATCTTAAGAGATGTTGACTTTGAGCACTGAGTCCTTATGAAGGGCATCACGGCATTCCAGATAACAACTGGCTCAGAGATACTATGTTCCTCATTGCCAGGCAATTTCTAATGTCTATATTTTCATGATCCAAGCTGGATTCACATATGGAGACTCAGTAGAAGGGACAAGGATGAATGGCAACTGTCTAGTTTTAATTATTAATTAGTATTTATTTTATACTCAAAATTTATTTTACATAGCATTTTGAGTTTCAAAATAGATGACTTTTTATAATCCTCACCATATATAAGCTACAGAAGAGCTATCATTCCTCATGTTCTTGCCAGCTCGTCTGTATTTTCACAATCCAACCAGCTCAGCCTTGGGCACTCTCACCCGTCCCTTTCCTTAAATCTCCGTCTTCTCAAGAATGCCACACAAATGCAATCGGATGGATTCATGCGCGCACTGGCTTCTTTGTGGCAGCGCTGACTTCCTGGCCACAAGATAAAGTAGCTGACATTCCATGCGGAGGAAATGATAGTTCTTTTCTTTTTATTGATGAGTATTACAGCACATCAAGAGGAGCCATCACTCATCCACTCATCTGTTAAAGGACATTCGGTGGGTTCTTGTTGTGGCGTGATTATGAAGAATGTTGATATCAATGTTCATGTACAGGTTTTTGTTCTGAATGGAGGTTATTTCCTTAATCCATAGGCATCGCATTGTTATGGTGTAGGGTGTATTGATTATACCTTAACATTGTAAGAATCAGAACAGTCTTCATCGTAGCTGTCTCGGTTTGCATTCCTTTCTATCTCATACCGCAGACCAGTTTATTGCAAATTCTCTCTGGAAATTAAAATGGTGGCATTTTGTTGGTTTTGTTGCGATTCTTTTGAGTTTTTCATTGGGCAATCTTCTTGGCCATCCCAAGGTATGTGAATGGTAGGATTTTGTTTACATTTCCCTGACATCCAGTGACATTGGTCACCTCTTAAGTGTCTATTTAATGCTTTGCATCACTTTGGCTAGGCGATGGCATCCAATTACGTGGAAGGACATAACAGGATGGTACTGTCAGGGTTTCCATTAGTGTATTTACCACTGAGATCAATGGAGTCTGGGAAGCAAATGCCATCCATCACGCCAGTGGGCCTCACCTACTCACTTGAAGGCACTGAGAAGAAACTCTGGCATTTCATGAGGAGAAGACCCTCAGCAGGCTGCCTTGGCCTCGGCTCTTCTCTGTTTCACTGCCCTACTGGGTCTGGAACTGTAGCTTTGCTCATCTGCAGTAGCCAGTTCTTTGAATGAAGCATCTTTTTCAAGAGAAGGATCTGGTCAGTTCTGTGTGGTAGCATTTCATTTGTATTTTAATAAATAAAGCTTGCCTTCCTTTATCCCAATCCTCCTGTTTTCCCAAGGCCCGACCTCCTTCCCTTCTAACTTTTCTCTCCCCATCTCCCCTTACCCCCACCCCACCCCACCCCAAGATCCCAATTTTCTCCCCGGCAATTTTGTCTACTTCCCTTAGCCAAGAGGATAACTATATGTTTTTCCTTGGGTTCCCCTTCTTACTTAGCTTCTTTAGATTCACCTATTGTAGACTCCGTGACCATTATTTATGGCTAGAAACCAATTATGAGTGAGTACATCCCATGTTCATCTTTTTGGGTCTGGGATACCTCACTCAGGATAGTGTTTTCTATTTCCATCCATTTGCATGCAAAATTCGAGAAGTCATTGTTTTTTACCACTGAGTAGTACTCTAATGTGTAGATATTCCATACTTTCTTCATCCATTCTTCCATTGAAGGGCATCTAGGTTGTTTCCAGGTTCTGGCTATTACAAATAATACTGCTATGAACATAGTTGAACAAATGCTTTTGTCATATGATAGGGCATTTCTTGGGTATATTCCCAAGAGTGGTATTGCTGGGTCCAGGGGTAGGTTGATCCCGAATTTCCTAAGAAACCGAAACACTGACTTCCATAGTGGTTGCACAAGATTGCATTCCCACCAGCAATGGATGAGGGTACCCCTTCCTCCACAACCTCTCCAGCAAAGGTTATCGTTGGTGTTTTTGACTTTAGCCATTCTCACAGGTGTAAGATGATATCTCAAAGTTGTTTTGATTTGCATTTCCCTGATTGCTAAGGAAGTTGATCATGACCTTAAGTGTCTTTTGGCCATTTGAACTTCTTCTGTTGAGAATTCTCTGTTCAGATCAGTGCCCCATTTTTTAATTGGGTTAATTAGCATTTTAAAGTCTAGTTTCTTGAGTTCTCTATATATTTTGGAGATCAGACCTTTGTCTGTTGCGGGGTTGGTGAAGATCTCCCAGTCAGTAGGTTGCCTTTGTGTCTTAGTGACAGTGTCCTTTGCTTTGCAGAAGCTTCTCAGTTTTAGTAGGTCCCATTTATTCAATGTTGCTCTTAATGTCTGTGCTTCTGGGGTTATACATAGGAAGCGATCTCCTGTGCCCATCTGTTGTAGGGTATTTCCCACTTTCTCTTCTATCCTTTTCAGTGTGTTCGGGCTGATATTGAGGTCTTTAATCCATTTGGACTTGAGTTTTGTGCACGGTGAAAGATGTGGGTCTATTTTCATTCTTCTACAGGTTGACATCCAGTTGTGCCAGCACCATTTGTTGAAGATGCTTTCTTTCTTCCATTGTATACTTTTAGCTCCTTTATCAAAAATGAGGTGTTCATAGGTTTGTGGGTTAAAATCCGCGTCTTCTATACGATTCCATTGGTCGACTTCTCTGTTTTTATGCCAGTACCACACTGTTTTCATTACTGTAGCTCTGTAATAGAGTTTGAAGTCAGGGATGGTAATGCCTCCAGAAGATCCTTTATTGTATAGGATTGTTTTGGCTATCCTGGGTTTTTTGTTTTTCCATATAAAGTTGATTATTGTCCTCTCCAGATCTGTGAAGAATTTTGATGGGATCTTGATGGGGATTGCATTGAATCTATAAATTGCCTTAGGTAGAATTGCCATTTTTACTATGTTGATCCTCCCAATCCAAGAGCAAGGTAGATCCATCCATTTTTTGGTATCCTCTTCAATTTCTTTCTTCAATGCCTTAAAGTTCTTGTCAAATAGATCTTTCACTTCCTTGGTTAGATTTACCCCAAGATATTTAATGCTGTTTGTGGCTATCGTGAATGGTGAAGCTTCTCTGATTTCCCTCTCTGCTTCCCTATCCTTTGTGTATAAGAGTTAGTTCCTTGGGCAGTTGAGAATAGGGAACCTGAAATGACCCTATCCTTGAGCAATACTGACGAATATCTTGCATATCATCATAGAACCTTCATCTGGTGATGGATGGAGATAGAGACAGAGACCCACACTGGAGCACTGGACTGAGCTCCCGAAGTCCCAATGAGGAGCAGAAGGAGGGAGAACATGAGCAAAGAAGTCGGGACCACGAGGGATGCACCCACCCACTGAGACAGTGGAGCTGATCTATTGAGAGCTCACCAAGACCAGCTGGACTGTGACTGAAAAAGCATGGGATAAAACTGGACTCTCTGAACATGGCGAACAATGAGGGCTGATGAGACGCAAAGGACAATGGCACGGGGGTTTGATCCTACATAATGTGATGGCTTTGTGGGAGCCCAGCCAGTTTGGATGTTCACCTTCCTAGATATGGACGGAGGTGGGAGGTCCTAGGTCTTACCTAGGGCAGAAAACCCTGACTGCTCTTTGGACTGGAGAGGGAGGGGGAAAGGAGTGGGGGGAGGGGGAGAAGGGTGGGAGGAGGGGGGAGGGAAATGGGAGGCTGGGAGGAGGTGGAAACTTGTTTTTTTTTTTCTCCTTTTCTCAACTAAAAAATAAATAAATAAATAAATAAATAAATAAATAAATAAATAAATAAATAAAGCTTGCCTGAAGATCAGAGAGTAAAACAGCTCCATTGGTCAGCCTTACAGACCAGACAATGGTAACACACACCTTTAATCCCAGGAGCCACACTAATTGCTGTGGAAACCGGGGTGGTGCATGCCTTTAATTCCAAGCCCTAAAGAGGATTATAAGACAAGAGGAGACAGCTCTCAGGCAAAGTCTCATTCTGAGATTCCTGGAGACAGGATCGCCATTTCCGACTAAGGTTGTGGTAAGACCCAGTAGCTAGCTGTTTTGCTTTTCATACCTTCAGGTTAAACTCCAATTTCTCTCTCTGAGTTTTTATTAATCGTGTTTCAATTCTGTTTGTCTGGAACCCCTCACTAATATACAGATCAATTGCTCATATTTACATTCTGTGTGGTGGTGTGTGGTTATTGAATTTTCAAAAGTCTTTTTAAGACTCTAGATAAAAATTTACTTAGATATATGATATACCCATATTATCCCCAAGATGTGGCTCATGTTAAAATTCTCTTAGGAATGTCTTTTTTTGTAAAACGTTTCCATTTTTATGAAGTCACATTTTTAGTTCTTTCATGGATCATGTTTTGGATATCATGCATATTTATTTCAAGCCAAGGACACGAAGAGCTTCTGAGTTTTGTATGTTTAAGTTCATAATTCTCTGAGCAGCGAGGTCTGCATGACATGGGGAACTGGTCCATTCTGGGCTTTGCTTTTGTACGAGTAATGATGTAAAACTATTCTGACACCATTTGCTGCAAAGATTCTGCTTGCTTTATCAGGTTGCCTTTGAATCTCAATCTAGTAGGTTTGTGTGAACTTGTGTCTGGACTTACGGTTCTGCTCCCATGATCTCTGTTTCTATCATTTCACTAACACCACAGCTTTGATTGGCACAGATTTATAATATGCTGTAGAACTGAACAGCACAGGTTCTCTTCATTCACCCTCCTTCACTGGAGATGAGTGAGGCTATAAGGTGGAGAGACCCGCCTAAGTGACATCCTTCCTCCTGTCAGGTCACACCTCCTGCACCTTCCTAAAAGACACCACCAACTAAGGAGCTAGGCACTTAATATTTTTATATTTATTTATTTATTGTATGCAGATGAGCATGTTGCTCATATGTGTATATGTATGTATCGCATGCATAACTGTGCCCGCAGAGGTCAGAAGAGGGTGTTGGGTTCCCTGGAACTGGAATTGCTTGTGATTTGCCATGTGGGTTCTAGGAACGGAACCCTGGTCCTCTGCAAGAGCAACAAGCACTCTTAACTTCTGAGCCAGCCCTCCTGCTCCATAGGAATCAATGTTAAAATGGCAGAGTTTATGGGAGATATTTTTTGCTGTAACCAAAGCATAGCGTGTCATTTTGCCTTTTAAAACAATCAATTCCATATATGTATCACCCACCAACCTTTTTCTTTTATAAAGAAGCAATCCATAGGTGCTTCTGAATCCTTACTAACAGTGTCTATACTTCTTTTTATCAGGAGTTCCAAGTTGTCACTCTGTGTTCTCCAGTCAGGGATAATTTCCCTCCTTAGAACCACCGAGGCATTCTCAATTTCACTGCAGCCACGGGTGGTGCAGATGGGAAAGCTGCCTCTTCCCTTGGCTCCATTCCTTTACTTTGTTCCAGCTTTGATAGACTACTCTGCACTAAACTTGAGTATTGCTTCTATAAAAAATTCAAACTACATTTACTTAACCTTTATCTCTCCTAGTAAATATTTATTAAACAAATCATCGAATGGTTAGTGCCTGAAAAATATTACTTATTATCGAATATAGATATTTTGTCTTCTTTCATGATCTTGCCATTTCTACGTGTGTGTGTGTGAGTGTGTGCTTCACACACTCTTCTTTTTACTGACATTTCATCTTGTTCCTTTTCTTCCAGGTCTGTAACTTAAGCACTTTTAGTTACAACACTGGTAACACACTGATTTTTAAAATTTGAGTGAATTTCTCATTCTTATCTTTCTGTCATCCCATCGCCTACCCAGTGGCAATGTATCTGCAGCATTCATTAACAATGTGACCCTTCCTGTTTGGTAACAAAATCACAATCGATTAATGTTTACTCTCAAGTTTGACTTCTTAAATTTCTGCTGAGTCCCGAGGTCTTACCTACTCCCCACACACCTCTCTTCATAGTCACTCATGCCAGGCCTCTGCTTCCCACCACCAGCTCCCCCTTAACCATGGAAATTCTCTGTGTTAGTTTAACAGGGTTACTTCACGTCTTTCTCTCTCCCCCACTCGCCTCCCGGTCTCTGTGAATCCAACTCCAAAGGATTTCTTCTAACTAGACGCAAATGACCATGATGTATGTTATGTTTATCACCATTTTGTATATTTTGATAAATCTGGTTCACAATCATTCTTGGCATAAGGAAATATGGAAAATTCGCACAGCAACATTAAGATGCATAACAGGGCAATCATAAAGAAATAATGAAAGAGTCCATCAGAAACTCAGAAGAGACCTACTGAAGTATGGATTTCTGATTTTTTCAACTGTCTCTCTCTTCTTCCTTGACCCTTCTTCCCCACTCAAAGTAAACTGCAAAATTTTTCCTAGGGCCCAGTGAGTCACCTTCAGGAAGACAAAAACAATTTATTTATAGCACGCAATTCATTTGGCCAAATAAAAGAAGTGACTCCCCCATTAGATTTCGTCTGGACAATAAGTGGCCTACTTTGCTCTCTATTGCTCTGATGAACACTATGACCAAAAACAATTTTGGGAAGAAAGGACTTTTTGGCTTATTCATCTGGAAGGCAGTCAGTCATCGAGCGAAGTCATGGCATGAACTCAAGTCAGGAACCTAAAGGCAGGATTGAGCAGAGTCCATTGAAGGATGCTGCCTACTAGCTCATCTCCTTGACTTGCTCAGTTTTACTTTCTTAACAGACTCAGGACCTCTTGCCCAGGCTCAGTACCACCCACTGCCAGCTGGGCCCTCCCACATCAATCCTTAATCGAGAAGATGCCACACAACTTCCTTACAGGCCAAGTTGAAGGAGGCATCTTCTCAATTGAGGTTCCCTCTTCCCAGATGCCTCTAGATTATGTCACTGGCAAGAAGTCAACCAGCACAACGTTGGGTGGATGGTCAGTGCTGGGAAAGAGCTACATTATGATTTTGTGTCTTAGCCCTCCTAAAGACAGCAATGATGACATTGGAAAGATGTCATTCAGGCTCTGTAAACACATAGACACGAGACCTTCACAAGAAAAGCATCATTAGAATAACCCACGGTCACTTGAACTTGTAAAGCTAAGCGTCAGTGTGCATCAAGAATAAGAAGGCAAGAGTAATTGATCTGCGTGGGTAAAAGTGATCAAATGGATGCACATTCACACCTATTTCTGTCCACCTCCAAGCTGTTTGAATTCACAGCTTCCTTTGAAATATCTCTGGAAGATGCAGTTTGTTCAGAGACCACCTTCAAATAAGTATCGGAGTTATGGGTGACCCCTCCTCAACCACCTTGCTTCTGGTCCTGCAGCAAATTCCAAAGACAGGAGAGGATTCTTAGCATTTTTCTAAGTTATGGATATTTTAATTTCATTTTTAAAAAATACCCTCTACATCAGTGGTTCTCCATCTTCATACTGCTGCAACCCTTTAATACGTTTCCTCATGTTCATGTTGTAGTGACCCCCAATCATAGCATTGTTTGGTTGCTACGTTGTAACTGTAATTTTGCTCTTGTTATGAATTGTAATGTAAATATCTGATATAGACTTGGAGGAGTGCATGGGATAAAGCGAGAGGAAGGCCCAAAAAACTCTAGACAGCATCAAGAAAAACTGTGGAATCTTAGGTATGACAATAACACATGCATCTAGGACTGCCCAGAATAGGAACACTAGAGAACCGACATTAATGGACTGCCCATGGATACTTTAGCATTGCTGGTACAGAAATGATGATGATGATATAGACCTCTTTGAAAGGGTCTTTTAATTCCCCAAGGGGTCATAACCCCTAGATTGAGAACGGTTGCTCTACAGCTTCAGATAAACACTGTGTGCAGGATGCTGCAGCCGGGAAACCTCATGTGGAGATGAAAGTATCCCTGCATCTTAGTGACTGTCATCCGGGTTAACATGTTAAAGAGGCAAGGTCACCTGATGCTTAGGATACTTCCTGGCTTCCAAAGTGTCCTGAGTCACCCTGCGGCTGGCTGCTGTGGAACATCACTTCCGCAGAGACAATGCAAAGACAGTGTCCTTATTTGACCCATCACTCTACGCCCTTGGGGCTTCTGTGTTATATACAACATTTTGTGTTTGAATCAATCTTTGGTTTACTACTTTCTTATGCTTATTTACAATTCTGATTCATGTGTTAACTCTTTGGTAAACCCCTTAAAGACATATTTCAGCCTACCCATTTATGTATTCTCTAAAACCCCAATACAGGGCCAAGAATTTAAGTGGGTACCTATGGGCTGTTTGTTGAGAGGATATTTTTGCTCAGATATTTAGAGTGACTGGAACTAAATCCTAGTAATGTACTAATCATATTATCAAGCTATCCCTCCAGTTGCATTGCCAGGAATACAATTAAGCTCATGGCCGATCCACTTCTCAGTGCTGAGAAGACAGGTTTGACCGCATGAGATGATTAAAATGCTTAGTGTTCAATTAGCCTTCTTGGATTAAGTCTAGTCAAGGCACTGGCAAGTAATTTAAAGTTGCATTATGGTGAGTATTGTTGTACAAAAACCTTAAGAGAGTAATTTGAAAAGGGCATTGCTAGCTTAAAACTTAAAATATCCAGAGCATCATTTTGGAACTACAAAGACCAGATAAAAGGATTATAAATATAAGAAAAGCAAGTAGTGCCAACTAGAGAACTGAAAAATGCAAGAAAACTCAAAATGAAGCATTTATTTAATCTAGCAGAAATAGGGAAAAGGTGGACAATATAAATGACTCCCAAATCTACAGTGGCATCCATTATCATACACTTCCAACACGACGGATGCTAGGAAACTAGGGGTGATTTTTCTGAACCATTAGATCTCAAAGACATAGCACAATAGGAAGTGTAAAAAAACTATGGGTGTATGAGATGGGGATGAATTTCCTTTTCTGAGAACCCAAGAATGTCCATGGTGTGGAGCATCATGGGAATGTAGTCAGCACCATGCAGTGGCACAGGCAGGGGATGATGTTAGCTTGGTGGTTGTGTGTGAGTGTGTGCACTGACCAGCTATCAAGTGTCAGAAACCCAGGACTGAGCTCTGCGCACAAGCAGAGGGAACTGTCGATCAGGAGAGTCCATGCCGGCCTCGGCTGCTACCGACATGGCTCTCCACCCTTCTAACCTTCCCAGGCTGGTGCTTTGCAGAGCTTCCGAATCTTGTCCTTACTCGTGGGGGCTGATATCTTATTTCACAGAACCAGAGAGGCTTCTAGAAGAAGGCTCAGTGGAACAAGTCCAAGCATCTAGTCCTAGGAGTCACGAGTAGTCTGGCCACTCGGTATTTCACACAATTCCACCCTTCTGAGATGGAGTCTGAAATGTCACTCATTGGTTCTGACTCTGCCTAGTTCAGCCACAGAGTTGAAAAGCAATGCCGTACCTGCGTGAGCGTCCCTCACACTTCAGTGTTTCCAGATCTTGATGCAACATACTTTCTCCTTCCCTCATCTTCATGGCCACTGTGAACCTGCACCTTTGCTTTTGAGTAAATTTTCATGTGCACGTGGCTTTAAATTGTAGTGACTCCCACTACTGTGGTAGAATAATGAAAGAAAAAAGCCAGGAAGTGCAGATTCATGAAAGAAGAAATGTAAATTACCAATATATATGCAAACATGTAATTTCCATAGTAATAAATTAGATGCTAATTAAAAGACAATTTCTTTGTATAGATGAAGTTGGCAAGGATGAGAAAAATACCATTTTTTTGAAAAGGTTCGGACAGCAGTATGTGGGCACAAGAAAAGAAAAAAAACCAGAAATTTCAAAAATTCATGAATAGTGCTGTTTATCACATAGAGAAAATTGAGAAAGAAGAAATGGTTAACAGATGACAGAGCAGTGTTGCTGGAGATGTCTTCGGGGGGTTTAATGACATCAGAGGATCCCTGGCAGTTTCTTACTACCAAGACAAAGCAGGCCACAGACCACTACCCCTCCCTCATAACACACTTGCACATACCACTACCCCTCCCTCATACACACACATACAGGGCAGCCCCTCCCTCATACACACATACAGGACAGCCCTCCCTCATACACACACATACAGGACAGCCCCTCCCTCATACACACACATACAGGACAGCCCCTCCCTCATACACACACATACAGGACAGCCCCTCCCTCATACACACACATACAGGACAGCCCCTCCCTCATACACACACATACAGGACAGCCCCTCCCTCATACACACACATACAGGACAGTCTAGTAGCGGCCATCATATTTTTCTGTTTTTTATATTGCATCTAACAATGAAAATACAGTACTTAAAAATGAACAAGATATTTCAAATCTATATCCAATAGTTTGACCTTTCATGGAATGAGCCCTCATCCCTCATGATTCTCCTGTCTGCTCTTAGATTCTTTTTCTGGATTTTGTAGTGTTGGTGGTCTTTCCAATGGGGTCTTCTATTAGAATATTCTAAAATCTCCAGCTCCTTTTGATGAGCACTGATGTTATCAGGTTCTTGTCTCCTCTGAGCCTAAGTACCTCAGTTTTGGTTTTGCTGCTACCCACTGTCTCTCAGTCTCATTGGGTTCATATTGCACTTTGAATACTTTTATCTTTTTCTTCCACACTCAGTGCCCAACCCTAGCTCTGCATGATTACAGATTTATTTGTAATACATTAAATCCTTTCCCAATATTAATACCCTTTACTCCAACAGAATGTGTGACATTTACAACCCTTTCTTTAGGAGGGAGCAGAGCCTTCACAATTGCCTTCCACAAAAGATATCTTGGCCAAATTGCTGCAATTTGAAGTAAAGCTGTCACTCAAGAAGAAAGGCCATACTGTGCACATTTCTTGGTCGGTGTCATAGTTCTGGGGGAAGATGTAAGCATTTTGTGAAGTTTTAGAAGATTAAACAGAGTATCAAGTGCGTTACTGAAAAGGGTTCCTAGTTATAGGTAGAAGAATTTGCAATACACAGCAGGAGGTGCTGCTTCTATGCATCAAATGCTGCTATATTCAAGAACCACGGCTGAGGACACAGAGATAGCAATGTCCCCCTGATGATGGTCCCACCCTCGTTAAACTGAGCAGTTTGCCCTCATCAAGGTTACAGCTCATAGAAGAGGCCTCCCTCTCAAGTCCTCAATCACACCAGGTAACACCAGGCACTGCAGGCTCCCAGCCAAAGAGTTCCACACTGTTCTGAACAATGGCAAACATCTGAAGACTTTTCTCTCATTATTTTCATTTTAGACATTCAGCTAATCTCTCCTGGGCAAACTAAGATTATTTATATGCTAACACTCAAAGCACTTTCCCCCCAAGATGATAGACTTTTCTGTTAGGCGAGAAAACATTGGGATGCAAGATTCTATTTATGTTAAGGGGAAAGCATGTCCAGACAGATTCAAGAAAATAATGTTTGATGGTTTAAAAAAATTATGGATAATGGAAGTAAAGGACTGAAAGAGAAAGAAAAAGGATAAAATGTTTTCTCTTCCTAGAACTAGATCTGGCTTTAAAGATGAGAAGACTACTTATGACAGATTAGCACTCCTTTTATGAGTCCATATAATGAGAAAAGAAAAGACAAAGGGGGGAGATTTTCAAATTTAAGATTCGAGAACCAAACATCACATTTTTTGGTTAAAAAACACGACAGCGCTTACTGCATAGATCAAGAGATGAAACGGTGTGCTCATCTCTGTGACATTTCACAAAGCAGTAGGTATGAAGAAGGTTTGATCAGAGGTGGGGTGCCAGCATCTTCAGTAGTATCAGTGATGCTGTTTCTATTGTTGTAGACCCAAGTTACTTTAGTATTTCTAGCTCAACAATTGCTCTCCTGGATTCTTTAAACAAAAGCTGTGTCCTTTCTTCTTGGCTTAATTGTAACTAGATCAAGACTCCTGCCTATACCCCCAGTTTATTCTCTCAAAATTGTGAGATGTTCTACAAATATTCATACTGACCACAAATAGACTGCTTTGTCCAACTTACTAGCAGGCTGTGGCTGAATCCAGCCAGTGGGATGGAGCAAGATCTTACGCTTTCAGACCATCCCATAGAACCTTCTCAATCTTTCTGCACTAATGGGGCCAAGAGAAAGGACTCCAAAGATTTGGAGAGGGATCAATCCACAGGAGGGACGCTTGAGTCCCACGGAGGCAAAATGGTTTTAGAACATCATGTGTGCAGATTTCATAATTTAGACAGACACCAACCTATTCTGTTAGACCACTGACATGTTGGAGTTCCTGTTACTTCTTTTAGACTGCCCTGGTTGGATATGTAATTTGTGAAGAATTGCTTTTCTTTGGACTTGATTTCATCGCTGCTTGCCCAAGCTTGGGCAAACTACCATGTTTCTCTGTCCTTTAACTTTTTATGTAAAGGGATGATAACATTATATGCCTCACAAAATAGTAGGGGAGGAGCTCAAATGCACAGCCTTTAACACAGCTGTGAGCATAAGTTATTGTTATTGATTCTCAAAGTAGACCCTTACTTACCCTACACATGGTCGGTCACTCACGAAATTGATCAAGTACAGTCAGCCGACTTGTAAAAGGAGAAACTAAACATGATATTCAGTGGCACATATGTAAAGTTTGAAGAATGAAAATGGGGGATAATGAGAGATCGGAGGAATAAAAGGTAGGGGTGCAGAGGGCAGAAGGCACTCTCCAGTGTAAGCAGTTAGTGCACTGGATTCACTGTTAATACACCTGGCAGAGCAAGAAAGCTGTAGCTCAGCATTCCGTGGCGTGGTCACGCATTCCGTGGCGTGGTCACGCATTCCGTGGTGTGGTCACACATTCCGTGGTGTGGTCACGCATTCCGTGGTGTGGTCACACATTCCGTGGTGTGGTCACGCATTCCGTGGCGTGGTCACACATTCCGTGGCGTGGTCACGCATTCCGTGGTGTGGTCACACATTCCGACTGCCAGTTGTGCACTGACTGCAGGAACACAAAAGGCATTAAGAGTCATACCTCTGCATGATGGCAAATGTTTCCAGAGAGCTGTCCTTAGGAGGAAGATCCACCCTGAACATGGTAGCATCATTCCACGGGCTGAGGAGAAGAAAGTCAGCTGTGCCTAAGTGCCTCTTCTCTATTTCCCAGTCAGCATCATGGGCCAAATCACTCTTGCTACCTCTGGACCTTGGCTGCCAGGATAGACTGTACTCCTCTGTGAGCCCCCAAACCCCAGAAATTCCACAGCCTGGCAAAGCCTTCTCTTGTGATGTGTGCTACTGCACCCTGGATGTCCTTCTGCGTTAGACAAAGAGCATATTGAAAACCTCAGCCACTGTTTCTATTAGCTTTGTTAACCCATACCCATTTCTCCTGTCATAAAAAAAAAACCCTAAAACCTGCTAATTGTTCTTAGCCAAACTGTAAACTTCATCCTAAGATGTCTATAAAAAAGCATTATAACTTCAGGAAACAAGTCCCTTACCAGCACAGCACTGTGCATCTGGTCCCCTCTGTAGATAAGTGATTACAGGTCTCAAAGGGGCATGAGCATCTCCAGCAAGGACCGTGTGACCCTCGTGGACTCATGAGTGAAGCGTCAGTGTACCCCATGTAATAGAACTGCTATTTACTCAGCACCAGTGACGGTGATGCGAAACACAAGGAATGAGCACTCTGCAGCAGGCCGGGTAGCAAGGGTCTATCAATGCTCAGGTTTCGATCCCTTTGAAGTTCCTTACAAGAAACTGCTCAATATGTCAGCAAATACAAGGATGTGGCACTTGGCTATTTATTCATGGAACGGTCTTCACCTTCACGGAGACAGGCTTCTGCTTTTCTGCCATCTCTAAAGCACGAAGAGGCCTCTTTGTAGAGAAAGAGGCACTTTCCCACCTCAAAAACAATTTTGTGCCTATTCTGAAAAGCAAAGAAAAAAAAGTAAAGGTTTTAAAAACAACGGAATGAGGTTTTCTGTGCTGTTACAATGCCCAAGGACAGCTCTGTCTCAATGCCTTTGCAATTTACATGCAATTTTATTCTGGTAGTGTCTCTATGGTCAGCAAAAGCAACAACAAAACAGAACACTACTTCCGAGCCACGGGAACCATTTAAATAGAGTCTGATGCATAATTTCAAAATTCTCCCCATGTAACAGTACCATATATAAGTGGACTCTCAAATTGTGCATATTGATTGGATCCTGTGGCACATTGGGCGTTTATATACATTGCAGGCGGATACGTGGCCTCAACCACATACCAACCCACACAGTTGAACTGGTGTGAGGATGAGGACGATTCCGCCCCGAGTCTAAGCCATGAGCAATGCTCCAGGTTAGCAAGCAGTCTCCATCACCGGGCAGCTCCTCTGATACCAAGGCTTGGTCCTCCTCAGTGACAAAACAGGAAGAAATGTACTTCTGTGTTCTCTATATGAGTCTTGGCATCTCATGACAATAGAATGCTTTGGTCTTAGCAACAGGGGTGTATGGGACAGCACATGGGCCAGCACTGAGGGTCCTGCCCCCAGTTGTTCAAAACAACTGTGCAGCTCAGGGCGGGGATACCCCTGTTCCCTGGTAGAATCTGTTCTGGTGGAGCCTTTGTTTCCTTGGGTAGATTCTTTTGCTAAAACACATATGCATTTCTGCCAGTAATGATTCTCTGTTTTAAAGAGCCCAGTGGAAAGCGTTTTGGGGAAAGAGACAGGTGATGAGATTCGGGGTGTCAGGACTGCCAGCAGACTGCTTTACAGTCAAGGTTGAGCTGCCTTTACTTCCGTAAATCTGGTTCCTTGACTGCAGGCTAACGGGGTGGGACTGGCAGCTTTTCCAGGCGCCTCCTTTCATCTCGGCCACCAGTGTGCTCAGAAAGCTCATCACTGGCTCCCGTAGTCATGGGATCTCTTCACAAGGAGAATCAAAGGAGGAACTCTCACCAGTTAGGAATGCAGTTAAGACCCCGCTTCTCTTGGATTGTAATTCACACGCCCTAGGGTACATCAACTGCCCCAGAAGATGGGGTTGGGTCTCCCCTTTGATGTGGCATATTCAGTGCATGTGAGAAAAGAATGTCAACCGTCCATTTACACTGTCTTGTTTCTCAAAATCAAACTGACCTCACAGTTAACATCCAATTAACCCTACCAGGTGAAGTAGTGTTGTCTTTTTCTCAAGAAGGCCATGAGTGAGTCTTTCCGGGGGTTGCATGCCCCACTGGAGGTCAGCACACTCTTGCTCTCCAATCAGCTGGTCCACACCAAAACCTCAGGGGACAGTCTCCCTGCACAATGACACCCCTTCCTCACCAGTCACAGCGCAATGACTGCAGACCAGAAATCATGCAAACCCAGCGCTGCCTCCTGCCTGTGTGAACAGGAGGACCACGGTTCATGTTAGCCTGAATGGAGTCTACTGCAGGGTTCTCAGTGTGACTTGGGCGAGCTTTGGATGGGAGAGTCTGCTGATACAAATTGCTGTACTTATGGGTCTACTTGGTGACAGCTGTACACCTGATTGTGTTTGTTCTAGATGGGTTTGTTCCTCTGGCCAGCCATCGGGAATGGCATTATATATTCCTAGCAATCAGTACATTTACTTTGGATGTGAGGGTTTTTTTTAATCTTACCAGGATTCAAAATGTAAACCAAAGAATTTCAACTCAAGTCAGAAATAGAGTCTTCTGTGAGTCACACATAGGCAAAGAATATAGAATCTCATGTATGCTTTCACATATAATTATAAGTATTTATGTATGCATATACATGTTCACATATTACATGCACAGATGGACTCCATGATCATATATACAAACATACCCTCAAATTCCCCATTGCTTTCTCTTGGATAGTTTTGTCACGAATACAAAATCATTTTTATCATAAAAATGTACATCAATATGACTTATAGATAGGCTAACTTCAAGGGGATGTTAAAACCCTTTAACTTTCCCCTTGGTTCTTCAAGATATCCAAAGAATTAGAGATAATATGTCTTAGGACTGAATGCTCCAAAGTCTCACTCTCTGCACTGTCCAATTGTGGGACTCTGTTAATTACCATCCAGAGGCTTCCCTGGTGATGGCTGAACGAGATAATGATCTACAGATACCGTAATGTCACTAGAACTCATGCTACCAATAAGCTTGTTTGTTTATGCATATGCATGTATGTGTGCATGTATCTCATGTACGTGGGTACCCACAGAGGCCGGAAGAGGTAACTGGATCACCTGAAACTGGAGTTGGAGGTAGTTGTGACTGCCTAAGTGCGTGCAGGGAACTGCTGGGAACCAAACTGGCTTCTAAAGAGCAGCCAGTGCTTCGATGTGTCAGCTCAGCTCTCCAGGCCTGGCCTGTGGTTTTGAATGGCAGACATGTGTGCTGATTGCAGAAGTCTACGGTCATTTTCTGTCGTCCATTTGCCTAGCACCTTAGATGATGCCAAAACATCTTTCTTTTCACTATTATCAACTGATACATAGGATAGCTGTGCACCAGTGCTAAGTGAGCTCATTTAGCTTCCCCTTGCGAGGATGGGGATAGTCTCTCAGTGGACAGGAACCTGTGGGGATGACTGGAACTGTGTGTGACAGAGTCTCCCTGAATGACCCTTTGCCTCTCTTAGCAAGTCCAAGAAGCAAAACTTCTTCTTCACATGGGAGAAATGAGAGTTTGCATTTCTACCAGAACGAAGGCTGGAAGAAAGGAACAGGAAATGGAAGCAGAGAAAATTATTACTACAGAGAAAAGCAAATCCTGAGTGAGTCAAAGCCCTTACTGATTGCAAAGGAACTCAACTGTGTCACCATAAAATGCTTTTTGTTTCCTCAAGAGACAAAACAAGAAGAGAGAAGAGGGAGGAGGAGAAGTGGGGGAGGAGAAGAGAGAATGAGAATAGAAGGGGAGGGGGGATCATGTCCCACTTCACCATCCCATAGCTGGCTGTCATTAGATAGAGCCTGCCTTTTCTACACACAATGTGAGGGAGGATGTGGCCAAAGTCCCCTTGAGAAAAAGCTACAGGAAGGAGGAGAGCGAGTTCTCAAGTTTCTCATCAGTGAGCACCCAAAATAGAGTTGGCCTCCACTAATAGATGGCGACATGAATCAGCTACGCCATCCCTGGAAGCATTCTGATTAACCGAGGGTTTGTTTTATGTGAAGGTAGAACTTTTGTATCGTGACAGAGAGAAAATCAACAGCTTCCATTAGAATTTTACCAGGGGTATTATTTATTTTCCTGTAAGTGGGCATTTCAATCCACTCTAAAAAACTAACATTCACAAAACTGCAAAAACTCACATAAGCCAACAACAAAAGAAGAACCAGTCTCTCTCCAGCAGTAAAGGTGGGGCCGGGGAACACTTACAGGTGTGGGTGTGGGGTATCAAATGGGCAGAGGAGGACAGGAGCTTAGTGACTGAGTACGACCCTTATTCCTAGGAAAGATCTGCCACAGTGCAGCAGATGAGGTGGATTCTTATTTCCAGCTTCGAATACATGAAGTTCAGCCAGGCTTTTGGCTTGTGAATCATTGTGCCAAGATATTCATGGATGCTTAGAAGAGTCTGAGATACCTCTGATACTTAAGGAGCACCAAGTGTACGGAGAGTGAAGCTGTGTCAGGCCTGGGATGGGAAACCACTTTCTGCTTCTGATGTTCCTGAGCCCCCATTTACTCACCACCTGAACAAAGCCACTGACAAAAAGAAATCAAAACTATCTAAGCTTATAGGGCTACTGATCTAGGACACAACCATCCTTGTGGTCCTTTCTCTTAATCTTGGTATGCTATGCTATATTTGGTAGAGAACTCAATCATTTACAGAAATGCTATTCTATATAGATATTCTACAGTAGAGCAACCTGGGACGCACGGACCCAGCTGACACAATGTGGATCAGCTGCTGGAGATGGCAGAATATGCAGGCCACAGCCCGGCGAGGTGGTCACGGGTGTCACATGGCAGAAATATGTGACGGGACTGGAATTGACAAAGCACTCTGGGAATTAGGCTTATCACCGTTTTACTGTCATAGCAGAACACCTGATACGTGGTGGTGGTGGTGGTGGTGGGGGGGGGGGGGGAGACGATCAGCCTCATAAAGGCAAGAGCTCCGGTTGGATTTAATGATATAAAAGAACCTTTCATGTCTAACATTTGGCACTTGGCATTGATAATGTATATGAAGAGACACGCCTTGGGATTATAAAATAGAAATTTGAATTTAAAAATATATATTATGAATATGGTAGGATACAAATTAATGCAAAAATATGGTCTGCTCTCCCTGTCTCACGATGTCACGAAGCACATCGTTTTTGCAGAATTGGGTGTGGAAGCAGAGCGAGGAAACCCTTTGGTTATGTTTCAGAAATGTTTTCACAGTATGTGTTTCTACAGTGCTGCAGCTGTACAGCTAGCACGTTAATATTTAGTACTCGAGCAAAAATAACTAAACATTAATGTAGGTAATCGGTCTAATATGTTTAGTCACGCTGCTTTGAGTAGGAAGAGCACAGCCGACAAAGTGGAAGTTTGTCAATACCTGCTACTTGATACCTTTTGAGTCAAGTGTCTGAGATAGTCCAGTAATCCCGAGGGGCAGGAATTACGCAACACCTTCATTGCTACATTTAATCAGGTAGGTGGCCTGAGGCTTTAGCTGGGAGACATATGGAAGGAAGACGGCATCAAAGAGAGATGCCTACCCTCTCTCAGGCTGACTGTGGCAAGATATCTATACCCTGATAGAATTTCTTGGGACAGTGTTTGGCAGTCAGCCATTTTTCCAAGATGGTGGAGCTGCCCACACACTGAGTGACCTTGCCTGAGAAGGTCACATCCGTCTCTTCCAACGCCTCTGTCAGGAATTCTGAGCAGGTAGCTTGAAAGACGATCTTCCTGTTTTCTGTACTCACAGCTGCCACGTCATTGGCCTTTGACAGGTAAGTCATAAAGTGCAGTACGTAGGGCTGACCCACCAGAGAGAACAGAATGAACGGGAGCCCCTCCCACAGAACGCCGAGTCCGGATTGCTAGCAGAGTCACCGTCCCCATCAGAGAGTGGTCAGGACCCTGACAGTCATGAACAACCTTGCCCGCGCTGTCATCTTCAGAGCCGCAGTGCCACGATCAGGGGAGACAACATCAGGACACGGTCCAGTTTGGGTGTGTGAAGATTATTCTGTGCTTCTCGGCCCACTTGGCAAACACTCTCTTCTCGGTGATGAAGCGGTGTCCCCCGTGGGGGGCGTGTTCGTGGAGAAGATACTCGTTACACTCATCTTTCCCTTGCTCATAGTAATGGTAGGGGACTTTCCTATACCCTTCTGTCCTGGAAAAGAAGACAGGAGAGGGAAGGGCGCCAAGGGTGAGGCAGGCATTTACAAGAATCCATGACGTGCTCAGTAAATGCATCTACTTATAAACCCTCCTCCACGGACCCAGTTAAAAGCTATTGCAGACGAAAGCTTTTAGGAAGAAGGACCAGTTCTTAGTGCCCTAATAGATCAAATACAATCTACACATCACACTAATTGCATTCAGACACATGCCCTGCACTCTGAGTAAGGGAAGGGATGAGATGAAACAAACCTTACAAAGCCCAATGCTCTGGAACCTCCCAGTGAAGTTTGGGGTTCCTCTGTGGTTTTTAGACATAGCTGTTAGAGTGCAGATGTCTAATCATGAACACTGACCCAGGGTTACGTGTTAACAGTATGATTAAGTGCTCTCTGCCTCTTATCGTGTGAATGGTCGGTAGAGGAACCATATTCCACCACCACGAGGACGCATGTGTTTGGCAATCTGATTAGACGCGATCCTGCCAGCAACCACATACTCACTTAAACTAAGAGTCTGGCAGATTAGTCACACATTAGTGAAATCAAATCCTCAGGAACTCTTGTTGAGCTGAACATTCCTCTGAGGCATTAGGGCATTTTCTCCTCTGAGCAAACAGAGCCGTTGGCTGACAGCTGTCCGTCAAGCCTTCAGAGGGACGAGCCATGGAAACCTTGATCTCACAAATTAAATCACCACTGAACTCGTTCCAGATTTTCAAGCCCCGAGTCCCAGAAATGCGACTGATTTAGGGGAAAGTGTCCCTTCTGATGTGCAACATTAGACTGCCGTAGGTATTGTTTTCTTTCTATCACTCCTAAAAGTCAGAACATGATGCGCTGACAAGAACATGGCATGTTGGCAAAGAGTAATCGTCATCTGATCTATTTCTCAGATTTATGGCATTAGAATGAATTGTGATATTTTGACAAGATATCAGAATTGGAGTTGCACGGAAATAATTTCCCATGCTCTTACTTGCAATAGGTGTCATTTATCATCCCGTAGACGTGGATACTGTAACAGGCGTCCATGGCCAGGATAAAGGTAAACCAGCCCGTGCTGAGATAGGAGCCGGACTGGACCCTGGAGGAACAGAAACAGGAGAAGTGAAATGCAGGGCAACGAGGAAGTGCAGTAAGAAACAAGCCACGCCTTATCAAAAAGGCAGCACCCGGTATCGGGGGAGCACTGAGAAACCTGACAATCTGTCAAGGATACACACTTGTTTTGAGTTATCTCTGAATAATTTATGGGCACCCTTAACTCTTTCTACCTTAAGCCTCAAAGCTGCGCTGGGTGGAAGAGAAGCCATATGGCAAATATCCAAGTCGAATAATCCTGTTGCCTTCAGGTAAAAAATAATTTGTCTTTCCATAAGACAACAAATTAGGGGTGTATATCAGAGGATGGGTTTGTTGTAGGTTGCTTGAAGCGCTGATGAGCACTGAATGACAATGGTGTCTTGTTTACCTGGGCGCAGCACTTTCTCATCTCCTTAGCTCCTATTACGTATTTTAAGGTTGTGTTTGTGTGGGTGTGAGTACGGATGGGGATGTGGGTGTATGAGCATGTGATTGCATGCATATGTGGATGTGTGCTGATCTCCAATCTCGGCTTCTACATGTAAAGTAGTCAGTGTGGGTCAACCTGGACTATGAAAGCATCCAAATGTTTTCTTTCCTAAGCAAACTCGCAGGCATCAGGAGACAAGCTTCTTCCTAAGACCTAGCTCTGGCCTCTTGGACCCAGTTTATGGGACACCTTTAATGTGCCGATTACTCTTATAGATGCTATAAATACAGAAGTCATGCCCAGTGTTTCCATCTTTACACTGACTGGAAGATTAGATTTACATCCCAGTTACTCTATAAAGTTTCTCGGGGAATGCTTCTGTGATAAGGGTAACGTGACTCAGGGGCTGGGAAAAGAAGGGTGAGGGTGGGGAGAGAGGACGAGGCTGTGCGAACCATAGAAGGGAAAATATTTTAGGAAGATCAAACAGCACAGGTATACCCCAAACATGGAAGTGAGCCAAGCTTGGTTTGATTAAATCATCCACAGCCCTCCCCGAACAGAGACAGTGCTCACTACAGGGGTCTGCCAAAGGCAAATGGTTCAGGATGGATCTCTGTTCCTGTCCTCAGCCAAGCTCAGCTAATTCATTCCAAAAGCTCCATTGTCTCCCTCCTGACATCTCTTCCTGCAGAGGTAAGTGGATTGCCCCAAGTTATCTGGCGGCTGTGTGGCAGTGCATCCCTCTGGATGCAGGACTGGCGGGATGTCACCCAGTTCATCCACCAACTAACACACACCCATCCACAGTCTAGGTGCAGCCTCCAGCCAGAGGCCAGTGTCTGTCAAAGCCCAGAACCCAGGACTGTGGACCTAAATCCTTAGCATGATGCCACTCATGGGTCTGAATTAGAACCCCTCCTCCTTCCCGACTCCTGTCAACCCAGAACTATGCAACATTTCAGGAATTACATAAAATCCCAGCATCTGCATCTCCTGGTGCATATTTTCTACATGGAGTCTAGAGTTGGCCCTCTGTGTCTGTGGGATACTGGAACCTGGATCCCCCACCTATCCAAATGCTCAGGTGCTCAGACTCTGGTCTCCTCTAGGTTAATTATAACTAATATAGTCCCCATGTTGTTGAAATAGGAGTGGCGGGTCGCTTCCAGCCACCTGGCTAGCTTTACCCGAAATAATTACACAGAAGCTGTATTCTTTTAAACACTGCTTGGCCCATTAGCTCTAGCCTCTTACTGGCTAGCACTTACATATTGATCTAACCCATTTCTAATATTCTGTGTAACACCACAAGCTGGCTTACCAGGAAAGATCTTAACCTGCATCTGTCTGGAGTGGGAGAATCATGGTGACTGCCTGTTCTGTCTACTCCGCCTAATTTTCTGTCCTATCAGGGCCAAGCAGTTTTCTTTATCAGTTACCCAATGAAAGCAACAGATAAGATAAAAAACCCACCTCCATCACTATGTCGTTGGAATACTGTATTATGTAAAAACGAGAAGAAATCAGTCTGATAATGATTTGTACTGATATAATTCCCTCTACACAGTGGACAGAGTATTAGGATCTACAGTTGACAGAACCCAGAAATCCAGAACCTGTGGACACCGAAAGCCATGTGTTCCAGAGACTGAACCACAGTGAGTTGTCTACTGTTCTGTGGGATAAATTAGCAGTGATATACAAGTATGGGCTGTGTGCTCCATGAGTGGGAAGGGGTTGGACAAAGGACAAACAAACTATAGAACAAAGTTCTTATTACACAGTTTAGCCAGAAGGTGTTCTGTATTCTAGGGTCTCAGGAGCATCAAGGAAGCATTCCGTTTATTTAAGATTAGGATCAGAAGACATGAGTGTTATAACCTAAATGTTTTCAGAATATTTTATATGGACATTCTGTAGGTGTACTGAATTTGCATGACCATTGTTCTTACTGGATTATATGTTCACTTTTTGTCTTGATTCTTTCAAATTTTTTAAACCTATTTTATATCCTTTCTATACTTCTTCAGGAGAAGCTCAACCAGACACAGAGATTACTAAAATCACAGCACTTGTTACAATGGGCTGCATTTGTTTGAATGCTTATATTTGTTAGACCCAAGCACAGCAATTGTTCTTACTTTGTGGAGGGGAAAGATCTTACTGTCTGTGTTGATCTGTTATGACCTGATAAGTGGAGGGACTCACATTAACACAATTGGTCACCATCCAATACAACACACCCAAAGCCTGGGTGTTAAAATCAGAACACAGTGGGGTGTAGGCTGACAAAAACATACCTGGTCCCACAATGCACTGTGACTGCTGACTGAAACAGGGCGCTAGAGACAGTTCACACGGTCTCTTTGAGTCAGGGTCCTTGTTTCTAAGTGAGGGGACTGAACTTGCTCATATCTCATATCGCCAATCTTAAAATCCAGTGATTCTGGGTTGCCAGAGAGTATGTTATCATCCTCCAGCCTCAACCAGTGAGCTCTGCACCATGTTGCAAGTGTGTTGATGGCGCAATCAGCGAGCACATGAATCACATGACCAGCTGGGCTCACTGGCACTATGGGCATGAGAGCAATGTCTGTGGTATACGTGGACAGAAGGAAGAAAACAAAAAACTTTTTCCTTCATGGTGAGACTGGAGACCATGACCAACGCTTTTTTAGAAGAGATGCTCTTTGTTTTGTGAAGACAGACTACCGTGGAACCAGGGCAGTGTGGAAAAGCATTAATTTCTATGAGAATAAATATAAAGAATGACAGACTGCTTCAATTAATATGAGAACCTTCCACTGTATCTCAGGATAAATGGGGAACCCAAATGATGGCCTAGCTCAGGATAAATGGGGGTCCTCTGTGCAGTATTTGGAACTTGGCAATGCATGGAAGCTGTCCTGCCCTCTTCTGGCCCAACCCAGTAATTTCTGAAATCTTGACAGTAAGCATTCAAACATGAGCCTTGGAGGAGACGCAGGACACAGGCGTCCTGGAATGGCTGTTATCTGTACTTCAGGAAAAGGGGGTCAGGAGTTTTTAACTTTGGCAATTGGCCAAAGATCTTTCCACTTCACAAAATAATAAAGACTTAGAAAATCCCACATTTATGACATTCCGTTCCTTCTAGGCCTGGCCTGATTTGTTTCCAGATAGACAACCCACACTAATTAGCCCCGAAGCTTCCCCCAACATTATGTGTTGTGTTTGATTTACATGGGGGAGAGTCCCACCGCCCCTGTGCCGTGTCCTAAAAACTGGGCTTAATTAGACAGTTACATTATTTTCCCTTAACATCTCTGGTAGTTTGAGACTTGAAATGTCATGCCGTTTCCTACCTATAGTACATGCTAGGGTTTTCACGGGGCCGCCTTCTCAAATACTCTGACTTAATGTTCCTCTAGGATGTTCAACCCAGGGACACCTCGAAAACAAGAGCCTGGGAGAATCTGAGGCCTTGGAACAGTGGCTCTCAACCTTCAATACAGCTCCTCATATCGTAACCCACAAATTATTCCATTGTTACTTTATAATTAATGTAAATATCTGATATGCAGGATATCTGCTATGGGGGTTGCGACCCACAGGTTGAGCATAACTGCCTTGGAGGAACTCACTGGTCTTTTGGGAGCTAGCTCTGGTCATTCACATAGGGGTGCCGCTTCCAGGCCCCTGTGCTGATGCTTGCTGTAGGAGTATAAATTGTACCTGTGTAGACCTTTAAAGGTTCAATAATGATAACTACAAGAAAGACTGTACTGGCCTACGAGGACTTGTTCACACAACTCAGTGAGCAGGGATCTGGGATAGGCATCAATTGCCTTACAAATTCTTAAGTCTCTTCTGGGACACATATGATGTTGTAACCTGTCACTCACGCACACAGCACTATGGACCAGCTGGCCTTCAGCCATAGCAGTGGATGCAGCTCCCATATTTGGGGATCGATAAAAACAATTATCACCATCTACAAATAAACCATCATGTTTCCCACAGGGATGATAAGGGAACTGGAGCCCCTGGTTCAGTGCAATTGCAAAGCTGGAATTAATGCTGTGGAATAATGAGCCGTGCAGGAGGAAAGAAAGGCAGGGCTCTTCCCAGGAAGTTATCAATCACTTGTTTCCACCGGCCAGATTCTGTATCCCCCTGCCCCTTAGTAATCAAGATACTTAAACCTGGAAACCACTGAATGGACTCGCTCATCACTTAGAAAAATGGTACTGTCAACACACAGATCTAGCGCATGCTTTTAGGCATATCACTTGAAGTATCTCTCCTCGAGTTTATCACTGATAAATATATAAGCCTCTTTACCCGTCCATGTTCCCCCGTTACTTGTTATCTAGAGGTCATGGCATAAAGACACCAACTTGTTGTCTGTCAAGCTATTATTTACTTATTTTCACTAATTTCAATATTTTTGACCACGGCATCTTTCCTTGTCTGCTGCTCTGGTTTCTCTTTTCACTTTTGGAAACACACTGTGATGCTCTTTTCTCTACTCTTTTCTTCTAGATACGACCAAGGGGGAGGAACTGAGAACTCCAACATGGCAACTCTTCAACAGAAAATTGAGTAATGTTGAATGTATTAATTCACACCTGGCTTCCCAGTCATCCAACACCACTGCTTCAGTGACTTAGGGTTTAGATGGGAGACGTTTATGTTTTGGTGGGTCAAATAACTTTCTCTGGGCCAGCCATGGTGCTGTGGGCACTGAGGATGCCAGAGTTCTTTGTGTGGCAGTGGGCTGAGCAGCTCTGCTGCTTCACACCCCTTTGACACAGGCTTTCTGAAGAAAACAGAAGATTCCTGATTCCTACACACACACACACACACACACACACACACACACACACACACACACACCATCTGGTTTAAGATAATCTCTAACTCTAAAACACTAGGTTCTCCTCAGTAAGCATTCCCAATCTGCTTCACTCCTGTCCCTCTGCCACCTTTTCGATCCTGGTCAAGCATCCTACTTTGCCCCCTTTCTTCACGAGGCTATCTGAAGCCATTCGCGTTCAGTCTGAGCTTTGAACTAGGAATCATCAAATTCAGCTGGACTAGAGCTACAGAGAACGTCTTGGTCTGCAACGGGAATGTGTCGGAGGAAAGGGAGGGGGGGAGTCAGGTGGAGAAGAGGGGTCAGAAGACTCTTGATGACCTGCTTTCTAATGAGATGGTTCCTCGGGGGTCTTTGACTCAAACCTTGTGGCCTCAATTCTACTTCTTCCAGTTTCTTCCATGAACCAGTGGAAGCTGGGGGCACTCAGAGCTCACATTTCAAAGGCATTAGAAACATTTATCAAACCTGAAAAAGCTCAAGGCTCTCCCTATAATGGAGGTATACTGGTGAACATACTATTGGCTATTTGCTATATCTGGGAGTAAAGGGGGAATTTTTAAAAAGAATGAATATTTCATGTCTTGTTTTAACATTATTGAACCTCAGTTCTCTCATCAATAAACTACACTGACAATAAATAACAGGAACTTTCCAGATACCTTCCTAGGAAGAAAGATAGCTGGCAGAATACATATTATTTAATTAAAAATATTCTTTCTTCCATTCCTTTCGAAAGAACAGGGGGAATGAAATCATTACAGAGAGAGAACCTTGGCAAGACGAACAGCGCATTCCCGTCAGCGGCAGCGAGGGGCCCAAGCTAATATCGCGCAGCCATCCTTTTCCAAGCAAACCTCCGCCATCTGCAACTTGAATGACATTGTGCCTTGTTCTACAGGACCCATGGAAACGGCAAGGAATTTGCTGTTAATGCTCAACGTTTGTGCCCTCCATCCAGGGGTGGGGAGTTTTCTCTAGAAATCAGGCAGTGGAGTTGAACCTTCTGCAAATGGATATAAAACATTCAACTGGATAAAAACGTCTTCTAGATGGTAACTTTGGTGGGGGCATGGTTTAGAGACAGGGTTTCTTTGTAGCTTTGGAGCCTGTCCTGGAACTCACTCTGTAGACCAGGCTGGCCTTGAACTCTGCCTGCCTCTGCTTCTCGAGGGCTGGGTGAAGACACCAAGTCACGGGAATGCAAGGGTAGAGAAGATGGCAGACAGGCTGTAAGTATATGAAGAAAGCAGCAGTAGTAGGTTCAGAAGAGGACTAAGCTCCCAAGCCATCTGATGTTGCATAGTGTCCATGTGGAAGGTGAAGGCAGCCCAAAGTGTCCCCACCACAGAATCAGGGGCGTGCTGGGTAGCAGCGACGGCAGTAACTCTGTACAAATGAAGCACAGGGAAAGCTGTGTTCTCTTCTAAACGTACATTTAAAAGTAAAATGGTGCAGCTCACAACTATGATTTATGACTGCAATGGAAACAGAAGATACCACTCACAAAAATTACTCTGTTCATTCGTCTCAGAAATTCAAAGTTTATTTTGTTCTTTTTACTGTTGTCTCAGTTGGAAATGCTGATTGCTAGGGTCCCATTTACAGGAGGCCCTAAACCCCAGCACAGCTGATGTCATGTTAGAAGGTTCTGGCCTTCAAGCCTAGCGTGTAGGCCGCAACACCTGCCAGAATGGGAACAAACACCTAATCCATCAAAGACCTTTTCTGTCGTTTCAGGATCAAGGAAAGTCCTTAAATTACTAAACTTTTTGGTTCCTGCTAACTGTTCTTGCTAGCCAAAGTGTGTCAACCTGGTTGTGTTTTTGTACATAAGAGACAAAGAACAGTGAGGCTTGGAGTTGCATGAATTGGGTGAGTTCTCCTTGCGGCTGACAGCCAGCAATGCCGACTTTCCTATTAAGTTTTAATAGTGTCCATGTGTTCTCTGGTAGAATTACCTTGTAGCGTTCTAGAGACCCTAGCAAAATTCGCAGAGACTGAGATGTGGGGATACCGGGAACCTCAGATCACCTGGGACAATAATGTGGGGAGACAGACAGTTCCCAGGGGGTGTGCACCCTGAGATGTCCCAGGGCCCTGGGGACTTCTAATGACTCTGCTCCCGTTGATCCAGTGACTCCCAACACCCATACCCTAAAAGTCACCTGGATCCATCCCTTGGGAGGTGAGCTTGTTCGTGGAGTCTTCTGCATAGGACACTTAGGAAAAACTGGCTATGGACCCAATTCCACTGTCTGTGATCTGTGTGGTGGCCACCTGTGGTTTCTTTATTATTGCTATTTGTGTCTCTCTGTGTTTTTATAATTCTGTTGGCTGGAAGAAAGGGAGCAGTCCCGATACACCATTGAAGTGTATGTTAAAACACTATGAAGTTTTATGGAGAAGAACAGATATAATCTCTGACTTTTGTCTGGGAAACTGGACCTTCTGTGGCGTAGACTGACCCTCTATTAGAGTCGGGTGACCCGGTGACAGAGGTCTGAACCCCTAGGCAGTTAAGGCTCTTTAAAATGCCCTGACTAGAAGATACTTGGGCCACCCTGACTGATTTCCCTACATTGACCAATGACTACCATGGGGCAAGACCCCCACCTTGGCTTAAGACTCATGTCCTCTCTATGGGGACCTGAGTCCTCTTGGCCTTCCCAGGTGGCTCAGAGAAACCCAAACTTCTGCCTGATCTCTTTGCACTGCTGGAGGAAGCTGATTCTTTCCTTGTATATGTACCAGAAGGTCCCTCAGCTCACCTGGGGGCTGGAACAGTTCCCTGTGCTGGGAGGGTAGGGGAAGAGGAAATTCTTATACCTCCCTCCCTCTCCCTTTCACCATGAAGAACAGCTCTGGCTACTGCATCCCTGAAAGGAATTTTCCTGGGGGGGGTAGATGTAGCCCCCATTCTCCCCTCAAGGGAGGTACCTCAAGTGGGGCCCACAACCCAGGGGTCCTCACCCTTCCCCTTTCATGGTTTATGTCTCCTTTTGAGCCAATGGTCTGCATAATTGGAAAACTTGGAACCCACCATGCCCTGAAAACCCTCAGGCTTCCATTAGCCTTCTCTAGGCTTTAACCAGCCAACCTGGGATCACTGCCAACAACTCCTAGCTACTCTCTTCATGACCAAGTAACGGGAGGGACACACGCTGGCATGGGAGTAGGAAAGTCACCCTCAACTGAAACAAGGGATCTCCTGTATAATACATCCCAGGTACAGTGGATTTTCCCCTCTGCCCAACCTGAATGGTACCCTGACAATGACCAAGGGGTACGGAAGCTCTGGAGTTTTCACCAGGTCCTTTTAGGAGCACTGAAGGCACCTGCCAGAAAGCCAGTCTGTTTAAGGGAAGTGAGATAATACAAGAGCCACAAGAATCACCTGCTGGGTTTCTGGAGCCCCATCTGCAAGGCTTACTGGGTATTCACCCATCAACCCAGACAGGCTGGAGAGTCAGCAAGCAATCACTATTGCCTTTGCTGTGTAGCTGGCCCCAGATATTAGAAAAAAAAAACTTCATTAGTTAGAAGAGTTTGAGCCTATGAATAGGTTCCAATTATTGGTGATTTCTCAGGTTTATAATAACCATGACTCTGTAGAAAAATGCAGAATAAAAAATGGACCTGAGCGGTAAAGGCAGCAGCACTCAGACAGGCCGGTAAGCCAGATCCCAGAGTCTGGAGCCAGAAATACCAGGAAGAGGAGAGACTGGAGATGGACACTTACAAGCAAAAAGGATACTGGAAAAATGAAGGCTCAGCTCAGAAGAGGGAAAGAGGAGGACACACCATTCTTTGTTTGCATGACCTGGCAAGGCCAGAGCTCCATTTCACTGAGCCCCCAGGTGCCCAGAGTGAAGGGTCCAAATCTGCTAAACTCCTGGCAGACACAAGAGCGTCCCATTCAGTCCCAACAGTGATTCTTAGAGGACTAACGTCTCCATGGATGGATGTCCAAGGGGCTACTGGACAGACTGCTCTCTTTCCCTGGATGACTTCCAGTACAGTGAATTCAGGACAGAGTATGGGCCCCACCTTTCTTAGTTATGTCAGAGTGTCCCATCCCCTAATTAGGAGACTTATTTAAAAAAAAAAAAACTTTGGGCAATCATACTTTGGGGAGGCCACTGCCTATATCACTTTGAATCCTTCTCAGGTTCCAACCTACATTCTTGTGACCTATCCCCTGTTGGAGGGACAACTCCTCTAACCAAGTCTAGCACTTGAAATTGATGCTCAAAGTTAAGGATAATTGCAGGATTTGGCACAGTGGAACTCTGGGGTTTGAGCTGAAAACAACCCACCAGGAATGGCTACCTGTTGAGAAGCAATTGTCATCGGTTACTAAATACCTGCTACCCCAGTAAGGGTCAAACAATATCCTATGAGCTGAGAAGTCAAACACTTGACTTGTGTAAAGAGACATCAGACCTCTCATTCCCTCTACTGCAGGAGGGCACAAGTCAGGAAGGCAGCCATCGCCAGAAGAGGACAGAACTGCTGTGCTGACCCTGACTTTCCAGCCAACAAAAAGGCGAGAAAATGAATGCGTTCACCTAGCCAGAAGGTCTGTGGCATTTGACCCATGGGAGTGAGAGCAGCCATGTATGACTGGTGTGTTCCTTGGTGGTGGCTCACATCTTTAATCCCAGCACTGGGGAGACAGAGGCAGGTGAATCTCTACAAATTCAAGGTCAGCCTGGTCTACAAGAGCTAGTTCCAGGACAGGCTCCAAAGCTACAGAGAAACCGTGTGGAAACAGATGAGTGTTGGGGCTCAAAAAACCAAAAGCAAACAAACTAAAACCAAAAGGAGCTCACCAGTATGTTGTCTTTCCCTGAACTATAGTCATTTGGATCCACATTTTGCTGCATTTACACACCTCTGCATGGTAGCATAGTACACATGTCCCCTCTTGAAATGACCTCATCTATTTCTAATCCATTAACTTCCAATCTGCCTTCTCTCATCCATTCAGGAAAACTATATGACGTATCTGGTACATGCGGGATGCTGCACTGTCTCTGGAAATAGCAAGTTCCTCTCATCTAGTCAGGTTCACCCCAGGGAGACAGACAGGAGGACTGCTTTCAAGGTGAGAACAAAGAGGACATCCCCTGTGAGTGGCAAGGAACACTAATGGGGTGCCGATTTCTCCTCCAACGGGAAGGAAGAGCTGAGCTACCATTTAAGACTTAATTGTGAGCACCAGAGAGAAAGAGGACATGTGTCGGGACAATGGGGATTTGTATGGCTCTCTCCAGGTGTAAAAATGATGGGCACATATTAGGGCTCTGTCCCCTATCTTATGTGTACCTCAAATCACCAACAGGGTACATTTCCATTTCAGACTGCTGGCTATGAACTAGGTTCACAAGAAGCAATGATTTATTTTTCTTCCTTACTTTCTCTTTTGAAATATTAGTGATATCTTAATGTTTCGTATTGCTATTTTTTCCCAAAGGGATGAAATTCATGGATCTTGAGAAAATATCCAGAAGAAAATTGGCAGAATTATGTTTTTTCTTCCTCATTAAATTCCTCATTAATTCAGAATTGAGAACAAGTGTAAACAACACATGAGTAAGAATAAAACTAATTGAAACTGTGCAATGATGGATGTGCTTTGTAGCGTTCAACTGTGTTATCAACTGTGCTACAAATCACAAGCAACTTCATCTCATCTCCACGCATCTCCAGCCAGGCTCCCTTGGTACATACCTGCAGGCTCTCAACCTGTACCGTTCATCAGAGAAATGGTTCATACATAAACACTTAATTTGCTAAAGTTTTTTTTTTGTCCTGATCGAAATGAAAACAGGTATTACTGCTACTTTAAGGATAGGTACCCTCTGAAATATCTTTCTGGGCCTGCAAACATGTTTTTTTTTTTATCACCTTTGTCTCTTCCAAAGCAATGTGGCTTCAGCGTCAATCAGTAAGATAGGTCAGAGGGGAAAGGTGCTTGCCACACAAGCCTAAGGAACCAAGTTCGATTCCCAGAACCACCATAAAGGCACAAGGTCATCCTATAACTTCTGCACGCGCACCATGATACACAAGCCCCACCCATCCGAACAAACAATACATTATTTTAAAATTGAAGATTGACAGGGATAGTCTCAAGGTTTGGTTTAGGTGTAAAATATCTCATGCATACTCATGTGTTTGAATTCTTGGTTCCCAGACGGCTTGGAGCTGTTTGGTGTACTTGTGGAGCCTTTGGGAGCAAGGTCCTTGCTGGGGGTATGGATCTCTGGGGTACTAGCCTCGACTGTCCATAGCCTGGCTTCACTTCCTTTCCCATCTCTGCTTTCTGGTACCATGAGACATTAGCAAGAAGCAGTCTTAAGCTCCTCCATGGCTACTGCCATGTCTTCTCTGTCACGGACTGTATCCCCTCAAACCCCACCCTTCAGTTGCTTCTTGCCAGGAGTCTGGTCCTGGTTACGAGAAAAGCAGTTAAAACTGGGTCTTCCTCACTAACTGCAACTCACAAGGGTTGTGTCAGAGAGTTGTAAGTGTGCAGCTGTGTTTGTGACTTCATTCTACATGCTTTAGAATTTTAGCCTTGGTTGTGTGCAAACAACTGTCTTAAGAATTCACACATCAATTGCAGAAGAAAGGAAGGCAAATCTTCACATAAAGGTGAGGTTCCCACAGCCACTCTTCTCCCTAGACCAGATTTTCTTCCCAGCCATCTGATTTTATAGCTTTTAAATAAATCCCCATCTTTGGCTTGAGTCAACTGAAGCAAATGTATGAACAACTAAGGCTGGCTTGCTTGACCTCTGAGATCTTTTCTAATGCCAAGGAGCGCATCAAACACTCCAGGACTGACAAGGGACTTCTCTCCCAACAAACCTGCAGCTTATTGGCAGGCGCTCTTTGATCTGATCCCACTTTTATGCCTGGACTTAAAAACATCATGGCTCTTCTCTAACCTACCCTTCATCTTATCTCAAAATCACAGGGGCTTTGGTGTTCTGAATGCTAATCACCTTCCTCTGCCCTAGACACAGGCTTCTTCTCTCCGCTAACCTGATAAAGTAATTAGCACATGGGCCTGACTTTCCCTTCTAGCTCTCCTCTCAGAGAGTCCTCATCAATATATGTTTTCCTGGATGACTTTTAAAAAGTAGAAGGGAAGACTGTAATCATGTCAGCGTGTATCTAAAGAGATCAAAGTGCCTCTCCTGCCGCTTCCTTTCTCCTGGCTTCCTGTCAGAACCAGAACCAGAGCCTGAGTTCACCAAGCTTTTCCTTTGGGTTACAAGGAGGAATCAGACTTGATTCTGCTTCCCAAGCTCTAGCTTCCTTTCAAGATGAAAACTTACATTTAAAAATAACTTTTACTGTATACTTGTTTTGAAACGTGAATTATGAAGAGAATCTGTTTGTCTTATGATAAAACAAGTATACAGAAAAATTGACAACAAGGGAATAGACAAAGCAGTCTCCTGTAAACTCTTGCCAAAAGAAAGCACAAGTCATGTCAAAGTAGACTTCTGAAAATGATGGCCAGGAAGATGTGAGTGTCCTACACCCTCCTGTACCCAGACACAGACACAAAGAGAATTTGGAAGGAGAAAGTATCAGCAGGGGCTTAAGGAAGCACACGTGTCAGGGTTGCAGAGCTGCTGTGGCCAGCGGGACTAGTGGTTCCGCTGATCCCTATGTTGAGCATCTGCTGGGGACTCACAGCAGTGTAAGAAGCACTGTAGAGAAAAAATAGGGCACAACAGCCGGTGACAAACCCCTGTGTGAATGACTGGGACTGAGCAGGGGGTTTGAATGTAGTGTACAAATTAGCCAGGGGCGCTGGATCTGTGGTGTTTCCCTAACATTGACGGTCATGCTGTCATTACATGTTGGTGAGTCCTCTGATATTGCGGGAGCTCCTTCCGCTCCTTCCGCTCCTTCAGCCAATAGCCGCTGAGATACCAGCCCATTGGGGTGTGGTCTCTCTCCCTTTAAAAAAGCGGCCACTTCCCTCTCCTCTCTCTCTGGCTTCCGGCTCTGACTAGGCTCCTTTCCTGACTGTGCAGAGGGCTGTTGTCTGGGATGGTGATCTGTAAGTTTTCCCCTTTAAATAAATAACCATTCTATTAATCATAAAAAAAAACTTTTACTAAAACTTTAAACAAGGATTTAAGGGAATGAAGCAGGGTATTTGACTTCAGAGGAGGGGGCAGGGCTAGAAGTCTCATTCCCAATGCTTGATTGACACTCCTGAGCTCCTCCTTGAACTCAAGCTAGACTCAAAGTGATAAGCCAACACAGGAAGGAAATTCAAAAAGACCAAGCAGGCTCACTCTTTCTTTACTTCCAACAGGTTAAAATTCCAGCTACTTCCTTCTGAACCAAAGCCGAAGGCCTGTCACTTCCCTGGACTATAAGCATGACTTGGGAGCAACACAAAGTAAGTTATTTGAAAGTCATATTTTTTAATAGCAAATGTTAAGCTGTCCCCCCATTTCCTTCTTTTTAAAAATGTTTTAGGCATTCACTAAAGGAAGGGAATTTGCTCCCAAGTTGTTAGAGGAACAAGGGACTCCAGGGAAGTTGGACATTTAGAATTTGTGTCTCTGATGTGGCCCCCATGCCTGACACTAGTGTTCATGAATAACTTCCTTCCAAACATTGAGTGTCATTAGCATCCTAAAGCAATGCTATATGGTCCAGGGTTCTTGCTCAAGGAACCAATGTAGGCGGTGGCTACCTGTTCATTTCCTGACTGCTCAGACCCCAATAATCACACAGAAACTGTATTAATTACAATACTGTTTGGCCAGTGATTCATGCATATTTCTAGCTCGCTCTTACATCTTGAATTAATCTATTTCTATGACTCTATGTATCAGCATGAGGGTGTGGTTTACTGGTAAGGATCCCGTGTCTGTCTCCTTCAGAAGCTTCATGGTATCTCCCTGACTCTGCCTATTCTTTCTCTATTTCCTGCTTGGCTTTACTCTGCTCAGCCATTGGCCAAAACAGCTTCATTCATTAACCAATAAAAGCAACACGTATATAGAAAGACATCCCACATCAAACCAGGAGCCTGCCTGAATTTAGACAAAGTTAATAGACTTGACTCATTAAGCTACTTGAGTTGGGCACAGTGTTATCTATCCATAATCCCAACCTCCAGAGGTGGAAGCAGAGTACAAGGGGTTCAAAGGTAGCTTTTCCTACATAGTGAATCCAGACCAGCCTGGACTGCATGACACTCTGTCTCAAAACACAAGCAAGCAAATAAGAAGAAAGAAAACACAGCCACTTGTGCACTATGTCAGACTCTAACAACCTAGGGGATTTCCTTCTCTTAAGTGTTCCACACTTTTTCCTGTTCTTGAGATGCCTGTTGGGGGTCTTTTCAGTGTTCTGGTTGGGGTGGGTTCCATGTTGGATGGCCTTCTCTGGTGGTGTGGGGGAAGGGATGGAGGTGACAGCCTGCCTTAGTGTTTGCTAACAAGCTCAGCCACTGTGTGGGCTGTATGTTTGGTACCTAAAGTAAAACTATCCTGGAAGGTGGCAAAAGACTGTTTTACTATGACACAAAGGACACCCAGAGGAGTAACTTGCTTCAATACTTGAGACATCAAGCCACTATTTTCCTGAGTCAAGCACTTGATGTTTTGGGCAGGATAGGCAGTGAACACACCCTAGACCAAGTATCCTGAAGGCAGTCACTCCTTATGGCAAATCTATTTTAAATGAAGGAGCAAGAATAAGCTTGAATTTTTTTGATCTCTGGTCAAGATAGAGTGGAACACCCTCTGTGGGCCATTTTACTGTCCAAAACATCAGGTAACCACACCCTAGGTCAGGGTGCATAGCCACACCTGTTGTCAACAACTTTGAAAGAGCAAAAGTAAGCTCAAACTCAAGGTAGATCAGGCTCACATCCGGGTCCCCACAGATTCTTCCCTTGTCAACACTGGGTTTGGATATACAGTGTGGGAGTTCCATTGAGTAGACAGTCAACGTTTGCATCTCAAGCAGCTCCTTGCGGGTAAAGGGTGTGTTCTACTGTTCTGTTTCCTTAGCACCATCCCAGGACGCCCTGCTGTGCCTGTGTTCTAGGTCCTGTGTGGCACTTTGGTTACTCTTGATCAGGAAAAGCACCACACATGGGATCCCCGAGATGCATGGACAGTGGAATGAGGGGAATCACTGCGTCTCTCCTCCTCTGGCTAAGTCATTAGATGCTGGAATGTGTCCCTCCTTGATCTGCTGAACATTTCTTACTCTTTGATGTGGCAGGAGATGGTATTACAGAGGTGTGTCCTGGAGGAGTCTAGATGTTGTGTTGTGGACAGGGTATGCCTCTGGTCGTGCCCTCAGACTGAAGGGAAACTACACATTTAGAGGTGAAATGCCTGTGTGCTGAAGGTTGTTTCTCCCACTCACTGTGGGCCAGATGGAGGGAACAAGCGGTGAAACCAATCAATGTGGGTTTGGACAGCTTCCTCCTCCACAGCACAGACACGTCTGTTCCTGCAGCTGAATATTCCATGGCGCTCCATGCTATTCTGATCCTGAAAACTCCTTTTCTAATGAGAAACCGAAGTTAGAGGTCGCCAGCCCACACTGTCCCACACAGTGCTCACTTCCCAGTGGGCTTCACTCCGCTAGCCCTCTGTGCCCCAAGCCCCTAACCTGTACCTGATGGAGCCCTAGACTTTACCTCCCAGACACAGCCTACATCTCCCTAGGGACCCTGTCACCATGACCATTACCCATTCCCAATTGCCACTTCCCACCACTGCTACTAAATCAGAGCTAAGTCACAGTTTACTGTCCTGGGACAGAGTCTAAGTGTTCAAACATAACAAAAAGCACCTTCTTTGGGGAAGGAGGTGTGAGGCACAGCAGCCAGGGCCTTATGGAGGCCTCATTGGTCATTACACTTCCCCTAGACAGCTCTGTGCAGTCTTGATATGCTCTATAAAAATCGAAAAAGTGAGGCAGGTCCAATAGCTTAGTCAGACCTGAATTTAGTCCCCATAATCCATGTAAGCAGAAAGCTGGTGTAGTATATGCTTATAATACCAGTTCTGGGGAGGCAGAGGCAGGCAAATCCCTGCAGCCTGCTGGTTAGACAGCCTTGCCAACTTCCAGGCCCATGAGAAAACTTGTCCCCCCAAAATAAAAACAGATGAAAGGTAGAGTTCACCTGAGGAGCAACACTTGAGATTGTCCTCTGGTTTGTGCGCGTGCGCGCACACACACACACGCACACACACACACACACACACACACACACACACACGTCACAAAATGCAAAGGGAGAATGAAGTGAGACTGTGCTAGGAATGAAGGACAATAAAGCACCTTTCTGAGGAAACAGAAGCTTTCTGACTGCTCCAGCCAATGCTTGTCCACAGTCACGGCGACTATTGAGGAAACAGCCTCCACGTATTTCCAGGTGAGGAGTTGAAACTGAGAAACTACACGCTGTGTTAGACACAAAATCAATACGGTGTGATTCAGCCTCGACAGCATGTCTCAGTGCTCTCCTGAATCAAGTCTTTCAAGACAGAACACAACAAGAAAATAAAATTCTTCTCTGATCAAGGTAAAGAAATGATTTTTAGTTTTGCAATCATCAAGAAACTCAAAAGAACTCTGAGGTGGTTAAAGAACTGAAGCCATGCAAAACTTAAATTCTTTCATTTGAGGCTATAATATGAAATTAATTTTTTCTACTTGGTACACATTGAAAAGAGATCAGTGTTTAATAAATATGATAAACATAGGTTTAGGTCTTTTAAGCAGAGGGATTGGTGGTTGGATATATGGGGGGTGGATTCCTGGATGTGTGAGTGTATAGATAGATGTGTTGAGTGGGTGGATGGATGGGTGGGTAGATAAGTGTGTGTATGAATTAATGGGTGGATAAGTGGGTGGGTAGATGGATGGGTAGAAGAGTATGTGGAGGGGTGGATGGGTGGGCAAATGTGTGAGTGGATGGATGGACGAATGGATGGATAGATAGGTGGGTAGATATGTGTGTGAATGGATAGATGGGTGTGTAAATGGATGAGTGGATAAATGGATGGATGGTTACATGGGTGGGTATATGAGTGTATAGATGAATGGATGGGTGGGTAGGTAGGTGGGTGGGTGGACAGACAGACAGATGGACGGACGGATGGGTGGGTGAATAGATGGATGGATGGGTGTAGAAGTGGGGGTGGGAGAGGATAGATGGAGGGAAAGAGTAGATGTATAGATGGGTGGATAACTAGATAGGTGGGTGTGTAGGAGGGTGGATGGATGGATGGGTGTGTGTATGTGTGTGTGGAAGGTGGGGGTAGAGGATCGGGATGGATAGATGGATGGGCGGGTGGTGGGATGGCTGGATAGAGTGAGATGAATGAGTTCCACAGAGAGAGGCTTGAGGTCAAGTAGCCAGAAGAAAAGAGAGCTGAAAACTTGATTTCTTAGGTGACTGATTACAGGGGCTGCACAGGAGGATGACAGAATGTGGAGTCCTGGTTTGAATTGTGTTCTTGGAATATCCCTGTGTATCTTTAGACACAGCAGAGACTGTTACAACATCAATGAGACTATACCAGCGTCTTATTTTTGGCATCCATCACACTATAGTGAGTAACTGGAGGCTATGGACTCCCAACAGCATTTTCTTGTTGTCTGGAAAGAAACACACCTAGTATTTGGCCAGAGAATTGCTTTGTATGCAGCTTGCATTTCAGACACAGGTGTGTTATCCTTAATTTAAGTCTTCCCAGGATAGGCAGAAGTAAAGAAACACTTTAATAACTTGCTCCTTGTGATCCCTTTGAATTCAAATATGTTGGTGTTCACATTTACATATCATAAAATGTCAAGGTCATTATTATTCCTTGTTGAGTGATGGAATAAGAATACAAGTTTGTGTATGAAAAAATAAGGTTTGTGTTAAGATACCCAACTAAAATGAATAAAACTCACATATTATTGCCTACATGCATATAACAAACACACACACATGTGTGTGTGTGTGAGTGTGCGCGTGCGCGTTATGCTCACCTGAAAATAAAGGTTTATTTTTCTCAATATCATCTACACTACTCACTTCAGAAGCACAGAAACACACACCTGAATTTATTTAACCGGCACTTAATAAACACCCAGTACATAACAAGGTGCCGGAGTACAGGTAGGTGATGTGCTTTTCAGCTTGAAGCGACTCCTTCCGTAGGAAAGGAAGCACATGGGCACTGTTGCCTGCTTGCGTGCCTGGACCCTTGAAGATCTCTAGGTAGTAGTTTACCTGCAATAACGCTTCTATGACTTAGGGAAGAATTATTTTCAGAAGTTCTGTGAATACCCCAACCCTCCCCACAAAGGCCAGAAAGGTTCAATGTTCTTGCAACAGCGATTCAAAGAAAGTGTTTTAAAGACAATCAATACTCTTGGAATGTGAGAGCCCACAGTTCCCCTGCCTTCATTGTTCCTTCACACTTGGTGCCTCACTTGCCCTCCAGCATTGGAGACTGTGCACCCCTGGAGCAGCCGACTTCCCCTGCTGGGGTCACTAGCTCTTTCCTCTTCCCTGCCCTGACTCTCATGTTCCTTGTTCTTAAGTAAACTTGAGTGACAAGAGCAGGAGTTACTGCCCCTGAGGAGAGTGGGTTGGGCTGTGAGTACCTTTAACCCTTTAGAGCCATGGGCAGCTGAGCTGACCCATAGCGAGGGGAAGTGGAGGTGCTTGGAGCCTCATAAGGAAGAAGGTAAAGCTAACTGGAGGATTTAACACACGCTCACTGACAGCCACTTCGTGTGGTGTTGAGGTCATGGCTCCCTTGGCTACTTTATGCAAACGGTTCACATTTAGAAAATGAAACCCCGCAACCACTGCCACGCGCCACAAGCTGTTTCTGAACCCACGACAAAATAAGGCATTTCCACCACATCTTCCCAACCCAGCATCCAAGAGATACAGGGCGAAACAATGAAAATACAATCCCAGTATCTCACAGATTCAGCAACCCCCAGTATCTACTGATATGGCAGGCATTAGACTGGAGGGTCCCCCTCCATGGGTGCGTAACTCCACGCCAGGCAGGCATGGCTGACTTCACACAAGGAAGGCTGTAAGCGTAACACTTCCTAAGTGTCTGAGGTAGGACTCCAAGTCGATGGCATGCTGATAGGTGTCACACAAGGAGGAGAAACAGGCAGTGTCAAGAAATAAGTTTAACAAAGGTGAATTTGACAGATGGGCTTCCTGGCATATCTATATATGCCGATGAACAAGTGGATGATGAAGAAAACACACTCCATGGCACTTCCTTCTGCCAGGTCAGGGAATTTACCCTTTATTCCCAGGGTTTTCACAGAGCAGCCTTGGAAGAGGGCAGACTGTCCTGTTACCATCTTTGTTGTTCTGAATATTTTAGTAAATGAAATTATGATATAAAGGGTGGGTAAGGTGGCTCTGTAGGTAAGGTACTCGGTGCCAAGTGTGACAACTTAAGTTTGATCCCTGGACCCCACATAGCAAAAGGAGAAAGCAGACTTGAGCAAGTTCTCCTACGACCTCCACACACTCATAATGATGTGCTCGCACACACACAGACACACCGACACCCACATCCTGCACAAGCATGCAAAATGACTAAATAATAACTAAGATGTGAAACATTTTCACAATGAGAAGAAATCAGACATGTCCAACTCACGGTCCATGGCCAATGTTGCTGAGGCCAGCTATGAACACGGCCCAACATGAAACTGTAAGCATCTTTACAAATGATGCGGTATTTCCTGTGTAATGTGTTCTCTTTCTAGAATTTAACTGAGCATGCACCTTGTAGATGACCATATCACAGTATCTGAAGCTTGTGCATGACTGACAAGTGAAATAACTGTTTAGAAACAGAACAAGAAGAGTCAGGAGAGTTGGCTCCGCCATGGAGAGCACTGGCTGATCTGGCAGAGGACTTGGGTTTGATTTCCAGCACCCATAGTCTTCACCCTTTCTGGAATCCCGGTACTGAGGCATCTGATATCTTCTATTGGCTTCCACAGGCAACACATATGCATATCCACAGACATACAAATAAAACAGCCACACAGAAATAGATGAATAGCATTAAAAGTAGTATATAAGAATTTAAAAATTATTAGAACAAGACAGTTGGATAAAATGGTTGCATGCAAAAATATTTCTAAAACATTTTTACACAAAAATTGAATAAATACACTACAGCTTCTGTGGTGGTGGGGTGTGTGTGTGTGGTTTTCACTTTGTTTGGTTTGTTTTTCTTTTGAATCTTCTTTTGTTTTAGGGGAAGGTTACAAGGGTGGAGGGCGGAAATGAAGGGACAAGAAGATGGAGGGATCGGGATGCATGATATGAAATCCACAAAGAATCAATAAGGAAAAATGACATGAATGTAAAGCATAACTCTCACTTCTAAGAATTTATTCTGAGCCAAATAAGAGCGACCAGGCCCTGGGAGCACAGGGTCAGGTTCCCACAAATAACAAGTTCCAGGAGAGAAGTGGTTTCATGAACTGTGCTAATCAAGTGTTAAAAGGAAGCCAAAAATTAAACCATTAGCTGCATGAGTTGTTGAGAACGGTGGGTGGGCAGGTGGGCAGGTTCCAGCAAAGTGGAGAAGTGTCTGTTTAGGTTTCGAATGCTAACTGCATTAACTCTGGCATTGATGGAAGCCAGCGGTCTGGTAATACACCCCAAAGATTTTACTTTATAGTTGAAAGGATGGTGGTAGATGAGACAAAAAGATCGGCAACCAACAACTGTTAAAATGATTAATACTGGCTAAAATAATTCAAATCCCAGAACTGCAACATTCTGACTCTCCACAGTCTCAAAGTTCCCAGTCAATCAGCTTTGTAGGACCTTTAACATAGGTATGGTTTCTCCTGGAAACCTCAGTTCATAATAGTTTTATCTTATACAAAAATAACAGAAAATACAATGAGCCTAAACAACCCTACATTATATATAAGCAGAAGTACAAAAGATACCAAATAGCTGATCTGGATAGATTTGTTGGACTTTCAAGGTATGAAGAGTGGAAAGAATGAGGGCTGCAGATGTGCAGGCCCCCCTCTCCCCAGTATCACATGGATTCAGGATGAGACCAGTTTAAGAGTGTTTGCCTAGTATACATTAACACTCTGGGTTCAATCCCAGCTTTGCATAGACAGGTATGGTGGCACATTCCTGTCACACCTGCACGTGGAAGTGGCCAGAGTTCAAGATCATGGGATTCACAGCCACGTACTGAGTGTAGGCTGTCCTCACTGGAGGCCATCCTATGCTACATGAGACATAGACTTGAAGAAAAAAGAATATTTGCCAAGAGAAAAGCATTGGCAATATGGGAGAAAATGCTGGTACCGCATAGGATTTGAAAAGAAATGGATTTTAATGAAGAGGTAATCGGTCTTAGCGTATTGAAAGGGACCCATGATGGAGGACAGTGAGCATCTCATTCTCTTCACGAATGCTCTTAGCAGGTTCTCTCCTGACACTTATATCAGGTATCAAATGTCCTTACCAAAGAAACCCACCTGGTCTCAATCTGACTTCATCTGCTACATGGACAAGACTTTCAAGGCTGGGAGATGAGATGCAAGGCCTTGATCACTCACCTTGTAAGCGCAGAGTCTGGATTTGATTTCCAGAACAGATGTTTAAAAAGCCAGACAAGTTGGGTGGTGTGAACATGTAATCCCAGTGAAGATAAGATAGGAGACATTCAGCAGGGACCATGGGGACTCCTTGATCAGCTAGCCTAGCCTGTACAGCTAAGTTCTGGACCAATGCGACACCCTGTCTTAATAAAAAGGTGGCATGTGCCTGAGGAATAACACCTGATGTTGTCCTCTGGCCTCCACTTGTGTGTGTAAATGTACCATCTTCCTCCTCCAGACTCTGGGAGACTCATCTGTTCAGCTCATCTGTGTATTCTCCGGATCTGGAGGGATCCCTGTCACCCAATAAATATTTGTTGAGTAGATGTGTTCTCGTTAGCTGCATCTATTTCCTCTAAGTATTTCCTAAACATGTCAGACACTATGACTTGCTCGTCTTACATGCGGCTGCTCTCCTTCCCAGGGCATTTTCACGCCTCGGGCCCTGTACTTAGAGATGCCTCACTTGTCTTGGGCTGGACTTGGTGTTTTGTAAGGAAGTGGTACTTTATAGGAAGCAAGGGCCTCACAGCTTTGGCTCAAATGCTGTGTTTTATTCAGAGTCCATCCCTGGCTTGTGGAGACTGTCCCTTGCTTGGCTCATCTCCATGTATTGAGAAGAGTCCTTGCCCATAAGCAAGCCGGCTGCCAGGGACAATGAGACTAATGTTACATGGTTGGTTTGAGGCTCTCACAGGATTGTACTGTCTACAAAATTGCTGGCTCAGAAGCAGAGACATGGGATAAGCTCGGCAGCCTTTCCCTGCACAGAGACCTGTTGGAGGACATTCTCAGTCCAGGAGAACAGAAGCTCTAGTCTTCCCTGGTTCCTGGTACAAGAGCTAAGCCTGGAGATCTCTATCTAGGGTTCTTCGTACCACAGAGTTGATAAGCTAGAAAGAAGCCCAAGAGGCTCCAACTCACAGTTGGCAGCTGAAGCTCTGGAAGAGGCCTTGCAACCTCAGTAGGGTTGATTGGATTGGATTGAATGATGGGATATTCTGCTTGTACCAGAGAACTGGCAGTTTTGTGGGGGAAACATCATACATTTGGTGTCAGGAAACATGTTGTAGTTTCAGAGATAACAAACTTTTTCCCGTAGATGTCTCTCAGTAACCTGTCACCTGGAGCAAGCCCCCCTTTCAACTGTCCACAAAACAAGGAGATGGCAGCGTTAAGCCCTGATCATAACTGGGGCTTTGCTCAACAAATTAATCTCTAGTTCAGAGGGTAGAGAAAAAAAGGTGCCATCTAAAATTCCTAGCTAAAACATGGATTGTCTGCGGAGGGAAAGAGAAAGTCCTGGGTAGTTAGTTACTCTAATGAGCAGTTAGAAGAAGACAATGTCTCATTAGAATACACCAGAAGCTCACTAAAACACAGCCTGCCTAAGGATCCCAAGGTGAGATCGACCTTGGGAGCACGGCTGTAAGACAGACCAGACCGCATAAGGCAAGTCACAAATCGAGGTCACTAAGACGGATGACAAAAATGTCAGGGAAATACATTAATGCATTAATTCTCATGCTAATTATTTTGACTGACATGGGGAGATTCTTCCAAACGCCAGTGAGTTTTAAGTAAGGAGAATGAAGCTGTGCAGCGTGCCAGGTGGTTCACACCAGGCCGCAGGTAACAGGTGGTTCAGAAAAGGATGTGTTCGTCTTTCTTTGGGCATGTTGCAGGAGGTGTTCGGCAGACTGTGGTATTTCTGGATATTTAAGTGTGCACAGTAGCTTGCCCATTGTGTGAAGGAAAATAGATTATTCCCAGCAGAAAGAGATGCTGAGTGACAAAGACAGATCCTGGGACAGACAAACCAGAAAAGGCACCACTTAGGTAGAGGAGAAATTCACAGGACAGTGTGTTGGTCCCAAACCCATCTGTAAAAAGCATGAGGAATTAAACTCTGGTAAATTAAGAGCACAAGGCGTCTTAGCAAGGGCCACCTAGCGTGAAGGACTGGGATGCAGAAACTGAAGATTCTGAAATGCTGGAGGCAAGCCTGTGGGGTATTTTCTTGATTAACTATTAATATGGGAAGGCCCAGCCCATTGTGGGAGGTGCCAACCCTGAGCAGGTGACCCTGGGATGTAACACCCCATCATCCATGACCTCTGCTTCGGTTCCTGCCTTGTCTTTTCTAAGTGATAGAGGGCATGTTCCCTGAGAGATGGACCAGACCTTGGCTACCCGAGCTGCTTTTGGTCATGGTGTTTTATCAGAGAAATAGGAGCCTTGCTAAGACACTTGGCTGTCCATGTCCCCTTTGACTTGTGCCCAGCATCACACCTGCTATGTTCCACACACACGGAGGACAGTGTGCTCCTATGTCCTTCCAAACTGACACCCCTCTCGAGACCCTCTGGCAGACTCGATCCTTACTTTAGGTTTGGGATTTGTCATTTTTTTTAGAGGTCTAATATCACTATCCACAAATGAATTCACAACCAATAGGTTATCTGGCTTTTGCAGGTTTTCATCTTTTTCCAAATGGCATCCTCTCCTACTGCTCCCAGGATCTGTCTTCTTCACTCCGCGTCGTGACTTGCGAGATTCATCTCTGTTGGATGGCCATTGCACTCTCCCGTTCTTGTTCCCCTCAACCCTAGCAGAAGCTGCACATGAATGCAGATCAATGTCTTTTCCCATTCTTTTATACAGTATTCGAGAGGTCTCCACATCTTTTTGCTCTTGTAAATAGTACCGCTATGAACATGCACACACCTGTGCAAGCCTCCTCTCGAGAGAGGTCTAGGAGCAGAAGCATCAGGTAGAGAGATGAGGTAGTTGTTTCTGAGAGGTGGGGACCAGTGTGTACTCTGATGAGCAGCGTATGCCAACTCCTGCTGCTCTCCGTTCAGGCAGATGTGTCAGTTTCAGGTTTGGGACTTTTTGCCAGTCTGCTGGGGATAAAATGATCCTTCATTTTGGTTTGATTTTGCATTGGCAATGCAAATGAGGTTGAGATTCTTCTACATGCTTATTAGCTATTCCCTCTCTTCTCCAGAATGCCTGTTCAGCTTATTTTTTTTCCAATGGATTGTTAGTCCTTTCCTTATTAACAGTCGTTAACAGGAGTGTTTTATGCTATCTCCATTTCTGTGTATTATACATATCTTCTCTCACTCTGACTTTGTCTTTTTAAAAACTTTTTTCTCTGAAGTTATACATTTTAACTGAGATTTAGTCAATTAATCAAATTGATTAAATAAAATTAAAAATCAAGACATTGTTACTAACAACTAAAAGCAAGCATATGTAGCAACATACTCATTTACAGTTCTTGCAGAGGGGTTTGTTTTTCAGAAATGCATCTATAATCTGATACTGAATTAAAGATTTTTAAAACTATATTGTTTTTAACTGGCATGTAATCACTGTCCAAATCAGTGTACGATACATTTTCCATAAATACATATACATCATATACGCCGTCTTTTATTTTAAGCGTGTTGCCTTCTGCTTTTCTTCCAACTCAAATTCTACTTTAGTTATTTCCTGTAGCCAACAATTCACAAGCAAAATGGAATCTCAGGTTCACTCTGCAGAGACCTCAAGTTCACTGTTGGGTCTTCCCTCCTTTCTGGTCCCTCAAGTTCATCTACTCGGATGTATTTTCTCATTCACCCTCAGATGTCATGACTTCTTTCTGTATGTACTCAGCCTTGCCTGTACACACACACACACACACACACACACACACACACACGCCTGTGAGCGCTTCCTCCTCTTGAACTCTTTTCCACTCCTGCCTCCCCCACTGAAGTAAGTGTTCACTCCCCTTATCTATCCATCTGGCCTTGGTGAGTCTTTCCCTGACATCTTGTTCCCTGTGCTGCGAACAGTTCTACCTAGTTGTCGGTGGGTAGCTGAGTTCCCCTTCTCAATTTGCTCTTTTCTGAAGCCCCTCATCACCTTCCCCACAATGTCACCTCTCTTTAAAGTGATGCCAGCCCTTAATTAGTCTCCGAAAGGTCTTCTCCCCTTACCCTCTCCGCTTCCTAGACTTGAAGTATGGACTTCAATTATTCTTCCTCAGGACAAGGCTCAAATCCTAGTTGGGCATCGACTGGTTGCTGAAATATTGAGAGGAAAGACTAAGACCCCATCTCACCCAGTGTCTTTGCAGGTGGGAACAGCTCTGCCACGTTAAACAGTCTTGAGTGTCAACACCACAGTGCTTGAGTGTCCACACTGGCACACAGTAGGAGAACCGTGATGGAAATGTGTCCCCTTTACCTTCCAATTTAACAATTTCTCTTCTAACTCTGAGAAAAGTTTCTACTGCTTCCTGAGCCAATGGTTTAAATATTTTTACCCTTTAATTATACCTCTTGAACCAAGACCCAATGTCCTAATCTCTTTATTGATCTGAAAATAACAATAAACTTCCTCTAAATTACCTTGTTCATCTCATTTAATCCTTACCAGCAATCCCGGAATGTCCTGAGAACATTAGCGCTAAGAAGGAGCAAGAACCAAAAGGAGTGAAGTTGAGCGTTCCAGTTATCTGACAGAGAAGGCCGTGGAGTTAGTCTCTTGGCCTGTGTGCATTGTGAGCATTTTGTAGATGGCCATTCTCAGGGACGTGGTTAGCGAAATGGCATTTGGAAAAATACATTAGATAAATGGCTTCTGAAATAGTGTTCTAATCTAATTATTAAGGCCAATCCATATTCATAAGTTAAAGACTGGCAAAAATACTGCTTTGGTGCATTTATTTTATAATAACCTTGATGTGTTCCACAATGTACCAGACTGACATCTTCAAGGCTCAGGACACTACAGTCAGCACTGTGGCACACCCACGCGGTCAGGACCGACTGCTACACTTGAGGGGGTGCGGGACACTACAGTCAGCACAGTGGAGCACCACGGGGTCAAGACTGACTCACAGATTTGATGAGGCAGTGGACTCAGCACAGTGGGACACCCACAGGGCCAACACTGACTGACACACTTGGTGAGCAGCACAGGCATGCCCTGAGATCCAAGACTGTTTGGAGGGGAAGAAGCAGGGAAAGTGAAGGACTATTCCGTGCTACCAGTTCTTATGTTTCCTGTTCCTGGCAAGATGCACGTACCCAGAGATGGCTGGGATGGCTGTGTGGTGAGGCTGACATGTGACATCAATGCAGACAGGGAGGGACACTCTTCCCAGATGTTTTTCTCTCAGGTAGATGTCCAGTTGCTCTAACAAGATGTCTCATGAACAACAGCTACTTATTTCTCACAAATCTGTGGCTGGAAGTCTAAGTGCCTGACCTCTGGGTTTGGTTAGGGTTCCCTTCAGAGTGTATACTGTTGACTTCTAGTAGTGCCCGTGCATGCTCGGAAGGAAAAAATAGAAAGAAAGCTCTCTTCATCCCAAAGACCTTACTCTCACTCACAAGGGCCTTCCCTTGAAGCCCATCTAATCCTAGCCCTAAGCCCCATCCCGAAGGTCTGGCACGCTCACAATATCACTCGGGCATGTGAGGTGCATTTCATGATAAGAACTTGAAGCACATGGACATTAAGTCTATAACATAGACCTTAAAATTTAACTCTTGTTCCAGAGTACATTTTAATGCCAAGTTTTTTTCTGTTATCACTGGATTAATTTTCCAGTATCAGAGAATAAACAAGACTATATAGGATATAAAATTGTAAATTCTGCAAACTGCTTTAATGATGATAATCTCATTGACATGCAATACCTGAAATGATGGGCCATGATGGGAGCAATAAAATAATCAAGCAACCTATTCTATTATAATTGCTTGGGTATTTCGGGTAATTCTTCCTTGTAGAATGACAAGAGTATTTTGTTTGTTTCACAGAACACTTAGCTTCTCCTCAACATGAAATGCTGAGAATAGTTCCTTCATAATTGGCAGAAATACTACGGCTTAAAAAAATTCAAAAGATCTTACAGAAATCTTTCAATTCTTTGCATGCATAAGAGAATTACAAAATAACTTATTTTAATGTGAACAGTTAATGAAAAATAAATGAAAAGTATTAATAGTATTTCTTCTATCTTATTTCTGGAGACAAACAACCATAAAATTTCCACAAATGGGAAAAATAGCAATGAACCTTACAGCCACTGGGAAGAGGATTGAGGCGAGAAAGCTATATAAACTAGATTACTTCTGAAAGTAAATACTTCAGTCCCACCAAGCTGTTGTTCTTCCTATGAAAACACTGAAACGCAGGGGAGTTATATATGTGTTTAGCTTATATTTCTTGCCAGAAATTATCGTCTATCTGAATGTAGAAGAGGTACATGGAGGTATTGGCATTGCTGGAGTAATCGTCTCAGGTCCCTGTGTAAACATACAGTGAAAGAGGCCTTTTCTGGGGATCTAACAGGCATAGGACTTTGTCTTTAATTTGTGAGTGGTGATGGCAGGGATGGGCATTGGAGACCGCGCTTATCTACACAGTGAGGCTGAACCTGAGTGTAGCTGCAATCAGCAGAGGGATTAGTGGAGATTTGATAAGGTGTATCACTTCCCCCCATCATTGAACAGACTAGAACAGATACAAAACCAGGTTTTGCTCCAAGAAGATTACAATAGGATTAGAATTCATATTTCTTTCCCGAGACCTTGCCATCATTTTCCATTCTGAGCCTCTGAGCGACATTTTGCGAAACATTTGTGTGTGCCCACTGGCCTGCGGTCCTTCCTTTGTTCCCGGGCACAGCTCAGCATTCTGAAAGCTGTGGGTGCCATGGGGGGCAGGCATAGAAGCACGTGGGATCTCTGCCCTCCCCAAACCAACTGCTTGTGAAGAAACTGCCGTGAGAACATACTTGATAAAGAACCTAAACAGAATGTGGCTGTCCTAGAAGACCAATATGCTAAAATTTAATCCCCAGCCTCACTGTATTTGGAGGAGGGAGTCATAAAAAGTGAACATTCTGTGAGGGGAATAGTGTTGGAAATTAAATGTGGGTGAATTTTCAACACTCATGAAAATCACCCCCCCCCAATACTATCCTATGTTTCTCTGTTTTATTATTTTCATTCATGTCTTCATATTCTTTCCTATATTTCTAATCCCCACACCCTTACACTGGGGACAGATATTTTTGTCGAGGCTGGCCCCAACAACTAGTGTATTTATAGAAAAGATTAGACTAGACAGAGGGTGTGGCTCTGTGGTAGAGTTTTTATCTGGTAAGTACAGGGCCCTGTGTTTAATATCCAGCACAGGAGAGAGGAGGAGGAGGGACAGAGGAAGAAGAGAATCCAAATGGAGAGAAGAAGCCAGAATTCCTATTCCTTGCTTTCTCAGCCACCTGGATGTAAGCAAAGGGCAGCTGAAACGTCCTAACTTCCTACCTGTACAGAGGTACCTACCGCCATGTCTTCCTTACTGTGATAGACTGGATCTGCTCACACCCTGAACCACAGACTGCCTCCCCCATGCTGATTCTTACCAAATATTTGGTCATACCAATGAGAAGAGCAACTAACACACATTTCTTCAAAATAGAGTCCTCCTCTGCTCCCCTGCCACACACCAAGCCCAAGATAACACGAGGGAGACTTGATGTCAGAGATCATGCCCAGCTTGCTTCTACCCACGGTGCAGGGTGTAAATAGTCTACAGACCCTCGGAGCCATCATTGGTTGGAGAGCAGCCACTTCCCCATGTTTCTCAAGCTCTGCTTGACTCTTTGTGTTCAATGCACAGTAGGTTTCAATCTCAGGACAAAAAGGTACAACCTAACACACAGACTTCCTAATGTTTACTGTGAATTTCCACTCATCTAAACATCCTAAATGCACTTGCTCTCTGTTTAGGGTCTTTCTTGACAACTCAGGGTCTCCTCTCCCTCATTCCAGGGCTAAATATTTGTTCTTGAGGATAACAAAAGAAGAATCTAGTCCCCGGCCATCACCACACTTACTTGGCATTAATCTAGGTACCACTGTTGCAACTGAGTGTGTCTAGTCATTCATCACCCAGCTCATGGCATTGCGCTCAGCCTTCAACTCTGTGTGTCCACTCTGGAGCCCTCCTGGAGTCACATAAGCTACGAGAAGTGACTCCTTCTCAGACCACAAGGGGTGCAGAGCTGTGAGCAGACTTACTTTCCCTACATTTCATGCCTTTTGGAGTTACAACATCATCAGAACACTTCCTGCAAGGGGACTGACCTTCCTTGTTCACGTTCCCTTGCTGCCTGCATGTGGAGGTGCAGCACAGGAACTCTCTCCTCAGCCCTGCCGGATTGTCACGACTCAGACTTAGTAGATACGAGTTGTTGACTCGAGCCTGCTGTCCTAGACATTATCTGCATTCATTGTTCAAGCAGCAGTTCACACTCTTCTCTGGTCCCTTTTCATACGACTAATGTCACATTTCAAAAATCCCCCTTTTAATTGGCTTCCTGTAATGGTCTGTCCTGTCCCTTTAAGAGACAAGCCTTGCCCACTCCTTCCCCAACAACTGAGGCAAGCAGATTTTCCTTCCACTTTAAGCCCAAGTTTCCTTCCTTTCTGTCTCTCTCCCAAAGAGGCAGCTTCTCCCTCTCTCCCTTCTTCTCCCTTCTCCCCTTCCCTTTTTTCCCTTTCCCCTCCATAACCCACTAAATAAATACCCACTTTCTCTGCATGGTGTGCCTAATAGGTCTGTGTCTCTCATCCACTGTGTGGCTCCCTGCCTGGGATGTGCTACCTTCATGGCCCACTGTGGTCTGCTGCCCACTGCCACCACTCGGCAACCTGAAGCATTTTAGTTTTACCCTAACACTTCCTCTGAGAGTTATCTTCCCTGGGGTGGAATGTGGACCAGAATGGGTAAACTCGGGCCCCAGTGACACCCTTTACTACTGGTGTGGCAATGGCCTCTCTGTCCCTCACTTTCTTCAACTGTATGTTGAAATAGGGGTGGCAGGGCTGCGTCTCTGGCACCCAGCCGCCCGCATGGCTAGCTCTAGCTTATGCCCCGAAACACAGAAACTGTATTCTTATGAACACTGCCTGGCCCATTAGTTTCAGCCTCTTGTTGGCTAGCTCTTACATATTGATCTAACCCATTTCTAATAATCTGTGTAGCCCACGAGGTGGCTTACCAGGGAAGATCTTAACCTGCGTCTGTCTGGAGTGGGAGAATCATGGTGACTCCCTGACTCAGCTTCTTTCTCCCAGCATTCTGTTCTGTCTATACTGCCTATCTAAGCTGCTGTCCTATCAAAAGGGCCAAGGGAGTTTCTTTATTAACCAATGACCTTCCTCCATCAACTGTAAGTAGATACTATGGCAATAATAGCAACACCAGTGGCGTAAAAGCTACCGCAGAGACAAATGGAATTAATTTATCTAGAGCTCTTAGAACAGTACCTACAAAACAGCATATGCTTCTTGGCATTTATTTTTATCTTCTGGCTATCATTAGATGACTCACAGGCTAAGAAAAGCTCGAAGGAAATGGTAGAGGGGACTGAGCAGCTTGCATGGGAGGTGAGATGGGAGCAGACACATTGATCTGAGCATAAAACCCTAAAGGCAGGATGCACAAGGACCAGGGTGTGGGAGGGTGGATGTCACTCTGGATGCCATAGGAGTGAGTCCCAGTGTCTATGCAGAGACAGAAAGCAGATAGGAGAGGGTGGAAGACAAAGAGCCACGAAAAGATAAAGATCATGGTTCCTCTGCCTTTGTCCTCTGGGAACAAACTGTATGTTGTAGAAAAACTGGCTATCAGTGCACTGCTTGTGCAAAGTGTGGGGAAGAGGCGTGGGTGTGTGCATGTGTGTGTGCATATACATGCGTGTGTTTGTGTGTGCACATGTGCCTGTGCTGTGTTAATGTGTTTGGGCTCCTCTAACAAAATATTTCTGCCTTGGCGGTTCATAAATAACAGACACCATTTCTCATCATTCTCGCCCATTTCTATGTTTTGCTTGTTTTGAGACAGGATGTCCTGTAGCTCAGACTGCCCTTGAACTCACCGCTTGGCCAAGGGTGACCTTGAACTCTGGATTCTCCTTCTGCCACCTCCCTAGGCTAGGATTACAGGTGTGCCCCACACAGTTCTGGAGGTCAGGAATCCCGAGACAAGGTGACAGCAGGTTTATATAGCTTGGTGATGGCTCTCTTCTTCTTAAGTGGTGATCTTCTCCAGGACAGAATGTGCTGGAGTTTCCCTTAAGCCTCCTTTATGAGGATACTCTCATTCTATGTACTAGAGTTCCTCTGACGTAATTGTCTTCCTGCATCCCCAGCCTTGAGGGGATGAGACTTCAGTTTATAGACTTGGAGGGAGGATAACCACAAGGGCATTGTGGGCTTGTTCAAGATGCCTTGGGAGGAGCATCTCTGATCTGAAGAAGACAGAGCTGCCACTGGAGTGGGACAGAATGACATTACCACCCCCAAGCTCAGCATAGCACCTGGCAAATGAATTAACATTTTAAGATGGTCCAAAATGACTGCTTGGTCCAAGCTGGTCCAAGTTCTCTGTGACTGTAGGAGTTCCTGCTTCCATGGCTCTGGGCAGGAGCGCCTGGAAGGATTCCTCATCAACGATGTGGAGAAACCAGCCAATGTAAAGCTTCCAGGAGTCTTTCACTTTACCCTGCTTGACTCAACTAAATCACGGATTTTCTTACCTTTTATTTTTGGGCCCAGAAATCAGTGAGGCCAGCAAATCTCTCAACTCACACAGAAGTTGGAAGAGAAAACAACCGTTAAAACTGTCTTTGAAGGGTTACCGTGGCCTCACAGGCCAAACATGGCCGTTTGAAATGCTCAGATGTGTCTGCAGGAAATGCAAGCCCCTCATCCCCCCCCCCCCCGGCTGAGGAGGGCAAACCCAGCCAGCCAGATCCCATGTACCCACAGAGAAGGCCTGCGGAAAGTCCTGCAGATGCAGCGGGTCTGTTCCTGAGCTGGAGGGATTCCAGCTTGGTCACAGCTTAGGGGGACTTCTCCTTGGCCATCAGCAGCCATGTTGCTTTTATTGCGGACACAGTTTACTCGTCTAAACCCTTTCATCAAACCTGATAGATGCTGTGCTTCTGACAAACACCACTGGTAAGAAGAGAACGCACAGGTTTGTCTTCATGGCTCTCTCTAAGCTCGTCTAAGCTCTCTGGGACTCTCTGTTGGAGTTCCTGCTCCCATACGAAGTGTTCAAGGAGAATTTTTGCAGCCAATACTAAACTGTACTTCATACCTTTTTTAGTACTGTGGTTACTACATTTTTTTCCTGTGTTGTGTCCAGCTCTCCAGCCCAGGACACTGACAGAGCCTGCCATCAGCGCCTGCCTTGTCTCCAGGGTAGAGAGTCTCTCATATACATGACATGTAGGCTCTACCTCAGGAACGATTGCCTAAGCAGGCAGACAGCATTGAAAAAGTAATAATTCCACATGACTGAAATCAAAGAGGCTTGAGTAGGTTATTACAGAACGAATAATTAACTCTGGGCAAACAGAGGTCCTTAAAGAACATTCCAAAAGTCTGCCAGCCTCCTGATAAGAAACAAGTCCTGATCTCATGGGCTCACCCTGCAGGGTGCGAGTTCTCAGCCTTGGTTTCATCACCATCACCTGGCATTTCTTAGCAACTGGGGAGCAGACTCCGCCCTTCAGGGGAATAAGATACCCTGGAGTTGAGCCTCAGAAGCTAGCGTGAAAACATTTCCCCAGGTGTGCGAGTATGCATACCCACGAAGAAATAAAGAGAGACATCAAAGTCACAGACAGTTACATCTGAAACTCACAACCTCAGAGAATAAGGAATAAAAAATATAAGCATTTCTGACCGAGTCAGAATAAGTAACACAGGTCTTCTGAAAACCCAGAGGTTATGGGAAAGTATTCAAAGTCTTTGGTACTTTCAAAGGTCCTCCTGTTGAGGTCAGTGACAAACTTGTTCTAACACGGTGGTATGATGCTTACAGAGGTGTTCGCCACCGAATGTCACACCTTTAGCATCCAAGGAATGTGACTGTCAACCTTTAATTTGAAAACATCCCCACTGCATAGAAATAGCTTAATTTTCATGTTAGGTTTTTTTTTTCCATTCTCTGTATTTCTCAAAAGAGTATATCCACCCCTAAGTGCTACGACTAGAACCATGTGGCCATGTGACAGGATGCCAGTAGCCACTTTAGTTTTCCTGCCAACCCAGAGAGCCATTTTCAATGCCCATCTTCAAAGCCAAGCTTCTTGGAGATGAAGCACAGGGGAAGGGGTCACGGGGAGCCCCCTACCTGGGGTCTGGCTTGTGCTGCTGATACTGGGCCCCGCATGATTCTAGATAACCCTCCTGGTGAATAAGTGGCTTTTTCCAAATGAATAACGCAGCCCCCCCATCCTTTGCCACGCCAGTTGCTGTCACCACCACATGGCATGCTCACTGCATTTCACCAGGCTGCAGTCCCCACCAGACTTTCCCGTGAGCGTGCTGAGAGCAGAGCCGGCTCCTCTCTGTCTTTGAGGATAGAGTTTCTAAGTGCTTGCTACCCCAAGGTTTTGTCCTCCAATGTGGGCCCTTGGCTCTCCAGGTAGTAATAACCCTGCTTCTGTTGAGAATAGAAAACTAACATCAACAGTGCGGCCAGCACCATTCCAGAGGACATCAGAGTCAGGCCTGAGGATCAGATTCGCGTGATCTGCAGCCTTCCTCCGGTTCTCTGTCTGTGCTTGGCCTGCAGCGCTCACCGACAGGGAAGTCCGCTCATTACAAATTGTTAGACAAAGGCCAGGGAAACTGATAAACGATTCCTTGATTATTCTCCCCCTGAAATAACTCTCCTGTCCCTGTCCTCGAGTTACATTGAGATAATGGATGGAGGGCTTAAGTGTTTTCCTGGGGAATTGTTTAGGAGAAATCACGTTGGCAGTTTTAATTCTAAGCAACTGTGAGTGCATATGCATTTAAGAAATGGAAGAAGACAGAACAGATATTCTGTGTTTCTGTGTGCAGGACCGTCTTGTTAAACAGATTGCTGCCATTTGCTCTGTGTCTCTCTATTAGAGGCTTCAGTGGCTAACAGTCCACGTTAGATGGTGCAGGTCATTCTCCCCTCCAGCCCCTGATGGCTGGGTCAGAGAGGCAGGATGCTGCCAAGCACCTTTGCTTGTGTGAAAAGGTCAGCATATGAAAGCTAATTTATTCAAGGAGAATGTCTGGGCTACAGGGAGGCATAGGCAGAACCTGTTGATAAGGTCTTCAGGGGGTAGAGAGGAGGGAAAGGAGCCTAGGACAGACAGAGTGGGGATGGATACTGTCCTGATGCACCTTCTTCCCTAACGGTCCCCTGTCTCTGTGTGTGATGTTTCCTTGGCATCAATGGCACTGCATTTGGAATCACCATGGAGACACACTCTTTGGGGGCATCTGCATCGTGTTTTCAGAAAGACTCGACTGAGGAGGGAAGATTCACCGCGGATACGGAGTCACCATTCATGGCTGAGGGATTCGGGAGGAATGAAAGGGAGAGCATGATCTGAAAAGCAGTCTTCATAGCTCTGCTTCCCAGCTGCCTGCCAACAGTACTCAAGTGCTCCACAATCCTGCTGCCAGGCCTCCCCACCATGATGGGCTATCCCCTCCCATTGTGAACCCAAACCAACACTGCCTTCCTGAAGTCGCTCCTATCCAGTTCACAGCGAGGAAGTACCTGGCACAGGACTAGCAGGTGTGTGTAGGACTGTGTAGGAGGTCCAGAGTGCTCTCTGTCTGGATGCATTCCTTGCGTGTACAGCACACATGCTGTCCATCACATGCCCCCAAGTGAGCGCTGTCTGTTTTCTCAACCCTCACTGTCTCTGCTTTACCATCTCACTCAGTGGCCCGTCATCCATAGACCAAACTCTTGTCCTCACCAACCCCAGGAGGTCTGCAGAAACCCACCTGCTATTGTTAAAGTTTACTCAAAGTCATCTTTCTTCAGTATTCTCCTCCTACCTCCCTTCACACAGAGCCCGGATGTCTCCCTTCTAGGCAACGTTCTTTGTGTCCAGACAGGTCTCACTGTGTCCAGTCTCTCCCTCCCTTACCAATCTCCTGAACTGCTGCCACAGTGAGCTTTCGATAGCAAAGAGTGGGTGATGCCATTTCCTGATTTCAGATGCTTCAATTCCCTTCTGGGGAATAGAGGCGAGCATTTTCCACTGTGCAAGGGAAAGTGTCCCGGTTTTATGCATCTGTATGTCTGTTCTCCTATACGCTGGTCAAGTTTCTGTGAGAGTGCTGTAGTGTGGATGTCAGTACCCTGCAGGAGCTCCTGAGTCTCAACACCTGATTCTTGGCTGGAAACACTGTGTTGGGAGTTTGCTGATCCTTTAGGAGGTGGAGCTTCACTGGAGGAAATTGATTGGGTGAGCCTTGAGGGTTATAACCTGGCCCTACTGTTCTCTCTCTCTCTCTCTCTCTCTCTCTCTCTCTCTCTCTCTCATTCCTCCACCCATTCATCCACAGAGATGTCAACAAGCAGCTGCCAAGATCCCACTGCCATGGAACTGTCTGCCACCATGATGGAGTGTACCCTCAAACATGTCCAAATACACCTTTCCATCCTTAAATTGCTTTTCATCAAGTATTTCATCTCAGAAATGAGAAAAGCAACTAACAGATATGGCCTGTTTTATTCTTTTGGGAGAATGTAAAACACTCTTTCTGTGAGATCTGAACACCAAAAGAGACATTGTTTTCTAGGTCTTTTGGGCAAACTCCCCTAGATCCACAAAGACAGAGATTCCTGGCACAGGCTTGCGGATGCTCTTCCTGGCTGCCTATAAAATTCTGCTCACACATCACATCTCCTATGTAGTCTTCACTGATCTTCTCAGTGAGAGGCCACTGGGTTGTTTTCCATAAAGTCAGACTTGATTGATCTCCTGTGCACAGCTCTGATAGGACACACTACACACTGAGGGCTGAAGACCTTAAAGGTGGCTGCCCCTGGCCTCCTTGCCCTCTGTGAGCAGAGGATTGCCTGGAATGCAGCAGACACCAGACATGTCTCCTCAGGAATGACAATAGGTACCACCACGTATGTTCAGAATAAGTCTGCTTAATAAAATTGATTTTGCTGAAAGATTAAAGTAAATCTAACTGCAAAGTGGAAAGGGACATTAATTATGGTGCCTCGGGATGAAGGCCTCCCAGAGGGAACCTGGGAATATGTAAGTGCACAAACAGTCACTGATACTCGTGCATATGCTTCAGACACACACACACACACACACACACACACACACACGAGTTCTATAAAAAAGTCAACTGAGCAAGCATGGAAAGAAAGCCAGTAAGTAGTGTTCTGCCATGGCCTCTGCTTCTTTCCTGCCTTCAGGTTCCTGCTCTGACTTCTCTATATGATGGGTGGTAAGTTACAGGATGAAATGCACCTTACCGTGCCAGGATGCTTTTGGTTATGGTGCCTATTGCAGCAATAGAAAGCACACTAGGACAGATGAACTCAAGTCACCGTAATGTGTTCCGTGAGCATCAAGCACCTTCCTTCAATAGCCCTTATTCACCAACAATTATACTGATCTGTGCGACTGTATGATTCTGCTTCCCCTTCTAAACCATCCATGCAGCAGATTGGCTGTGTCAGCTCCACAGGAGACAGACAACCTTTACTGACCGAGCCATAAACAGCCTTTTATGCTCATATGTCCTATCTAAGGTAAGCCCCGTCGGATGTGTGTACAGTTACTCTTCCTCACACAAGTTCCAGAGGAGGAGGAAACTCTGGGGCAAGCACTTCTATGTGCAGGTTTCCTGGATCCCAGACAATCAATCTACAGCTAGTTTGAAACTTTAAATAAATGAGTTCAACACTATTATTCACTGTTGAATGCCTATGAAAATTATTAATTTTAAACATGGGTTTAAAAAATATGAGTGGGTCTACAGAGGGTTTGTCTTTCTTGATCTCTATGCTCTGATTGGAAATAAGTCAGTATTAACTATATAGCTAAAACATCTGCTGTGAAGATCTGTGGGGAGGCCTGAGTCGGACAATAGAAAACCTCAGCCTCGCCTTTTCTCTACTGTGCAATTGTGGTATCATTCCCAGGGCGAGTCTGAAATAATTAAAAAAGTAATCTGATATTTGCAATTTAATGAAACATATCTGACAACTGGGTATTGAAGAATTTACTGTTGCATTATCATATAGCTCCTTAAAATCCTAATCCCATTTCTCCTAAGAAGAGAAATATCCTTTTCTATTAAAAGGCACTGAGAATCAAGGGCAGATGAAATGGAGTTACCCTGAGCAGCTACTCAGAACCCCAGTACAGCACGGGTCTTGATGGCACAGGGCTCCTTTGTTGTCTGCTTTTACAGGGTTGGGGACGGAACTCAGTCTCTACACACTCTGGACAAGCACTCTGCCGTTAAGGTGCATCCCCAGCCGTACTGCACAGAACTCACACACCAGCTGATGTGGGGCAGAAGCACAAACAGAGGGACACAGGGGGCACAAAGTGGCTACAGAAAGCATGTTCCCATGGCCTTGGTGGTCTTGCTCTCATAACTGCCATTGGAATCAGCCAGAGGTGATTAAGTTGCATCCCATTATGTAGACAAAAAAGAAAGATGCACCAGACACAAAACAGCATGGGAACAGCGCCCCCAGCTCACCTCCTACTTCTCAGAGAACAATTGTTCTCTGCTTCCCACCTTTAGTGCAGAGAAAGAGCAAAATATATACAAAGAGTTCTGGCTGTCAAGATTAATTCATTTCTACTTCTTTTTGAGACAAGGTCCCCTGAAAACCATGATGGCCATGATTTACTACATAGGCAAGGATGACCTCCCCCCCCCCTTTCTCCTCCCACAGGCTGGGATTATAGGTGTGCGCCATCATGTCTGCTTTTTGTGAAGCTGGGGGTTGAACCTAGACCTTTCTCAGCTAGGCAATGCCGTGACCAGCTGAGCTACAGCTCAGCCCCATGACTTAACTCATTTGGGAACACGAATACAGAGTCCATCTAATTCTGGTGGATTCTTACCCTTTGCAAAGTTAATTTGAGACATTCCGGAGACTAAATCAATATTTCTCCCTGCCCCAAACACGTGTGTTCTTTTAAAAGACGCACATGCAGCCCAGCAGTGAGGAGAGACCCAAGGATTCAGCTCCCGCACCTGACATATTATGTGCTATTAACACTGAATTTCAGGTGTGAATTATTTTTCCAAGCTATTCATCATTGAAATTCTAACTAGAATTAGCAAGTTTCATTCTTTACTTAATAAAAGTCTCAGGTTTTCTCTCTTGGAAAGGAGGAATGGCAAACCAGTCAGGGCACATTAGCCCTGTGGGTTTAGGCAAATGTCTCTACCAGGGGCCCTTTGGGCATGAGGATGGTTTGTGTGCTCGGGCATTAGAATGTCTGTATGTCAAGGACGCACCATGTGAAGACCAGTCAGAACCTGTTCCTTTTCCTGGGAAAGAGCAGGGAGTTTTCAGCCTCTAAGCATTTGGTTGTTGTGTGTTGCTGTTTAATCCTAAAGAGACTTTCAACAAAAACAAAAAGAGAGCTCACTACAAATGACAAAAAAAAAAAAAAGACAAAGAGGAAGTCTATTATTCCCAGACAGATCTGAGCTTGTGAGTATACAAAAGCTGGGTGAGCACACATCAACTTCCCCCACTTCCGACTTAGAAGTACAGTCAGTCCTAGGGCTGGAGAGGTGGCTCAGTGGCTAAGAGTCTGCTCTTGTGGAGGGCTGGAGTTGGGCCTTCAGCTCTCGTGCCTGGCAGCTCACAACTCTAACTCCAGTTCTACAAGATTCAGTGTTCTCTCGGGTCTTGTCAGGCATTCGAATGCACATAGGTATAAGCCCACATGGACACACACTCTTGCATATAAATCAAAAATAAAACAAACCTTTTAAAAAAGTAGATTCAGATGGACAGGTCGAGTGGGTGTATCAGTCAGGGGCAAGAGCAAAGGAAACCACTGGAAGTAATTCAGGATCTGGGATTAGCTATGGAGATGGCCGAATACCCAGGAAGCCCATCTTGGACAGAGCCAGTAAGCCAGGAAAGACTTGCCTCTGACAGTCTCCAGACTAGATCTGTGCACAGGCTCCCATGGTGGTCTTGCCATCCATTCATCACGAGGCCCTCACCAGAGCCAGGCTCTGGGGTCAAACATACCTTTTTTTCTTTAATGAAGCAAGTAGCCGCAGGGGTTCTGGAATAGCGCGCATACACTCCGTCATACCATGTCATGGGCCTAACTGCCTAAACCTAGAAATTGCCTGTCAAGGCTTCCAAGATTGGTGACAGAGGGAGAGAAGAAAATGGCCCCAAAGACAGGGGCAAAGGCCTCGTGGGCAAGCATGTGCTGACCATAGCGTTCCATTTCAAATCCTCAGAACTCTACTTGTTTTAGTACAAGAACTCAGTCTACTGTTTTTTCCTTTTGTGTCTGTTTAGTAATTTTTTCACTCTGCTGCAATTTGAACTGTGAGCTGAGCAGAGATCTGCAGGACAGGTGAGGGGAGGGGAGGAGGGCCCGAAGAGGGGAGGAGGGCCAGAGGAACCATGCGAACATTTCTGACTGGAGAGCTTTCTATCCTTCCGAACCAGTATTTCTCTTGAAATCCCACTGTTTAAAAAGAAAATCAAAAAAAGGAAGGAAGGGAAGAAATGAAGGGGGCAAAAAGAGAGAAAGGAATGGAAGAAAGAAAAGAAACGGCGTGAACTGTGGGTATCACCTACCTCTCACGAGAAATGCTTTTTAGGGTTCCTTTGGGGGCTTATAGAGGACAAAGAGACGTGGGCCGGGGTCTCTGGGCTGGGGTGGGCATCAGACAGAGGAAAGAGACAATGTGCACTATGGTCTTCCTCTGTCCACAGCACTCTGGCCTTGCCTGGGGTTCCTTGCCATACTCCCCTGGGGCCCATATGGACTGCTCCAGGGTCCAGTACACTCTCTCTCTGGGACAGTTCCAGGAAGCTGGTGAGGAAGCAGGATCCACCCTCTGCCCACTAGGGCCCAAACTCTGTTCTGGATGGTGTGATGTAATCTTCTCCCAATCATGAGTTCATAGGCACAGAGATAGACTTAGAGATTAAATGCTTTGAGCAGAGCCTCTTGGCCAGTACTCCCACGAAGGGGGCTTGACCTCACTTCTTCACATGCAAGCCTACAGTGCACCCTCCTGTCTCAGGCAGGCCAGGGCAGAGCAGTGGCTCTGTGGACACCTTCCTCACCCATAGCTCGCTCTCGGTGTTAACAGATGCTGGCTTCGGGCCTGGCATCTCAGGATAACGCAGGAGCAGAGAGAGGACCAGGTGATCGTTTATATCTCCTGCGGATCTGGCCAGTGGCGACCACGTATGTGGTTGTGTGCCGAGCAGGGCTCCCAAGGCACATTCCCTGAATCCCTGGACTCCTAATTTTAGTCTCCCAACTGTCATCAGACATATTTTTCCCCTTGCCTCTTCTCATTTAGGGGGCTGTACCTACTTCCTACAGCTCATTGTGTGTCATTTTTCAGGACTCATCCGACATCATTCCAATAGTAAGTCGCCCAAGCCAGCCTTCATATCTGGCACCTGGCGTAGAGCAGAAATGTTTTCATTTAAGTGTTAAAGCGTTTCTTCACGCGCCTCACGGACTACAAACTGACACATCATCTACCCAAAAGGTTATGGATCAGTAGGTAAATGCAGAAATTCTATTAGCTCCCAAACGTGGGATTTATGCCATTCATTCGAAATGAATCAAAAGCCTACACAGAAATAGGAAAAGTAAACCACACCATAGATAGATTCATCTTTAACAGCGTCTGCTTGCTTCCTCCACGGGGCCCAGAAGGCGGGAGTCTCTATATCATGTGGTCATTTTTTTTATTCCTGTTCATTGACTTTGACAAAGACATAAACAGCACATAGAGAACAGACACATTTTGAAGAAATATTAAAACACGGATTAATGGAACATTACAAAATACAAAGTCCCTTGCCTAGAGAGAAAGAATTAAATGGCTTCTGTGCTTAATGAAACTGCGGCGGGCTCCCATAAATCTTAAGCCCTCACCTTAACCGGAGTTTAAAATAATGGGCTCATTTGACAGTCTTTACAAATCCTAGGGAGCATTGTCACTTGCGACTGGAATGAGCGAGACCAGGTACAGCACAGAGACAGCACCTACTGGGATGTGTCCGAAGAGCTGAGGGAGAGATTTTTTTCTTGCATAATACAAAGGGATAGCAGTTGTAAAACTCAGAATTTGTTCCGTTCATTTGCAGAAGAGAGGCAGGCGGGCACTCTGCTTAAAAAGATTCTAACCCACTCCTGGGGAATCACAAAGGTGAATGAACACACACAAGAGGTAATATCCACTCCACGATGCAAGCAGGTAGATGCATTTCAAGTCCAGAGCAGTAATTAAGTTTCCATGTTGACAGAGTATGTCTCTACAGCCAGGGCTCTGAACACGGTTCATAGAGTGTCTGTGAGCAAAACACAGCACACAGGAATAATTTTCTCAGGAGCCAAGACTTCTTTGCCATAGTTCCAGAAGTCAGCTCCAAACACGGCCCAAGGACTTGATGATGGTCAAGATCCCCGAGTATCTGAAATGATTTTGGGGCCTCCTTTGAGGTGAGGCTGTTCAAGCTTTTTTGGTGCTTTCCTACAAATGAATCTACCTGGAAGGCAAATGTCCAACAGGCTAGGGTGGAGTAGGAGAGCTGGTTCTGAGCAGAGGCAGGGTGATCTAGACCTCTGATCTCCCAATGCCACAGTTGACTTGGCCTAAAAGTACCACCCTCAACCCAGAAGTACAATCACCATCCCTGGTGTTTCCTTCATTTTAAGGTAGAGTGGTAGAAAGGCACGCGCTTCACTGAAGGTCTTAGGGCATTGAGTATGATAGGGAATAAGCGATCGGATTGGAAGTCGCAGGTGGCTTTTCTGCCACAGGAAGAAATAGCATCATCAACGGAGGTCCACCAGGGGCTTGAATCTTTGTGTACTGCAGAGATGGTGTCAGTGCTCAAGGTTTCCCTCTGCTGGACGTGGCTGGGAAGTGTTCTTGTGCCTACCTCGCTCTAAAAGCAGCCAGGGAGGGGTTCCTCAAATATTCATAGTTTATTAGTCAGCTCAGGTTAAACATGCTGGGTTAACAAATAACCCAAGTCCTGGGTGACTTATAACAACTTATTTATGTCCTCAGGATAATGGTTTGGCTAGATAAATTATCTGCCTGTTTCTGGCATCCAGGCTAATGGAACATTCATATTTGGCATAGTCCCAGCCCCACAATGGACAGGGGAAAAGCACTGGAAGTATATTATATACAGGATCTGAAAGTTGTCTGGGATATTCCCCAAGGGGAAGGTGCTGGCTCAGCATGCATGAGGCCCTAGGTTCGATCCTTCAAGCAGAAATAAAATAATAAATTTCAATCCAACCACAAGGGCATGGTTTCTCTTGTCATATGATGTCACTGATGGATATCACAATTCTAAGGGCTATTCTCACTTGGGCCAATTTCCATTGCACAAGCATAGTTTCCTGTATGTTCTTATTTACAGCTTGTCTCTCTTTTTAGGAATGGCCACTAAATAAAATTTGAGGCTGTTGTTAGCGTTTTGATATTTGAAAAACAGATATGTCTAGCATGTATTAAACAAAAGAACTGGTATGGCTTCGTGTTGAAGGGTCTCCAAGCAAAATTATGGAATCCTAAATTGTGGAATTGTAATTTAAAAAGTATTTTTCACTACACAGCAAGACTGAACAGAGATTTGCATCAGGAATTGGGCTTTACATCGCCAATGCTGATCAAGGACTTCACAAGCTGACAAGTACACCACTCACTCATCCCTTCACCCAGTCCCAATGTTGTCTACGAACACAGCCCATCCTGGGAGTGATGGCTGATACCTCGGTTGTGTGTCCAGCATCTGTATCTCTCCATAGGAACACATATCCCGGTTTTCCCATTTACTGCCTCTGAGACCCTGGGAAAGTTCTCCAGCTCCCATAATTTTCCAAATACTTAACACAGAGACAATATAAGCAACCACCTCCTAGGTTTGTTATAAAGATGTCTGGAGATAAAGAAAGGCAGTTTATTGTGCCCGCAGCATAGTAAGAACCCAATAAACACAAGTCACGGTCCTCTGCACCACCGTGACCAGATTATATGTTAGAGTAGGGGTCAGGAACAGACTCAGGCTTGTACAATCTCATTCACAAAATGCCTAGACGTCTTCACCATAGAAGTGCAAGGCGAGTCAACAGTGTAACGTAGCCTGTTACAAAGCTAAAGTCAATTCTATATCGAGACAAAAGTAATTCTACTCCAGGCTTCCTTGATCAGGGCTCATCTGGAAAACAGAAATATGCCCTTTTTGGTTACGGGATACCCTTTCCATCACACCTGGCCCTCCGCACATGGTCCCCGTCAAGATGCTTCCTGGTATGGCAGTGCTAATTTATCTTCCAGTTTATTTAATCCCTAGAAGCCATGGCAAACACTTGCCTTAGCTTCTTCTAGGAGTTTCTCTGACAAATGTTGGGTGATCCTACCGGGAGGCCTCGCGACGCCCTTTAGAATGTCAGAAGGACTTAGACCAATCCCTAATTTCCTGCTGATCTACTCCGTCTGTTACCCTGACCTTTTCTTCAAAGGGCCCCTGAGCTGCTGGGAACCCTGTGTGTTAACCCCAGTGTGATAGCCCTCCGGGTGTCTCTGCCTCCTTCCCAGCGCCACCACGCACATACATTTTGTCTGCTTCAAACAGTTCCCCAGAACACAAAAAATATATGGCAGAAACAGAGGCTCCTGGGGGTATATAAAACACACTGCCGAACATTTTCAGCTCAGAATGGTTGCGGGGGGTGTTCGCTGGTGGAACACATTTGCCATAGGGGGCACAAATGCCTGCTGCCAGGAAGCTGCTGGTACAGACACCCACACGCGTTCTCATTGGCTGACAGAGTGCGGGCACTCTGGGGACCCAAAAATATTAGCATTGTGTCCTAATGAACCATTCTTCTAATAATTAGCTATTCTTGGAGGAGATTACAGGTAGCATGGGCCAGTACTAGATGGAACATGTTCAAATTCAGCTGTACTTCAAAAGCGATCATAGGAATCTATTATTTGCTTAGTTGATAACCACGTGGTGAGGGATATAAGGAATCCAGTCAAATTATTCTATAGTGCAAACCCCCAGAAGAAAGCATAGCTCCTATCAAAGATTCCTCTAAAATGAACTTACTCGCTCTGTCCTGTTCTGGGGAACAGAAGCACAAAACCTAGAAAGAGGAAGGACATTCACTTGTGCGCAACCTGAGGAAAGGTTTTGGAATGTTGAATTCCGCCCAGCAAAGGAATCGTTTGCAATGCCATTATGAGCTCCCTCTCCAGAATAACAAATTTGGGTGACCATTTATATGTCTCAGTCGTCTCCTAGTTGGTAAAGGATGACCTGAAATTCTTTGGCATTCCTTCCACAGGGATGCCCATGTCTTCTCGAATCTGGGTAACCTTGTCATTGCTGAACTACCTCACGGGGCAGTTTTCATTGCTCGCCTGCGACAGTCTAGAACGGCCTGGGAAGAGAGTCTTAAGGAGGGATTATCTGCATCATGTTGTTCTGTGGGCAAGTCTGTGGGGAAATTATGCTGATTCTGAGTCCAGTGGGGTGGGAAGACCTGCCCATCGTGGGTGATAGCAGTTTCTTTGGAAGGGACCTGGCTTCCCTACGATGATGGACTGGAGACCTGGGACAGTGAGCCAAAATGAACCCTTTCTACCTTAAACTGCTTTTGCCGGGGATCTTACCACAGCCACATAAGAGGAAGCTAGGATGCCCATTTATGATTTACAAAGCTGGGGCACTGCAGTCTGGAAAACATCTCCCCACATTTGAAGGCTCATGGGATGAGAGTCCCACCTCTGAATTCAGCCACCATACCTTAGAAATTGGAGTGTCATGGAGAGATCACGTTACAAGCACAAAGGAAGTAAAAATGTAACCACCCATTTATATTTGAAAAAAAATAAAAAAAGGTCTTTTCTAAAACTTAGTGTTGGATTTGATGATGACATCATCACTTGGCATCCTATCTGCATCAGTGTGCTAAGCATTCCCTGTAAGCGCACTGCCACCAACATATCTTAAAGCAGTGGTCTAGTGGATTTGCTTGACATATTTATTATATTAGTCAGTCTGGGCCCATCCAGTAGTCCCTCTCAGAATCTACAAAGGGGCTTAAAGAGGTCTTAGCAAAGAACCCATACACTGACCACGACACGGTGGCCATGCAAGCACATGGACATAAGAAGCAACCAGAGGAGCACGTCCTAGATCTTCCAGCTCTCGGTGCAACGGTAAAAATGAATGATTTGCCCTAATGAGATCTCACCAAGTTTGAAATTATCTGCAAGGCTGAGATATCGAAGACACGCACCTTCAGACTGACCGATTCTCACCTGGAACTTCCTGTGTCTTAGGCTATGACTTGGTGGTGATGATAAGGAATATATGAATATGAGCAATAAGAGGTTTGCAGAGGCACTGCTGTGCCAATCGTCGCCTACTCTAGATCTACAAAATGCCGATTTTATAAAATATTCATACGTTTACCCTCATTTATTGACATGAAATATTCAAATTTTTAGCTTTGGGGTGCTTGGGCATTAATTGTACATAGACGGATGGTTGGAAGAATAGGAGAGTAAAGTAGCTGGATTTGGGTCAGTACATACAAAATTGGTAAATCATTGTGTATCCCTATTGCATGTATGTGAAATCTCCTACATGATATGTTATAAGGTCATTGACTGTTGTCTAGGGGACAAATAATAGTGTCATATAAAGTAGGCCCTTGTGTCTTGATGGACTGAGAGAAATTGAATGATAACCAGGATTCTTGCCTTGGCTTCATTCTTCAGTGCTCCATCTGGGAAATCAGCATTCCTTTTGAAAAAAGTCTTTAAAAGGAACTATCTTTATGGGGGGGGGGGGGCTATAGAGAATTTTAGAGTCAATAAAAGAAGATCAGGGTTACTTGTTCCTTTGAGGTCACAGGGTCATTGAGTGGCTGTTAGGATGCCTCCATCCATGAGGTCTCTGTATTAAATAATTCAGGAAAACTAGAATAGATAAACCACCCAAACACATATAAGAGAAAAAAATGATAAAGCAACCATAATTCTGTTTAATTTTCAGCATCTTCTGGTTCACTACCTTACTTTAATCTTTTAGTTGGAAATTCCCTAATACTCTAAAGCATGTGTCTTAATTTGGTGCTTGTCAAAATTAGTGTCTGAAGACCTCACAGGGAAGGCTTTTTCATTCAAGCTATGCTTATCAGCTGAGGTAATTCTCATTTTCACAGCACAGTATCAAAAACCAGGTTTATGTCTCCAACGAAAGGGGCATCTGCACACTGATCTGTTCCTCCAGCTGTTGATTCCTGCAGCAGGTAAGAGAAGCGACCACTGTGAGCCAGGCAGTGATGGAGGCAGAGAGACCTCTGCAGTCTACCACCCAGGCCTAAGGACCACCGAAGCTCAAGTCTCCAAGTCAAGGGACTTTTGCTTCCCAAGATAACATGTAATATGAGAAGATTAAAGTCGGCTGCTGAAAAACAGTGTGTGCTGGCACATTTGTGTATCTCTGGAACCTACAGTTTAAAGCTAGCTCCTTCAGAGTGATCCCCGAATTCAAGTCCTGTCACAGAACACCCAGAAAACACCAGAGACAGAAGGAAGAGTCAAGGCTAAGGGAGAAGGTAACAGCCCTTCCTAAGGCCTCTGGGATGTAAAGTTCCAGGTTCAGAGTGGACATGACTATGTCAGAGGGACCTGGGAGCCAAGTCGAAGAACCCACTACTGAGTGAAGATGGGATGATTCTAGAATCATTAGATATAACAGTTACAATAGATTAAAATTCAATAATTTTCAAATCCATAAGTATTCCGGTATATAAAATATCATTGTGATTGCCTGATAACACATTATTTTCTAAGCTTAAATTTATAACTGTGGAATTTCACCTCCTCTTTCTGCTATGAAAAATGTATGTACCTGTGCAAGGATCCCACAAGGATAACAGACTTCACAGCATTCCTGTGGTTGTGGAGAGCTGGGATGTTTCAGATCTGGAGTCAACTACCTTGGGCTACTTAGCCTCTGAACAGCCATTCATTAGCCACCTCTTGTTTGACCTCACATCTATCATAGAGCCTATTAGGTAAACCCTTTAGGGATACCCCAGCTATCACGAACCCGCTAAACGTGGCATCGAAAGCACCTGAGGTTATAGCAGAGATTGCTCATCTTTGCCCTTACCCTCATACCTCATATTTCTCCAATATATTTTTTTAAAAAAATGATTTCTGACTTTATTTTTCCTATTACTATAAAAATATGATAGAACTATAACCACACTGGAACATGGTATTTACGACACACACATAAACTTCTAGCCAAAAGTCAGCAGGGACTGTCTGCTCAGTTTAGTCTCTTTCCTGTTTCCCAGGGATGTCGCCATGGATAGAATGGTCTGGCTTCCACGCTGACGTTGACCTGTAAGGACTGGAAAGTGCGGGAGCTACAGGTATACATACACCCGTCCACACAGGTTTATAGCTGTGTTTACCTGGCATGTGCTTGAGGTCTTTAGTAGCATTGTGAGAGCAGACATCTCAGGCTGACCACAAAATGGGCCAATATTTCTATCAGCACAGCATTCATTTCAGACTGAACATAGGCAAAGGGGCTTGGCGGTAGGGTTAGGTAACAATTCTAACCTGTATCCATGGGTGGTCTTGGCGGTAGGCTCAGGTAACACTTCTAACCTGTGCCCATAGGTGGTCTTGGTGGTAGGCTCAGGTAACACTTCTAACCTGTGCCCATAGGTGGTCTTGGCGGTAGGCTCGGGTAACACTTCTAACCTATGTTTACGGGTGGTCTTGGTGGTAGGCTCGGGTAACACTTCTAACCTGTGCCCATGGTGGTCTTGGCGGTAGGATTAGGTAACACTTCTAACCTGTGCCCTTAGTGGTCTTGGCGGTAGGCTCGGGTAACACTTCTAACCTGTATCCACGGGTGGTCTGGGCGGTAGGCTTAGGTAACACATATAACCTGTGACCATGGGTAGTCTTGGTGGTAGGCTCAGGTAACACTTCTAACCTGTGCCCATGGGGATGACCATGAAGACGCTGGGTCTCAAGCTCAAAGGAACTTTATCAAATGTCTGTGTCCAGGTTGTGGTCAGCAAGAGGATAATGCACTTGCCTTCTTGAGAATCACTGCAAGTGTCCTGGGGTCAGTCTTTTCATGCTGAATCTATCAAATCATCTACCATCCAACTAACTAAGCAATAAAAAGATGGCTCTCCTGTTTTTCCTATTAAAGGTCAAAACATCCATCTTCATAAAGACAATAGGATGCAAGGGCAATGAATTGAATGTAAGAAAACATAGGCAGAGGAACAAAAGCCTCTAGCAGCCCTTGCAGAACTCTGGGCTGTGATAGAACAGGCTCTGTGGCCTGAAGGCTGACCACACCCAGCAACCTATGCCATCCAGGAGCCTAACGAGTTCCTCTGTTCTAGCATAAATGAGCACTTTGGACAAAAGTGGTGGACCCTTCCTTCCTTCCTTTTTTTTGTAAATATTTGCAACACCTGTGCTGTTTGAATTTATTTAATGATAATTTTTGGAGCACCAGGTATGAGCTAGACACTGCAGTCAGTACTAGAAACAAAACACATTGAGACAAGTGGTCTTGACCTCCTGGGAACTGGTGTCTTGTGAGAGAGGCTCCCACACTGAACAAGTCCTTCAGATTATAATGAGTACTACAAAGGTCAGATTTGGTTGAAAACCATGGAGTGCTGCAGACTGGATGTTTTAGCAGCAGGGATTCGCTTGTTGGAACTGGAACAGTGTACCCACCAGCATCTGCAAGCCCAGCAACTCACCACGTACTCAGAGGAAATGTAGATTTTCAAACTTCCACTACTGCAGACAGACAAAAGGATTTTCATACAGGCAATGGCCATTTAAAGAAAACAATCTGGGGAGCTGGAGAAATGGCTCAGCAGTTAAGAACACTTACTGTTCTTACAGAGGACCTGGGTTCAATTCCTAATTCCCCTGGTCTCTTACAACCATTTTCCACAACACTGTCTACAGGGGTCCAGTATCTGTTTCTGACCTCTGCAGGCAATGGCACACATGTGGGGTATATGCCAACATATTTGTAGGCAAAATCCTTACACATGCAAAAAGTTTCTAAATCCAGATCTAAAAATCTGGGGTAATAAACAAGAGTAACTAATTACCATCAAACAATTGCTCATATTCCAGTCTGTATAAGAATATATGTCATTTTTGAAACGTGGCAAATGTCTGTCTATTTAATTACTTGGCTCTACTTACCCACAGCTAAATATCTTGAAACTTTATGAGAGAGAAACTTGGGGACAGTGGTAAATATTCTTTTTCTCCAGAAAAGAACAGAACAGAATAGGCATAAAACACAAGACAGCTGCCCCCACAAACTGCGGGGTCTGTGACTCTGGGGTGAAGGGGCTCTCACTGCACTTTGTGTGTTCATGACTAAAAGCACCCTACATGCCCGTTGCTGTTTCAGGGGTGCTGATGCTAAGTTTCCCCCCACTTTATGAGGATGTCCTTGTTTTTTGCAGCTACTCGGGCAGCAGGCAGGGGGGTGAAGGGGGAGTGAAGAAGGCATGCCAGTTTTCAAGGCTACAGGGAAGATGGATGTTTTATGATATGATTTATAAATGATATTGTATCTATGAAATATTAATGTTTTAATTTTGGCCCACATGGCATGAATTAGTGAGCCAGGATAATAGCGGGCATTATTTCCACAGGAGCCATTTCCATAAGACGATGAAAAGACGATGAAAGGGTCATCCTGCTGTTGAAGGTTACTCTGCCAGCAGAGGCACAGGCGACCACAACCAGCCCGGCCTCCGCTACAAGACAGCGCCATTTCACAGTCGTGTAATCAAAACCCAAGCAACGGGAAGATGAACCATTGTACTTGGATTTAATGAGGGAAAATTGGGGAAGACAAAGTAGACAACAGAGAGTGAGGGCACAAAGCTCCGCACATATTACAATTTCTCCTTTCATGTTAATCACCCGAGGAGCCAGGCAGGAAATCCACAAAGGACAAGAACTGTGCACAAAGCCACAATTTAGTCTTTGAATGGCAAAAATATTTTGTATGCTTTCCTCTGTCTGATTGTTTTAGTCTCCCGTCCTTTTCAGTTTGGGAGGTGGCAGGGTAGACAGCTACGCCGCTCCTCTGATTGCTGCTTCTAGACCAGACCAAGTGACGATGCCTGAGCTGGCTTGGGGCTCCCAGTTGGGGAGGGAGGAAGGGAGAAGTACCTATCGCAGAACCAAGGTAGGCGATTCCATCTGCCTGAGGTTCTAGCCTCTCACAGTTCAAAGGGAACAAAGCCCATGAAGAGACAGAGACCGGAGACCATAGCCATCTGACAGCTTCAGCAGGAGGAAGGCGTCCTACTGGATAAATTACAGTACCTGGGAACCAGGCAACAGGTGTGATTAGTGATTCCCAAAGAGAGCTTGTTACATATGTAAATGGACTTCTTTGGCTATGAGAAGCCACGTTCCTCCAGCCACTGTGAAGAGGGCTCATCAGGCTCCCTGGAATTTGCCCTTTTCTCTGACAGGTCCTCTGTCACACAACCTTTTGAGAAACTGCACCGGGTGACTTTAAGGTGCAACTGGTGTTTTTCAAAAACAGTGAACACGTCCATCCTCAGGGGACTAATGTTTTGACACTTTGGGGGTATTATTGGCTGTGTGTGTCTGCTAAGAAAAGGCTGTCAGGGCTCCTGGTCTAAATGTTGTGAGGAAACGGCTATCGTCAATTATGGTGGGGAACAAACAACCTGCAAGCCGCGACTCAATTTTCGTTTGGACATCCTGTCATACCAACACTTGGCTCTACCGGGAGATGCGAGACGACTTCATCCTCCACAGCATCTCTGGGCATCATTAAATCCTTCCCTTGGCCTTTCACTGTCTCCACGCTAAAAGCCCCACCACGGTCTGTAGCCGGAAACACCCACTGTCAAACAGTCAAACTCCTTCCTCCCCATCTTACTTGACAGTCTCCAGGGGAGGAGCAGACAATTCTTTTTGCAGAGCGGCCCGAGGTCCCCCATGCTGGCCCTGCTGGCCCTGCTGGCCCTGGCCACCTGTTCCCTGTTTAGAGAAACCATCTTCCCCCAGCAGCCTTCTGTTCCTTGTCTCAGACTAACGATGATGCATGGGGTGCTGTGCTCCTCCTAATTATGAAAATGCCTTTCCATTGGCTCCACGATTTTTATTTGATATCTTCTCAGATTCTTGGCTAGCCTCTGTGCCTTGGGGCCCTTAAGTAAAATTAGATCTTAGAGCCCCCATATGGGATCTGACACAGCTTTTAACCAGGAGCTCTTATTTAAAGAAGGAAAAGTGATTCTCCGCAGCCGCCATTCTCCACTCTGCAATCGGCCTCCCCACCAGGCCAGAGAGAGCTTCCATAGCCGAGGAGTCAACAATCCCTGAGACATGGCGGCTCCACCAGAAACCACGCCATCAACTACTTCTGCTTCCCTGCAGACTGCCTTTGGTTTTATGCTCCCTCATTACCTGTGTTTGGGGGTTACTTCCAACCCCCCAGCTCGATGTGAGAAAACAGTTAGTTGCTCATGCCATCTCCAAATCTCTTACTGACAGCGTCTGTCTCAATCCATACCAATCCGTACCCTCCACATTAATTTCGGCTCCCGGGACCGATATCTCACTATGGTGTGGGGTGGATGACGCTCGCAGCTGCCCTCTCACTTATCCTGACTCCTCCTTTATCTCTACCCTCTCCCTTCTGAATGCCTATCCTGATGTGCTGAACTTGACAGGATCTACAGTTACCCAGGAGACAAACCTCTGGGTTGTCCATGAAAGTCTTTCAAGATTGGGTGAACTGAGGTGGGAAAACCTACCTTAAATGTGGTTGAGGTTCTGGACTGAATAAAAGGAAAAACCCATCGAGAACTATCACCCATCTCTGTGTCTCTGTCTCTGCTTCCTGGCCCCATGTGACCAGCTGCCTCAATCTCCTGCCGCCATGACATCCCTTGTACACTGTGCCCTCCGACTAGGAGGCAGAAGAAACCCTTCCTTCCTCAAGTTGTCTTTGTTAGGCATTAGATCAGAGTAACTTAAAAGGAAGTGATGCAAGTATCAATCTGCTTCTTCTTTCCCTTTGCCTTTAGATGGATGGCATATGGACCTTCTGATAGGGATGCCAAAGTGAACATTGCATGTACCTGCACAGTGTTTGTGATATGGAAGGTGTTCAGTGGGTAGATATTGAGAAATGATCACTTTCTTACCCCAAGAGTGCATGAAAAAGTCAAAGACATCTCTCTACCCAGAGAAAGGCTCAGTAAGGACTGTGTGCTGTCTCTCTGAAGACCCCAATTCAGTCCCTGAAGCCCAAGTTCAATCTCCAGTGCCCAGAGGGAGAATGGTGGAAGGAGCAAACAGACTCCCGTTCGCTGTGGTCTGACCTACACACGCGCCTGCAGGTGGAGGGATGAACACACACGTGCACAGTACACACGTGCACACACACACACACAATAAATGTAAAAATTGTTTCAAGTTTCTAAAATAAAATTTTATAACATACATGATACAAAAATAAAGGGAGTGAAGATGCCTCACTGGCAACATCCACATGCAGATTGCCCCAGCATCTCCACAGAAATTGAACCAAAGAGATACCTCTTCTCTCTCCTGCGTGAATGAAACCAAGGCAGTGTGACGTGAGTTACAGTGTCACCCAAGGGACTGCACAGAGAAGACATCTAAGGTCCTTTACTGATTGCTATCTGTACAGTGTGGTTTCCGCAGAAGCCTGCTGCCTCAGAAAGTGCACTGCTTGAGTGTTGACACAGAATGTGAAGCTGCAGGAAGACAACTACGGGGCTTCTAATGTGCAGGAAAGTGACCCAGTGCTCTGTTGGGGAGGTTGTATTGCCTTTGTCCCGAGTTCTAGCATAGGACTGGATGCCCACGCAAGGATGAAGAGGGCAGCTCCACTCACTGTCCATCACTTCAGTGACTGTGGAAAGCAAAGGCCTCACACCGTCCTGGGGTTTAACAGGCCTGAGTGATTCCTGACGTGGGTTCAATGTCTAAAGTGACCAGACGCGCAAGTGAACGAGAAACTATACTTCCCACAAGTTTCTCTGTGATTCTCTCCTGATCTCCACATTGATCAGTGGGGAAAAGTTCTCACTTCTACAAATGTCAATTTTCTGGATAATAGCCTGAGATCAGCAAAGATCTCTTCAAGTGACGGGATGGGCAATTTCATGTTCTTTTAGTGAGTTTAAGGTATATGGTCACTGCCTCGAATTGTCCATTTGGTATCCTTGTGGTTCCTCGTCAGCCTCAGAGACTAACAATACCATTGACGAGCTGAGAAAGTCCTTAGCTGCTTGCTGCCTCTGCAGCAAATTTCCTCCATCCACTAATTCACTAATTTGGGCCTTCTCAAGAACTCAGCTCATTTGTAAGAACAGGTGGCTCATCCATAGTGTTCAATAAAGATTCACACATGATTACCCAGACAGCATTGCCTTAAAAACAAACGAGGAGATAAATGAGTGTATTCACAGAGCAGCTAAAGAGACAGCCCAGAGATTCCTCAGGAGCTAACAGTGTACATCTGGCGATCTGACAGAATTCTTCCCCAAACTGGTGGTGGGGGAGGGTAGCAGAAGCAGGTGACATAAGGATATTAAGTCTTAGCTGTGTGGACAATTAAGAATTCTCGGGAAAACTACCAAGAGGTGACGGATACTTAACAATCAAGAAGAGCCAATTACAGTTTCAGTCCTGTTTGTTATCTGTTCTTATCTTTACCCAGCCTTGAGAGCTGGGCACTAATTCAGTCAACGAGGTCAATGGTCTTCACGTAGTAGAGAGAGAGGAAAGGGCGTGTTGTGTGGCTAGGATTTTATATATCGTGTCTAAACTAAACTGAAGGCTGAGACTTCTTTGAGATAGGGAAGAAAAAAGAAAGCCCATAACAATTATAAGTGCGATCATTCTACCAGTGGCTTGGATGAAAATACCAAATAAAATGAAACAAGTGAGACAGGAAGGAAAGGAGGGAGAGAGGGAGGGGGAAAGGAGGGAGGGAAAGGGATAGAGGGAGGGAGAAATCAGCCAGTCAATACTGAGTGATGTTTTTGTTGAATTTGAGAAATTGTTTCTCACCATGAAATGAAATTTGCTTAACAAAACATGCCTAATACACACTCACATAGCTAACACACACACACACGAGAGAGAGAGAGAGAGAGAGAGAGAGAGAGAGAGCAGAAAATAGAGATAAATGTTTGCAGAAAGTAGAGATGGATGCTAACATTAGTAGTTTTGTTTTGAAGGGCAATTATTTTTAAAGAGAGTCTCCATATAAGACAATGTAGACCATCTCACATACCCCTAACACAAATAATCATTCTTTTCTTAGTAAAGAATTAGTAAAAGTGTCTTGGTATTGCTTAATTCATTACCTTAAAAACTATAAAATAGTTCAAGATACAGTGAGCACCATAAAAGTTTCAAATTAACACAAACTTAACAGGGCGATACCAAATCCAGTCATTGTTTACATACAATAGCACAGCACATCAGCTCCACAGACGCCATGGGCAGTTCCTATCCACCATCCTGGCCACTTTTCTCTTACGTAGGAAAAACCAATGTTTGCATTTGTAGGAGAGTAAATACGTGTAGTGTGCAGAAGCGTTAGAATCAGGGTTCATGGTTGTGAAGAACTCAACACAATTCTCTATGAAAACATTATTGCTAAAAGAGAAATGTTGTTGGTGAGAAAATTATGGCTGTTACGTTTTCTGTGGGTGGGCTCATGGATACCTGTAGTCTTCAAAAACGTGGAAAGACCCCCTTTAGAAGTACATCAATACTGGTCAACAGTTGTTTGGGGATCCTGAGTTCAAGAGGGGTTCACCTGGATATTCAGTCTTTGGTTCACTTGTTCTAAAACACTTCCTGAGTATGCCATGTGTCGTGAGCACACTATGCCAGAAATGGATGAACACGCGCGTGTCTTCCCACGGTATCTGGGAATTTACTGAATAACAATCAGCTCACAAGATTAAGAAATGTCAGTGTCGGCCGTTTATCATAAAGTCTGCCGACTCTGCCGGCTTGGCAGGGGTAAACGCAGGTTATTTGTGCTTATCTTAATTACGAATATTAATCCCCACATCACACGGTAAATTTATCCACATATCTCCGTCCATATATACGGCTTACGGAATGAACATGAGCTAGGGAGGCTGCAGCAGCGCTCAAGTGCATTCAACAGTGGGCAGAGAGAGTCTGTATGAGACAGCAGAGGGAGGGGCTCCTAGAGCTGCTGTGTCCTAGAGCCTGGGAGCAAAGCCGCAGGATCGGGCTACAAGGTGAACACTGAGCTCAGGTCGGGAGTAAGAGACAGGTCAGAAGCCAGGAACAGAGGGGTCAGGTGCCAGGGCCACACTGGTGAACAGTGTAGATGGCAGTGTAGCTATGGAGGCTATGTCGGCAGTGGGAATTCTTGATTCTTTATGCACATACGAGAATCTAGGTTGATCTGGGGCAATACCATCTTAGTATTACACGTCTATCACTTTATGGGTCCAAGAGAGGAAGTCACACCTGTCATTGATCTCACGTGTCCAGTAAGTTCTTGATCCTGGTTCCCCTGGCAGGATTTTAATAAACCCATGTCCCCAGGCAGTTTCATCTCCACCATAAACTGATAAGGTAGTTCACTTCCAAAGTAATGGATCTGAGTGAGAGGGAGGCAGGTGAAACCCCAGGCAAAGAGTCCAGAAGAGTGGTTACAAGAATGCTTGGTGACATGCAAGAGGACACAGACTCTGAAATTAATATATACAAACAGTCGGATTCTTAAAAAGAACAACAATATAAAACATGGGGGAATTCAATAAGGAGATATAAATACCGAAAAGAGTCAAACTGAAAATTTTAAAGTAAAAGTTTAATAAATGAAATTAAAAAATTCTTTAGCCACAGAAAGGATAAACTCGAAGACAGAAAGACAGAACACCAGGGCTTAGACGGGGTGATGAATTGGTGACTTGCTTCAAGAACCTCCTAGCTGCCTGCTTACCAGGGATGTTTCCAAAATGGGATTTTGTTCCTGACCTGTTTCCTACTCTGAACCCAGTTTGGCCTTTCACCTCATAGCCAAATTCTGCAACTCTGCTCTCAGACTTTGGCAGCCCTAGGAGCAGCGCCCCCTGCTGTCTTATACAGACTCACGCCACCCATGTCTGAGCCTTCATGAACTCTGCTATAGCCTAACTTGTGTTCAGTTTACTGTGTGCTGTGTGATGTGCGAGTTAATATTAGTAATTAAGAGAAAAATGACATATTTGCATTTACCCCTGCCTAGCCAGCAAAGAAGACAAACTTTGTCACTGAAATGTCTAAATCTTGTCAACTGATGTTATCCAATGAATTCTGAGAACCATGGAAAGACACCTGTTTGACTATGTTCTGGAATAAATAGTCCCAGAAAAAAAATCATTTATTAGTTTGTGATGGATACGTGATGCCTAACAGATGGTGCTGCTTCCGGGTCCACCCGGTTATGATAAAGATTATTGTAACTTTTACTTGATAACTGTTTTGTTATATGTAATTTTGCTATGTTAAAGTTAAAGCCTTTTATTTTGTTTAAACAGAAAACGGGGAAATGATGGAGGAAGGTCATTGGCTAATAAAGGAACTGCCCTGGCCCATTTTATTGGTTAGAAGATAGGTGGGAGGAGTAAACAGAACAGAACTCTGGGAGGAACAGGAAGTGAGCTCAGTCTCGACAGCTCTTCTCTCCAGAGCAGATGCCTGAGAGAGACGCCATGCCCCGCTCCCGGGATGAAGCTCCGACCCAGGATGGACATAGGCTAGAATCTTCCCGGTAAGCGCACCTTGGGGTGCTACACACAGATGATTAGAAATGGGCTAAATTAATATGTGAGAATTAGCCTAGAAGAGAATGGGCCAAGCAGTGTTTAAATGAATACAGTTTGTGTGTTGTTATTTCGGAGCATAAGCAGAGCAGGCGGCTGGGGTGCTGGGAACACAGCCCCGCCGCTCATATTACTACAGCGGTAAATGCAAATATGTCGTTTTTCTCTTAATTACTAATATTAATCCTCCCTTAAATGGATTCTAATTCTGCTTGCGAAGTAGAGTCTCTTAGGCTAATTCAGTCAAAAGCACTGTCTGACGCAGCACAGAGTAACCCAGAGTAGGGCACAGACTAAGCTCAACACATGAGATGCTCAAGCGAATGCAATAGGATGTGGCCATTCAAAAGCCAGCAGTGTGAGCAGGCATTCGAGAGGGCGTGTGACCCTCAGAGGGGTTCCTAAGCAAGACTTATAACTGGTCTAAGTGGAAGACACACAATAAAAAGTTTACAATGTATGCACACACCATGGCAAAGTCATCTATAAAGGGTTTTCTGTATCTGTGAAAACCAAAGTAGCCTGATGGAGCTGTTGAGAAAAGAAGAGAGAACTGTGGAGGAATTGAGAGGCTGAATTACTCATAAATTTCTTATGTCAAGCTAAGGTCTAGAAACAAAGAACCTGTGAAATATTTAAATTAGGGATGCAATGTATTTTTCTGTCTATTCTGGAAGCAATGTTTTGGAAGATCCTGTCTCTTTCTCTCTGCCTCTCCCTCTCTTTCTTTTCTCTTTCTCTTCCACCACTCCTATCCCCAGGGACCAGTATCTATCCTCCTCTCTCCCTCTTTCTCTCTCCTCTTGGTTCCATGGCATGACTTCTCTTCGTGCTTTTTAAATTGCAAAAGACACACTACCAGCTAATAAAAATCAGAGTGCTCTGAAACCCAAACTGGAGAACTGAATACAGCTGCAATTTTTAAAAAAGTAAACAAAATAAGAAGGAAAGTCATCATTTCCCTGTTGATGTGGGTGCAAGACTCAGTAAAGTACTTGGAAATAAATTTAGTTGTACATCAGAAAGGCCATTTGCCGTGACTAAATGGGCTTCATTCCAGGGATCCAGGGATGCTTCTGCATATGTAGAATGGTAAATGTTAAGAGAAAAATTGTACAGTTATTTCAAGGGATTTACAAATGACCTTTGGCGAAACCCCAAATCCATTCATGATAAAAAAAAATCCCTGAAGAAACTAGGGAAGGAGACATGGCAGGTGCATGCCTTTTACAGTAAACAGAGGATGAAGTGGTTTTGGCTGAAGGGGAATAACAGGAGATAGAGCTACACAACTTCACATGTAGCATTAAAAAATCAGTAACACGCTGGGTGGTGGTGGTGCACGCCTTTAATCCCAGCACTCGGGAAGCAGAGACAAGTGGATCTCTGTAAGTCTGAGGCCAGCCTGGTCTTCAGAGAGAGTTTCAGAACAGGCTCCAAAGCTTCAGAGAAACCCTGTCTTGAAAAACAAAAAGACAAAAGTGTACAAACAAAAAAATCAGGTAAAGGGACAGAGGTGTGGTGGCGAAATAACGCCTTGTGTTAGAAGACTACAAACCTGAAGTGAAGGGGAGCTGCCTACTGCTACTGTACATGCATTCTAATGATAGTCCATAAAGATTTATATTTCATAAAGATACTTTTATATAAAGGTATTCCATAAAAGCTTAAACCTCTTACTGATGTAAGATGGGCATTGCTAACTCAACTAATACAAGGGCTCAAGGTTCATGAGTGGCAGGACTATCTGAATTAGGTAGATTACTTCTGTAGCTTAGAACATAGTCAAGCCCTTTCTTTGTGCTTTATACAGAAAATGGTTCAGGCTTCCACCTATTAGATGACCTAACCACAATGGGATATTCTCTCTCTCTCTCTCTCTCTCTCTCTCTCTCTCTCTCTCTCTCTTCCCCTCTCCTTCCTTCCTTCTTTTGGCACTATTCATCTATTTATTTTACATCCTAGCCACAGCCTCCATCCCCATCCTCCTCTCTCAGCCACCCCAATTACCTCCCTTCTCCCACCCCCAATCCCCTCCTCTTCCATCTCCAACCAGGAAAGGGCATTTCTCCCATGAATATCAATAAAACATGCTATATCAAGTTGCAGCAAGACTAAGCACCTCAAGCAAATAGCAGAGCTGGCTTTCCTCAATTTTATGAATATCAAATGTAAGAGCGGGGTTTTCAAAGCTTAAAAAATCTAAAGTATCTCAAGTGATAAAATATGGCTCTAATCAGAAAGACTCAGTGTTGAACAGAGAGCCCAGCAGCACCCAATTACTCGGGGTTGTTTCTTGTGAGAAATATGATATTCAGGGTATAACCCAACACACAACCATAAATAATATGCAGGGCAGGAAGAAACAGAAGGCAATCCTTACACAGCCCGAGTGGCTTTAACTGTATTCTCCTAAGAGGAGAGCAATCATGTAGGGGAGATTGTTAAGGCCTCCACCTCAAGCAATCAGGCATCCACTTCATCTAAAGTTGCTTCAATAACAAAGTCTCATCTGTACCCAACATTACCAGGGATTTATTTTGGATGTGCCAGTTTTTATTTGCCTATGAGTCTTCTTGGAGTGTGCCTAGGCTAATTTCTTCGGTAGGACCAACGCAGGCCATCTGGGCTCTGACCGGGTTCACCTGGCAGACCCCTGCCCCTGACTGAACAGCTGACCTCCCAGGTTTGCCTCATTCCATTTCACCAGCCCCAAATCCATTCTCAGGCTGGACTGTTTCCTCTCTTGTGTTTCCTCAGCTTGTTTTCCACCGGTACAAGAAAATATGTTACAGAAAGAAAATGTAAGCAGCGAGCAGAGGCGGCAGGGGGTTTGTTCTGCCTTGTTTTTTGCTGCCTTCACTTCAAACGAGTATGTGTCTGGGCGGCAGAGACAGCGGCATGCGGCCTTCATTCATTTCCCCAGAGAATGGCTTATCAAGCGCTGAAAATACGAGCTGTTTTATTCTGCAAAACACATATCAGATCCTCTGACAAGCAGCAGTCATTACTGTGTGTTCTGTATGCAGTTCCGTGCCTGGAAAGTGGTCTTCAGACAAGCCATCCTCTGGGGCAGTTTAACCCCGTTTACCCATCTCAATTTTCCTCTAGGTTTCTAGCCACAAAAAGAACAAAATAAATTAAATTAACAAAACCCATTTGGAAAACGAACCTTTTGCAGTGGGTTCCAGGAAACATTTAATGCAGGCATCGATGTGACTCGCATTTCCACCCATACTCCAGAGGCCTCTGCTTCGATGCATGGACGGTGACATCCGCAAGCCTGGGATTTGTGGTTCATTAATGCGCCTGCATGCTGAAGGATGTGCTGTGTGTCAAGGTTCCCACAGCGCCTGCCCATGGCCTCTTCTCGGGAAAGAGAAACCTCAGCCTGCTCTCACTGGGGGGTAAACACTGCCAGGGTGCGTGGAATGGCTGCACACGTGCCAGAGTGGGCATTAGTCTGCACACTGGTTCAATATGGCTGGGCTCCTGTTGAGATTCTAAATTACAAGGGTCTACAGAAAGCTCTCATGCTGAGATAGAGTCGGCGAGCAAAGGGAGTGGCGGGCGGAAGCCGTGTCTGTGGCACAGAAGCAGGCTTGGCCACAGACCTTTTCCAGACTTCCCAACGATGGAGACAGTGCGTTAAAACAAGAACTGCTTTTCACACAAATCAATGGAATGTACAGGAGAGATGTGGGGAAGACCGCAAAGGACCAACGTGTCCTGAGGAGGGCAGAGTTCAAGGCAGGCCTCTGCCGTGTGCCTGCGGTCTGATCTTAGGGAAGCTACTAGAGGTCTTGCAATTTTTCAAAAAAAATGCAATTGGCTCCACAAGGTGGCCTGCAAGATGAAATGGCATAAATAGATGTGGCACCCCTCGTGCTCACAGTGAGTGAGCTGGGCATCCTGCAGACAGCAGGCCGACAGGGGATCCAGAAAGAATCCCGGCCCTGAATTTAAAGTGTGTTCTTCATCATTGATTTCCAAAGCCCCTCCCTCCCACCGTCGTAAGAACTCAAGGCCACAATCTTATTTTCATCATGAAGAAGAAAGGACTAAGGCACAAGGATGCAAAATTATTTGTCAGGAGAAATGTAACACAAACTCCTTAGTGAGACTATATGAGCTGACACCCCCAAGCAAGAGTGTGTGGGAAGGCTGGGCTCACAGTATCATAGCCTACAGACTGGTGATGGAGTCCCACACCCACCCGGGACTGAAAGGCTGCCATGGTAAATAACTGCCCTTCATAGGAGGGTCTTGAGACTGAAAATACAAAGATCCAATAGAGATCCCTGTTTCCCACAAGTACCGGCTAGATTTGAACTGATCAAAGGGTATCTTTGGTCAGGAATTCAAGCTGAAGTATTATTAACCAACTCCGAATTGAGCTATCACTGCATCTGGCGCAAATGCTGCCTCACAGCGCCGCTTCCAAATGCTGTATTGTACGAGGAGAAGGAGAAATATGACAGTCTGGAATATTGTTTTGCTACTTCTAGTGTATCATTAGAAATGATCTTTCATTTTGCTTATTTTTCCTAGTAAGATGTTGTAAGTAAACAGCAATTGAAAGACCCCCCTGTTTCTTTGATTGCTGTTCTCTTGTTGATATTCTACGCTGCCAGTCTTCTCAGAAGTAAGACTGTTTTTGATCTCATGAATATGCACAATCTGAGAGTCTACGCTAGGTTGCATGGTGTAGTAAACCTGCTGTTGAAATTTCAACCCAATGTATTATGGTGCTACGAAATGTTCAAGCCAAAACTGAGAGGGTATCATGGCTCTAAATATATTTCATTTGATCCAGACAGCCCCAAAACTAGTGCATCTCCCTTGCTCTCCATGAAGAGAAATACGAGTTTATTAATGTCCTTTCTTCCTACACTTCCCCAGACCCCTTTCCCTTCACTGTCCTTCTGTCTGTTTCCTTTCTTTCAAAGCCAATTTGTTGAGCACAGAGTGGCCACCTGCCTGTACCCTCCCCCATCTTGGCACCCAGGTATGTTTCCCGGACTTGGGATGTTTGTGGTGGTTTGAATGAGTGCCGTCCCTCAGAGACCGGGGGAGTTGAATACTTCATCTCTTCTTGGTGGCACTCTCTGGGGAAGAGGCGAAAGGAGGGTGTCACTTGAGGAAGGGTGAGAATTGGAAGTCTCCCCACGCTTCATGTTCGTTTCCCTGCTTCTGGCTAGAGGCTCACAGTGTGATCTCTCAGCTTTCTGCTCTGGTGCTCCCCCACCCCCACCATGATAGACTCCGATGGGGAACCTCCTTCAGTCAATGGCCTTGAAGAGTCTGGACCAGGTGGGGGTGGTCCCGCCCAGCTCTCTCTTCTTCCCGCGCTCCACACTTTGAGGTTGGACCCCCATTCCTGTTCGGGGAGTTCTCCCCTTTAATGAAGGAAAACCTTAGAACACTTTTCGGAGTCAGCTTGGGATTATCTGACTCGCCTTCCCCACCCCTTATACGTGGTCAGTGTCAAGACTCTGGACCCATAATCCAAAACAAACTCCTTCATTCATAAGTTGGTTTTGGTCATGGGTGTGTTACCACAGCAACAGAAAGTAACTAAGCTGGGAGCTTAATGGATCCTTTTGACTCAGAATGCGGGAAAAGCGCTAATCTCTGTTATCCAGAGCATCTTTGTCTGGTGGGCTGTCTTCAGTGAGTAAATTAGATAAAGCAATATGTGTGATGTTTTCTCTTACTACATGATTCTAAATAAACTATTATTTATTACTTATCTATTATTGTTCCTGTTACAGCTATTGGTCCTTCTATTGCTTTGGGGACACAGAAGGAAACAGATTTTTAAGAGTGTCTGTTGTTGTTACCAGGGCAGGACTGAGACGTGCAGATCCGAGTACCTTCTGACTTGGGAGCACACTGAATGAAGCTGTGTGGGCGAAAAGAGCAACAGTGTAAAGAAAGCCCCTGAGATAGTCTATCTCCATAGAAACACATCCACGGGAAACAGGTAGCAGGCATCTGCTTCTCCACACTCAAAGATTTGTCAGCTGTGGAATGTGGTACCACCAAGAAAGGCTTAGTTTCATCTCTGGCCCATGGCCAACCATGCCTTCTACCGTTTTGCAGGTTTGCTCCTTCTTGGTGTAGCGCAAGGCGTTTGAATCCTGATTGATTTCCCATTCTGATACAGCCACATTATTGTCTGTACTATGCGTTAGTGCTGTTAGCTAAATATGTAATGGAATGTTAGGAGAACATTGCTGTCTGTGTAATGTAAACATGGTTACGTTGGCAGAAGGGTCATCTCTCGATGAAGCTCAATGTCAGGAGCATCGACAATAACACCTCCTCAGTAGCCCCGAAATGCACCATTGCTAAACACTCCACATAGCACCAAAGCAGTCCTGCCTTTATGGAGACCTGCCACATAGCCAGAGGCCCCCAGGGGGAAGAACTGGGCCATGGTGTCTGGCTCTTCTGTACATCTGGCTAACAGCTTATCTTTTGAAAAATGCAATGCTAACTTGAGACCTTCTCTTTCTGACCCTGTTTGTACAAATATTTACACATTCCATAATGCATTACAGACCTCGATCATTTATTAAGCAAACAGAAGTTTTCAAATATCATAATAGCATCTCTGTCTTGACCAGGTAGAGCCAAAGACTGGTAGAGGTTGCAGACAAGTGAATTTTGCTTCAAACAGTAAAATTCTTTAAAAATGATCCTCCAGCTACTCAGCTTACTCAGAAGATTGTGAATGGTTTCTCGCCATGGATTTTGTTTGTTTGAACTTTATTTTTTGAGGTAAAGTCTCACATAGCCAGGTGGGCCTCAGATTAGCTATTTGGTGAGGATGCCCTCGACTCCTGATCCTCTTCCTCCACCTCTAGTATTGGAATTACAGGTGTGGGCCATCGTTTCAGGTGTGACTCTTGGTGTTTAATAGAAACTTGTCTCCCCATGGTACCGCCACATATTTCTGCTCTTGTCTCCACTGTCTGATGACTCACTTGCCTGGCTTCTTGTGCCGACACTGTCTTTGCTCTTTTCCATGTCACGTCTTATCTTCCAATATCCTGAGGATTTAAACAGTGTAATCGTACTGGACTTCGCTGTGTAACTCACCTCCTTCAAGTGGGTTCTGCCAATGTATTTATCACTGTGATAGTTTTACTTCTGTTGCTGTGTATGATTTAAAAAGAAAATGAAAGAAGCAACATAGGAGATAAAGGGTTTGTTCAGTTACAGTCCATCAGCAAGAGGAAGTCAAGGCTGGGACTCAAGCAACCAGCCACATCAGTCATATCTGGTCAAGAGCAGAGAGAAACAAATGCTGCCAGTTTGCTCGGGCTCAGCTCACTTGCTTCACTTTTGTATAGTTCAGGCCCCCCTGCCTAGGGAATAGTGTCACCCACCATGGGCTGCGTCTTCCTACAAAGCACAATCAAGACAATCCCCTGCAGATCAAAGCCACAAGCTAACCCGGTAACGGACAGTTCTCACTAAGGCTCTCTTCCAATGTGATTCTAGGGTGTGTTAGGTTGATAGTTAAAATTAACCCACATAATTACATGAGGGAGACTCTTGATAATCTAATTATAGAGAATTTTTTCCAGCTCATGAACCATTCATGGACCATTTGTGCTCACTGCTCATTTGTGTTTCTGCTCCCTCACCCCAGTCCCAGAAAACAGCTAACCTCTGCCTCTGTCTATTCCAGACATGTTATAGAAAGAGTCATGCAGTGTGTGGCTGCCTTTAACAGCACAATGTTTACAAGATTCAGCTCAGGTTTTTGGCATACAGAATTTCAATAAGGAGTAGACATGTAGGTGGTTTACATTCTTTGACTCCAAAAATATTTTTGCCATGAATGGCCAGGTATAAATTTTTGTGTGGATGTACTTTTTTTTAAAATCAGAATTACTAAATTACATGGAAACCTCCTGCATAACGATTTGGAGAATGGCCAGACTTCAAGGCAGCAGCACATTCTGCATCAACCAGCAGCATAGGGAGCTTGGATTTCTCCATCCTTGCCAATACCTGCTACTTGTACTATAGGTATGAAGAGGTGTCTTCATTGTGGTGTGGTTTGACGTGGGTTTTCTGGGTGACTAAGAATGTTGATGATTTTATTTGTATATCTTCTTTGGTGAAATTACTATTATACATCTTAAGAAATTAAAAATAATTTTGTGAGCTCGCATAGTGGCACATGCCTTTAATCCCAACACTCAGGAGGTAGAGGCATGTAGAACTCTATGAGTTCAAGCCAAGCCTGATTGAGTTCTAGGACATCCAGGACTAGATAGATAGATAGATAGATAGATAGATAGATAGACAGATAGATGGATGATAGATATATAGATGACAGATGATAGATAGATGGATACATAGATGACAGATTAATTGATAGATGATAGATAGATAGTCTCAAAGCAACAGCAACAACCGCATAAATGACATTGAAGGGATGGAAAGACGGTCCAGTGCATAAATAATTGTCAGGAAAGCATGAGGGCAGCATGGCAGGTGATGGACAAGCTATGGGCTTGACTGCTTCAGTTTGTGAGTGATCAAGGATGACAACACCAACATCAGGATTACACCTGATGCACATGTGAGAGTACTTGAGCACACACATGCACCCATACACATGGGAACATGATCACACACACACGTCATAATACTCTTTTTTTTATATGTGAGATTCTAATATGATGTATAATTTGCAATTGATTTACCCATTCTGCAAACTTTTTTCACCTTCTTGTTAACATCTGGGATGTACAAAACTTTGTAATTTCAACAAAGTGCTTTTGTGCTGTTGGCCACGCCAGAGGAGCAGCGGGTGGCAACTGAAGTTCCAGGTGTCAGCCCACGAGAAGGAAACTCTCTGATAGGCAAGGCCATGGGACAGGACAGCCGGCCTGGAATGTCATTTGCTTCTGCTGTGCCTTTACATGTCTGCTGCAGCTCTCTTTCTCTGGTATCTAGCATGATGTGAACAGATGTGGGGAGATCTCCACTGTCTGTAATATAGTGTGTTGATCTCTTGGAAATGTGCCGTTCAAACTGGGCATATTCATCTGTTTATTGTCAAGAAGATGACTCCTCCCCTCCCTAAGGATGTACTGTCTCAACTGATAATAATGATAGCCTATACAGAGTTTGGATGAATCAAAATACATACATATGTTTCACAGCCAAGGCCTGTGAGTTCCATCTGAGGAGCTGCTCAGGTTAACAATTAAAAGGAAAGCAGCGGAATCCAGGAGCAGGCTGGCTCTAATTCTCTTAATGCTGAAAAGAGACAGTCACATACCATTAGCTCAAACAAAGCTTCAAAATAACTTCAGGGTAGACCGGATGCCTTGCTAGTAGTTTTCAGATAAATAACCCCAGAAAACAAGCTCAAGTCCCCAAGGGCACATAGCTCAACTGTCTGACTTACTACGCTAGGGTCAAAATTACAAAACTGCCTGATTGCTGCTAGCTCCTCTTGCTGAGTTTGGTTAATAACCAAAGGTGATGATTAATTCCTGATACCCATTTTTGTCCTCAATCTCCTGATATAAAAAACTATTGATGAATGGGTATCCACCCTAAAGATTTAAAGTAGACCAGACAGATTCTTTTTTTTTTTGTTTTGTTTTGTTTTTTGTTTTTCGAGACAGGATTTCTCTGTGGCTTTGGAGCCTGTCCTGGAACTAGCTCTGTAGACCAGGCTGGCCTCTAACTCCCAGAGATCCGCCTGCCTCTGCCTCCCGAGTGCTGGGATTAAAGGCGTGTGCCACCATCGCCCGGCTCCCAGATTCTTTTTCATATATAAAAGTTTAGATTTGTGAGTCCTTTAAGGTTCCTTATCAGATTTCCTTCCAAGTTAAGTAATAAAGTAATTGGCCCTTTCTTTGTAACTACAAAATGCAACCTGTCAGTCAAAGACCTGACAAGAACACCTTGCTTGCCACACAGTTAATCTACAATACGTTGCTAGGGTGTGATTGTCCGTGGGTTCTTGGGATAATTTGATTTTCACCTATAATACATAAAATGTTTAATCATGCAAGGGAGATGGAAAACATGTTCTTTTTACTGTTTGTTTGGTATTCATTGTAATTACCACTTGAAAAACAAAATGTAACCACACTGTAATTCTTATAGTGCCTGGAAAGCTTTGTTGGAGTATGTAAGACGTAGGGGGAAAAACAGTATACAATAGAGAAAGAGCACAGAAAGAAGATGAGAAGAACGGAGATTAAAGGAGGAAACCATCAAGACGGTGTGCGTGTGTCCTTCCCAAACCCCCTCAGATAGAAAAGTCTGGTTTATGTGGACTCTGAACTCCTCTCAAAGCCCTGAAGGGATTCTTCCTGCCAAAGATGAGCTGTACTTTGTGACTGAAACATGGCCACAGACAGAGGCCCGTTATGAAAGAATTATGAACGTGAGAGCCACAGAACCCCAACATTTGTAAGAAGAAATGACCCTCCTGGTGAGTGATGTTGGAATGGCGAACACACATGAAGAGAAGGAGAGAACGCTGCAGGCGCCCCCAGAGAGCGGTACTTTTGTCTGTTTCTTCACTGTTGCTGCTTACAGGTCTCATTTCACAAGTCAGAAGCCAGTGTCTAAACGTCGTGCATACAGTTTTACCCCTCTACTGGCTGCAGCTGGATTCTCAGTTTTAAGTTCTATCCTATTTGCTCTGCTATTTGTGCAGGGTGTGAAAGGGATCCACGTTCTCTCCTTCTCTTCATGTGTGTTCGCCATTCCAACATCACTCACCAGGAGGGTCATTTCTTCTTACAAATGTTGGGGTTCTGTGGCTCTCACGTTCATAATTCTTTCATAACGGGCCTCTGTCTGTGGCCATGTTTCAGTCACAAAGTACAGCTCATCTTTGGCAGGAAGAATCCCTTCAGGGAAGCAGCTGTCTGTCCTACTCCAGCTCAGATGATGGCACAGTCACTGCAAGAAGGTCTGGGGAGGCTGCATTCCAGCACTCTGGAGTTGCCTGCTTTGCGTGGGTTGACATTTTGTTCTTTAATTATTTCCAATCGCATGTATTTGCTTTATCTGTCTGGATTAGAATCTTCAAGGATTTATGTACGGCACCTTCATTTCCTTTTCATGCCTGTTAATAAAATACATGTTTTCTCTAATAAGCTGACATTTCCAGTGTTTTCTTACATTTTCTCCTTGTGTTATTAAGAAAGCTTTAACTTTTAGGAACACAGGCACCTGCGAGGTACGCTGGTGTACACTTGTAATCCCAGCACATGGAAACAGAGGCAGGAGGATAAGGCATTAAAGGCCACCCTGGGTTACCTAGTGAGTCGGAGACAACCTGAGCTAACTGTAAACCTGCTTCAAAAAATAATGAAATATAATATGTAGGCTACTTTATAATCTATGAGGTTGTCTGTTTCCATCTTGGAAAACAGACAAGATTTATTTTGCAAACACAGACTTGTGTTTTTTTGGGCTATTTATGCAACCTTTTGGAGCTCTGGTTTTAACTATAAAATGATCTAATGCCTCTCCCGATCTCTTCTGGGCTTTACACAACATACCAGCTCTTGACTATCGAGTGAACAGTTGCGACCGTGCCTGCCTGGCAAACTCCACACTTCTCCCCGTCACTCTGAGCAATGGGAGTGTTTCTATCAGCTCTCAGTGTGCCAAGGATTTCAACGTTGTTTTGCCTCAGAGTACTGAAGTAGATTCTCATCAGTCTGCCTTGAGTTAACAGCCTTTCCCCAGGTTGCTAGCTTTCTTCTAGTAAGTCTAAATCCACGCAGAAGTGTCAAGTTTAAAAATCACGAGTTTCTGCCCACTCCTCTGTCAAGCCACACACATCTTGAAAAAGAGGTTTTTTTTTAACCACAGGAACCTCCTGACTCCACCCTCCAGACTAGGAAAGGCTCTGGCCTGCTCATTGTCTTCATCAGGAAGGAGCCTCCCACCCCAGGAGCCCAGGGAGAAAGCCTCCCTGCAGAGAAGCTCTTCCATTAGTTTTTAGGTTGAATTTTATTTTTTTAAGTTGAGTAAAGCCTCCTTAATTGGCTTTTTCCCCTAGCAGAAGTTTTGGGTGGAGACGTGTATCTGGAAATCTAATTACATACCTTAACTGTCACCTGAGATGCTTCAAATTCACAGATGCACTTTGTCCAACATGGAGACAGTTGCCAAATACAGGCCATAAAGGTGAAGATTTAGGGCCCGCCTGTGTGAATTGTCACCAGCGCTTTCCTCTGTTTATCACTTCACAGTTAATCACTGAGAAAATTCTCCCTGTATTCTACACAGTGAGGGGAGGGGAGGGAAAGGACTTCTCTCTGTTTCTAATTGGAATAAGGAGTTTGGTTCACACATGCCTGAATGAAGGAACAACACACTAAGCGTTCTAATCAATTTCTGAAATCTCTAACGTCCACGAGGGCAGGTCATTATGCTATCACAGCTCCGTGTACACAATCCTTTTGTACAGTGAGTTCTTGGTCATCACATGCATACGAGCATGTGATTAGTACAGAATAATCAGAACTGGAACGGCTCAGCAGCCATCGAATCCGTATTTCTACACTGGCTTGGCACTTTACCGCCATAAGCAATTACGTGGGAATTATTTGCTAATATCGAGTTCTGATCGTGACGCAGAACATAATTCCTTTGCCGAGCATCAGAACCGCAAAATATGAAATGTACTTCAGTCTCAAAATGACATAATTACCAGCCAGGAAGAAAAACAGAGTGGCTTCAACTAGATCAGCATCCATCAACACCAGACATCATCCCTGAACTCAGAACAGCTTCCCAGAAGATAGGCCCTGCAGGCTCGAGAATGGCACCAGCCGTAAGCTAAAGATGTAAGTTCTAAATGATTCTGGATGCAGGAGTCACTAAGTCTGTAGATAAGTGGACAACATGAGTCATATCCTTCTCAAATACGCCATTGGACAGCATGTCCCCAGAAAGATATTTTCCCACCCCTGAGGTTTCTCTGAGAGACTGACTAAACTTCCCTGGTCCACAGTGTGGAGAGTGAACAGTTCTGCTCTTCCCGGCTTCCCCGCTCATCCCTGACAAGGTTTTTATATTACCTTATTTATTCTGGGGTGCATGTGGAGGTCAGATGTCAACTGGCAGGAGTTGCTTCTCTCTTTAGACCATGTGGGTCCCAAGGGTCAAAATTAAGTTGTGATAGTTGGGGTCTAGTAACTCTGTTCGTATCCCTTACTACCAAGGCGTAAGAGGAACGAACACGACCCAGCTTTAAAGTGAAGAAATGACAGGAAGCACATGAAAGAGAGAGTGGATTAGCAGGTAAAGATTTAAAAGTAAAAGATAATTGCTCAAAATCTTCAGGCAAGGCAGCCTTTGGAAAAAGAATCAAGTGTTTCTTGTGTTAGAAGCAGAGAGATGCTTTAACAAAATCTACTGAGGCCTTATCTGCTATTAACAAATGGGAAATAATCTGATAAATTCCACAGACGTGCCAAGAGATATTTAAGAAAATTAATATTCATTTATATTTAAAATATTAGCAAATTACAAATCAAGACAACGTTTAAGCCTTGTAAACATTGTCTGTTATCTAAATAAACCGATACTGAGCAAAGCAACCGAAGTTAATCATAAAACAGCACTACCATTAGTGTTAGTTAGCACGGAAGCAGGTTGACTCTTCTCAAGCCTCACTACAAGGTCTTAGTAAATTCGGTGAGACAAACAAAAAAAAAACTACACTCAGCAAAAAATATTTCATAGAGTTTGACTATGTTTTATGATCAAGAAATTCAAAAAGTTGGGTATAGCCAGGATATACTGAGTCAGTGAGCTGCCTCTGTGGGTAAGGGCACTTGTGGTAGAGTCTTTCAAGCTGAGTTCTGTCTCTGGGACTCTCATGGTAGAAAAGGACAGCTGACTCTCTCAGGCTGTCATCTGACCTCACAAGCGCTCTGTGCTCTGTGACACAGACACACACAGAGACACACACACTCACACACACACACGAGGGGGGGGGGGCTCGATCGAGGTTCTATATGACAGACTCACAGCAAATGTCATCCTGTATGAAAGAAGGCTCTCTTGCTTCTCTGAGAGCACACACATGGCAAGGACGCCCACCTCAACACCTCACTGTGGGACTGCAACTCACAGGCACCTCAGAAAGTGAACAGAAAAACAAAAGAAAGCACAAGTAGGAAAGAGAAGACTAAAAAAACCTTAATTGGATGTGACATGACTTTAGATGTCAAAAAACCCTAATTCCACTAACAAACTATTAAAATAAAGCTAAATAAAGTTTAAGGATACAAAATCAATATAAAAAGCTACTATCTTTTTAAAATACAGAAATAAAACAATAAAGAAATAATTGGATTCAGAATATCTCCAAACAAACAGAAACCCAAGCCAACAACACAGTCACCACCAAAACAGTACCTACAACAACCAACCAACTAAACACCTAGAACATTTCACAGAGAAATAATCTCTACAGGGAAAATTATAAAGCAATTGTTTCAGTTTCCTTTATGCTGCTCTGATAAATAGCATGACCAAAGGCAATTTAGGGTAAGAGAGGGTTTATTTGACTTACCATTCCAGGTCATAGTCTGTTACTGAAGGAATTCAAGGACTCCAGGCTGGAACAAGGAAGACGGCTACTTGCTGGCTTGCTCTCATTCGCTCAGACCTATGACCGCAGACTGAGAACCTGAGCTCATTTTAACCAGTTTCCTCATAAACTCAGGAAAATTCCACAGAAAATGGCATCAGCCAACATGGACTATGCCCCCTTGTCTCAGTTAAGACAATCAACATAATTGTTGACGTACATATCCACAGATCAACCTGAGCAAGACATTACTCCATAGAAGCCCCCTTCCCCTTTTCAGGTGATTCTATTTATTGACAGCTAAAAGTTTTAAAAGAAACTGAAAAAAGCCACACATACACACAGAGAGCCACACAAAATAGGATACACTATGTTCATGAACTGTTAAGAATTAAAAGTGCTACAATGTTCACAATGCCCAAAGGAATTTAAATAGTTTAGGCAATTCCTGCCTTTACAGATGTAGGAAAATGGGACTCCTGAAGTTTATGGAACCACATACCACAAAAGAAGAAACTAACACAAGAGGACACCTAACACTAAAGCATATTTCAAAGTGAGTGTGGTACGAACATCAGAGCACATAGAAAGACAGTGCAAAGCAAAACAGACAACACAGAATTAACCCATCTCCAGCCAACCAACCAATAGCATAGAAAGGCAGAAAGTTATTGGAGAAAGGAAAACTTCCGTCAACAAATAGTGCTGGAAAAACTGACTATTCAAACGCAGAGAAAATGAGATAAATCCTTTCTCTCACCATACGCAACACACAATTCATCTTTTGTGAAATGCTCAAGCCTAAGACCCAGAACGATGGAATGACTAAAAGAAAACACAGGAAAATGCTGCCTGGCGTTGGCTGTGCAAAGCTACTCTGGATATGACTTCAAATGCAGAGGCAGCCAAGGGAAAACAAGTGTACAGATGGGATTACATCAAACCCCAAAGCTTCCCCTGCACAGCAAAGGAGACACTTGCATGCCACATGCAGAACAGGAAAAAATATCTGCAATGTATCTGGTGAGGGATTAATCCCCAGGGTAGATAATGAGCTCCAGAAATTCAACAGCAAGCCCTCAAAGAATCCAGTTATCAATGGCAAACAGTCTGCAGAGACACTTCACAGAAGATACACAAATGTCCCACAGACATGTCAGAAAATACTCAACGTAGCAGTCATGCCCGAGAGGCAAATACAGCTTGCCAGATGAGACACCGTCTACTTCAGAACTGATATCATCAAGAAGTTTACAAAGTAACAGGTGCTTGCAAGGAGGTAGAGAAAGAGGGACTTTAGTGTACCATCCATGGAAATGTAATCTGCTTTAGTGTTACAGAACAGAGGGTGGAGGGGCCTCTGAACACTGGTCTTCCAACCCCAATACGAGTTCCAGTAAAGAGATTCTTTATTGAGTACTTAACAGTCACCAAGATGCAGAAACAACCTCAGAGTCCACCAACATATGAACTAAGATACGTGTGTTGCATTTTATATGGTGATATACACAGTATCCATTTCTACTGAAAAATATACACACACTCAATATAAAATGGTGAGATGCTATCATGAAACCCCAATGTCACAATATAGATGGAACTAGCGGATATATTAATATTGTCAGTAAAACGTCACACACAGAAAGAAGATAGGGGCATGTTTTTATCTCTCTATATGATAGAGAGACTGAAAACTTCAGCATCTGGAAGTGTGGGAGGGTCTGAAGAGGAAGACTGGCAAACACACGGATACATGGGACAGGAGGAGCAACTTCCAGCACTCTCGTGCAGCAGGACGGCTGTGGCTTAATAAGGAATTGTTGTTGAGTAGCCAGGAGAGAGGGTTTGCATACTTGCAAAGATATGATAAATGCGTGAGGTTACAGATATGACAGGTACCCTGATCTAATCATTACGCATTATACACATGTCACAGACTAATGGGTTGATAAATGTCACTATATTAAAATTCAATACTATTCATAAAGGAACGTCATAAATGATGTGAAAAATCCAGCAACCATGTGAGAAGACACATTTTCAATGCATGTGGACAATAAAGATTATTATGCAGAATATATAAAGAACTTTATGATTCAATAAGAAAAACAATTCCCCACCCACTCGTCAAGGGCATGGAGGCACATCTACGGTTCTTAGAAACCAAACACTTAGTGACCAATATGGTTGCTAAGCAAACCCCAGCCTCCTCTTCTGCCTAGGATACAGAAAAATATAAAATGAAATCAAAATTTACCATTTACACCAATGAAAACATGGACCAAATGCAGGTTACTATGTTTCTGTCTATTAAGTATGTAGAGGTGTCCGATTGTTCATTGATTTGTTTCAGTTTATCTATTTTTGTAGTTTCGGCCAGACTGGTGCCAGGCAAATGCGTTATCACTGAGCTACATTCCCAGGTCTCTTCTTAATTTTGAGATGGGGTTTCATAAATTTGACCAGGTTAGTCTTGAATTCACCTTGCTCTACAACCAGGTCTCAAAGCTGCAATCTTTCTGGCTCATCCTCCCAGCCAACTGGAATTACAGACCTGCACCGCCGGTTACAATCGGTCAGTGTTTCTGGAGTTAGCAACTATTTATCACACAAACAACTATTTTTGCGGATGCTGTCTGCAAAGCCAAAGAACACTGAACTCCAGTGCACTGTGCTGTAGTTACGTTAGGGATGAGGGGGATTGATGTGGCGTGTACTCCCAGGTTCTAGTTCATCACTGTGGGACAGTCGAGGCAAGAACTTCAGCTAGTCATATCAGGCCCATATTCAAGAGCAGAGATAGATGCATGTATACCTGCTTTACTTGCTTGCTGTGCTCAGCTCAGTTTCCCTAATCTTATACAGTTCAGGGTTCCATTACTAGGGGATGGTGCCACACACAATAGTCTGGGCCTTCCCCTATCGAGTGTGGAAATTCCTCACAGGCCAGGGTAGACATTCCCTTGCTAAGACTCTCCTTCTATAGAGCTTACCCGCATACTCTGTAAATTCATCTCCAGATACACATCTGAGACCAAGAAACCCTTAACGGCATACAAAGATATGGCAAAAAAAATATGTAAAGAAAACTAACTATATAAAGAATTATCTGCGACAGAGAAAGAATATGAAAACAAAAATTATTATCAATTCAAACATGGAAGAATGAGTGCAGTGTTTGTTAAAACATGACATGTCAAAGCAAACAACCATCATTAAACTTGAGTAACAAAATATACTGAAAAGATAAAATACTTTTATTTTTTTATTTTTATTTTTTTTATTGAAGAAAAAAAATTTCCACCTCCTCCCAGCCTCCCATTTCCCTCCCCCTCCTTTTTAGAATTTATATAATGGAGTGTTTTTTATTAAGATCTAAAATAAACATACAACTTAAAACCTGCACACCACAATGGATATTTTCATAGAAAGTCATCGTGTTAAAGTCCTCACACGGTAGAGCAACGGTACCCACATCAGGTCAGTCGCTACTTCTAGAAAGAGGATGAGATGGACCACAGAGCCAGGGAAAGGGACCAGAGGGCTCCAGCACATTTGAAATGTTTGTTTCTTAAAGTATGACATCAACAGGCCGCAGTGGCGAAGGATTTTGTAAATTCAGTGGAGCTGAAGGTGGATATCGAATTGATCATTATTTTGTTCTATAGAACCCTGACATATTTGAGATCTACAACACACATGGAGGGAGGCTTACTAATGTTTGGTAGCCAGAACTCTGTTTTCTGAAGGCATTTTAGTTCCATGATAATTTCATAGATAGGTTCTTTCTTTTCTACATCTAGAAACCAACCAATCCACAAATTAAGCTATGTTGAAGCATCTCCCTCTCATTGGGATAAAGCTAGTATATTAGTTAACATTGCTGTAGTATAAACAAATGCCTGAAGTAATTGATTTATCAAGAGAAGAGGTCTATCTCAGCTTATAACTCTGGCATTTTTATTTTTTGCTCAAAATTCCCTTTTGGCCTCTAGTAAGGATGGCACACTTTGTCAGGATTGAACTGCTTACATCATGAGGTAGGGAGCAGAAGGATTGGAAGGGGCTGGAGCCCTCAGACCCCTACGAGGAGGGGAATGCTACTCATGGCCCAAGGACTTCGCAGTTTGGGCATCACATCTTACGGGTTCATGACACCTTCTTGGACCCCTACCCCAGGAGTAATCCCTGAACACCTGCACAGGACACACACACCACAGCAAGTAGGTTCCACGGTGGGAGAGGCATGCTTTATTGGGCGTGTTTAATACTCTGGGGTGGGGTATTAAACCCTTTTGTCCTTTGTTCTCCTGTACTAAGGAGGCTGGAAAGCGAATTAGACCTTTTCAAGCCCTCAACACAACCGTCACAGATGGGCTAAGTGAGACACTGCCGAGTCACATGGTGCCAGAGGCACCACTGGGCCACAGTGCTCCACACTGGAAGCTTGACTCTGGATTTCATTTTGGTCACGTGAATTGACATCTACCAGCCTGAGGCACTACCATCTCAAGCAAGCAGACAGCGGGGAAGCTGTATCCTAAACTTCAGCGATGGTGAGAGCATTTGCAGTTAATGGTCTCTAAACAGAGTGCACACTGGGTAAAGGAAGGAAGGCTAGATACCATGCTAATATCTTAGATGCCATGGCTGATCTAAAGGTGGAGCCTCCCTTGAGTCCAGAGGTACAGCCTCCTGCACCCACACCCCGTTGCTGGCCAGGGCTGGGCGCGACAGTGAACTTGTGTCTTTCTCTCTTTGACATAAAGTAAATCACACTGGTAGGATGTAACCAGAGCGTTGCCAGTCCCAGGCAATCCTGGACTGAAAAGGTTTCCACTTAGTTCTCTGTGTCTCTGAACAGGAAGGGATGACCTTGCCACTGAAGAGACTGACTTGAACAGCACAATCCATTTCTTTTAATCCGGTCTGCACTGGGCTCCAAGTGAAGCACTGGCTGATATTTTAATGTGTGTGTGGTTGGTAGGCTTCCCAGATTCTGTCTTTTGGCAAATGGAGGCAATTTTGTAAAAATCCTGTTTACCGAGCACCTGGATAGGCGGAGCGCCAGGTCAGGCAAGCAGCCCGTGCCTTGGAAGAATAAGTCTACTTTCACCTGGAAAATCTTCATTTTTGAGACTTCTGCAAGTTTCCACTGGGTTGTTGTAAAGGGGCGTGGCTATTTGTTCCCGGTCTCTCCTTCCTGTTAGCTCCCTGCGACTAACCTATAGCAATCAATCACGCTGGCTCCTGGGCTCATTCGCTGGTGTTGCCACTGCACTTCCTCGCTAGTAATGCAGCTGGGGACACCGCACGCGTGGCAGGTGGTGCCTGACAAGGAGCCCATGGAGGAGTCATTATTGTGTGTCCTGCCCAGGCAGCCTCGATGTGTGCTTGCCTTGAATCCTTCCAGTCTCTGTAGCTGGCCAGGAGTGAATTTACAGACCGTGGGGTCTCCCGGGCCTACTTTGGCATTCGTGTAAGCTTGAGTCTGTTTCCCAGGGAAGCAGTATTTGGATTCTCTTCCTGCAAGTGTATTCTCTGCCTGGCCTCTTTCAAATGTTCATGGAGTTATAATTTCCTGCCCCCATGCCTCAAATCTCAAAGGCCATTTACATGGTACTTCTGCCCAAGCTGCTTACAGGTTATTTCTAAACTGGAATCATGAGTGAACTCCAAACGACAGCAGCTTCGTCCGTGTTCTACCCAGGGGGAATGTTTAACTAGCAAGAGCGCATGCGTGTAGCTTCTTGCACGGCAATTCGCCCCCAGCCTCGTCACTCAGAAATGTCTTACTTCGCTATGGGTCTTCAGCCAGCTGTAAGCCAATATACTTATCACACCAGGTCCTGGATGTGCTCCAATCATTTAGGACACAGTGAATGCGTTCCCCAAGTTCTCTTACCAAGGAAGGTGTGAGGTCTTCCATCACTCAACATTTAACCACTACCACTGTCAGGTACTGGGGTTACTAACAGAGAAAGGGTAAAGCCCCAGTCTTCAGGAGTGAATGTCTCCGGTGGTGGATCATGAGAGGGGATTAAAATACAATGTAAGAGAATAGTAAAATAGAGCTGGAGAGAGTGCCCTGGTAGTTCAGATGGGTGCAGAAACCATGGAAGTGCCATCATGGCTACCTGCCTACAGTACCAGCCTCAGAAGATTTCCCAGAGCAAGCTGGCTAGCAAGAAATAGCCACACTGGAGCTCAGAGTTTTAGATGTGTCTCAATAAATAACATGGTGCAACAATCTAACCGATAATGTGGGACTTCCTTCTGTGTGTTGTGATTACCATTAATGAATAAAGAAACTGCTTTGGGTCTATAGCGAGGCAGAATTTAGATGGGCGGCTAAGATGGAACTGAATGCTGGGAGAAAGGAGGCAGAGTCAGAGAGAAGCCATGTAGCCCTGCTAGAGATAGATGATGGAACCTTGCCGGTAGGCCATAGACCTCATGGTAAAATATAAAATAATGGAGATGGGTTAAATTAAGAGGTAAGAGTTAGCCAATAAGAAGCTAGAGCTAATGGGCCAGTGATTTAATTAATACAGTTTCTGTGTGATTATTTTGTGGTTAAGTGGCCAGGAACTAGCTAGAGGCCTCCTACTACAAACTGATAGTACAGTGCTTCCTGACATCAAATTGGGTTTCCACAAACACACATGCATGTGTATATACATGGATGAAAATATGCACAGAAAAATGAGAAAAAAAAGAAAAAATGAAATGGAAACCATAGATATTAAGATTTCAACTTCAGGTTTTTCTATTTGCAAAATGGTGCTGATGTCTAAGTTACAGTTAAGGTTTGTGTGAAATGAGACCTAAGCAACAGAAGGTTACGTTCACACTACAAATGCTGCTCATGTGATTACTAGTCACAGCCGCAAGTGTAACAATGTGACTGTTATTAGCGTCATTATTATATTTGGCAGTATTATGATCTCATCACTTACACTGACACTGATTGGTCGTGTCTGTCTTGGACAGTGATGCAGAATTCAGAAACCTGTATCAGTTCAGTTTTTAAGAAAGTCAGGATGTTGCCAAGCCTAGGATGGGCAGGACCATCTCCTGATGTTGCTCCCCAAACGACTAGACTATTCTGTGTCAATGGTCACCTGACAGAGATGTGACTGACTGCAGGATAGCAGATGTCTGATATCCTACAGAGGAGCTACAGAGAGCTGAGACTTTTCATCAATCCAGAAACCACAGGCATATCTTAAGGGTGGAGTCTGAGTGGCAAGATTTTCTGTTTCTCAAAGAAAGTCATCCTTGCCGAGGATGTTTAGAGACACACCAGGGCCTGCAGCAAAACAGGGACACCAGAGAAAGGGCTTCATGTCCTTAACTTAAAGGGCTGATACCACGATCTTTCTAGCTTGTGGTTCCTTCATAGATGCCTAGCAGGTCCACTGTAGATTGGACTTTGAATGTCACAGTTCCATAGTGTTTATTTTCATCAAAGCTTAACTACAACCACAGATTTAAATACTACTGATTATGTATACGCATGGATGCTGACTCTGGATACACGCACAGCCTCATGGACGCCCAGTATCGAAACGCTGCTCCATGCTTCTGACAGCACACATCCCCTGCTTCATGTCTCTCTCACACACGTATTTTAAAAGGCAACTTGATCTGGCCCCAAATATAAGAATCATCTCTGATAAGCTTTTCTCCTCGCCCCCCTCATTTAACGGGTGAGTTCAGAAAATATGAGTCACAAAATAGTCTTCAAATTCAGCTAGTTTGTAGCACTGGACAACACCTCTTGTATCTATACCATCCATGACCATCCTAACACTGCCATCCCTTCCATTCTTGCGCCCCTCCCAAGCTACCCCTCAGCATCCAGAGACACCTTTCTGTGCACCAATCCTGCTTAGACTTGTCAATGACATTCTATTACTCTTACAATGAAGTCCAAAGTCCTATGGTGTCCTGAAAAGAGCTGCGCAGTCTCAGGTTCATTAAAGGCAAGCAGCAATTTCAAAGGAGACCATTTCTCTAAGACTCTTTGGCCCGCTGAGATTAAATGTCAAGTACTTACAGAGAGACATGCTTATCTCCCTCAGAGCATCTACAACAATGTGGAACAACACACACACATACATGCATTAAAACAGATTAATTATCGGTTAATAAGTAACTGGCTGATAATGTATTCTCCTCCATCTTTGTTTCATCATGTATTCTGAGTATACAGAAAGAGACACACTCAACAAATACAGTTCACATTCTCCAAGTATACAGATAGATACAGATAGACACACTTAATACAGTTAGTGAATGATCAGAACAGCAAACAAGTACACAGCTTCACCAACCTTTGCAAGACTAGTTAGGAAGAGCTTTTGTTTTGTGATTCCCGAAACTCAAAGGTCTGAGAATGACTGCTTTGTAGTTGAAAAATATACATCAGCATGTGCATCGAGGTGTGACCAGGAGGGGTGGGGCTATGCAAATAACCTTTCAGGGATAGCCAATGGTGGGCTGCTTCTCTGATCTCTGGAGCTGTTTCTTTGGCCTGGCTAGCTCCAGAGCCCCCAGACTTAAGGGAATGCCAAACAAGGGACACAATAGAGATACATAGTATCTACCTAAAGCTTGAGCTTCGCATTCTGGGAGAACTTAGAGGCGTGTTGGTGTCTGACTTGATACCACATTACAAAGAAAAAATTTCAGCAGTAAAACTGAGCTCACCTTCCAGGTGGCTCTATGGCATTCAAGTTCATCACAGTGGGCTGCCAATTAAAAGCCTGGCTAAGTCAGCCCAGCAGACTCTCATCCCCAGCAGCGCCTTGCATCACAGCGCTAGGATTATTACATCAAACCATTTATTGAGGCCAGCTGTTCCTGCTCCTGACCTCCCCAGACTGAGTGGCCATCTAAAACAGGCTCTCCTGCCTAAAAACAATGCAGCCTGCGCTCCACCGGCAGCTTCCACGGCTGTCAACTGCTCTCCAGTGATCTGAAATCGCTTGTCCTCTCTGCCACAATCACACACAAATGGGGCATTTGCTATCTGTGTTGTGATTAAAAACGCAAAAGAACTTTTGAAGTCATTATCAACTTTTCTTGGGACGAGTTGTTCTGGAGCTGACTGTCGCTTGGACGGCTGTCAGCACTCGGAAAATGGCAGCATTCCAGACATGCCCATGGAGAAGAAGGTATGCAGATCACAGTGGAAGCGATGGAAAGGCAGGGGCGAAGCCCTTAGCCAGCAGTGCCTCTCTCCACAGAACTGCTCCATGCCACTGCAGCTCTGTAATTGGACTGTGGCATTCCATTAACACCGAGGACCACTGTCCCTAAGGAGTGCCTTCACGATGAGCAATCGGGAGGTGACATACCGCCACAACTCTCATGTATTACCTGCATAGCTATTAAATGGATATTATTGGGAAAAAATTAATTGTATTCCTATGGGTACCGCTGAGGTGAGCACACTCAGTTCTTAGGGACATGATTAAGAGGCTGATCATTTCAATTGATTATTGAGAGTAGATATCAGCCATTAGCGAGAATGGTGTGTGTGCACACGCGCATGCACGTGCGTGTCCATGTGTCTGTGTGTGTGTATATTCATCTCAGAAAAGGGACATGTATTTTATACTTTACAGTGCAGGCTAGATGAGACTGTAGTCCCAGCCTCTGCCTGAAACTGGTCCTTAAATTAGGATAAAGAATATGAGAAGTAATCACCTCACAGCAGGGTGCATATATTGAGCACTTGCCGAGTCCCACCTAAGTTCTTCAAACTCGGGAGTCACACTGGAACCTGACAGCAGCCTTCTGGGTAGATCCCAGCTGGCGTGCAGTAATGTAGGGGGATATTGGCTTGCCCATGAGACCACGCCCTTCATCATAATGCTGATGTTCTCCAGTCACCCCGCCCCCTGCCATTCCCCTGGGAACGTGCATTTCCCTCTTCCATCATGCATTTCTATATTGACCTATTAGCGGCTCCTTCCTGCCAGCCTCCAGTCTTTCTTAAACTTCTCTACTCTTTAAACAGCTCCTTCTAGACCCCGAACTTCCTTAAGCCACCATGGTATCTGCTGTGCTCCCTCCCATCTGAGGTTCTCCACCAGGAAGGGCTCCATGCTCTCCATGATCCTTTCTAGACTGACAACAGCCACCCCTGCAGACACAGCTCTGAGGAAAACGGGAAGTAGAGGATTTTTAACCTTGGGGAGTCTCTTTAGGTCCTTGTCCTGGACCCTGTAACTTCCATTTCATTTGGGATCATAGCATCTTCTGAGTTTTTGTTACTCTGGTCTCTGTGAAGTGATGCCGTCTCTGGTCATTTCCTCCCAGGATGCATCTGTGGTCCTACTGTGCCGCACTCTCCAGTGCTGGTCTCTGGGTCCTACTTCTGGACCTCCCCTCAGGTTTAGCTATCACTATCACGTCTATATGATAGGTCAGAATTTACTGCACAGACCAGGTGTACGTAGCTCGCAGTATTACGTTCAGTGATGGTTGGACACTTTTACTTGTGTCCCATAGAAACTTTAAAATAAACACAGTAAAAATAAACACGCCCTTAATCTGCACGCCTGATTCTTCCATGTATATTTATAATACAAGTTGTTTAATTGGTCAACTACAAAGTTGGGGGAAATCCCCACTTCGCCATCATTCCCCACTTTGGCCTCCATCTATTCTTGCCTCCGTGGAGACTCTGTCTAGACTACAGAGAGACCTGACTACATATCTCCCCCACTTGTAGTGCCTGCTTCAGTGAATGCCAACACCATCAGTGCTCCCTTGCCCCTAATCTGACCTCTCAGCCTCCTCTACTGACCCAGACTACAGACTACATCACCCCCTATCCTGTCTTAAAGTGACATTCCTGCTAACCCCTCCGCTGACACTCCTCTGTAATGTCTTCTGAACACCTGGCCTCTAAACCCTTAGCGGGGCATCCAGGCCTGCACTTCCAGGCACCGTGACATACCTAACCCACCACTGCAGTCACTGCACCCAAGTCCCTTGTCAACATGTCTGCCTGTCTCCCTAGCTTGAGGATGAAACCCTTGGGGCTCACATCTTTCTCACTGTTTCTTTAAGAATCTCCGAGGCTACAAGCCAGTTCCCGGTACACTCTTTTATTTAGTGGAATAAATGTGTGTAGCCCTCATCTGCTGTTTTAATGTACTGTCTCCTATAGCACACATTTCTAGGGTCAGTAGTCTTGTCAGTTCAGGGTTTGTATTTTTACACCATTCTTTTGGGTTAGCTTTGGGTGGCAGATGAACTCACAGTCTGGAATTTACATGTGAACACATGAAGCTGAACTGAAGCTTGAAGGAGACTTCTTTTGCCCAGCTGAACAATGGTTATCAAATGCTACTGTTGTTTGTTATAACATCCATAGCCTATCGCCAATGCCTCTTTAACATGTCTTTTTTCTTTCTCTTTAAGATAAACAGTGCTACTTCTGACCTAGAGAAAAAGAAGTCATCTAGCAATAAGAAAGCTCATGCTTTAAAGGCTGCTCAGGATTTTAGTCAGGATTTTTCCTGTATGTGGACTTCCCTCCCTAAGCACAAGAATAAACAAATTAGATTACTTAGTGCTTCCTTACGAAAGACAGAATATTATATGCGTGCAATAACCACAAATTCACAGTTTTGTTTCCATGTCTATGAGGTTGCTCTGTAGAAAAATCAGCCATGTTTTTGGTAGATAGCAAACTTGGGATTCTGGACTCAGCATCTTTCTTGGCAGCTATACGATCTTGAAAGACAATATTGATTGTTTCCTTTGCTTCACCTTGCAAAAGTAGTAAAAATTAGTCCTTGTCAATTTCCAGAAAGAAAATAGTCTGGTCCTAAAAGAACTCAGTGTGGTCTGTAGGTCACTGCCTATGAAAGACACCTCATCCCAACACTGATGCTGGGGTTCCTGGAACCCTGGCTCATACACAGCCATCAGGATGACCTGTCTTTTAAATGCCAGATGGAGTATTTCAAGGCTGACAGAACCCCTTTGTTTATAGAAATAATAGTAAACATGTATGCAGCATCCACGATTCGCCGCAAGCTTTCCTAGACACTTTACAGGCGATAGTTTATTTTCTTCTCTCGGCCTCAGAGAGAGTCTGAGATCAGAGCCACAGGCCACGCCGTCACCTTCACACAACACTGCCTTTCATCAGCTCTCTTCCTAAGACGGTGGCTGTCAATAATTTCACACTGCAGATGGCCTCGCTTCATTAGGAAGCTTGCTAATAAAGCCACGGCCTTAGGATGTGAGAGAGGATGAGAATCCAATATGTAATTTGGCGTACCGAGGACTGAGAGGAGTCACAGGGTGTCATACGTGTCACTGGTGTGGGATGAGAAAACAGAACAAGGCATTCCCATCTCAGATTACCAAACCCTTTCCTTCTGTGACGAGAGACCCCACACACTTCAAATCTCTCTCATAACTACCTACAGCATGCCAGACACTAGAGAGATGGTTATGAATGGAAATGCCTATCCTTGTATAGCCGTACGTGATTCCAGTCACAAAATATTAGAGATTCATTGAGCACCAATTACACAGAGAGCTTCAAAGACAAGGTGGTCTGTGGAGGTGGTAAGGGGTGAAGTCGGGAGGGAAGGGCATTGGAAATGATCCTTGATCGGAGAGGAGATACATAAAATACAGAGGAACCCATGGAAGGTATAAAACTGCATACACTAATAACCACAAGTCAGACAGGTTAGTGAGCATCAGGGGGATGGCTAGAGATGGGGGGCACTTTAGTTTTAATGCCCCTTCTAAAATCCCTGATGACATTTAACTGCCACTGTAGAAGTACTGGGAGGTATAATTGAAGCAGATGACCATGGTTCTGTCCTCATAAGTGAGTATTTCTGCAGAACGGCCTGGTTTTGCTAGTAAGCAAGTTCCATCCAGGTGTTTTAGGCCCAGCTCCAACATGCACATGTGTTCTGCTGTGATGCTGTATGCCCTTCTAAAGGCCGTCTCCAGAGCCTGGCACCGTCTGCTTGGACTTTCTAGCCAACTGCATCTTCTCTCTTTATAAAGGACTTACTCTGTGATATTGTTCTGGAAGCACACCAGGGAAGGACTCATTGGGAGAATCAGAGTAGAAGAGCCCCAGTGTGGCACTGGGGAGGTGGCAGAGGTACAAAGCAGCTTTTGTGGTATGGAGTGTGGGAGACACAGAGGGACGTGCTCCATCTTAACACTCTGGAGCTGAGGGAATGCAGTCAGCCACGTGGAGAGCTCAGCGCCAGCCACGGCAAGGGCTCAGCGCCGGCCACGGCGAGAGGTCAGCATCACTCACTAAGTCAAAACGCACACACAGACAACGCGGCACTTTGACAAGAATGAATGAATGCAATGGACACACGCAGACACCAGAGAGTGAAGTCCCACGTTCAGCCTTCAGCTTTACAACAACGGAACAAACAGAACAGAAAGCCTGTGTGTGCCGAGAGGAAGGGGACAGGAATAAACAGTAAACGCCGTAACCGACCCACACATAGAACACAGATCACAGCCCTAAGGTCAACAATGAAAACATCGTGGTCTGATTATGTCAATTTTCTTCTGTTAAATACAAGGACAAAAATCTAGAGATGGCCTAGGATGAACATGGTGGCTTTCTGTGGATGCCCGGGCCACCTTCAGGCTGACAGAAAACTGGGGGAACCAGTCTGGATGAGGGCGGGGTGACAGGCGAGGGATGAGCTAGGAGAAGCTGCAGGGCAGAGAAATGGTAGTGTGGCTGGAGCCATTGCAGGGAGCACTCAGAGACCAGGCAGAGCTGCGGGGTTGATGTGGCAAACTGCTGAAGTGCTGTTCCTAAGCAGGGTCTACGCCATGGAATGGGAGAATGAGGGGACTCCCTGGCATCTTCAGGAAGGAGGACCCAACAGACACTCCCCTGTGTTTGGATGTGGCGTCCACGCGGAGAGAAGGTTTGTTGCTTTCTGTTGTGCTGTGCCATAGCAGGAAAGACCTCACAACGCCACTGCCATGCCTTGCGCTTCCCAGTCTCAGATGACGAGCTAAAGAAACTTCCTTCCTTTCAAATGACCCAGTCTCAGGTACCCAGTGATGGCAGCAGAAACCAGGCTAATGCAGGCTTGTTCCTCAAGGAGGCTACGGCAATGCCATGGGAGACTTAGCCTCTTGCTTCTTTGTACAGGACGTTTTTGAAAGTTTGCTTCCGAGCTGTGGTGGCTCCTGAAAGCAGTTAAGTGGGTCATTTGCTTAGCTTTCCTTAGTGGTAGATTAATTAGCCAGCTGTAAGTCCCGGATCTCTATTTTTAAATAATGACTCGCACAAATCTCTGAAGACAAGAACTCACCACTAGTACGCGGCACAATCCAACAGCTGCAAGTTATTATGCCCAGTGGAAATTAAGTATCTTTTAGGGAAATCATGTAAGATCTCATGACAAATATGAAATTAACCCCTGCCACCTCTGTGACCACATTCTAATAATCAGAGTCCCTGGGGTCCTGGAGTGATGGCAGCATCGACACAATTTTTAAAAGGCATTCCTCTGTGAGCTTGTGAAGAACGGCATCTTTGTCCTTGGTTGGGAGAGAAGTTGGAAACCCCACACTGAGAAGCATGCCCAGCAGGGTCCCCCTTCCACTCCTTAAACAAGGTCAGGAGGCACACTCCAGGGACATCGGCAAAGCAACCACTTTGTCATTGTTGTGCTTCTGCCTCAGACGTTCAAAACCATGCTTCCTCTGCTCAAGCACATTGCATCCTGATGTCTTCTTTCATTTTCAAGGTCCTGCTCTTGGTTAACAGGGGTCTTCACTTCTCCTCACTCCCCATTTTATGGTAGGTTTAGAGGCTGACTGTCCGCATAGCACAGGGGATGCCAGTGCTGGAACAATACCTCCGAGGAAGCTTTGCTGGGACGGGCCCTGGGGTCTGAAGCATCTCTGAACATCTAGGAGACATTAGTGCATGTGTACTCAATGCAACAGTGGTCAGCAGTCTGGCATGGGCTCTACTTGAAGGCCACATTGTGTTTGCTTGGTTACTTTCCATGCTGGACAGGGTTGGAGGGAGCTCTTCCCTAATAGTGAAAATGGAATGCTCAAGCTTCCCGTTGTTTCAAAGACTTCCGAAGAAATCTCTGGTTTCCTGCTGAAGTGCTAAAATATCACAACCCCTGAGAGGAAGGAAGAGGGCGGTGCTTCAGCACCAGCAGAAGACGTGGGGATCAGATATTGTATTAACCGCTTTTCCTGTGACCAAGTACCTACTAAGAAGCACCTTAGGGGAGGAAGTGGGGGTTGGAGATGCAGATCAGGAGGCAGAATGCTTACCTGGTGTACAGAAAGCCCTGTGTTCCATTCCCAACACCCCATAGGTTAGTCACTGCCGCCCATGTCTATAATCCTAGCAGTTGGGTGTTTTAGGCAGGAGGATTCAAGTTCAGGGTCATCTTCAGCTACATGGTGACTTTAAGGGCAGCCTGGACTACATAAGACCTATCACAAGACAAAACAGCATGTGAGGTGTCTGACAATGGTGTATCAACAGGCAGGAAGGACCAAGGCGACAAAAACTGGTACTGAGCTACAAACTCGCAAGGCCCACCCTCAGAAGCCCACTTCTTTCAACAAGAGGATCCACCTCTCAAAGGTCCCACAATATTCCAAAACAGCTACAGTATTTGGAGACTTGTGTTCAGACACATGTGCTGGTGGCAGACATTTCTCATTCAAACTGCAGCAGACGTGAAACATAGTAACGACCCGCAAAAGTAGGTGATGTCAGCTCTGGCACTCTGTCTGGGGAGGCCTGTCCATCACTCCAACTTTTCACTGAGGGGTAGGAATTGGCCGCTGCTGTCTCACTGGTCCTCCATCTTGATGGTGATGTCCCTTAACTGCACATGCCCAGGGACGGCTCTGCTGTCCCCAGGGAGAGCTGCCCACTCCAGTGCTGCTGGGCAGCTCAGCCGCTTGACTTGATTCTTCCTCGGTGCAGAGCTGCCTGCAGCTGGTGCCCCCACGGTGATCTCCTGTGTTAGGAAGTTAGCATGGTCCCTACCCTCCAGCTAGCTGGCCCCCTCTCATTGCTGAATTGAGTCTACCTGATCAATTTCGTGAACTTCAGGCTTGGGCATAAAGGTCATTACTGTGTTCTGCACCTGAATCACATTGTAATGAGGCCGATCACATTCTCTTCTCACAGTCAATGAGGGGGAAAAAAAGCACACAGAAAGGAAATTACTCCTACAGTGACCTTGCTAGAATTCTGCATCTGGCTGGCGTAGACTATTTTGGGGTGGTCAGAAGCTCGCATGGCAGTTTTTGCTGTAGAACCGCCCTGCCTGATCCCATGTCAGCTAACACGTTACCACGTAACATCTGGCTACACGTACCACAGCCATCAGCAGTGGGCAGAGGTGACAGATTCCCAGGGCAGCACCAATGCTGTTTACTGGTTCACTGCTGACCTGCCCTGGGCAGCTTCTGAACTTGACAGAGCAATAAAATGTCATCCACATTTGCATTCCGAAGTGGTTCCATGTTTACATGTGCTAATAAAAAGAAAAGCTTGCCTTCTGAGGAAGGAGCAAGTTCCTTAATCAATTTTTCCGAGAGGCTCAAGTGTGAGGTATGTTCTGCATACGCTGCACCCCTCAAAGACACAGGATGGCTCGGTAGCACTGTGCACCCCTCTACTGCACCCCTCAAAGACACAGGATGGCTCAGAAGCACTTCCCTCCCCTCTACTGCACCCCTCAAAGACACAGGATGGCTCGGCACCATGGCCCCCCTCTCAGGGCCTACACCCACCCTTTAGGGCTGGTGGATCCAGCAGAACACTCTCCTCCCAACAATGGCCTTATGCTTTTTCTCATTATCTGAAGAAATATTCGATGAACCAATAAATAAAATGGCTACATACAGAACAGTGCCCTGCGACTTCTCTTCCCCTTTCATTCATGTCTGCCTCCCTGTTCAGGCTCTCAAACCTTGTCCTTTTAAGTAGAATGTACATTTGAGGTCATGAAGTAGGGTATGCACTTCCAACTCTGCATATCACTGCCAATGTTACCATGAATAACGCTGTTACAGTCACTTAACCTTTGAAAGGCCTCGATTCCCTCGCCCAGAAAATGGATGAATTATTGGTATTTTTAACAATTGAGTATTGGTATTAATAAGGATTCAAGCAGCAGGAGACAGGGACCCACTTTAAATTGTTTTAAGAGAGGCAGAAGGAATATGTTTATTGGTCCTCCTGGTGGAAAGGGATGCTGGGCTATGTGCACAGATCAGAGCATGGGTCCAGGACCTCAAACGCCTGCATCAAACTAAAGACCTCGGATCCCACTCCATCTCTCACCTCTGCTGAGCATCACTTCTTTAGGCTACCACTGTACATTCTTGACTCAGCAATAACCTTGACCTCTGTCAGCTCCACCCTCACGTTCTTCTGGTGTTGGGAAAGCAGAGGGAAGTCCTTGCTTTCCAATCCATGTTCAGTGTTTTCTGGGACTTCATGGTCTGGTGGTTTTCATATTTATCTTAGAATGAGATGGAGATGGCCAGGCATGAGGAGGCCATGCCCATCCCTGTACAGGAGGCTCAAGAGAGGGGCTAATAGTGGAGAGATATTCCCGGAGACAAATGTCAGGAGTGATACCCATCAATTCTCACCAACATGATGGTCTAAACGTAAGCTGAACAGGGATGACACCAACAGATGCTACAGTGGATGGGGAAAGCCCAGGTACCCTCAGCCCTACACAGTAAGAACGCTGAGAGTGGGGGAAATAGTCTCAGGGGAGAGCACACCCATCGGTTATCCAGTGCTCCACAGTCAGCCTTGGGCAGCACTGTGCAAAGTGAGCGCGTTGGATGTATTTCTGTCTGTCTGTCTGTCTGTCTGTCTTCTGTCTGTCTGTCTGTGTGTGTTTAACAATAACTAATGGAATAAGAGGCCATGAATTTGAAATGGATCAAGGATGGATATACAGGAGAGTTTGGAGGGAGGAAAGGGAAAGATAAATTCTCAGTATTCCTCATTGTCTGCTATGTTCAGCTAGTCCGGATTTATCCCATGCTTTTTCAGACCTAGGCCAGCTGGCCTTGGTGAGATCCCAATAGAACATCCCCATTGTCTTAGTGTGTGGGTGCACCCCTCGTGGTCCTGAGTTCCTTGCTCAACATTCAAGAACAATTGCAGTGGGTTTTTGATCCTACTGCACGTACTGGCTTTGTGGGAGCCTAGGCAGTTTGAATGCTCACCTTACGAGACCTGGATAGAGGTGGGCAGTCCTTGGGCTTCCCACAGGTCAGGGAACCCTGATTGCTCTTCGAGCAGATGAGGGGGGGGGGACTTGATCGGGGGAGGGGGAGGGAAATGGGAAGCGGTTGTGGGGACGAGGCAGAAATCCTTAATAAATAAATAAATTTAAAAAATAAAAAAAAATTATGTAACTCTAGCATAATCTCAAAAAGTAAACAAATTTTTAAAAGCAACCTTACAGGTCAAATAAAGCAGAAATGAAGGCCGTCCTCTGCTGACGTGACCAAGCTGTGAGGGTCACGGCACACGGGAGGTGTGCTGAGTGTCGTCTACAAACCAACACGAGCTCCATGTGAGTCCTAGAACACAAATCTCTCTGGAGGGTGGGAATGAGCATGCCTGGTGCTGCCTCAGTCCCATGGAGAAGCCAACACCCATGCAGGGAGCGCCTGTTCTCAGCACCACAGACCGTGAAGCAGGTGCTCCCACTGACTCCAGTTCTCAGACAGATCAACAGGCCCTGCCCAGTGTCCCATCACTAGCGGGATGCAAATAGAACCTGGGAGCAGGAGTGAGACTTCATGTTCTGAGCCCCAGGCCGTAATGCCTCCCATCATCCTTTCCCAGAGAGTGAGAAACTCCTATTTTGACCGTCGATCTTTTCTTAGACACGCTGAGAACTCCGCAAGGTTGGTAATGGTGTCTGTCCTACTCACACTGGTATAAATAGGCTACATGAGGGCCTGCATGACCAGTCAGGGACAAGTAGAGATAATTAGCATCAGGCTAGACTTTTACTTAAGTGTCTGAACATCATTCAAATAACGGCACTGCTCTAGATGAATATGCACATCCATTTGCTGAGACACACGGAGGATGCATAATATTCAGGTGCCTAATAACGCGGCTGCTAGTTAATCACGCCTGACACTCAGATAGCACTTCACTTTCTAAAACATTTCAGAATGTTAACTCATTAATCCCTACCATGCCCCTGTGCGACTCTGAAGGGGCCTGCCCCTGCCTCTGATCTCTCTACCTTCTGGATACATGGTGGAGAAAAGAAGGAAATAAAGAACTGCATACCCAAGCAAGGGGCCACCGGCAGTCAGGAACAAGAGACGTGGGGAGGTGGGGAGGACGAGAGGACGAGAGGAAGAGAGGAAGCTTGCCTTTGAGGTAACTTCCGATACGCACAAGCTATGTGATGGGAATTATTCGCTTCTGGTTGGTTAAGCTGCAAGAAAACAGCGCCCATACAGCATCTTCAACATCAGATCCTTGTTCTCCAATCCTCCCTACGGTCAGGTCCATGGATTAAGAAATGCTCAGGGTTGTATGTCTTCTTGATAATTGTATCAAGAATACTGCAGCTTCTCTTTCCTATCCCAGGATAACAAGGTGCTCTAACAGTAGTATCTCGTCTATGTCTAACTACAGGTTTCTTTATGCTGCCTTGTCATTTGAATGCACTACCCCTCATCAAATGACATAAAAGTTGGCCCATAGATTGACACGCAGGGCACAGTCCAGCTAGTAAAGACTCATCTTTGGCTCGCTCCAGCCCGTGTTGCTTGCTCAGGGCAATGGAGAATAATGAGGAAGCCATGCAGGACAATAGTCCTGGGGTCAGGTTCTAGGATGAGGAAGACCTTGGTTCAAACTGACATTCCTCCTCACACAAGAGCAGCTCAGCCTCTCCTCGTGTGTTCCCACTGCGGGGCGAGGCTGTCAAACCTACCTCAGTGAATTTTATGAGACTAATAACCACAGGCTTAGGGCAATGTGAGACATACCACAGATGCTCAGAAAGTAAATATTATTGACTGTCTCTGGGCGTCTTTGATATTCTCACTTTCAATTCTAAGGTTTGATAGTGGCACTACCTTAAAATGATAAACCGTCAGATTCTAGATGATTGCCTGTGGAAGAGGAATATGCTGTGGTCTGTGTTCATGTATAAAGGTTGTTCTCCAGCCAGTGTCAAGTTAGAAATGTTCTTCACCACCCAAGAGGTCGGGTGCTTGTCAGGGGTTATTGGAATGATACGCGGTGTCTTCTTGGCCAAGGTTGGGTGGGGCAGATGCTTTATTTTCAAAGAGTCTACATCTGTATCTTTTGGCCTTCTCATTCTTCTTGGGGTGGTATGCTGCTTCCTTTAGATGCCTTGGAAATCCTAGCAACTAAATAACCAGCTTAGCCACTCATGAGTACTGCTTGCACACAGGTAAGGCTCTTGAGGCTGCTGGTGTTAGTCTTGGCCCATAAGTGTATTGTTAAGCAGAAAGCATAGAATTTTTTTAAGTGTCTTTCCCTATCCTCAACCATCTAAAAAGATAGTCTGTGATAACAGAGACAGGACAATGTTTATGATTGCTAATTAGCAGTGGACATTGTAAGGATGTTAGAAGCTGGGGGTTGCTATCAAGTTCTCTGGTTGATTGGTCATGCTTTAAAATCTATTTTTTGTTTCTGTGTTTGTTGGAAATAGTCACAAAAAAATTGAAAATATAGACAGCAGCACTCGATCCCCAGTGCTCAAGAAGAATGAACACTGACTTCACAGACACAAATACAACTGCCAAGAGAGAACATTTTTCCCAAAACTATTTAATCTCAGAAACGGGCAATGAGCTTTTCAGCCTCATGGGCATTTCAACCTTGATGCGAGACAGCAAATCTTTTCAGGACCAGACACCATCAGACCCTGCAAGTGCCCATTCCCTCACAGTAAAAGTATTTTGAGGCTCAGAGTATGGAGCCAGCATTGTGTGTGCGACATATGCTTCTCTTTGTCACCGACACAAAACTGGGCATGTGCCGAGGGGGAAGAGCCTGGAATGTGGAGATTCATCTCGCAGGACTTCAGATGCTATTTCTAAACTAACCACTTACCTTCCAGAACATCCAGCAAACTCTCAAGAACATGAGCTGTGCAGGCACATTGTGTGTGTCTTTCCGCCCATTCTCCTGTTCCGTGTATTCACGGCCATGAGAAGCATGAAGAATGGAATCAGAGGTCAGCGAATTTGCCGAAACAAGCCCTTTCCTTTCCTTCTTTCTTCTTCTATTATGTCTATTAATGAGAACAACCTTATAAACAATAAAGTTTAATTAGGAACTAAAGTGTCTGCGCCAATTAAATATGAAGGAAGTATTCAAAAGCACAGCGGGAAGGATAATATTTCAAAGCATTTAAATTGCAAATGATGGCATTGAGAGACCGTGCAAAGGGGATGTATTTGGGAGTCAAGAGAAAGAGCTATAAAGTGAAGCACTGACTCCGTGGCATTTATAGACAAATAAATATTTAGGATGGATCAATTTGCGGCCATGAACAGATGCTCCAGGAAATATAAAAGCTAATGAGAGCTGTCCTTAATTTCTACCTCACTGAATTCAAGAGAAGAAAATAAAAGGCAACTTAAAGGGTCCCGGCGTGGTGATGTGACTCATTAGTGCACAGGCCGCTTCAGATTAAAGGACTCATCTCCCGTCACCGAGAGAAGAAAGTTATTAATGAGCCTCGTGCATGAATATCTGGGAAGGGCTGCAGCTTCTTGTTTGAAACATAAAACTATCTCAAGCTCCCATCATAGAGGATATCAATGCCTGTTTGGATCAGCATCTAAAGAAGATTCACTCCACTTTGGTTGTGTGCTCACCGCTTGATGAACACGACTGGAGAAGGAAGCCGCCTGATCCCCAATCCACTGATCTAGCGGAGCCACAAACCTCATGGTGAGCGTCAGCGGTGGGGAGAAAAGGCTCCCACTTGATAGAGGCCAGCAACGAGAGGGAGGAGATGAGTCTTTGTTCCACCCAGGGAGTGGAAACGGAGGGATGGTGGATTCGGAAGACAACAGAGAGAAAAGAACAGGCACGATCTTCAGTCACCCCGAAGCACATTTCACGACTCTGCTTGCTCCTTCACAACTGGGATGATCAGAGAGATGAGTTCAGATGAAGCCTTTGATGATAAAAGTTCAGTGTTTGGTGGAACTGTGCTGAACAAATTACCATTGCCCTTTCACACAAGTGAGAAAAACAATTGTCAACTGAAACCTTGCAGAATTGAAAGAACCAAAGAAAAGGGGCTGGAAGTTCATAGTCAATGGTGGTCCTTTTAGTTCATTTTCTATTTTTAAAGCAGATCTTACTCTGTATAGAGCAGGATGGCCTAGAATTTACTATGTAGTCCAGGCTTGCCTAGACTAATCCTCCTGCCTCAACCTCCCGAGAGTTGGGATTGCAAAACAAGCCTCCTCATTTGGCAGTCGTGATGTTCTTCTACCAGCTATGATATCATATTGACATTCTCCCTCACGGTCAGAGTGCTGCCAAAGCAATGGTCACTAGCTCTTTGGTACGTGGGATGACACAGAGCCACCAGGACTCACTCACTTCTAAATTAGGAAGAAAGGTGCAAAGGCTGACCATTTGGTTAGCTCTTTCATAGCTAGGAAAATGACAATTTAATTCTTCATGCATTGTCCTTCTGCTGGCTCTGTGCTTGAAGTGCAGACCAGAAGCCCAGCATTCTCCATTGACATTCTTTGCCTTGCCAGGATGGTTCTCTGACCTTGCTTACTTATTTATTTTGCAGATTTAAACTCAAAGCCCTTGTCCATCGATGTGTCCGCATCAAGTTCCTGGTCTGTGCATCTCGCTTGCCTTCCTCCTATTTTGATCAATTAACATTTTAGAGGGTTAACTCTTTCTGAAATTGGAATAGATTGTGATTTAAATGGCTATTTATTTTCTTTACAGTGTCTTGTTTATGTGGCTAAAACTGTGCTGGTAGTTTCCTAATGAGAGCAGACTTGAGAGCCGATCATGTTGAAATGGGAAGATGGCTTCTGAAGGGTAAGACTTGTGTGTGGTTGGTACGTTTATTTCAGCTTCTCTTTACAATGGAGGATTTTTTTCCTTTTCTAAGGGGAAATATAAGTGTCAGTAGTGAATGGGAAACAGAAGAGGCCACAGATACCTGAAAAACTACAAAGTCTACAGAGACCCCATGATTGAAGTTCTTCATCTTTAAAAAATTCTCTTTGGGAAATCCCAGAAGTTAGAGAAAAAGTATTTTTATTATTTTTTAAGTTGTTTTTAGAGGTACAGAATATACCAGGCTCTGTAATGAAATAAACTCTCTGTATCTCTCTGAGGTTCTGCAGAGTGCTTTGCACTGTTAAAAGCAATGCTATTTATTCCCCTGAAGATGCCAATCAACCTAGGCACGGCAGCAGACACTGCAGTCCCTGCACCTGAAAGGCCAGAGCAGGATGATGCAAATGCAGGCGCAGTCTTCCCAACACATCTGCAGCCTGAGCTACACAGCGAGAGCTCATCCCACAAAACCCACACAAAACACGAACAAAAGGAACAAGAGAACAGTTAGCTTGTTGACCATGAGATTAATATAAATTATTTCATAAATATGTAAGCAAATGGTGAGCAACTAACTATGTGTGATTGCCAATGCTAAGCATGAACATGAATGAAACATCTTTAACCTGAAGAAATGTTCAATGTTATACTGAGAAGAGATATAATCAGACACCATAATATAGGGCAGAGTCCCACGTGCCAGCTCAGAACAGCTTACTGGGGGCACATACACCTGTATCCCCTCTCACATCACTACTGAAATGATCTAACAAACTATTAAAATACACACATACATACACATACACACACACACACACACAGGAAGTATAGTGTAGAGTGGGTTGTTGGAGCTATAAATTTTATCGTTGCCTGTGTGTATCAAGTGGCTGTATCCACAGTGGATTTATTCCAGAACATCCCACAGAGGTTGCAATCAGACAATGCTCAAAAATCCTTATGCAAAACGACAATGTTTGTATAAAACCCATGCATATTCTTTTATATGTTGCAAATCATTTCTAGATCACACAGAACATCTAATGAAGGTAGAGTCTATGCAATGGCTGCATACTACATGTTTTGGGATTATGATATGAGACAAAAATAACCTACTTATTTTTAAAAATCCAAAGATAAATATAAAAACTGAATAAAAATTGCTAAAAGAATTACATATAATTTAACTACACATAATTTAAAACAAAAATTAAAGTCTATTTTCTAGATAAATGCTAAAAAAAGATTTACAGATCCGTACCTCAAGTAAAGCCATTTCTGCCTGGTGTCCCAGCATTTACTGACCACAGGACACACGTGTTTATTCCGCAGCCTCCTTTTTATTAGTATTTTAGCCTTTTTTAGGCTTTAAATAAAGTTTAATGTGCATGAGTTTCTTATTATATAGCTCCTGTTCCTCTGGTGACTCAGCAGCACCTGTACTAGTTGTTGGGAGCTTTCAAATAGAGATCTTTACCGGGCTGTAAGGGTAATAGGTATTGCTTTTGACTCTGGCGGGGGTGGGGAGTAACCCTGTGGCTTAAAGCCAAAATACTGCTCATAAAATGACTTTCCTTTAGTGTCACTTAGACAATGACAGAAATCCTACCTCGTGGGTAAAACTGAGTTGTCTCAGGACAAGTTGCAGAACAGGACAAAGAGCTGGACCGAAGCTGCAGGAAGGCCCCCTCTCAGAGCCCAGTCCCTGTGCTCCTTTAGGAACTGAGCAGTGGCATGGAGCCCTCAATGGGGTTGATAGGCACTGACTTGAGTATGCTCACTCCGTTTGGGTTCTTATGTCTGCGTCGTAGACAGTGCGCAGTGTAATCTGCAGTCCTGCATCTGTAGTCTCTAGTCAGCTTCTCACTGGACTTTTGGAGTTGCTTGGGGTCAGAGCCAGATTGATCTAAAGCTAAATGCATTTTGGTGACTGACCCTCTCGTTTTGTTTTAAAAGTCGGTGTGTAGTAAGCTAACAATTCAGAAGACTGTCAACATTTTCATATGACAAAAAAGCTAGTTGCTTCTGTCTTTGCACTTTGGGTGGTGCGCTTCTCCCGGGAAGCAGACACATGTATGTGAATGTTGGCTTTTTGATTAGCATTTTTCCAGTGTCTAAATGGCTTCCTTCTCTAGGATGTTTTCTGACTCAAAACTAACTCTTATCTGTAAGACATATATTTGGAATATGATGTGAAAAAAATAAATAGTTTTGCGAAATGAAAAAAAAAAGAAAGAAAAAAAAAAGCTGTACTCTCTTTTCTCACCAAAAACATAACAAAATGAAAACATCAATTGTAAGTGAAAGACATTTTAATAAGTCTAGATTTGCTGCATTATGTGTCCACAATGTCTATGGTAGGCCCCTGTGTTGAAGGTGTTGCTCCTAAATACAGTATTGTTAGTTGACAACGATGTCTGTAGGAGGCCAAGTCTGGTAGAAGGAAATCAGATCCCTGGGAATGCGATCTTGATGAGCTATGGCCCTGGCCCTCCTCTTCGTCCTGTGATTTGCTGCTAGCACACGTCAGCACAGTGCCCGCCATGTGCTTCTGCGTGATGTACTTTCACACATGTCCAACATGCGTGGGGGGACCAGAAACCTCACTGCCATTAACTAAAGCAATCATTGCCACTGTTAATTTGAGAGGACCCAGAATCACCAAGGAGACATCTCTGGCCGTTTCTGTGAAGGAGTGTCTACAGTCCAGCCTCACTGTGAGAAGCACCGCACAGACTGAGCCCAGACTGGAAAGAGATCAGTGGGCTGAGTTTTCGTCTCCTGACTCCTGACTGTGGATGCAGTGTCACCAGGTGCCTCATGCTCCTGCCTCCACGCCTTCCCTGCCAGATAGGCCAGATCACCTCACGCTATAAGCCACCCCCAAAATCAATTCCCCTCTGTTGGCTCTAGTCAGGCACATTCCAGCAGCAATAAGAAAAGTAACTAACAAATCGATTTACCCCGGGGGGGGGGGGGTCAGTTATTGTAGCAAAAGTTAACCCATGCTTTTAAGAGAAAAATCAAAATTAAAATCTCAGTCTGTTTAGAAGTGACTAGCAGTGAATACATATCAAAATGGGGTACACCACAAGGAAAACCAAGTGACAATATAGCCCTGAAACATACTAATTAATATTAAAAAGAAAAAGAAGTTTGACAGTTAATAAAGTTGGAAAATGGACACATCAGTGTGCTGTTCCATGTCACAGTAAACCGTAAAGTGTAGTCTGACAGAACACCGTACAGGGGGTTCCTTCTGAAAATAGGGTCCATAAATGACAAGTTTAATGAAAAAAGAAACATGTCAATGAAGTAAAATAAAAATAACCTTTCTGCATGCCAAAAATGAAGCAATAAAGCATGCTTCAGTCATCACACTCAATGCGATAGTAAATCCATAAAACACACAGTTAAAACACCAGACGCACGGAAGGTACAGCTGAAGAAGATGAAGTTTTACTAGGAGACATCAAAGCAGGCTTGAAAAAAATGAAGACATTTTGGATATTCATGGGGTGGGGGAGTCCATATTTTAAATAAAGCTATTATATTAATAGGCTAGCAATTAAAATCTCACAATTACTGGTCAATTAAAAGGTAATTTTTAGTTCCCATCAAACTATAAAACGTCTAAAAACCTCAAGGATATATCTTCCTAGACTTGAATTTTAAAAATGAAATAAGAGCATTTAGGAAAAAAGCCAGAAAAGCCTTATTAATATACATATTTAAAACTTCTATGTTGGAAAATACATTTGATAAATTCAAGATATCACTAGGAAGGAATAACCATAGTGTATCTAACATATAAAGGCTTAATATTTTTGTTATAAAAAGACTAAAGATGTGCTGTAACAGCGTGAACAATGGGGACGGCACTCAGTAAGGGGAAGTTCACCTCACACGGCCGAAGCCCTCAGCCAGGCCAAACAACCAGAGAAGCTGGGGCCATGGGTAGGTGGGTAAACTGCAGGTGAAGCCACATGGGTTCAGTCCCTAAAACTAACCCAAAAAGGCAGGGCTGGTGTCCAGGGCAGTCAGCCTCGAGGTTGCTGGCTCACCAGCCTCGCATAAATGGCCAACTTCAGGTCATGGAGAGACCCTGTCTCAAAATTTGAGGTGGGCAGTACTGGAGGAATACACCAGAAGCTGACCTCTGGCCTTCATATACGCACATGCACACACACTCACACGCATTGAAACTCTCTCACACACTGTCACAGACATTTAAACTCACTCTCTTTCTCACACATACACACACTCATACACACACATACACATGTGCACATTTACACTCTCACACATACACATATGCACCCACACGCACACAGTCACATATATTTAAACTCTCTCACATATACCCACACGCACACACACGTGCACACACTCATACATTTAAACTCTCTCACATACACACACATGCACATTCACTCACTCACAAACCTGAAGCAATCAGAAAAATATATGGGCTTAAAACCATAGGTGACATTTGTCAATTCATTAGTATAAGACAATAAAAATGAAAAGTGTGATAAATTTTGCTTATGAGATTAAGAATGTAAAAAAAATTCATAAAAATTCTGAATATGTGAAAAGGGGAAGAAGAACAAGAGCAGATGCCATTCAAGTACCTCCTTTTAGAAATCTGTCAGCTAGTAACTATCAAAATACACAGTGCACATACTTCTAAAAATCAAGATTGAAAATCCTCGTTCTAGAAGCTCTCCCACCCAAAGGCGTGCATTTGTACAGAAGGCACACCTACTCAGCAACAGCAAAACGTCTAGAAAGGGATTTTTCTGTCAGTTGCTGGTTTTAGAAAACTAACTCAAATGGCTTAGCAAGAACAGAGAGCAAAACCATATACTCATGAAAAGCAAACAATAGGGACATGCGTGTATGTGCATGTATCAACACACACATGTGTGTGAGTATGTGCATGTATCAACACACACATGTGTGTGAGTATGTGCATGTATCAACACACACGTGTGTGAGTGTGTGCATGTATCAACACACACGTGTGTGAGTATGTGCATGCATCAACACACACGTGTGTGAGTATGTGCATGTATCAACACACACACGTGTGTGTGCATGTATCAACACACACGTGTGTGAGTGTGTGCATGTATCAACACACACACGTGTGAGTGTGTGCATGTATCAACACACACGTGTGTGAGTGTGTGCATGTATCAACACACACACGCATCCGTGAATGCGGCATCTTCATCTACACACAATCCCCAAGACTTATGGATCAGTAGATTTTTCTAGTCTTGTATGTGTCTAGTACATTTGTGTGTGCATGCATGCAGGTGTGTGTGTACAGGTGTGTGTGTACAGGTGTGGAGGCAGAGGTTGATGTCAGAATCTTCTTGGATTGCTCTCCACTTTATTCACTGAGGCAGGGTCTCTCACAAGAACCAAGAGCTCATTGATTAAGGTGGTCCAGCTGGCTAGCTTGATTCAGGGATTGCCTGCTCAACCTTGTCCCACATGGACTGGGATCACAGGAAGGCTGCTACGCCCACCTGGCATTTCCGTGGGTTTTGGAATCTCAACTCCGCTCTTCATGCTAGCACCGCAGTGCTTTACTCGCCGATCCATCTTCCCACCTCCTCCTAGGCAGTATTAAAAATAACTCAATAATCAAAGTATAGGAAACACCCATGTGAGTGAGTGTACGGCACACCTGCTCAGGGAAGCAGCCTGGGGCTACAAGGGGTTCCCTGTGCACAGAGGGGAGCCGAGGGCCCAGAGGGACTTTCACGGGCTTTATCCTATCCTTTAGTCAATTACCCCATAAAGTATTCAAATATGAGGCTTCCCACGTAGAAGAAGTACAACAAGCATTCAAAGCAGACAGTGTTTTGTAGGAGCCCAGAGGAAGAAGAGAATCTGTAGTCCAGTCCCTGCCTCTCAGGGGACTGACCAGGGGACACAAACCTCTCCGACTTCTGTGACAAGCAGTACAGGGAGGGAAAGCATCCTACAAAAGTCAGGAGCACCGTCACCTCATTCGTGTGACCAAAATTCATTTGATTCTAGTATTTAATGTTGAGAGGAGAATTTAATCCATCTGAAATCACTTATTTGCATCCCTGATCTGAGCAGCCTGCGGATTTGGATATTCATTTCATGATATTCAAGAGGCTTCGATGTCTCTCTCTCTCCACTTTTAAGTGCTCTCAAATCACACCCAATTGTACTGCCACTCAAATGGCAAAAAGGCAGTCGTACCTACAAGCAACACGGCCCCGCTCAGTTTGGTTAAATGTAGCAAACACTGGCTGTTTAGCTTTTTGTGTCCGGTCCTGTGCACAGGCTGCAACTAGACACAATTTCCACATCCTCGCTTGGGGAATCAACATTGCAGAATCGACAGCCAGATTTCCTGGGAAGGCGGGAGTGTGAAGGGACACACACCCTGTGACTGAGAACAGCATTGTGATTTGGCTGGAAGGGAAGATCAAATGGAAGCTAGGTGGGGACCTGCAGGCTGTCTGCAAGGGGGCAAACCCGTTCTTAATGTGAACCATAATGTAAGGGGCTCAGGTACATAAAAAGCGAGAGGGCTAGGGAGGTCGTAAGTGGACAGAGCTCAGTCTTAGGGCTTCAGCAGGAGTTAAAGATGGCAGCCCCATTCTGAGAGGAACTGAGGAGATTTAAGTTGTGGGGTCAGGTTCACTTTACATGTAGATCATTCTGGTAAGATACAAGGGATAGGAGAGGAGGACTAGGAACTGGAAAAGACCCCTGTGGCCTGAGTCACAGCAGCAACACTGGACGAGGGAGGGGAGCTACCTCTGAGAAAGGAAGTCATTGTACAGGCTTTGAGCCCAGAGGCTTACTTGCTGTGGAGCTTAACCCTCATTTTCAACTTGCCTCAGTTTAGGACCACTGTAGACACAACATGCACCCCCCCGGTGTGCTTGTGAGAATGCTTCCAGAAATGCTAAAGAAAGGGAAGACCTAAAAAAAAAAGAAAGGGAAGACCTGCCACAAATGTGGACAACACCGTCCCGTGGGTTGGGGCACTAACTACGAAGAGTGGGAAGGAACCTGGCTGGCACCAACATCGGTCCATGCTTCCTGACTGTGGACACATGTGTGACTACCCTAATCACTGATGCCCGCTACAGTGGGCGATATTGCTCCAGCTGTGAGCCCAAACACACACTCCTGCTCTTCAAGGGCTTCTATTGGGTTATCTGGTCACATGGACAAGGAGAACAATCGCTTATTTATAGGAACGTCCTCGATGGTGGGCAACATGCGCCATTGCCCCCGTCGGGTCCGCCATGCGCCGTTCTCTCTCCACCTTTATACCTTCTACTTCCATTTGCTTTGCTTTGTTTCTCCAGCCCCGCCCTCACCTCCAGACTTCGGCTCCTCTGTCTCTCAGCTGGGTTCCCTGCTCCTATCGCCACGTGTCACGCTCAGAGGATGGCGCAGTCTGGCTGTGAGCTCCCAGACTGCAGAGTCCGCATCTTATCGGTATTCGCCTTCCGGCATCCCCCACACCACCTGGCGCAGAGGCCGGGAGATATTTTGGTTTCGAGTGGGGTCTAAAGCATACAGTATTTTACACACACTATTTCTGGTCCATAATCATGCCTTAGAAATGTAAAGAAATCAAATTCAGCATGAACATCCATTCTAAAGCTCCCATCCAGAAGATCACTGTGCCGCGATTAAATCATGCTCTTCATAGTCAGTGGAGATGTCTGACTCAATCAAATATGGAAAGTCCACACTGATCTATCAGCCTTCGCCATGACACCGGCTGCAGACATCTGAGGAGAGTCTACTACAATTTAATTAAACTCGTATAGTTTGGTTCAACCTTCAAAAGGCATCCTTTCTAAACATACACACTCGTGTTTGAAGGACGGAGACAGACAGGATGATGTTCCTGAAGATGTCCCCAGATTAATTGTAAAGCCTGGGAAATGTTTCCTTCCATGGCTAAAGGAAGATTTTACACGAACAACTAAATTAAGGGTCTTACTTGGAGAGAGTAGATTGAGTTATTTAGAACCAAGTGTCCTTGAAAGTGAAGGCGGCAAGAAAGAAAATCCAAAAAGGAGCCAGGAAGGTAGCCGCAGAGATCAATGAAGTAGGGCAGGCAGAGGAGGAGGGAAACCTACTCTTCCGGTGAAATGAGAGGAGACAGACCCAGGAGTATCCAGTCCTGCCAACACTTCTTGACCATCTCCCTTCTGAGCTGTATGAGGATAAGCGCTGTGATCTATCGCCTTACAGCAGTGCAGGGAAACTGATACCTCCCCAAGCCAAAGGTCCCCAGAGCAGACCCTGCTACCCGCTGATGGGATCCAATGCCTTGGGAAGCGTCTTTACATCTTAAATGCTGGAATCAGCATGGTTCTTCCATTTTCTAAGAAATTGCTGGAATAGAACCAAAGAACTCCAAATCCTAGACGCCCCTGCCTGTCTCTCCTGTGTACAGATTTATTTTACTTTGACTTCCGTGTGTCTGTGTGAGGTTATGCCCATGTGCAGGTGTCCATAAGGACAACAGAGGATGCTGAACTCTTTGGGGCCATAACTACTGACGTGGGTGCTGGAACTGAGTGTGGGTCCTCTGGAAGAGCAGGAAGTGTGTGCTCTTATCCCTGGAGCCATCTCTCCAGCCCATCTATGCCTGCTTCTAATACAAAGGTCAGACCATGCTAGTCTCTGCATTCTTGAAAATCATCTTTAAGGGCAAACTGGATAGCAGTTTAGTGGACTGCAAACCGCTCTTTATCCCCCACATCCCTGCTCGTTGGCCTATTTTTTATTTTATCTGCACCAAGGAGTAAAGGGCACTTTCTTCAACATCAGTTTTCAAAAATCTATTCACTCCATAAAAAAATTACATAGCTGTTGGTTTTTCTAGTAAAAAAAAACAATTCATTACCATTTCTTGACTGAATTTAAAGATGGAAAGTTGTTCAACTCTTATGTTAGAAGCATCTCAGACCTAGAAAATCTTGTCCTAATTAAGGTATCCATTCTAAATACAGATTGTCCTCACTATGTTGACACTCTAAGCTCACCATCTGGTGATCCTGGCAATTTACATACATTTTCCTGGGACAAAAATACTGTCTCATTGGCTCTGAAGTGAGAAACGCCCAGCATCTCAGATCTGCTGAAAGTATTCGTAATATTAAGCAACAGTGTGTTGCGTGGATGAAAGGTGAAGGTGACGTACATATTACCCAATGGTCACTGAGCAACTGAGGTCCCTCTGGGTTCTAGCTGGCACTGGCTGCCCAGTCATCACCCCACCACCACCATTCCTAGTGGTGTTATTGCTCCCTCAATAACAGTGAGTGCTAGAGGCAGGCTGCTGGAGGCCGTGTTCCATGGGGCACCATGGGAGCTTCAGACAGGATGCAGGAATGCAGGGTTGTCTCCTTTCATGCGTCTTTCACTTCAGCTCTGACTGCCTTAGTAGTCACGTAGCCCAGGGGGTCTTGAATTTACAACTTCTTGCTTCAGTCCAGAGTGCTGGGTTAACATATGTGCCACACCCAGTGTCCGGGGTCTTTCTGATATCCTCAAGGCTGTGGTGACCACAGAGACTTCACTGTTGAAGTTTTCCTGTTCTCACACCCCCATTGTGCTGACCCAAGTCCTGGACTCTGTCACAACAATGAGGACTGACAGATGCCACAATGCCACCGAGCCTGGAAACACTGTGCTGAGTGAAAGAAGAGACGAGAAAGGACTACTTTCTATGTCTCGTAGTAGACCTATAGAAACAGAAGCAGGTCTAGCGGGCACTAGGGAGCCCAGGGATGTAGCAAGTGCTAGGGTATTGACCATGATGACCCTACAGCTCGGAACATGCTATGAGCCACTGGCCTGCACACACGGGAGTATGAGTTAGATCCTAACAGAGTTATTAACTTCTGGAGTGGAAGGAATGCCTGTTTCCGCAAAGCTCATTATCTGAGTGACCCACTGGCTACCCTCCCCAGTGGTTACCCACCGTGCTACCACCTCTGACCAGCATCCCTAGTTAGCCCTCTGTGCTACTGCGTTCCATCACCTGTCTGGTTCCCCCACCCGGATGGGCACCAGCTGTAACCATGGCTACCCAGCGTGTTGCTACCTCCGAGTGCTTCTGCCACTTGTGCCACCTTCTTTTTCCTTAGGACTGACAAGGTCACAACAAGCATCAGACCCCGAGACGCGGTCCTGCAGCGGTCAGAAATCCTATGTTTTTGCTATTTTGCGAAATAATGAAAGTGGCACCTGCTGGATTCCATTTGCTCCTCCCTGAGGACTGTTGGAGCCTGGCTGTGTGCCATTTCTCTTTATTTCCCTAGAAACATTCACTTTAAATATTCATTTCTGTTCCCCTCCAGTCATGCTGCAAGGCCCACTCCACTGTGCCAACATTCATATCTATCTACTGCTGACTTCTAGTAATTTCTCCACGGTCTGTCCCTACAGGGAAAGGCGGCAGCCAATTGTCTTCATGACATGATCTGATTGTTTTTGTCTGACCCAAGCCTCCTTAGACAAACTGCCTATAGCCTTGTCTTCTTACTAAGGTACCTCTCTGAGACCTGGAACCCTCATTGTTAGTCTCTCGTTTATTTGAGACAGAGTCTCTCTACATAGCCCTGCCTGGCCTGGAACTCACTATGTAGACCAAATGCCCTCAAATTCAGAGATCTTCTTGCTTCCCCCTCCCCAGTGCTAGGGCTGGAGGTGTGTGTCACCCATTCTTATAGTAAGACACTGGCATTTTGCTTGAGCTATAAATGTTCTGTCAGAAGGAAGGCATTCTTACGTATCCTGGGTCTCATCATAACACTGACAGGTACAATTTAGCTGCACCATAGTATTTTTAAGGGATGGGTTGGGGACGTCAGACAGATGCCGCCCAACTTCAGGCAGGTTTTACCACATTAAACTACATTACTACATATCAAAGGTAATGGAGAAGATAGATATACAGAGCCAAGGGAAGTCCCAGGGAATGCAAATTTACTCCAACGGTTCTCCAGAAGAGAAGGGGGGATTTATTAAAGAGAGAAGGTTGGGGAAGGATGTCTGTGATGGGTCCAGATTCTTCTTCCTAGAACACGAGTCCAACCTTCATGCATATCACACAAACTACCCTTGAGCCGGCATCACAATCCAGCAGAACAGCTAACAGAGAAGAGTCCCAAGCTTATGCTGTTGAGCATGCTGCGTGGAAGGCCAGAAGATGAGCACCCCTGGGTTCCACAGGCAGGCTCCATGTCTAAGAGTCTCTACCACGTCCTGAGTCGGTTAGGGTGTATTATCTCACACAAAGCTTACATTCATAGGGAGCCCTTTAGTCATGATTTTGTTGAGTGTAGCTTTTATGTATATTACTTCAGGGTTCACAGCTTGGGACTGAACAATCCATAGGTGGCTCATCCCTGGGGAAAACCATTTCTCCCACTCTCACTGTTCCTTAGGTGCCTGTGGTTATCTGTGTAGAGCTGGGGCCTTGTGAGGTTTCCTCTTCCATCTTAGTCTATTGGTGGTATAACTGTTCTAGTCTTATTTAGGCAGCTATATTGTAAGTGGACTGAGAGGGTTGTATTTATATATTTAGGTGTGTGTGTGTGTGTGTGTGTGTGTGCGTGTGTGTGTGTGTTTAACAGTAACAATTAAAAAGAGGCCATGACTTCAAGATAGGCATTTGAGAGGGACAGTAAAGCAAAAATGATGTAATTATATTTTTTAAGTTAAAAAGTATTGATTATGCCTTCTATCTAGGAGCCGAACACATTTCACTTTCCCACTGCTTTTAAATAGGGTTATGATGATGTCAAGTATTGACCAGTGTAAACAGCCAAACCCACAACGCTCTGCACCAGATGAGGAGGCTCTAGTTTGATTAAATGTCTAAATATGGCACGACATATTTGCCTAAGTTTTGCAATACTAGCCCTGGCTGCCCACTTCTTGCCTAAGTATCCTGTTTAGTACATCACTTCTAAGCATGGAAACTCTTATCCTTGAGAGTGCTGGGCACATTAGACACAGCACCATGCCCATTTGGGTTCTGACGTGCATCTGTGCCTTGGCTGCTACGCTGATTTCCTATGTTAAAACTGTTCTCAGAGAGGTGGGCTCTGGATCTCCATCAGCGACATCATCACACCTGAGATTGTTTAAGACCCAACAGTAGGCAGAAAAAGCTCCCATGTATCAGAACACCCATTTATAATCCTTTCAAATAACCAATCGTCCATTGATAGTATAGAGTAAAACTACCCAGCAGTGTGTAAGCACTCGGACAGCAAATACTATAATACTAACAATAGCCAAACGTCACGATCAGAGTATCCATCATGTAACAGAGCCACAAAAGTAGTATCAGGGCTCTTTTCATTCTAAGACTGCATACTTAACACAGATGGCACACCTCTGTAGAAGCCTCCAGATGGTCCTAAGAGTCTGTGTGCTTCCCACACTGCAGGTATCTTCGGTTTGTATGTAAGTCACCCTTCCTTTGAAGCAGTGGACTTGCCTGTGTGCACTACCCTAGCTATCCTGACTGTCCATTCTCGTCTCTCAGCTGTTTATTCAGTACTACAGTGAGCTAACAGCCAGCCCCTTCTCTGCCCATAGGTCTACCTGGAACCTCAGAACACAACCTCAAGCAATGAAGGTCTTTTTGTGGGTAATGAAGGTAGGGGATCTCCCAAGGATGTCTTCACGGATGAAGGTAAACAGTCCAGTGACATCTTCCTAGAAGAAGGAACAGTCACTAGGATGCACAGGCAAGGTCCACATGAAGGCACTGGTTGACTGGATCGCTTCCATGACTCCCTCCATCCAGACTATTTGCCCATGATAGAATGCGCCACTGTTTTGAGTGCTGACGGATGCTGGGAGACCAGAAGTTCACATCACAAGAAGCATTCATCACACGCTCATTTCTCTGTCTGCTCTGATGCTGAGATTTCCAACGCTCTTCATCTTCCTTTAGATGCATGCTTATGACAGAGGCCCCCACCGCCTATCCTTCTGTCTCTCACTTGATGTATTTGGGAGAATTCTAGCCATTTCCTCCTTGGGCTCATTCTTTTCTCTTTGACCTACCTTGTGGAATTTGCTTTCCTTAGCCATTTCCCACAAACTGGCTGCTTCCTGGTTGGCTCAAGCCAACCATTTCTTTCCAGTTTTTGCTTCTGTGAGACTTAAGAGTATGAGCTTCTGAGACAGGGGTTTGTCTTGACTTTCAGGTCATCTGGGAAACCATGATATATACAGACTGAGCAGGACAGGCTTGGGTGAGAGGACTGAGAACAGCTGAAGAGGCTCTCAAGTATCCCATGAGGAGGTGGGTGGTTTAATTTATCTCGAGGTAATAGCAACCAAACTCAGAAATGAAAAATGGTATGGGGGGGTGGAAGGAAAACATTTCAAAAACTAATTTCCATTTAATATTTCACTGAAATGTTTCAAGAATACACGTTCCTTCCTTTTTCTTCTGGGGTCCTCCCTGCAGTTCCAGTGTGCAGGGATCACAATGGCTTTTTATTTTCCTTCTCCTAGAACAAGCTTCTGAATGTGGCCACACATAATCACATGTAATAGTTACTGGTATAGCCTTTTTATTTTGCAAATAGGTTTCTTCAGTCTGTTCTTTTACTTAAAAATGTAGCCTGTTTCCTTTCCCACATCCATATACCTTCCATAAGTGTCTGAGTGAAAGACTGAGTTTCTTCAACTGTTCATGGTGGGGGAGGGGGAGACAACAGTCTTGGGGTCATCTGAAAGTCATTTAGGGTCCAGGAAGATTTCTTCATTGCTTTTTTTTTTTTTTTTTTGAACAAACCTTGCTGCTTGGGAAAGACACATTAATCTGAAAAAGCAGTCTCAATCAGAGAGATTCGCTGTTCTTATTAGAGTCTTTGATGGCTTTCATTAAAAGGGGGGAATTGATCAGAAATTAGCCTCTACTCCTGAGAGTAAGAAGCAAACTTTCAAGCTTATAATTGCATAAACAAGTCTTTCAGAGACCACTTAGTATGCAACAGAATGAGGCGCTATTCTGTGAAACTCCACGTACATGCCTCAAGAATGATTGATAATCAACTTCTTGGTGTGTGAATGCGCCCGTGCTGGCCAGTTTTAACTAGCAACTTGCCACACCTGGGAGGAGGACTTGAGTAAGGATTGCTTCGGTCAGTGTGGTCTGGGGACACAGCTGTGGGGCACTGTTTTGATTGATAGCTGGTGAGGGGAGACTAGCCCACTGTGGGTAGCATTATCATTACCTAGGCAGGGGTCATGAACTCTGAAACACAGAAGCCTAGGAGAAAAGAAGCAAGCCTTCCCCAGGCACGCAGCAGGGCCAGGCTGCCCAAGTTCAGGCCCGATGTTCCCTCAGCAATGGACTGTAAGCCATAACTGTAAGCTAAGTAAACCCTTTCTTGTGCTTTGTTGCTCCCTGTCTGAGGGTATTCGCCACAGCAAAAGAATAAATCAGAGCAAGGTCCTTGCAATTTAGGGCGAAATTCTAGTAAAATCATATTAAATCAGCCCACGAATAGTACAGCTCAAAGAGCAGTCAGAAGCAAGGCCAGTGGACCCTGACAACCTGTCAGGCAGCCCAGAAAGCAGTTCCAGTGTGTGACAGACTCACGCTAGGCCTTCACCAACTGTCTAAGCAACACTGAGTCAAGAAATTCCAAAGGTAGATATTTATTTTTGAGGGGTATTGATTTTTTAATTTTTTTCTTTTCTTTTATGAGATAATTACATAAATTCTCCCTTCTCTTTCCTTCCTCCCAGCCCCTCCCCATACTCCTACTTTCAAATCGATGACCTTTCTTTTCATTAATTGTTATTTGCATGCATGTATGCATATGTGTATATGTAAATATTCATAAGCTGAGCCTGCTTAGTTTGTATGACGCTACTGGTATGCACGTTTTCAGAACTGACCATAGGTATGACAAAACCAGCCGGTGCGCTCTTCCCTGGGGAAGACTTTATCGGGCCCTCGGCATTCCTTAGTTGCCTACAGTTAGTGCTTTGTGTGAGGATGAATCCCTCTGCGACCTCCATCTACTTTGTCACATCTCTTCTCCTCATTCACCTTGTTTTCAGGCAGTCGTGTTGGTGAGACTTTAATGGTGTAACTTCTGACATTACTAGAAGACAGCCTCACGACAAGCTCCCTGATCCCCTGGCTCCTACCATCTTCCACCCCCTCCTTTACGGTGGGGCTCCTGAGCCTTAGTGTGTGGAAACGCGCCGTGGACACAGTCATCTGGCCGAGGCTCCACAGCTGCAGCTTGGTTGTGCTTTTCTGGCATGATCTCCATCTGTAGTAAGGAGTACTTGATGAGTGGTAAGGACTGGACTTATCTGTGGACAGGGGACAAATGTCTAGGCTGTTGGTAAGGTCTATGCTGGTTTAGTACACTGGTGGTGAGAGGTTCTCCTCTCTGGTTTATACAGTGTTACATAATGCACAATCTGAAATGTGCATGTGCAAATGTGATAATTAAATCTGAGCTAGTCATTTGATAATCCCACTTCTCACTCTAATTTGGGACACTCAGTTGTCTAGAACTGGTCCCTATGGAACCCCACATAGAATACTTTTTTCATGTTCGGTTTGCAGCGGACTGGAAACTCTACACTGCTCCGAAAGGCTGTGTGTAGTATTTCGTAATACAGCTCCGCCACTTTTAACTCTGTTGGTTTAACTGGTGGCTTCCTACACTTTGTTTTATAATCACAAGCTAGAGTTTAATTTCTTCCTTTACGTATTTTAGGTACTCTTGCAAGGCTGTCCACTAGTAAACTCCTCCAAGAGTTTTGTGCAGTACAATCCTTATTGTAAGTGATTAGAAGTCTCCCCTTCTTCGTCTTCTCCTTGCTCGCCCGCAAGGAGCGCATTAAGTAGTGGTCAAAAATCACCAAGGGAATGTTCGTTCTTTAATATTCTCCAGAGCCCACAGGGCTCTTTCCTCCCATTAAAGCCCAGGCTCCAAATAACACAGCAGGAACCCGCTATGGGAATTCACTAGCTGCAGAGTGGAAGTTTTCTTGAATGTGGAAACCAGGACTCTTAACAGCCACCAGCAACACCCCACTCCAGCCTGCTTCTCCACCTGAGCTACTGCAGTAGGACACAATGTTGCACTAAGACACAGCTGATGGCCATGCCACGAGAAAGAGCTCAGCTAGGGTGACAAGGGTGTGCCCTTCAGCAGTGTGGATGAGCCAGTCCTGACCATGTAAAGAGGTTCTGGCTCTCCTCAGTCCCTTTCAGATGAGGCCCTCCCCGTGTCTGGGGAAGGTGATGGAACTGAAGGAAGTGTGTCTCTGAGAGGAATGGGGACACTTTCGTGCAGTCTGGGCTTTATCAACCAACACTAGCTGGACAGTTTTGGAAGGGTCCCTACCTCAGCCTCAGGTGCCTCCTGCCTACAGTAGAATATAAATAGCCTACATGCTGGACCAGGGGAGGAATGGGAGAGCCAACACAAGAGCCCCTTACCAAAGAACCTGGAGTAGACTTTCCCTCTTTCCTGTCCCGCCCCACATCTCTTCTGAGGACCATCCTCTTTTGTTCCTTGGCCCTAGTGAAGGTGAGCAATCGCAGACTGTGGTAGTTTGAGTGTAACTGGCTCCCATAATCTCAGAGTGGCACTATTGGGAGCTGTGGCTTTGTTGGAGTGGGTGTGGCCTTGTTGGAGGAAGTGTGTCACTGTGGGGGTGGGCTTTGAGGTCTCTTTCGCTCAAGCCATATTCAGTGTGACATTTGGTCTACTTCCAGTTGTCTGCGGATCTAGAAGTCTAACCCTCACCTCCTTCTCCTGTACCACATCTGCCTGCATGCTACCATGTTCTGTCATGACAACAATGGACTAAACCTGTGAACTGTAAGCCACCCCCAATTAAATGTTCTCCTTTATAAGAGCGACTGTGGTCATGTCGTCTCTTCACAGCAATAGAAACCCTAACTAAGACACAGACCAAACCTCAATGCACTGCCCAGTGGTCTCCCCTCATCTTTAGCTTCGCTGCTCTGTGGTTTTAGTTACCCACAATATTATGCTCCCAAAGTAGTAAACAGAAAGTTCCAGAGATAATGTAAGTTTAAAACCACCTCCCCTACAGTCATTGTCATACTTGTTCTCCTTTGTTATTGTTTATATGTTCTCATGTCAAATTCATAAATGAATCATTAGTATAGGTAAAGCTGTTGTCTAGACAGCTGGCCCTTATCTGTGAGCTTCACATCAGTAAATCAACACTGACCTAAAATATTTTTAAAAACTGAAAACAGGCATTTTTGCAGAACAGGTACCAAACACTTTTCATCTTTCCCCAGGAATACGACACATTAAAAGTTCACATTGCAGACATGCTCTACAGTGTTTAAGAAGGCGTGCAGAGGTCACATCCAAATTCTGCAGTGTTTATGGAGGGATCCTAAAGTCCCGTGGCTACTGAACGAAGCTGCACAGTGATGTCATCCCATACTGACTGAGGGTTTGAACCTTTTCCTTCAAATGGGAGGGGGCTACTCTAACACCCTCTCTTTAGTTTTTTCTAACTCTGGCATGTCCCTGTATCCCTAATCCATGCCTTCGAGGCATTTCCTTTCCTCTCCGTTTGTGGAATCACAGGTTGGGAAAGCTCCCCAAGACCAACAAGTCCTCACCACACAGGCACCTGACAGAGTTGGGCCTCAGGCCTACTCCGGAATGCAGAACCTCTTCATTTGAATGCACTTCTCATCTGCAGACAGAGAGAACTTCTCAGAGCATCCCAAATTAGGCTTATTAACACTCACAGCCGGGTCTCCTGAAGACGGCAGACCAGCTGGTACTTTTGGCCATGATCCAACTTGTACATTTTAAAAATGAATCCCCACCCCAAATAAATGAGAAGTAAAATAATTGAGCTCACCCGTTCCTTTATCTGCATGAAGAAGTATTAGCTGACAGAATGGCTCCGGCGTGAGGAAGGCTCCCACCTGCGCCCTCGGAGGGCAGCGACTTCTGGGCGCAGACATACAGAAGGGTCATTTGTTTCTCATTTACTCGACAGATAAGAATATGGAAACAGTCTCAGCCCATTTGTTTGATGGGCCTCCTCAGCCAGTGATAAACAAATCAATACAATTAGTTTGACTTGTCATCAATTAAGGAACAGTCACTGCTGGGACCCAATGCAGTGACACCTCTCCCTCCACAAGAACAGTGGCTTCTCCTGCGGCTGTGGCAAAGAGGTAATGGGTGAGCGGGAGGCACCCAAACAGAACCTACAGACTCATTGAGAGCCTGCGCAGCAAGGGGCTGCTCCAGGTGCCTTTCCTGCCCTTGCCACAAGGCTCTGGAAGTCCTTTGAGAAAACCTGCATTCTGTATAGAGCTCAGAAATAGAATAATCCTAACAGAAACAATGCATAAAGATTAAAATGATGCCAAAACCTAACCAGAAACTATAGCTCCTGGAGAGCGTCTGGGTGCTGCCTCAGACCAACCTCTGACAGTGACAGACAGGGCCACCGCCAACCTCAGCTGTCCAGTCGAACCTCTGACACGTCATTAGCAACGGACAACGAATTCCCTGTAAATGAGACCTGGAAACTTAACCTAGCTCAGGAAAGCGCTCCCCAGAAGCCATATCCTCTTCAACATCTAGACTCACTTCTGACATTCTGCTGGGAGAATCCTACTGTAATTTTGTTTTTCTCTGTGGACTTAGGTCCCAAATTAGCTCTGTCTGTGTCTTATATAATTTTGTATGAGTGGAGGAACCATTCCCTCCTCTCCATTTACTTTTCTTTAGGCTTCAGTTACAAACCAGATCTAAAGGACTAGCTGTTTAGAGTAATTGCAGTTTTAATTTGGAAATGATCGTAAGTATTAAAGAATAAGTGGTCATATAAAAAAAGAAGAATCATCAATATCACCACCACCACCATCATCACTGCCAGGTGAGTAACATCCTACGCTCCATAAGGAATCAGACTCCTAGAAGCGCTAATTTATTTGCCCAGGTGTCGAGCTTGATGATGAAAACTTGGAACATGTAGTTGAAGGGTTTCCTCTGCGATCTGTAGGCATTTCTGAAGCTCTTCACTGTCTTAAGATAGGATTCTTATTGTTGCTACGAAACACCATGACCACAGCAGCCTGGGGAGGAAAAAGTTTATTTGGTTTATTCAGCTTCCATTTCACATCGCTGTTCACCACTGAAGGAAGTCAGGAACTTGAGCAGGTCAGGGTCTTGGAGGCAGGAGGGGTGCTGCTCACCGGCTTCTTACTCAACATGATTTCCTGTAGAACTCAGGAGCACGCGCCCAGAGATGGCACCACTCACAATGGGCTGGGTCCTCCTCTATCAATAGCTAATTAAGAAAATGTCCTTCACGTTAGCCTGCAACCCAATCTTATGGAGGCATTTTCTTAATTGAGGTTCCCTCTTCTCAGATAACTTTAGCTTGTGTCAAGTTGACAGAACACTAAGACTAATGATAATTTCTCAAATGGCAAACACTGTGGAGGTTTAACTATTTCATCTTGTAGTCCCATCCCACTATGTTCCTTAGAGATCATCAATGAAGTAGTAAAATGATTTGTCCAACGACAGCCAGCTTCTAAAGGGTAAGAACGAGTTATCTATAAAACATGCAAACTGGAATCAGTCCTTACTTCCCAAGCTTCCCACAGTCCTGTGAGATGCTCTTTGGTTTAAAAGCTTATGCTGAACCACACAGTAGGGCCTGGATCCCACTGTGTGGAAGGTAAGAAGTAACTCACACTTCTTAACAAGGTGGTTTTATTAGTTAAACTATCTGTAAGAAATCCCTGTCCAAAGCAGCTTTAAAGTAAGCTGGTGCCGAGCTCAAGATTGCAATCCAACGTGGCAACAAAGTCTCAACAGCAGGAGGCATGGCAGCTGCCCACACTGCATCCAGTCAGGAAGCAGAGTCATGGATAGCTCACTTTCTCTTTTCCACACAAACTAGGGACCCACACAAAGGAATGGCGCACTACAGTGGGTGAGTCTGAGCACCTCAGTCTAATACAGAGAATCTCCCATAGGCGTGGGCAAGGCCCATCTCCCTGGTGACTCTAGATCTTACCAAGTTGACAACCAACATTCACCATCCCAGGGGTGGCCCTCACAGTACTTAACATTATTTACCTCGACTTAATAACCATTATCATATTGTTGTTCAAGAACACAAAGGTAATCACAGCATGTCTCCCCATCAAAGCAACGTGGAACACCGCCTGGTTCCTAGGTCGTTACACTGTGGTGAGGACACCAGACTACTCCCAGAAGGAAAAGCAACGAGGCCTTAAAAGAGAATTGCACTGGCAGAATGTCAGGGACGTCTGCTAGATGCTCAGAGTTGGAGGAAATGTAGTATATGTAGCCAAGACACCATTTAGCCCCCAAAACAGATGAAGTAGGAAAACCCATCAGGAAGCACACCAGGAATGCGTTCAAGGACTGTGTTGCCAAGACTCAGCTAAGGTTGTGATAGGACACCAGGACATTTTGACAACATGTTCCAATTCCAGTCCTTGAGAAATTTTTTAAGTTGAAAGATTTATGGAGATACTAAGACAGCAGAAAGCCTGCTAAGGGCCTGGGCAGAGGTGACAAAGATTTTCTGTTGGGAGAAAGCTATTAAATTGTGACAACTTCAGCCGGGCGGTGGTGGCGCATGCCTTTAATCCCAGCACTCGGGAGGCAGAGGCAGGCAGATCTCTGTGAGTTCGAGACCAGCCTGGTCTACAAGAGCTAGTTCCAGGACAGGCTCCAAAACCACAGAGAAACCCTGTCTCGAAAAACCAAAAAAAAAAAAAAAAAAAGTGACAACTTCAGGTGGTGGTTGACCAGTTTGGAACTGTTCTCAATAAGTGAGCTCAACATTGCCTTCAATTAGTCCAATATGAAAACCAGGTGGGGGAGAAAAATAACCAGTCCACGTGTGATTGTCAAGCCCAACAACTTGATTGGATAGAGAAGTGCCTATTATATTAGTAAAGCACACCCCTGGGAGTATCAGTGAGAGAATTCCAGAGAAGGTTAGAATTCTGGAGGCTCTGACCTAATCAGCAGTTTAATTCATTGATCAATTCTGTATCTGAATAGATTAATTAGAGGTGGTAGAACTGTGAAAATTGGGATGTCTTGGTCTTTGAAGGATGTGCCTTGACATTGCTTCCTTCTTGGTAACTCTCTCTGCTTCCTAGCTGCCATGAGGTGAGCAGTATTCCTGCCATAGCCTTCTCCCATAACACTTTTTCTTGGAAGAAGTCATCTGGCTAAGGACTGATACTTCCAAAGTTTGAGTCAAAGCTCTTTCCTTCTTTGAATCTTTTCCTCTTAGACATTTGTCACTGTAACGAAGCCTGACTAGGACGATACATCATGTGTACTAAAAATCAGAACAGGCAGAATAAAAACCGTCTGTTAGCAAAGTTAGCATCTATACTGGATTTATTCTCAATAGCTACGTCACCACACTTAACGCACACAGATGAGAGTTCTCGCCAGCAACCTAGAAAGGCTCACTTTTCAGAAAACAAGAAAAAATTTACACAAAAAAAACCAGGAAAATATGTAAGATGTAACTAGCTTAAATCATGAACTGTTGCTTTGAGACTGCAGTACAAAATCAAAAGAAAATGGGGAGCAACCAAGGAGAGCGAGCAAAGAGAAGGGCTTGCACACGAGAATCAACGTGACCATGCCCGCATCTCTGCCTGCCCCTCAAAGTGCTTGCACATGAGGATCACATGACCATGTAAGCATCTTGGTCTGCAGCTCTCCCTCCAGAGATCACCTTGCTGTGCCTACTCTCGTCAGTTTTTCTCGATTTAGTGTGCCTATAGGTCACGTCTTTTGGACTCTGCCAACTCCACGCAGCAGCATCTGCCTCTTAAGCTACTTGAAAAACATCCAGCTCGAGCAGCTTCGTAGCAGCTGTTCTGAACTTCCAAAGACAGCCTTCCACTTTGAAAGGTCAGTGAGAGAAGAACACGGATGGGAAACAAAATCAGAAAAATGGGGAGTGAAATGATGAGTAAAGTAAGTCTAGTGAGAGTCGGCACTAATAAGAAGATGCACCAGGGCAGTGGCCCAGCCCTCAAGGCAAAGGAACATTAAACTGCCCCAATCCCGGGGCCTGCAAAGATGACCTCTCTCCAGTCAAGAACACTGGCTAGTTAGTAGAAAAATGGAAAAGACATGAATGACATGATCTTGGGAGACATTGGCAGGATCCCCAAATTTCTGAAACCACGTACTTAGTCTTATACACTTAACTCTACCCATTCTCTCTCCTTGGGTTTGTATAGATTGTTGCTGAGTGCTTCTCTTCAGGTTGTTGACGTGTCTGGGACAGGCCTCCCCGTGGTCTCCCTGCACAGTCAGGTTCAGCTTCTGTATCACGTGGTTTGAATGAGAAATGCCTCCCAGGGCCCATGCATTCCAGGTTTAGGTTCCATCTCATGCACAAGTATAAGTGGGGTAACCTTTAAGAAGTGGGTCCTTAATACATGGGGAGGTGTTTAGTCTTACTGCAACTCGATATGCCATGTTTTGTTCATACTCATGGGAGACCTGCCCTTTCCTAAACATAAATGGAAGAAGTGGAAGGGAGGGACGGACTGGGCAGAGAGGAGGGAGGGGAAACTCTCCCACAACCCAAGGCTACAGTATAACATGTTACCAGATCCCAGATGAACCCTCGAAGCAGCTGTGAGCCTGTGTAGACCCAGACCCCAGATGAACCGTCTTAGCTGTGAGTCAGTATAGACCCAGACCCCAGATGAGCCCTCTAAGCTGTGAGCCTGTGTAAACGCTCCTTCTAAGCTGAGCATCTCAGGTGTGTGTTAGGGTGGCCTAAACCTGGCTGCCACGCACATCTGCTTCCTCTGCCATGGCAGCGTTATAGCATGAGAGGGGTGGACATCCCCGGACACTAGGGAAGGCATGAGTAGAGTTTGTCATCAGTGATTAGCTGATCAGATCATTGCTAATCAGTTTTCTTTCAGATGTGGGTAAACCACATTAAATTTGGTTATCATAATCAGCTATTTTGTTTTCAGTAATAGATGAACTTACTTCATTTTAATTATTTTTATGCTCTTGCCTTCAGGTTTTTTTTTATTCTCTTCAATGTAAGTCTGTTTCATTTTTTTCAAATAAGCTTAATAATTCTAAACTGTAATCAAATGCATTTTATTTACTCTGTCACTTATGAGTATGGTTTATTCAATGTCTGGATTGATTTCCCAATCACTTTTTCAGCCTATAAAATGCCAATAGGGATCTATCTTCTTTGTCTACTCACTGGACCTCCAGTCCTGGAAAGGCAACCTGCTAACTTAGAGGCGACGAGGGAGAGGGACCCCTGAGGGTGAGTAGGGACCTTTTCTGAACCTCAGCTTCCTGAACAGAAACAGTAGAATATGCTAGCCAGCACAGGGGAGCTGTGAGACATGGGCTATGTGTTACACCCACTGCTGTGTGTCACACCCACTGGTCTGGATCACACCTACTGGTATGTGCCACACCCACTGTCGTGGGATCACACCCATTGCTGTGAGTCACACCCACTGCTGTGTGTCATGCTGCTATGGATCACACCCACCGGTGTGTGTCATACCCACTGTCGTGGGATCACACCCACTGCTGTGCCACACCCGCTCCCGTGGATCACACCCGCTCCCGTGGATCACACCCGCTGCCGTGGATCACACCCGCTGCCGTGGATCACACCCGCTCCCGCGGATCACACCCGCTGCCGTGGATCACACCCGCTGCCCTGGATCACACCCGCTGCAGTGGATCACACCCGTTCCCGTGGATCACACTCGCTGCCCTGGATCACACCCGCTGCCGTGGATCACACCCGCTGCCATGGATCACACCCGCTGCCGTGCTTCACACCCACTGCCGTGGATCACACCTACTGCTGTGTGTCACACTGTATAATACACACGGGTGTTACACTGGAAGATCTGGCGGGACGTTCAGATCACAGTTATCAGACAGCGACGTGATTCCCTAGACAGACCAGGCCGCAGAGCTCACAAGCTCAAAAAGGCGACAGCCCAACTAATTCTGTGGCTCATACAAGATTCAGACACAAAGTATAGAAACTGTTTGACAAAGAAAGGAATTTAAGGGGAACTTTTTTATCAAGATTTTCTATATGCACTACCCCAGTGTGGTCTTACCTCCTTACTTCTAATGCCAACAGGATCAACTAGGAATCTGATGTCTATTTCCAGCCTCTGGGTGGATACAGTGACCTATGCTGTCACCTTTGGTGGCAACAAGAGCAGCCACATCTGCTGAGGGTCTAGACTGGAAGACATAGGCTCCCCCTGGATTATGTGTTAAAAGGGTGTCATAGTCAGCTTCCTCACTGCGGATTGGCCACTTCATCCTCCTCACTGCCAGGGCCTCCATGTTTAAAATACTTTTACTTGGGTAGGTCGTTGCATTTGGTACGTGGCATGCCTCCTCCTCTCCCTTCTCTCAATCAGTGCTATTGTTAGCATCCTACAAGCAATGGGGTGATCACAGCTGTGGGGAGGTGTGGACTCTCATGGGTCACAGTCTTTCAGAAAACAGAAATCTCTTGGGCTGAAGTTACTGCAAAGTTGAGATCATGTGTGTGCGTGTATGTGTACATAAAATTAGGTAAAATTCTTTTTGACAAATTTCTGAGTCACTGGAGCATGAAGAAAGGTGATTCTCTTTCCCTGAGAGAATGCCTGTGACTTTTTTTGGTGCATGAATGTCTCAATAAGCAGCCCGATTTTCAAATGTCAAACTTGCCGCTGAACTTGGTTCTTGGGTAGGACAAACGCCTTTGATTTGTTTGAAGGGATTTGATTTAGAAATAGCAGAGCTATTAGTTGTTGAGATGGAGGCTTTGAAGTTACAGAGCAGAGATTTCTTTTATAGGCCCTGGTGGAGCCCAAGACATTTGGATGCAAAATATTTCTAGAACTTTTGCATATGCTTAGATATTAAAATAAGCAAGCCTAATGCATGTGTAAGATCCCATCTGTCACACACACAATGTAGTGTAAAATGCCACCTGATGGAGAAATACTGTTCTGTTGTTTAACCTTAATCGCACAGGAGAGTGGGTGCCGAATACTGATGAAATACGATTATTGAAGCCCTAAATGCAGGTTATATTTAATTCTGCACATGGTACATTTGGGATACTGCTAAGTAATAGCTCTTACAAGATCTCCATTTGAAAGAAATATAAGAATTTGAAGCCTAACCAATGGAAGACAAGAAACGTTCAAGTCTAAAAATAGAAGTCTGGAAAGACCTTGAAAGGTTCTAAGAACCGACTGCTACTGGGGGGCCATCCAGTGAGCTGCTGGGTTGGGGGGTCCCGAAGCAGATCCTCAACTGCAAACCTTTCTCTTGCAAATACTATGACCAGGGTTCAAGTCAGAGCTCGCTGGGACCTTAGTGGCAGCTCCTGCAGCAACATGCCCTGGCGTTAATCACCAGGGAATTTGGATTGTCTTAATTTCCACCCATTAGGCCTATTTTCTTCATGTGTGCTAATTTAAAACAGACCACCATACGCCTCTTAAAATGACTAAAGCTGGAAATGGATACAAAATCAAGACATAGGACTAGGGAACGATTAACCCACAGCGGTAAGCTCATGGGACCCGCATGAGAGCTTCTACACACTCTGCTATCCTAGCGGGACAGGGGTGCGGAGGCTCAATGACATTACAAATAGGAGCTGAGCAAATTATATTTCTTCTGTAAGTCGCTATTTTGTCATGGGAAATGAATAATAGCAATGAATACTAACAGGGTAATAATTGAAAAGACAGAAAATTGCCTTGTCCATTCACCCACTCCATATACGGTGCTTTGATTGTGGCTGATATTCCGCTGTAATTTTTTTATTTGTTAGAAAACAAAAAAAAAAACAATGAGTGCTTCCTATTATCATCTCCAGGAAGATTGTTTATATATGTGCAGGTGGCATGCACATATGTACACATGTATGTATACATATGTATAAGTATGCGTGTGTATGTCTTCCTCATTCTCCACTCTGCCTACTAGGGCAGGGTGTCTCATGTACCCCATAGCTCAAAATTTTCCCAGGCTAGCCAGCCAGCTTACTTGGAGTCTCTCCTAACTCTGCCCGTCTCAAGCGCTAGGGTTTTAGGTGAGCTGTCAGGACTGTTCAGCACTGACATGGGTTCTGGGACCCTGAACTCAATTCATTTAAACAGTGAATACTTTCAGCCCTGGGCCATTGCCCAGCCCCCTCCTAACAAGTATTTTCAGCTACAAACACACACATGTCTATGACAAAGGGAATTTGGAAGACTGCTTTTCGGCAAAGATGATAACCGTCCTAAGGATTAGGACTAAGAAGCATTTCTTCTTCTTTCTTCTTGGAAATCACTGCCTGTGGCCTTTAAGTTCCATCTTCTCCTTTTGTTTCCCACACTCATGTTTGCACTGAAGAGACACTTATGACGAGGGAAAGAGGGATCCAGCTGTACCCATACTGAAGATCCAATAAAAAGAGATCACACTGCTTGGATGTAAAAACTTCAGAAATGCAGCAGGTAAGTCTTGCTTGTTTTTGCTGGAGATTCCAATTTATCGGGGTGAAATAGATTCCAAATGATTATTGATATTGGGAGCTTTATACAAATCCATTCCCAGTTGAGTGGTGAACACTAATCTTGACTGTAATGAAAAGAAAATCCTCTAAGTTCTGACTCTCTCACTTAATACAACTGACACTCTCATTTGAGACCTGCAAAGAAAAAAAAAAAACCTCCACCATTTCCGTTTGTTAGTTCCACACACTTACTACCAAGTGTGCGAGCTCACAAGTCCACTGCCTCTAGCAGCGTCCCTCCTTTCAGGTCAGTCAGTATATTTTAAAAAGTTTCTGTGTGATTGGCTTACCAAAAGAATAAACTTAGGGAGTAGGGGGCTTACAAGTCAGCTCGGCGAAACTATAGCCAAGAGGCCACCAAGCTCCCTTAAACTGCAGAAGCTCTCCAAGGAAAGGGGGCATACTGAGATTCTCTCAGCTTCTGCATTTCAATGATGCGCCTGTCAACTTACTTCCTGAAGTAACCTCTCCAGATGCATGATGGTCCAATAACTATCTTAGCTGGCCGTGGTGGCAGAGCCCTGTGCCCAGCATTCAAGGAACAGAGGTAAGATGAATACAAGTTTGAGATTACATAGCGAGACTCCACATCAAAAGGAAAGAGGCTGAGGGGACATGGCTCAGCCCTTTAGAGTGTGTACTGCTTTTGAAGAAAACCAGAGTTTAGGTCTTGCTCATGCCAGGGGACCCAACTGCCTGTAACTCCATTTCCAGGAGATCCAATGCCCTCTTTTGACCTCTGCCTGCACCTGAGCACATAAGTGTACACACACACACACACACACACACACACACACACACACACACAATTTAAAAAAATAAGATAGTCTTTAAAAAGAAAGAAAAGGTCATTTTTGGTGTGGTATAATGCAGCATGAATTCTAATTATTCTTGGTAAATTAAACCCAGAGTCAGGTATTAGGGGATGGAAGCTGAAGGATCAAAGAAGTAGGCCAACAGCCACTAGAGAAACTTTTACCTCTGCCAATGCTCAGACAAAGGGACAATCCTGTCCTCAGACTGTCTCCTTGTTCTGTCTCCTCAGACTGTGTCCTTAGACTGCACTGAGCTCCTGTCTCCTCCTGCCTTATATTCCTCTCCCTGCCCAGACATATTATTCCTGTCTCTACCTCCCCCTACTGCTGGGATTAAAGACATGGGATCCCAAGTGTTTGGATCACCTTTGTGTGAGCTCTGTTTCTCATTTAGACAGATTCAATCTTGTGTAGCCCAAGGTAGATCCATCTACTCTGTCTCCCAAGTCTGGGATTAAAGGTGTGAGCCACCACTGCCTGGCCTCTAGTGGCTTAGCTCTGCACTCTGGTGTTCAGGCAAGCTTTATTTGTTAAAACACAAACAAAATATCACTACAGTATGGACATCATAGCATCAGAAGTAACTAATAATTCCCAGCAGAATGTAAGCTCTTGTTCAGCTGAAACAATTAATGGGAATCCCTCAGAAAGTAAGCCATGGGGGGGGGGCAGGGTTACAGAACCCAGAAAAGTACATGTTTGCGAAAGCTCAAGGGAAGTGGTCTACCACCCTGTTAGAGTCAAACCCAGCTCAGATTAAACAGTGTTGGATAGCTAGAACACAGGTAGGTAGGAAACCCGGGCCGAGTAGGCTGAGACCCAGTTCAAAGAGGCAATGAGAAGGCGATCAGTCTGACATGGGGGAATGGGAAAGAGCCAGGTGAGGTCACACAGGCGAGGTCGCACAGAAGAGGACGGAGTATTTGTTCTGGGACCTGGAGGACGGCAGGAACGAGAGCACTCATGCAGAGGCCACTCAGCTTCCCGTCACCTCTGCTCGCTATGACCCTTCCAGAGATGACCGTGCCATGGGTAAGCACAGCTCAGAGGTAGCTTCCTTACCCCAAATCCTCATTTCCCAGTGCTGAACCATGGCGATTCAAGAGTTAAGCCATTGGAGGAATGGTTGGGACAAGGTATGGAATACGATGACCAGAGGCCTTGTTTGTTGCTTGGTTACTGACTCTTGAAAATATCTAGCACATTCTCATGACACATGGTCTCTGATCTGTGTGCACCACCGAGTAGAAGCCAGAGAGGGCAGCCTTCACCAAGGACGCCTAGGGTAAAGAGCCCGCTGAAGCTAGCAGATACAGGCAGGCAGCTCTCTCTTGGCACAGGGACACATGTGCATGAATTCTCTTGGTACTGAGCTGCTCGTCCTGCTGATCAGTGTGTACATCCTGACCATCTTTCATCACTCCTGAACAGGTCTGATGCCGGTCATGCTCCAGGGAAGGTTTCAGATGAACAACAGAAAAATGTGTGGTTTCACCTCATGGGTGAAACCAACTGAGGAGATTCTGCTGGTCCTGACTGGTACAGACTGCCAAGAGCCCAGTCTATCAGCTGGGTGCCCCTGTAACCAACCTCTGTTTTCAGAGCAGAAAGGGCACAGCCAAGAACAAGAGTAAAAAATCCAGAATCGAAATCATGATCTGTCATTTTAACCCCCAAATTCAGTGTTCACCAAACCCAAACTGGATTGAGACATAAGGATGTGTGTATGTGTGCCCTGACGTGCCAAGAGTATTTTGGATAAGTATATTGGAGTGTCTGATACGTCTTCAAATAGTTTCCTTTTATACATTTTTATAGTTGATGGGGAATGGAGGGAAAGGCAGACAGTAAAGGGGACGCGGCCGGATGGGACCCTGGAGAGGCATCCTAGGATACGCACCAGAGGATCTCAAAGAAAAGATCAAGACAAATCCTGACGGATCATTTTACTCCCAGAGTCACAGAGAGACAGTGCCAAACAGGCTGCAAGAGATGCTGGCTGCTGTGGGGGTTTCCTTCCAACAGGCCACAGAAAGTCATCTTGAAAACTCTAGCGAGGAAGAGACGTCCACACTCCTTGTAAGACACAGGCAGAGAGGGTGGGCACTGGACTGCCAGAGCAGCTGTCCTTTTCTGTAAAGGGCAGCAGGGTTTTCACTAGGGTTGCCATAGAAGCTTTGGCCCAATGCCATAAAGCCCTGTGTCCAAATTGCTCCTCCGAGGAAGAGGAAGAAATATGTGCGAAGTAGAAGACGCTGTTTAAAATTAATGTGCAGAATGGTTCCTTACTGCTCAAACCATACTGACCTCACTATGTCTCGACACACAGTCCCAACCCGCCCCAGCCCTGCAAAAATGATCGATGGTTTCATTTTAGCCCTGCGTACATCTGAAGTCGAAGACAATCTCTTACACGTGATTTGCCTAATGCATTTTTTATTCTCTGAAGGAAAAAAAAACAACAAGAGAAGAGAAGAGAAGAGAAGAGAAGAGAAGAGAAGAGAAGAGAAGAAAAAGAATTAGGGGGAGAAAAGGATCAACCCGCACCACCAGGAAAAATCTGTCAACCAAGTCAGGCATTTTTTTTCCCTGCCTCTAAAAGAAATGAAAAATACTCCCCTGTCTCTCCCAGTAAGTTTGCAGCCCTTCATCCCCTCTCAGTGTTTGGCTAACATGACATTTCAGTGATAAAGTAAGACAATTTAAAGTCCAGAATATCAAGTACAGCAACTGCTCCCCTGGGACCTGGAGAAGGGATCGATGGCTGTACCGTTGGATGCTTTATGCCCATGGTATTGTTTCCATAAATTAAGTTTATAACAGACTGATTGCTTTCTTGCTTTCTCAGAGAAGTCAAACATCACTGCTCTCCCCTAACACGGCAATGACAGTTTGCAGACAGACATCTTGCAGAAACTCTGGGAAACACTTGTATCCTGGGGAACAGGATACAGAGAGTTTAAAACCATACCAAGGGGCTAAGCCAGGCAAAGACTTGCAGTCCCCAAAGTGCCAAATTTATAATCCAAAATTAGAAGAAAGGCTCATGGATATAGAGCAAAACTATATCTAAAAAGCAGAAATCCAGTTCTTGATTGTGTGGCCTCGGGACTTTAAAATAATTTCATTCATTCCTCCTCCTCTCATACACCACACTGTCTATTCCTTTCTATCAAGGGGAGATAAATCACAATAAAATCGTAATTTTTAAAAATGTAATGGAATACCTGGCTTAAGACTTTGAGAGCCAGACATGGTGCAACACACCACAAATCTCAGCACTCAGGAAGTAGACGCAGGTTGGTCTCTCCGAGTTAAAAGCCAGCCCAGTCTATGCAGTAAATTACTGGGCAGCGACAGCTAGGGCTATGTAGACAGACCCTGTCTTTAAAACACATACATATTCATATCATACATATAGATATACATATACACATTTATATGTACTTATACATATATACATACACACATTTATATGTATTTATACATAAACACACAGACACATATATATGTTCAACTGTTATGTCAAATGCCCCTTTTGGCAAAGTCTACAGCAAAAACGGAGGCTTCGGGGAGCTAAAAGGAGGCAGGATCCTTGTGAGTTAGAAGATGCCAGAGTCAGATCTTAGCTCTAAAAATCTCTGTTGTGCAATCTCATAAAAGTTACTCATTCTCCTTGGCGCTAGGCTTTTCCGTACACAGAACAGAAGTCGGGGCTATTACATAGAATGTTTCTGATGAAATGATTGGAACTCAAGGTTCCAGTGTGACCCTGCCACATCACATGGAGCCTGGCACCCTGGAGCAGAAAATATGTGGCCACTATTCCTGTTATTGCTGTGGCCAGGAGTAGAAATTATGATCTCATCTCTCATAATTTCTCTCTCTCTCTACCCCTAAGGATGCAAAGCAGGAGCTGGCAGTCAATTTGTCAGGAAGGATTGAGTTCTCTCCCTGTGCCGCAGGTCCCTTCACTCTACGATATTTACCTCCAGCACGTGTGGAAGCCCAGTGAAGCAGGTAATTAACAGTGGGGACTCTGGCCTAGCAGTGGGCCACGATCAGCATCACCCACAGTGGCAAATGTCTACCGAGCTCGTCACATATCAACTGGACAAAGACTTGGAGGACCCAGAGGCTTAAATACCTTTCCCTATTGATTAACATGAGCTTCCTGGAAGCACATCAACATAAATATGCCTTCTGAAATTGTCTCCGCTCTGTGCGGCAGAAGATGGGCTAGGCTGTAAGTCAGGAGCACCGAGAAGTCCCAGGGGGAGAAGTTCAAGTGCCCTCCGTGAGGTCTCATCAGTCAAAAGGATGACTGGGGAAGATGCAGGCGGGAGGTTGAAACCAAGGGGACTGGGCACTGAGCCTGGCCACAGTGGGAGACAAAAGGACCAGAAGGGGAAATACACGGTCACTGGGACAAGTGGAGGTGACTGCCTGGGCAGGATGCCTGACGGAGATCTCAGTGGAGGGCTGGGCCAGAGTGGGATTCCACACAGCCTCACCCTCCTGTCTCCCGCCTGTCTCCCGCCTGTCGTGTGCTGACAGCAGTGTTGGGGGTGGGAAGCGGGAGGTGTCCGGACCATAGCACAGAAATCCTTGTGAGGGGTTCATTTCAGGCTGTCTCAAAGGACTCCACTCTCCCTCACTCAGGCTGGCTGGGTCCCACAAGAGCCTGCTGAAAGCAAGGCTGTGGGTGAGGACAGGGAGAGAGCTTGGTTGGTAAAGTGCTTGCCTTGTGAGGATAGCGATCTGACTTCTGTCCTCAGATCCCATGTAAAGAAATGAGAGATGTGGAGTGGTCACGTGCACTTGCAAGAGGGACATCTCTGGGGCTCACCAGCCTGCAGGCCTGGCCTACTTCACTAGTACTGGGCTACTGAGAGATCTTGCTTCAAACTAAAAGTTAGGGCCTTCTGGTAAACAATACTGGAAGTTGAGCTCTGTCTTCTACATGCAGGCACACATATAATCTCACCTATAATACACACACAAACATATAAATGCATGTGTGCACACGCACACAATCTCAGATAAGGAAAGTAAAGCAAGGTTGTCTATGTCATTTATGTCTTCTTCAGGTCCTCTCTTGACCTTTAGTCCTGACACGAATTGAAGCCAGTGAGACTCTTGCCCTCAGCTTAGTGGACACAGATGCCATGTTCTTGGAAATCCAGAACTGTGTTCCAACAGAAACCTATCTGCTCCATAACTTCCTGATCTCAGGTGGTGTGTGACAGTATCAGTAAAAAAGCTAAGCTGATCCTATCATCCAAGCCCACCCCGAACCAGACAAAAGACAGCCCTGGGAGCGAGCGGTCAGCCTATCAGGGAGTGAGAATGGTGGGAAGCCCAGAGAGAGCCTTTGAAGAAGGTAAACTTCTAACCTATCACAGATCTAGGCATAGTGAACGCCTGTCTTGGCATGAGAAAGTGTCTGGGTCAAAATACACACGTGAGCAAAGAATTAGCCCTGCTCACTTCTGTGGGCCAGCGTCTGACTCAGAGAAAGCGAATCCTGGAGCAGGAGAGGCAGATCTGCTCCCTGTTCACTTAGGCATCAGTTTTCTTAAGGGGAGCATTTTCAATTTGCTGCTCAGCCGATCAAACGCTTGTCTCTGCGGAGTCATAGAGAAATATGAAAGCAGACAAAGTGACAAAAGTTTGGCATGTGAAGTCAAAACTGCCTTATCTCCAATGAGCTGTGCAAGGCTGCTGTGCACATGGATGCATTCCCCAGCAAGGCCGGCTCCCGAGTCGCAGCCTGTTGTCTGAACCTTCCTTAACACCACTGGCTGGCATAGATATAGCCCCACAACTTACCAAACACACAGGGCTGGGCTTGGTGTTAACATTTTGAGGAACAAATTGAAAGAAGGTTATGAAATGAAGTTATTCTGAAAACTGCAGTTAAATTCCCATTAAATTTTTAGAAATCTGTTTTTTTCCCTCATATTAATTTCTCTGCAGCATTTATATTTTAAAATGATTGTACTGGGGTTAAACTATATAAACACTGGTGGTGATTTTTACAACAGCTTTGACTTTAAGCAGGGCAAGGGATGTTCGAACACAAGTCACAGATTAGGATGTCACTTAAACAGTGTGTGTCCAAAAGGTAAGATATTTTGCATAGCTATCTAGCACACACAGAGATACGGACTGGGTGATGGGCTGCATGCTAAACATCCGGTCTACTCCCAAGCTGCAGCCCAGTGTCTCCATGGGAACCGAGCTGCACCCCAGCCTCTCCATGGGAACTGAGCTGCACCCCAGCCTCTCCAATGGGAACCAAGCTGCATCCCAGTCACTCCTCCATCGGAAATGTTTGCTTAGTGCACACAGCAGTCAAACGTTCCAAATGCTCATCCTAAGTGAACATCCCAATGTGTCACGGAGGCTGGAAGATGGCTCACCTGAACACGTCTCATGGGCGGTATTCAGTCAGTGACACACATAACTCCATTTAATTACCCATCTGAAACAAACGCTGGGTCCTGTGTACCTGCTGACAAGCTGCACGCTCTTCTGCCCTTCCTTTTAAGGGAAAAATATCCTGACTGCCACACACTTGCTGAGTCCCATGGCCCACTAATGGGCAGGCTCCAATAGCTTCCAAAGGTCAGCTTCTACTTAGCTCCCATGGGACAGTCAGCTCTAAGAAGCACGTGCAAGGCCGACTAAGGGACATTGGGGATTAGATGAGGTAAGGGGGGGGGGAGCAATGCAGTCATGTCCTGAGGCTGGACCCCTTCACAGTACAAGCTGGGAAGGAGGAACACGGGTGGGCCCATCATCTCCTCATGCACACATTGGTGATCTTTCGCTGTCCCCAATGCACAAATTTTGGACCTCTACCCAGTGTTGCATCTTGAAGATACTGGGGATCCCAGAAGCTGCACTCTGGCGGATACAGACAGTACTGAAGGCGTAAGCTGCTGCAGAGGTGTGCACAGGATGCTGAGGTAAAATAGCTGTGTGGGGTGGAGGGCTCCCGGGGTGCACTTCTGCCCCTACTTACTGAGCTGGTAGCAAGCACTCTCTTGCAGAGTAGCACCCAAGATCACAGGCCTTTTTGAGGCTGGTCACCCTGGCCCCTCTGCACATGCCCTGTAGATGCCCCCTGTAGAGATGGAGACCCCAGTCTGGGGTCTTCAGAGACGAAAGCAGTGTTCAAGGCTCAGCATGAAGTTCCTATGTTCTGAACAATCTTCTGTGAAGTTTCAATGCTGACTTTGGAAATGCTTGATGGTGTTCTTAAATATTGTGATGTCTTTGAGGCTTCAGGGCATAAGTAATTAGAGATGAAATATAATACAAGGAGAGAGGGCTGCAAAATCCCCAAGCCACCAGGGGAAAAAAACTACCTCAATCTAAAGCATAGCTTCTTAAAGTTGTACCAAGATCCAAAGGATGACTGGTGCCTACCACCACGTGTTTTGAGAGGGGCTAGGACTTGCTAGAGGTCATGAGCTCCTCTTAGACGTGGGCACCATAAAAACCACTTTCTGCAGAGGAGAACAAAGCAGAGAAAGACAATGACGCCTGACCTTGACTCCCAGGATTTCTGCTTCAGGTTCTCCAGGTTGGATATTTTTCATACTCTGGACTTTCATTAATAAAATAAGACGTTCAAAGAAGACTATCACAGATATTACCTCCACCTACCTCTCCCACACTCTACGGAAGCCTAACTCAGCCACTGCAAGTCCTCCACCATTTCCCTCTTGTGCACTTACTCAAAATGCTTAAACAAATGCAGGCGTTCCTAGCCCCCCACCCAGCCATCGAACATGAAAAGATCCATCCCCATTATCAACTAAATGTTTCCATTGAGAATGATTTTGGAAGGGGATGTGGAGGAGAAAAGCAAAGGCTCTTTAAAAACACATCCATTCCTATGCATTAAATCAAATAAATGATAGATAACCGCCTGCCAGTTCGGCTTATAATCGCCTTTACTGCTTAAAGCAATTGCTGATGCAAATGGAGAGTAATGAAGTCAGGGCCGGGCGGCAATGGTCTTTGATGGCACTGCTGACTTCGAGAAACCCACAGCGAAGAGGATTCTCAGATGCGGTAACCGGGCTCAGTTCTGCACTGGTCTTGTTTGTTTGCTGGACTCAAAGGCTGCATGGTATCCTGACATGTGAAGTCAGGATGAGCATGGGGAAGAAATGGGAAGGGTCTCTCTGTGAACAGCCAGGGAAGCCCCCAGCAAACTCTGCCCTCGGGGATCTCAGGTTGTGCAAGGCCTGCCCTCAGGACTCACCATGTCATGTAAGTTCTAACAAGGCCTCCACCAGTAACTGCTTTTTTGCTTAAAGTTTTATGTTTAAAACACCATGACACAACTAGCCACATGTTAAAGTGAGCAACTACTCTGCTGCCTGCCCCATAGAAGACATGCAACTGGTAAATAACGGAATGCAAAGACTCCACTCCTGCTGTCACTATTAACTGAGGGAGGAGGAAGAAAACCACGGTGAGACCCCGCGTAAGGCAGCTGTTAAAAACAAGCACAACTAAAAATGCCCATATGGTGTAAGGATGCGGGAAAACACAGCTTCCTTATGCTGCTGGTCAGACTCTAAAATGTTTTCATCGAGGCAGGAAACAGACAAGTGCTTTCTCAGTCTATGACAGAGAATCAAGCGACCCACTCCTGCTGATTCTGCTCCTCAACGTACAGGCAAGTGAACACAGCTGTCCCGGCATGAACCTGTAGAAGTCGGCTCACAGCAGTGCTGAGCACAGCAGCTGAAACTAGAAACAACTCAAATGTCAGGCAGCTGATACACGAAGAGACTGTGGTATGCCCGTGTCACGGAGCATGAAGGGACTGTGGTATGCCCATGTCATTATGCATGAAGGGACTGTGGTATGCCCGTGTCATTATGCATGAAGGGACTGTGGTATGCCCGTGTCATTATGCATGAAGGGACTGTGGTATGCCCATGTCATTATGCATGAAGGAACTGTGGTATGCCCGTGTCATTATGCATGAAGGGACTGTGGTATGCCCGTGTCATTATGCATGAAGGGACTGTGGTATGCCCGTGTCATTATGCATGAAGGGACTGTGGTATGCCCGTGTCCTGGAGCATGAAGGGACTGTGGTATGCCCATGTCATTATGCATGAAGAGACTGTGGTATGTCCATGTTACAGAGCATGAAGAGACTGTGGTATGCCCGTGTGACGGTGCCCGTGTCATTATGCATGTAGCATAGTTTTTTGGGTAATAAGAATACTCTGAAATCAGACAGCGGTAAAGACTCAAGACGCTGTAAATGTGCTAAATGGCATAAGTGCACACGCACACCACACACACATAACGCCATTCTGACGGAAGCACACAGGTGATAGCGCTCTCGAGACTGTTCCAGACTGTTTGCTAAGAGGAACATGGAGGATGAGAAAGGAGAAGAACAAGGAAATCAGCCTTTCCCACAGTGTTAAAAGATGGGGGAGGTAACGGTCGTCCTGGTGACGGACCTGAAACCTCATTCCTTACAGCAAATCCACCAAAAGGAAAACAGACAACGGTGAGCCACAGGTGCCAGAACCTCAGTTTGAATGGTCACACCTGTTCCCTGCACTGCACTGTGATGGTCACACCTGTGTTCCCTGCCCTGCACTGTGACGCTCACACCTGTGTTCCCTGCACTGTACTGTGACGCTCACACCTGTGTTCCCTGCACTGCACTGTGACGCTCACACCTGTGTTCCCTGCACTGCACTGTGACGCTCACACCTGTGTTCCCTGCTCTGCACTGTGATGGTCACACCTGTGTTCCCTGCCCTGCACTGTGATGGTCACACCTGTGTTCCCTGCCCTGCACTGTGATGGTCACACCTGTGTTCCCTGCACTGCACTGTGATGGTCACACCTGTGTTCCCTGCCCTGCACTGTGATGGTCACACCTGTGTTCCCTGCCCTGCACTGTGATGGTCACACCTGTGTTCCCTGCCCTGCACTGTGATGGTCACACCTGTGTTCCCTGCCCTGCACTATGATGGTCACACCTGTGTTCCCTGCTCTGCACTGTGACGCTCACACCTGTGTTCCCTGCCCTGCACTGTGATGGTCACAACTGTGTTCCCTGCTCTGCACCGTGATGGTCACACCTGTTCCCTGCACTGCACTGTGATGCTCACACCTGTGCTTTCTGCTCTGCACTGTGACGCTCACACCTGTATTCCCTGCACTACACTATTACGGAAAGAAGCCTCATCCTTCCCCTCCCCATTGCTATCCGGTACCACACCCGAGAGTGAGCATTTTCTCAGCTGCCCTGAGGTCCTCTCCACGGCCACAGTCACCTGTTTCTCTCCCCAGATTCCGCTCTACTTTAAGTCACAATACCCTATTGTCCAAAGACACTTTCAATTTGTAAGTTTAAAAGCAGGAGCCAAACCTCTGAGAAATACTCCTTCGAGGTTATGGAAGCAGTGTATGTGAACCCACAGGCACATTCCCAAACTTGCCGGGAGGTCTACAAGTTTCAGGGGGAAAAAAAAAAAATCAATCCTGTCATCGTGAACTGCCATCGTGGTTCCATGATAAGAGATGTAAAGATTATTAAAGCAGACAAATTATGGTCAAGATGCAAGGTCACATGGTTATACACAGCTTAAAATACTTCCCAAGACTCCAGACTCCTCAGAGACAAGTCCCTCACATCTGCAACTGTCTTACCATCAACGGTCATCCCCTCAGTAAGAGACCGGGTATTTTCTGAAGAAATTCAATGGCTCCCTGGAGTAAATTCTAGGTATAGTATATCATGAGTTCTCTAAACAGCTGAGCCAGCAAAACCCAGAAGCAGGGAGTCCCACCCCCAAAGCATACAACCGAGTCAGCCTTTGTTTTATTCCCAAATATAAATCAACAGTGGAAGACACCAGATCAGGATATACACAAAAGAAGAAAAGCACGAATCATACAGGAGACACAGCACCCCAGCATGGGGTAGATGGCTCGGAAAGAGGTCAAATGGTGCTACAAAGGGACCCCTGGAAAGGTTAGTGGCTGCACAGTAGGAATATAGTAACTACAAGATACATGTAAGTAAATCACCCGGAAAATAGAATAATAAGGTGAAGAGAAGAAAAGAGACATATAGAAGAAATCAATATCTAATAAACCCACAGAGAATCAAGGGATGTTCCAGAGGAAAATGGAGGGCACGCCGGAGGGACGGTATTGGAGAAACCATTCAAAAAAGCGTCCATGGGCTTGAGAAGGAGTTAGGGTTTCTGCATTCGAATCACTCACTGAAGCTGCAACAACAAATTAAAAAGCCACTCTTCGGAAGGCTGCATTTAAATATCATATCTCTAGGGACATAAATCCCCCAGAGATTCCAAAGACCTAAAGGAACAAAGCGTGTCGGATATGAAGCACTGAAGAGGACGTCAGATCTAACTATTAGCAACAATACCGTCGGCAAAACTCTGGGGCACATGGCCTTCCATTTACATTCTACAGTGAACCATTCTTTTAAAAGTAATTTCCAAAAACTTCAGACAGGCTCTCAAGTAGCCCAGGCTAACCTTAAATGCACCATGTAACCATGGACATCCTCCCATCACCACCCTGGGAGGTGGGAAGTGTGCGCCACTTTGCCCAGTTTTATGGTCCTGACAGCATGAGAGGCAGCATTCCCATGCAGACACACCCTGTCCCAGGCCTTGTGCTGAACCGTTCGTATCAAGGTAAAGGGTAGAGATTATTTTTTCGGACAACATGTCAGAAAACTTAACCTTTTTGTTTACTGGCTCTTAGAGCTCTTCCGGAAGATGTCACCTGACAGAATGTGTGAAAACCAAGGAGAAGCAAGAATTAAAAACCCATGAATTAAAAATCCCCAAACAAAGAGGTGAGGAAAATGTCTAAGGACTAAGGAGCCAGTGGCCAGGCAGGTCTGTCATGCTTCAATATCAGGGGCAGACGACAGAAAGCCTGTCAGAGGCTGGCGGACTATGACAAAACCAACTCAAGGAAAACTGAACTCCCAACTACAAATATCAGGGACCTTCCTTGGTGTGACAAAGCTAGGGTCATACTGACCAGTGAGGTCTCCAGAGCAAGCTGTCATATGTAAGATCTGAGTTTGACTGGAAGAACCCCCTCCCCACCACCACCATGCATGAATGAATGAGTTGGAAAGCCAATGGAAGCTGATTCTGGACGTCAACATCAGGCCTCCATGTGTGCATGTGTGTGAACATGCATCCACACGCAGGTGTCCACACTTATGCAAGCCTGCATATACACACATGCACCCACCACATGCACATAAAAATCAGAAACAAGAAAAAAATTAGAATTGCCTTTGTTCACAGAGGCCATGATTGTCTATGTAGAAAACTGAATTGAAAAAAAAAATCTGGAATTAACAAAAAATTACAGTAATGGTTCAGGATACAAAATCAGTGTGCCAAAGCCTGCCTTTTCTCTACTTCAGAGGCAAATAGAATCTAAACCAAAAAAATACATTACAGTTTTCTTAAATGTTCGCTGTTACAACCCAGGAAAGAGAATGCTCAAAAGTATAAAGACTGGTGTCTTGTTGGTTACTTTGTAATCACTGTGACAACACACCATGACCAAGGCAACTCCTAGAAGACAGAGTTTATTTGAGGTTATGGTCCCAGAGTTTTAGAGACTGTGATGATGGGCATTAAGACGCAGCGGGAGGAGCAGGAAGCCAAATGCTCGCAGCTCAAACTCCAGCACAAGACAGAGCAAACTTGAAATGGCTCCAGTCATAAACTCTCTGAGCACACTGGCTGCCATCCTACTTCCTCCAACAAGGCCACACCTCCTAAACCTTCCAAACAGTTCCACCAACTGGGGACCAAGTGTCCCAATGCCTGAGACACATTGTTGCAAAGCTAGGTAGAGACACATCAACACACTGTTGCAAAGCTAGGTAGAGACACAATCAACCCACTGTTGCAAAGCTAGGTAGAGACACAATCAACACACTGTTGCAAAGCCAGGTAGAGACACATCAACACACGGTTGCAAAGCTAGGTAGAGACACAATCAACACACTGTTGCAAAGCTAGGTAGAGACACACCAACACAGGGTTGCAAAGCTAGGCAGAGATGCATCAACACAGGGTTGCAAAGCTAGGTAGAGACGCATCAACACAGGGTTGCAAAGCTAGGTAGAGACGCATCAACACAGGGTTGCAAAGCTAGGTAGAGACACAATCAACCCACTGTTGCAAAGCTAGGTAGAGACACAATCAACCCACTGTTGCAAAGCTAGGTAGAGACACAATCAACACACTGTTGCAAAGCTAGGTAGAGACACATCAACACAGGGTTGCAAATCTAGGTAGAGACGCATCAACACAGGGTTGCAAATCTAGGTAGAGACACATCAACACACGGTTGCAAAGCTAGGTAGAGACACAATCAACCCACTGTTGCAAAGCTAGGTAGAGACACAATCAACACACTGTTGCAAAGCTAGGTAGAGACGCATCAACACACTGTTGCAAATCTAGGTAGAGACGCATCAACACAGGGTTGCAAAGCTAGGTAGAGACACATCAACACAGGGTTGCAAAGCTAGGTAGAGACGCATCAACACAGGGTTGCAAAGCTAGGTAGAGGAAAACTACAAAAGTCTGAGAAAAGAGAAAGAACTAAATAGTTTGCTTAATCCCTTCATCCATGTAATCCCAGAGAAAATCCCAGCAATCTATTTTGAAGATAGTAACAAATAGCTTTATAATTAGTTATTTAATGTTTCGGTGATAGAGATCAAACCCAAGGCTTCATACATGTTACACACAAGTGCTGTCACTGAGCCACATCGCTAGCATTGATTCTAACATTAAATGAAGAGTCCAAACCCCAGAAAACTCAACTCACTATTGAGCTGAGCAGAACCGACAGACATTTCCTAACTTTTTCTCACAATAAAGTTACAGTGTGATACTGATTTAGGAGCAGATGAATAAATCTGTGGAACTGAATAGAGATCTCAGAAACAGATCCAGATAAGTGCACTCAGCTGGCTTGTGAAAAAACAACAATACAATGGAACAGGAAGAGTCTTTCCGGCAAACATTGCTGGAACGTGTGGACATTTACATAAAAACTCAATTAAAATGTCTTTCCCAAAATCTAACTCAATATGGACCACAGATTTAAATTTAAACTGAAAATAAAAATCTGAAAAGCTAAGAGAAAGTCCAGATGTTTTGGGATGACCTTGCAACACCAAAGCTGTATTATATGGTTAAGAACTGTTAAATTAAAACAAGAACTTCTATTCTACAATAGACATTACTAAAAAAGCAAAAGGGGGGGGCTAAGTCAGAGACTGCAAGACGATATTTACAAAATATTTATCTGTGTATGTCAATCATACCTCAACATCACAGGCTTTTTTAAAGACACCTGATCAAAGCCTATTATCTAAAATATTCAAACTTTTAAAACTCAACAACGAGAAAACTAATAAACCTTTGAAACGGGCAAAGGAGTCCACTGGAAATGAACAACAGAGCGGTCACACAGATGGCATATAAGCATACGAAAAGCATTCGCAATCACATCCCTGGGGAACTGCAAATTAAAACACCATGAGGTGCCTGCCGCTGCACAGGGACCAGAATGACTGACACCAGGAGAGGAGCTGCACACACTGGTGGGCTGGGGAGCAGAAGGGCTCATCATCCGCACAAAGTGATTGCACAGTGCTCCATTTACAGCAAGTATTTCATTAACTGCTCTGTGTTCTATGTGCCGGAGTGAGCAGAGTTGTGTGACCAGACATCAGTCTGTATGAGGGAGTACGCAGCAGGCTCATTCACAGTCGCAGAGACACCCAAACCAACGAGAAGCACATGAGCAGGTGAGCTGCTGAACACAACATGGTGCTTCAGCCAGGCCGTAGGCTACGACTCATTACTGAGGGGAACAGAGAGGAACCTGAGGCTCACAGTGGAAGTGGAGAGCGACAGACTGAAAAGGCTTCACAAAGATTCCAACAAAGTAGGATATTAAAATAATTTCACCCTTAATGCCTTTAGAGAAATGAAGATAACCACAGCCTGTTGATTGTCTTTTCAGCGAACTATATTTATACAGTTGAATACTGAACACATGCTTTACCTAAAAATCCATGATAAAGCTATACCGGGAAGATGATAGAGGCTACGCAAAGGCAGAGATAACTTATCAAATATCATCCAAGAAATTTCCCAGATAAAAATCTAAAACTGAGACACGCAGGATGACAAAGGCCTGTATCTGGAAGGGCAGCAAGCGGCAGAGGCGGCAGGAGACTGCTAATAAACACAACTGATGGTTTATGCATGGTTTTCATTTGACAAAGAGGAAGCTGATTTAATAAGGAACTTCATGGTGTCCCATAACACAGGACTATAGAACCAATACAATATGATACTGCACAGTCATCAAACAGCATATCAGAACTTCCTGGATAAAAAGGAAAGGCTGCCCATGTATGAGTTGTCAAAGGGAGATCAAAGGAGCCATCAAGATAAATCATGTGTCATTTTCTTAATATACTCATATACAGTGGATGAAAATTTTCTCTGTATGAGAACTGCCTGTGTGCATCTCCGCCGATGCATACATGTGCACTGGTGTGCGCACCTATGTGGAGGCTAGAAGACTACCTCAACAGTATCACCACCCAGTCTGCCCTCCCTCCCTCTCTCCCTCCCCCTTCCTTCCATTTTTAATTTCTTTTCAAGGAAAGGCCTATCACTGGCCTGAAGAGATCTGCTTGTCTCTGTCTCACCAGCCCTGAGGTTTAAATGTGGGTCACCATGCCGCGCTCCTCTGTAAAGGTGGGTTCTGCAGATGAACTCGGGTCCTCATGTTTGATCTTTCACTAACAGACCTACCTCGCGGCTCTGTACTTGCTAGGCTTTGAGTCAACAGAGCAATCGGGACTTGAGACTCACACCTTGGAAGGCTGAAGATGAACACAGTAGACAAACAGTAAGGTCCTCCCTTAAGAATTGCCTGAGGGGCTGGAGAGATAGCTCAGCAGTTAGGAGCATTTCCAGTTCTTGCGGAGGACCTGGGTTTCATTCCCAGAATCCACATGGTAGGAGCTGACAACTGTCTATGACTCTGATACTCCAGCCATGGGTGTGTGTGGAGGGGTGGGGGGCTTCAGTGCTTTCTCTTTTCATCTTGTTGGGCACTGCATATACAGGGTGTGTGTGTGTGTGTGTGTGTGTGTGTGTGTGTGTGTGTGTGTGAAGGGGTCACAGGTATGGTGTGTACATATGTATGGAAGTAGATGTTGATATTTGCTGTCTCCTTTGATTGTTCTTCACCCCAAATACTGAGTCAAGGTATCTTCCTTGAGCCCAGAGTGTAACAGTTCAACTAGTGCAGCCAGCCAGGTCTCTTCTGTGACTCCCTGTCATGGTCCCCTGAGCACTAGGATCTGTCAGTACTTAGGAGGGTACCAGGGCTCACAGTGCTAACCCTCAGTATGATCTCTAACCTCTGGGACAGCCTCTAGCCTCCTAGATGGCTAGTTTCCACTAAACTATCTTGGCTTAAAACAAAAAAAAGTAAAAAGTAACTTAAGGGCAACATTCTGTATGCTTCAAATACCTAAAAAGTTAAAGGAAGTGAAAATTACATTCTCCACTTGCTTTATAGCGGAAGCTATTAAAATGCAAAACAAAATCCTTTTGGTGTGTAGATTCCTGAAAGGAATAGGAAAGACGTGTAGGAACTACAGAGGGCTGTGGCCCCTCTGTGTCTTTGAACACTTCTGGAAACCCTGTCATGTGCACCACAGGCTTCTACAGGTGGGAGGCAGACACTCCTCCCAACCACAGGCCAGATGATCTGACAGAGCTTCCGATCTCAGTCAAGCTGGAGGCCGCTGCCGTTAATTGTCCTGCCAACCTTATGAATTAACAATGACAGATATGCTTCTGGCTGGGGATTGGCAAATATACTTGGATCTTATAATTAAAGAGATTTCTTTCAGTAGAAACCCTTAGAATGAAACCAAGGCTAGTACCATCAGGTCTCATTTTGTCTTCAAAATGGGGAACTTCAAGAAAAGGGATTTTGAGTCATCATAATTATGAGAGTGAAGATGTTGGTGATCACCGAAGGAAGCTACAGAAAGCCAGTAATTTGAAGAGAAATGGTAAAAGCAGCACAACAGGAGAACATTTTGATCTCCCTTATCAGTCGTAGGTGTGAACACTGAAGACTGAATTCAGCAGGAGTCTGATGGAGGAGGTGCAGCTACGTAGTTCTGACTCTGATTTTTGAATCTTAAACTCGGTTGAAGAACTCCGGGTTCTGATTGCAAGTCAGTTCCTGCCGGTAGAATTCCAAACAGGGGAGGGACATTCACAGAAAGGACAATGTCAAGGTGACCCCAAGTCAGATACATTGCTTGGCAGTGTGAGAGCCACGTCAGGCTGGGTGCAAATCTGAGGATTCTCAGTGAAGAGCAGATCTATTGCTAGGAACAGAGGGGAAAGGGTCTGATGTGCTTTCGTGGGCTGACCAGAGGGACAATGTCCATATCCGATGCCTTTTCTTCCAACTGACCCCAAACCTATGAAACCCCTGGAGGAGCTAGCTCAGTATTACAGAGTAGACATACCCTCTGAAGGCTGTGGGGTAAAACCAAGGTGAGTAACTCGGTCCAGTGAAGAGGGCCAGCGACACTGCAGATATCTCTGAGTCAGAAGAGAAAATCTCTCACTTTTGTTATAAACTATGATTCATCATTTGAGCTGCTGGAAAGTGAAAATCCTGGAGTAGAGGAGATGACACAGCAGGGAAGAGCACCCACATTCTCCCAGTGAGTCAAGTTCATGTTCTCCCAGGGGGCGAGTTCAATTCCCAGGACACTGCTCTGGCATCTCACAATTGTCTGTGATTCCAGTCCCAGGGGCTCTAATAGTCTTCGGCCTCTGTGGACACCCACACCTATGCAGGCACATAAATAAACGATGCAATTTTAATCTGAAAATTATGTGTATGTGCCTACACTGGTGGAGGGGAAAACAGGGGTAGGAGGAAAAGGCCAGTGTGCGGAGCATTTCTGCACACTGTTCCCAGGAAGAAGTACAGTCATTAGCTGGTGAAGTGGACAAACACAAACTCAATTCACAAAGGAGGCGGCATCACCAAGAGCCACTGTTGATTTACCCAGCCCAGGACACACAGCAAGGGTCTCAGACTCTCATCATCATTGAGTCTTGTCTAATCAGTGCCATGCTTGTCCTGTGGAACTCCCCACCTGTGCTTGTCATCCTGGACTGAAGCGACTTATATCAGCCTATAAAACCCCACGACTGAGACCGCAGCAAAGGGCTGTGTGGTGAACTCAAAGACGTTGCAGGCTGACATCTGCAGAGCCTTAGTTTTCAGCAGCGTGGCCTGGAAAATGTCCTAGCTTTGATGCTTAGGTTTTAGGGTGCTGTGTGTACTGGAGGGGCAGGTCTGCAGACTCTAGAAGCACATTAGGGTCAGAACCTATGTCTTTCCCTATATTCCTTTCTGGCTAATTTGGACAAATATGTTTCCTGGGGTTCACTTCTCTTACAGCTGAAGGAAGACAGCAATCATACTGGCCTCACTGGGTTACACAGATGATCAAAGACCTCATGCTTAGTCCACTATTATCATGGCTGGGAGCATGCTGACTTGCAGAAAGACATGGCACTGGAAGACTAGCTGAGAGTCCTACATCAAGATCCACAGGCAGCAGAAAGAGAAAGACACTGGAAGTGGCTTGAGATTTTGAACCCTCCAGGCCCGCCCTCCAAGGGACACACTTGCTCCATCAAGGCCTCACCTACTACCACAGGACCATACCTCCCAATCCTTCTCAAGTCATGTCACTTCCCGATTACTAAGAATTCAAATATATGAGCCTGCAGTGGGGGGGGGGATTATTATTCAAACTACCACCGTAGGTCACACCCCAGCAGGCTTGATAAGAGACATTACAGTCATAATGACAATGACAGTAACAGGTGCTCACATCTTTCAGTAGCTCAGGCTGAAAAAGAGTTCTCCCACCTTTTCTTGACCTATGATAGTATGCTGCTTTCTTTCCCCCTTCGACCTGTATAACTTTTAAAATACAAAAATTACCTTGTTTTCTTGGTCTGCTTACTTCCAGACAGGGACTCTCATAATAAAAATAAGTTTAAATAGCCCATTTTCTTAAAATCGAGAGTAGTAAAATTAATCAATTTTCCTTTACGAAGCTATTATATTCCTAGGTGGCTTGAAGGTAAAAGATTAAAACAGAAAGTGACAAAAGAAACTATGATTCTATCCAATAAAGTTCTGTTTTCTACAAAGGAAGGAGGTGTGTGCCATGAGCACCCTGGCCTTGGCACAGAATCATCTCTACTTTGAAATTCTGGTCCATGTTTGTCCTGTTGATGAAGCAATGTCTGTCCTGACCAAGTCAATTCAGGCACGATCGTTGACTGGGCTCCATGGTTTACATTATCTCTCTCTCACACATGCGCGTACACCACACACACACACACACACACACACACACACACACACTCCTTTTGCCACAAGGTTCATAATTTGATTTGGTCACCAGTATTGTTGATATTATAGGGGGACAGACTCTCACATGTTAGGCTTCCTGGATCTTTCCTATATAAACAAAGAGAAGACTGGACTATTAACCCTCCTGTCCCCACCTCTCAAGCTCTGGGATTAGAAGGAGTGTGTATGTGTATGCGCCCATATGGTCAAACTAGCTTCAAGTTTTATTCTTTCAAGACAGACTCCACAGAGCACAAATTCATGATCCACTGCCTTAGGTGTTCTGTTGCCTGATTGATCACCCCAGTTTTTTCCAGTGAGAAATTCTCAACAACCCAACTTCTCCGACATAGGTCACACTTTCCTGCTCCTGCAACGTCACTTGATTGTTGGCTTGCTCAATAAATAGTCATTATTTGGTCTAGCCGTTCGCCAAGCTTGCCCGCGTGTAAGGGATGGCCTTCCTTCTGATTGTGCAACCCTGTGCTGAGAAAACCTCTGCTTGCCCGTGGGAAGAGTGATGCCACACCAAGCAGAAGGTCCCATGTTTCACTTTCTCATCTTGAAAATCAAGACCCAATTGCTCACTGCTGTGTACCTTTCTCAGACGCTGATATGGATCTTGAATTGAGGTCTCTGGAGGCATCGTGATTTTCCATAAAAACATAGACTTCCCCCCTAAATCATTGGTCAAGAAAAGTACTTCTCAAGGAGGGCAGTGAGGCCATCTATCACTGTTTCCCCGGGATAGCCAAGGGGAGGAACAGTCCTCGGGGAGCAGTTCATTGAAAAGTTTGCTCTAGAGCTACAATCAAAATGGACTAAGCTGTTCTAAGAGGCTCTTCAGTCCCTGGTGTGTATGGCTTAACATAAAACATAATGTATAGAAACGGAAGAGGAAGTTTGTTTTCTAAGATCTGTGTCTTTGAAAAGCTCTATTTTATGATATGTTTTTTATATTTCTGTAACTCTTCAGAATTTAGAAGTGTGGAAGGCATTCAGTCATTGCTGCAGTTTAAAGCACACACTTTTTACCATAGCAAGCTCTCTCTGCAGCCAGTTACGTCCCTCACCTACCCGCTCTCAGGCTGAGTGCCCACTAAATCCACTTCTGTAACCGACTAAAGACAGAACAGCATGGAAGCTGTTAGGGGGATCTGCAGGGATGGAAAAATGGGTCAAGTCCAAGCTAAATGCATGGCAGACTGGTGTGCACAGAGGTATTTCCAAGAGAGGATACCACTACCAAACTCTGTAGCAAGTCCGCGAATACCAGCACAAGCAAGATTCTGCCTGAGAAAAGCTGACTCTGACTGTCCACAAGTTATTGCTGTTACCCCTGCCGTGATGTTGGCCGTCTTCCTTAATGTGTCTTCGTGGCTCTCCTCTCTCCTCTACAACTAGAGGTGATACTGATCCAGCCCCAGTGGATCATAATGGATATTAAATTAGTTTAGATGTTTTAAGTGTTCACAACAGTCCTGACTCAGACTGTGGCTTGTCCAGCAAGCCTTTGCAGAGGACTCTGCAACCCTGTGCTGAGAAAACATCAGCTTGCCCGTGAGAAGATGTCATGCCCAGTAGAAGGCCCCATATTTCACTTTCTCATCTTAGAAATAAAGACCCATTTGCTCACTGATGGGTACTTGTCTTAGATGCTAACATGGATCCTGAGATGAGGTCTTTGGAGTTTCTGTCTGTCCAGTGCCAGTAAAACATTGCAGCTTAGACCCACCCTGCCTAGGCACAGGCATTGCCGTGGGGGTCTGTGCAGGGGGAACCTTTGGGAGCACTGAGGAAACATGTCTGACTATGGGGAGAGGTATGAACTAGTAAGGTTGGAACTGTTTAAGGCAAACTGGAAGACCTTGCTAAATGGACCACAGGTCACCAGCATTTAAAAACTAGTGTCACATTTTATTAAAGTATTTAGAAGATGAATATCAGATTTAAACAACAACAACAACAAAAAGTGTAAATGACACCATTTCCAAATCTAGACTACTTAGGTCTTTCTTTTATTTTTTGACACTGTTTTTTTAAACAAGTAATTGAAAACTTGTTTTTTTACTAAGTAAATTCTTACAATTAATTTTTGAAAAGGATATAAACATGATGGTACCAGATTTGTGGGGAAAAACCTCACATTCATATTTGTAAAGAATTAAACTTATTTTCTGCAATGAATAATTCAGTAAGTTAAAAAAAAAAATAAAGTAAGACTTCACTGGATACTAAAATCCAAGCAGGGACCAAGCATCATCTGCATGAAACGATTTTCTCACTTCGGGAAATCAGGAAAAGGACCGTGATTGTGAGAACAATAGGACGGCAAAATCTTACTGGGGGAGGCAGTCCGCTCCCTCCAGGAGGCAGCAGCGCCTCTGAGACCCAACCGAGCTGCTGGAATGTAGCGCACTGGTTCCGCAGACAGGTTACTGGACTGCAGAAGTCATCTTCCAAGGACAAGGACCCGGGTCTGTACCCAGGTGACAGCTACCAGCTCATCCCGATGTCATACCATGCATTCCCTTTCTTCCGGGACTGAGTGTGTGAGGGGAAAGCGAGGAACCACGAAGAAACTTCCTTCTCTAAGATTCACAGAGATGGCCTTGGGTGAGGCTCATACCGAGTACATAAAGACCCCAGCATGGACAGGTGCAAGGGTCACCTGGCTCAGCATCTAGCAAGGCCCCGTAGGCTGAGGACTGATCAGTGCGGCCATCTTCCAGCATGTCACTTAGCTGGGGGACAAAATTCCTACCATGTGGAAAAATTTGGTTCCTTAAAAAGGTACTGATGTTAATCAGGGTCATTTCAATTACAAAATGGGAACAGCTTTAATATTAAGAGGATTCCAGAGGCTGGGGGATGCACCTTGGTGACAGGGTGCATGTCTACCGTGAAAAGGGCTCTGGGTTTGATCTCCAGCGTCACCAAAAATGAAAGAAAGAAGGAAAAAAAGAAAGAGAAAGAGAGAAGAAAGAAAGAAAGAAAGAAGGAAGGAAGGAAGGAAGGAAGAGACCCCTTGGTTATTGTGTGTGTCATCTTACACAAAGGTAAGATTGTATCATTATTTTATTCAGTAATTTGCCCAGCAGCCAGGACATTGTCATTATGAGTCATCAATGTGGAGAGAAGATTTTTTCACTTATGAATCATTCCAAGGATTAAATGGGATAATATCAGAAAACTCACCGGCACTATCCATGGTACAAGATGAGGGTTCATCAAAGGCTTTTCTGAAGACACCCTAACATTTGAGTATTGTACCTTTCATTAATAACTTTCTCCCAATAGTTAGCATGTCAAATAATGGCTGGTCCACCACAGACAAGAGAAATATAGACGTATTAAACCTGATCTGTTAGCATTCTATGGTCCTCATTATATTACAAATCTGTGACTAGACATGTCAATAATGCTACTTGCTAATTCATTCCAGAAGGAAGCCATGGCTCTTTAGGCTTTAATCTGCGGCCCAAGTCTTAATGGCCAGCAATTCTGTCGATGTGATGCTCCAATGGGCTTTTAGGTCTTCAGAAATCACGGCCATCTTCCATTGGCTGCCCTTTAATCCACCTTTGAGCTGGCTCCCATTTCATTATTAGCACTTCCAGCTTAAGTGAGTTTGGAAAATTACATATTGACAAAGAAAATGTATATTTTACCATCTAAATGCTTTTATGCAAATGAGATTAGATTTCAGATTTCATTCAAGGGGGTTTTTTAAACAGAAGGCGTGATCTTAGTTTTCATTCCAGGCGGTGGACAAGAAGACTTGGGAGAGGTAAGAGGGAGTAGCAGGCCTGTCATTAGAAGCCCCTGTGCACCACAGGAACCTAGCAACTAAGAACAATGGACGGGTGCAACCATGGATGCACCGGCGCTGCTCGGCTCTGATTTTTTTTTTAATATTTATTTATTTATTATGTATACAATGTTCTGTCTCTGTGTGTGAAGTAATAAGAGCGGCGGGGCTGCGTCCCCAGCACCCCGGCTGACTGCTCAGCTAGCTTATGCCCCGAAATAACAACACACAAACTGTATTCATTTAAACACTGCCTGGCCCATTCTCTTCTAGGCTAATTCTCACATATTAATTTAGCCCATTTATAATCATCTGTGTGTAGCACCCCAAGGTGCGCTTACCAGGGAGATTCTAGCCTAGTCCATCCTGGGTCGGAGCTTCATCCCGGGAGCGGGGCATGGCGTCTCTCTCTGAGGCATCTGCTCCTGAGAGAGCTGTGGAGTTTCTCAGCTCACTTCCTCTTCCTCCCAGCATTTTGTTCTGTTTACTCCTCCCACCTATCCTCTAACCAATAAAATGGGCCAGGGCAGTTCCTTTATTAGCCAATGACCTTCCTCCATCATGTGTGTATGCTTGTAGGCCAGAAGAGGGCACCAGACCCCATTACAGATGATTGTGAGCCACCATGTGGTTGCTGGGAATTGAATTCAGGACCTTTGGAAGAGCAGGCAATGCTCTTAACCTCCAGGCAATGCTCTTAACCTCTGAACCATCTCTCCAGCCCTCGGCTCTGATTTTGAGGGATGCTGAAATATTGGCCTCAATGAGATGAAAATTCTCCCCATCCCCCAAGAAGAAAACCATTCATTTCAGGTAAATTGCGGTTAGGTCTTTTCTACTTTAGCTAAATAACGTTATTCAAAGAGAGGTCAGCAAGGCCTCAAGATAACGCACTTCCCATAACATTAGATTTCCTCTGTTTCCTCAGAATCTGGCCTGTCATCAGCTATGATCTAGTGTCAGAACACAGGGCTCTCTGTGGACTCCAAACCTCCCTTGACTTCTGCTCTGGCGTGTGAATGCATGTCTTCCTCATTTCTGACTGTCTTTGTTACGGTTTCTATTGCTGTAAGCAGACACCATGATCATGGCAACTCTTATAAAGGAAAACATTTAACTGAGGTGGCAGTGTACAGTTTCAAAAGTTTAGTCCATCACGGCAGGGAGTGTGGCAGCATGCACTCGGACATGGTACTGGTTACATCTTGATCAGAAGGCAACAGGAAGTGAACTGTCTCCCTGCATGCTTGATCATATATGAGACCTCAAAAGTCCACCTCCACAGTGACACTCTTCCTTCAACACTACCACATGTACTTTGACAAGGCCAGACCCCTCAACTAGTGCCACCCCTTTGGGGGTCGTTGTCCTTCAAGCCACCACACTCCGAGAGACCCCCTGGAAGCACCTCACCTCTGATGTGCCCTAGGCTTGCTGCACACCGTTATCCCTGGTCATTTGCTTCCATTTAATTCACATTTGCTCCCCTCACCTATAATCTAATTGTATGAAACGCTTGTCATTTGTGTATTTGCTGAAACGCCTTCTAGATACACTGTCTTCTTAAATATTTTCAATCCGCAGCTCTTTGCTATACATATTTTAAATATTTCCTTACCTCTGGTTTTGTTTTGATTATTGAGGAAATGAATTATTAACTTTAAAGACAAGGAAACTGTGCTATCGAGAAAGGAAATGACAGAGCTTTAAATATGAATCATCAAACTACACATGGCAGAAGAAAGTCCTTTCCCAGCCGCAGCTTCAGGATGCAGTTTGTCAACATACACCAGCCTGCTCGAGTGAATTCCACTGAGGAGAAGAAAGGCCCAGCTACAGCTTCTGACCCTCACCTCAGTTTCTCCTCTACCCTGTGAATACCTGCTTTTTAAAGATAGATTGCCTTTGTTTTGTTTTGTTTGTTTTTGCTTTTGGTTTTTCGAGACAGGGTTTCTCTGTAGCTTTTGAAGCCTGTCCTGGAACTAGCTCTTGTAGACCAGGCTGGCCTCGAACTCACAAAGATCCGCCTACCTCTGCTTCTAGAGTGTTGGGATTAAAGGTGTGCGCCACCACCGCCCAAAAGATTGCCTTTTTAACAGGTGGAGTCTTGCTTTCTGTGGCCAGGCTCTTTCTGCCTTGACCTCCCGAGTGCGGATTACAGGCGCATGTCCCCAGGCCCAGGTGTGTTCCCCTGCTGGTGTGTCTGTATGCCGCGCTAGAGGGAGCTCTTTCCAGATGTTCCCACCCTGCTCCTCTTTACAGGGATTAGCGCAGATCCTCAGCAAATGCTCCCTGAATAAAGAAATAAGAGCGTGTTGTTCAGAGACAAGCAGCCTGTGAGAGACCAGTGGGGTGACCAGGCCATGGCAGCTCACGCACAGCTGTCTTTATGGAGATTCTCTGTGAGGAGTAAGGAAGCGGCAGGACCCGGCACACACTGACATGAGCATGCAGTCCTCAATAGGAGCAGGAAATGTCAGCGCTAAAAGAGGAAGTGAACGAATCAGTGCACAAGATAACATACCTAAGCACCCCTGTAGAGGGTGGTGCCACAACGGAGAATGAGCATGGCGGCTGGGCATCATCTCCATCTGCCACCACCCACATCACCACAGCCAAGATGGCGCTAGGTCTCTTAAGGCAGCAATGCTAGGGCCCTGCCTTTCTCCCACTTACGAGCAGAGCTACGGCTTGGGGAACCAGATGGACCTAGCGAGTTTCCATTTTGTAGGGTCTTACTAACTTTTAAAGGCTCACTTCCACAGTCCGAATGACTGCTTCTTTCTCAGGCGCAGCCAGTGTCTGATGGAAAAGAGAGGGGAGAGGAAAGCTAGCACCCAGACCCAGAAGCAACAGTGGGATTGTTTTTAGCTTCAAACTACAAATATTTGCACATCTGTGGCATCAACAATTCTGTAAAACACACAATGCTGTAACCAAGAAAACAAACCTTGCATTAGCCCACCACCCACAGAGCTAACTGCCTGCCTGGACTTTAAATGAATTGCATACCCACATTGTAAAATGCAGCAGGGAGAAGAACCCGGAGTGAGAGGTGAGGATGAAAGCTTTGTCTCCCGTAAAGTAAATGTACCAACTGAGCAAGCAAACAAACACGGGAAGCAAGGAAAAACAAAATCAAAACAAGAACAAAACCTAACAGAAGTGACAAGCATCACCACAAATAGAAAAGACACACAAGACAGGAAATGCTTCTGGGAGGAGAAAAGACAGCGATCAGATCAGTCTGGTTCCAGGGATGACAATGGAATGCTTAGTGGCAGAGGGAGAGCTCCAAGGAGGAACAAAGACACCCAGAGGGCAGAGCAGAGAGCAGGTACAAGCAAGGAAAGGAGAGAAAAGCACAGGCCAAGAAGCAGCAGCAGAGAGGAGGCAGAGTCTGGCTGCAAAAAGTGCGTCGGTGTGGTGCTGGAAAGAGTATGCGGCTCAGCAAAGCTCCAGCATTCTCCTTGGTCAGATTCTGAGCTGCCATGCTGTGACATGCTCCCTTGCCATCCCTTCCCACTATGATGGGCTGAGTCCTCTGAAACAATGAGCAAAATACAATTTTCCCCTCAAGTTCTTTCTGGCACATATTTTGCTGTCAGAAATGATAAAGGGATATAGGATGGTCATTCTCAATTGACAAAACTTCAAGCCACCAAGGTGCCATTTATTAGGCAAGTAGAGAAACACAATAGGACCACGAAGAAACGAGGAGCTATCAAATCATGGACAGACATGGAGGAATCTTACATGCATATATTTCAAGTGAAAGATTGTAATAGGAAAATCCTGAATATTATCTCATTCCACTTCCCTGACAGCTAAAAAATGACAAAGCCACAGAAACTTCTAATGGATCAGTAGTGGCTAAAATCAAGGAGAGAGAAGGACCACAGAGATCCGTACTGGAAGTGCCATGTGCTAGAATTGAGAGGAGGTTGCTGCAGGTTTGTCCAAACCTAAAGAGTGAACAATTCCAGAATGAACCTAATATAAATGACAGCCTGGGTGAACCTGGCATATCAGCACAGGCTCAGCCACTGTAATCAATGCAAGAGTACATCAGGGGCCAGGTACCGCCTGAGAGGAGCTCCTGTAAGCACAGCCCGGGAGAAGGAGCACGTGTGAGTGTGAGCACAGCCCGGGAGGAGGAGCACGTGCACAGCCCGGGAGAAGGAACACGTATAAGCACAGCCCGGGAGGAGGAGCACGTGTGAGTGTGAGCACAGCCCGGGAGAAGGAGCACGTGTAAGCACTGCCCGGGAGGAGGAGCACGTGCACAGCCCGGGAGAAGGAACACGTATAAGCACAGCCCGGGAGGAGGAGCACGTGTGAGTGTGAGCACAGCCCGGGAGAAGGAGCACGTGTAAGCACAGCCCGGGAGGAGGAGCACGTGTGAGCACAGCCCGGGAAGAGGAGCACGTGTGAGCACAGCCCGGGAGAAGGAGCACGTGTGAGCACAGCCCGGGAAGAGGAGCACGTGTGAGCACAGCCCGGGAAGAGGAACACGTGTGAGCACAGCCCGGGAAGAGGAGCACGTGTGAGCACAGCCTGGGAAGAGGAGCACGTGTGAGCACAGCCTGGGAAGAGGAGCACGTGTGAGCACAGCCCGGGAGGAGGAGCTAGTGTGAGCACAGCCAGGGAGGAGGAGCTAGTGTGAGCACAGCCAGGGAGGAGGAGCACGTGTGAGCACAGCCCGGGAGGAGGAGCACGTGTGAGCACAGCCCGGGAGGAGGAGCACGTGTGAGCACAGCCCGGGAGGAGGAGCACGTGTGAGCACAGCCCGGGAGGAGGAGCACGTGTGAGCACAGCCCGGGAGAAGGAGCACATGTGAGCACAGCCAGGGAGGAGGAGCACGTGTGAGAGTGAGCACAGCCCGGGAGGAGGAACACGTGGGAGTGTGAGCACAGCCCGGGAGGAGGAACACGTGGGAGTGTGAGCACAGCCCGGGAGGAGGAGCTCGTGTGAGTACAGCCCGGGAGGAGCAGCACGTGTGAGTGTGAGCACAGCCCGGGAGGAGGAGCTCGTGTGAGCACAGCTCGGGAGGAGGAGCACGTGTGAGTGTGAGCACAGCCCGGGAGGAGGAGCTCGTGTGAGTGTGAGCACAGCCCGGGAGGAGGAGCACGTGTGAGCACAGCCCGGGAGGAGCAGCACGTGTGAGTGTGAGCACAGCCCGGGAAGAGGAGCACGTGTGAGCACAGCCCGGGAGAAGGAGCACGTGTGAGCACAGCCCGGGAGGAGGAGCTCGTGTGAGCACAGCCCGGGAGAAGGAGCACGTGTGAGTGTGAGCACAGCCCGGGAGGAGCAGCACGTGTGAGTGTGAGCACAGCCCGGGAAGAGGAGCACGTGTGAGCACAGCCCGGGAGAAGGAGCACGTGTGAGCACAGCCCGGGAGGAGCACAGCCCGGGAAGAGGAGCACGTGTGAGCACAGCCCGGGAGGAGGAGCACGTGCGAGTGTGAGCACAGCTCGGGAGGAGGAGCTCGTGTGAGTGTGAGCACAGCCCGGGAGGAGGAGCACGTGTGAGCACAGCCTGGGAGGAGGAGCTCGTGTGAGCACAGCCCGGGAGGAGGAGCATGTGCACAGCCCGGGAGGAGGAGCACGTGTGAGCACAGCCCGGGAGGAGGAGCTCGTGAGTGTGAGCACTGCCCGGGAGGAGGAGCACGTGTGAGCACAGCCCGGGAGGAGGAGCACGTGTGAGTGTGAGCACAGCCCGGGAGGAGGAGCACGTGTGAGTGTGAGCACAGCCCGGGAGGAGGAGCACGTGTGAGCACAGCCCGGGAGGAGGAGCTCGTGTGAACATAGCCCGGGAAGAGGAGCTCGTGTGAGCACAGCCCGGGAGGAGGAGCTCGTGTGAGCACAGCCCGGGAGGAGGAGCACGTGCACAGCCCGGGAGGAGGAGCACGTGTGAGCACAGCCCGGGAGGAGGAGCTCGTGAGTGTGAGCACTGCCCGGGAGGAGGAGCACGTGTGAGCACAGCCCGGGAGGAGGAGCTCGTGTGAGTACTGCCCGGGAGGAGGAGCACGTGTGAGTGTGAGCACAGCCCGGGAGGAGGAGCACGTGTGAGCACAGCCCGGGAGGAGGAGCTCGTGAGTGTGAGCACTGCCCGGGAAGAGGAGCACGTGTGAGCACAGCCCGGGAGGAGGAGCTCGTGTGAGTACTGCCCGGGAGGAGGAGCACGTGTGAGCACAGCCCGGGGGGAGGAGCTCGTGTGAGTATGAGCACTGCCCGGGAGGAGGAGCACGTGTGAGCACAGCCCGGGAGGAGGAGCACGTGCATAGCCCGGGAGGAGGAGCACGTGCACAACCAGGGAGGGGGAGCACATGTGAGCACAACCTGGGAAGAGGAGCACATTTGAGGCACAGCCCGGGAGGAGGAGCACGTGTGAGCACAGCCCGGGAGGAGGAGCACGTGCACAGCCCGGGAGGGGGAGCACGTGTGAGTGTAAGCACATCCTGGAAGGAGTAGCTCATGTGAGCAAGCACTGGAGGCACAGCAAGTGTAAGCACAGCCCTAGAAGAGGAGCATATGTAAGTGTGAGCACAGCCTAGGAAGCAGAGCACATATGAGCACAGCCTAGGAAGAGGAGCTCATGTGAGCACAGCCCAGGAGAAGGAGCATATGTGAGCACAGTCCAGGAGGTGGAGCACATGGGAACACAGGAAAGTCATGCAATTCTTCTTTATCATATGATGAATTTTGAGGTGTATCTTGAAAATCTTTAAAATATAAACGTAGACCCCCTAATAAACAGATAAGCAAAAGATGCTACAGATGGGTCAGCTTTTTATTCTATTCCTATGTCCTGTTTAATTTGCAGCTCTCTCTGCATAGATGAAAATGTGGCAATAGATTTCCATGAAAAAATCGATTAAATGGAAAATTGTGTGATGTCTTTGAGAAAGTAAACCAGAAAAACAGAGAGACAGACAGGGGGAGAACCTGTGATAAATCTGTCTCTATATTAAGAGCTTAAAAAAAAAATCAGTTGAATTTGCCAGGAATTTCAAATTATTTCTTAACTGAAATTTAATTTTTATTTTAATTGCATCTATACAGCCTTCAATTTGTTTTAAAAAGAATCACCCAAATGTTGCATCTGGAGCTCTTCACATCCACTGCAATAGGAGAGAAAAAGCTTTGCGCCTGTGAACAGTCACGAGCCCCGGCGACCCAGGTTAGGGGCGGGGGATACTAACAGTCGGTGTTCACTGGCTTTTATTTCTGGACTCCGAGTAGCAGTAGCGTGAGCTATAGAAATAAGGCGAGGCCAGGTCCATCCTAAGGGGGGACTGAGCAGCATCTGCCAGCGGCATGAGAGGAGCTGTCAGGACTGATCCCGATCCCTGCTAGTCTGTCCTTGCTCATGAAGTCCCTGCTAAAGTGACATTTCCCTCAAGGAAGAGGCCTTTGAGTTCAGGGCAGAGGGGACAGTGCCTGATTCTGCCAAGCGGTTTTACAAGACCCCTATAAGGAAGAAGCTTAGAAAACATTACTTCTCGGTATAACCGCAGCTTCAGGCACATTCCAGGAATCGCAAGAAGGCTTTGATTATTGCTTCCCAGTGTTTGCAAAACTGGCATTCACACAGGTAATGTTTGTTGAGACCTGGTGCACACTGTGTACTCTGCAGAGCAGGGTGGAGGTGGCCAGCCAGAACCAGATGTAAAATAGACAGCTCACCAAGTCTGTACAGGGTCGGGCAACACAGCACGAAAAATGAACGCTTGAGGAAGAAAGATAAACGGGGCTGCTAGAGACAGCTGCGTGAGAGAGGTGGACAGGAAGAGCCTTCCTGCAGGGAAATGAGGCCAGGGTAGATACTGTGTCTCCAGCTTCCCTGTCAAGGCTGGAGGTGACATTCCCGTATTCACTTTGGGGAGGAAAGCCTCTTCCGGTGCTTCTCTCAGCACAGAATTCTCAGTCAGGTCCGGCCCAGGCAGTCATCCCATTCATCAGAAGACCAACGTTTCACAAAACCGAGTCTCACCTTGCAAGCCTTCTACTAGAGACAGACCCCGACTTCACTAATGCCCCCACCACATGACTGCAAGCAAACTAGAGCCCATTTATATGGAGGCAGAAATGCTGCCAGGCTTAATTAGAGGCCATTGTCACACTTTCATTAGCTATTAACATTATGCAAAGATAAACTAATACAAAATGAGTTCTTCCATTGTGACATAATTGTAATTTTAATGGCTACACTATGACCATTAAGAACTCGGTACATATTTTCAATTTTCCCATTAGTGGGCAGTTACTTATAAGGTTTCCTATTATGATCTGTCCACAGAGACCAAGTTATTAATGCCCCCATTTCCTATGACGAAAATCGCAGCGACACGGCGTGCACACGGCGTGCACAAGAGAAGGACGACAACGCCGCAGTTTGCGCCTGAGGAGGTTGCAAGACGGAGAACGCGCAAGATGTGAACGTTCTTATGAGAAATTCTGATTTATAACGTTTCCTCAAATCTATTCTCCCTCATTTTTTTTTCTCCTTTGTGGCCCTAAGTCCTCAACTTTTTCCTAACACAGTTCCCACGGTATAAAATATTCAGTAGCCTGCGCTTTGATATATGTCTTAAAGAGTTTTCACCATGCCGAGAATTAAATTAAAACCCCACAAAGCCATTTCTGGGAATTTTTTGGAATGGCTCAATTTCAGGGTTGTGTTAGAAGAAGCAAAACGCTGATGGACAGTGACTAGTCTGTCAAGATGGTGAAGGGTAAGAAGAACTTCAAGTAAAGGGCAACAGTGGCAGCGGGGGCAAGAACTGCTAAGACTCTCCACAGGTGATAACTGATATGGATCCCACCAAAAGCAATGAGCAGCATCTCTGAAGCAGCAGGCCCCCTCCATGGTCTCTGAGTAAAGAATCGTACTGTTTGTGTTTGGGAGACACACCAGAGGTTTATGAGTCCAGCCCGATGGTACGCCGCCTTCGCGAGCTGTATGACATCATTGTGAGGTCTGCTGTGGCCCCATGGACTGGTGTCTGTCTCCAGAAAATGGGGTAACATATCAGTTAATTTTCTATTGTTGTGACAGTACGCCATGACTAAAAACAAGCTTTGGGAGGGTTTATTTTTTGCTTACAGTTCCAGAAGGATAGCGCCCACTGGTGGTGGGAAGGCACAGAGAGCAGCAGAAGCAGGAAGTAGCTGATCACACTTCCATCCACACACAGGAAGCAGAGAGAGAGCAGGACTGAGGAAGACGACACAAACGCCCAGGGCCTGTCCTCAGAACTTCCTTCAGAAAATCTATGCCTCCTAAAAGTTCCATCACATCTACAACCAGTGCCCCTAGCAGAACCTTCAGACATGAGCCTTTGGTGACGCTTCTGACTGAAACCACCACAGGCTATATGCCTGGTACCTTGTACTCTTCAAGGTTTCTGGGAGAAATTAAAGAACTGGAAAGGCTTAAATTCAAGTTTTCAAAAGGGCGTATCTTATCTACCCTATGGCCAACTGCCATAGTTAGCTCTGGAATAGGGTTTATCTGGCATATACGTCCCAATAACAGTTAATCATTGAGGGAAGCCAGCGTAGAAACTCAAACAGAGCAGAGACAGGAACTATAAAGGCATGCTGCTTATGGCTTGCTCTCATGGCTTGCTCAGGCTGTCTTCACACTTGTCCAGAGGTGGCACATCTCATAATGGGCTGGACCTTTCCTATCAACTATTAATCCGCAGGCCAATCTGATGGAGGCAATTGCTCCTTTGGGGTTCCCTTTCCCAGATAATCTAGTTTGTGTCAAGTTGACAGAAAATTAACCACGCACACTTCTATTTTTAAATGGCTAGTGTCTTTCCCTGAGGAAAACCACCAAGCCCTCTATAAATATGCTGTGAAATTATTTGATAATATAATTTAAAGCTTTTGTTCTTCCATCCCGGAACAGCAAATTCAAGGATCCTTGCACACAATAGGTCACTGCGTCTCAGAAATTGATATATAAGGCACACCACAGAAGCCCAGGATCTAGTTTCTGAGATTGTCTAAGCTGAGGAAGCGGGATATCCTTCACAAGAAAGCAGGGAACACACTGAGAAACACTGTGCGGGTGGGGTGTCAACTCAGTTCTGGGGAGCCACAGCAGCCAGCAAGCATGGTACCAGTCTGGCATTCAGAGGAGCCAGGGAGGGAAGCCTCACAAAAATGCAGGGAATCTTGGGAAATTTACTAAATTTGCCTTAATCTTAGGTTTTCTTGCCCACAAAATAAATGTGCTGGACTCTATTTTAGCTCCCCCTGCCACCTCCCTTTCTCCTCGCCCACTAGAGTTGTTAATGGAGAGTCTTGAGTTATATATGAATTCTCGGGAAGTTTTGCAGGAATCTTTTTTTTTCTTTCTCAATACAGAACCTCACTGAAACATTTGCTTTCCAGGTTTTTTAACAAAACTATCATTTCCATGTATGTTCCCTGGTTACCAGAATTTCTGATAGCAATTAGATTTGTGTCAGATGCATGGAAACAGAAACAAATTAAATGCTGATTAACAGATATGTCATGTCTCACAGACTGCACCTTTCAAAGCATAAATGTCACCATGGTAAATTCTCCCAAGGCATGCCAGAGGGGTGAGGTTAGAGACCATCTCTACTCCAGTCCTAAGAGACCCTGGTCCTTATGTTAATGAGTCAGCATCCGCCAAAGCCTCACGTTCCTGCTAAACACCTGGGTGATGCTGTGTATGGAGTGCGCTGAGAAGGGGCAGCATCAAGTGCTGCTGGAAAAAAGTCTCACATGGTAGACTGGTAAGAGCAAATTCTAACATGTCACACTGTAGTGACAGGGAAAATGGAGTTCAGTACACGGGTTACAGAGAGGGTGGTGAAGGGTGTTGCCAGGGAAGGTTCTCTGACAAGATGACATTTGAATCAACACCCAAGAGAAATGAAGGAGAAAAATCCTGTCACTACCTGGAGGTACTCTGGACATATTGAATTATGGAGACTATGCTTTTTAAAATAGGAACATGTGCATTATCATAAGCTAATGTATTTATGAGCTCATATTCTGGGCAGACTCCAGACTTTAGAAGTACACAGTCTTGATTTCCTAACAGGTCTGTGGGGAATTCAGATGCAATCCCCAGCCCATGGATTGTCCATCAGTGAGGCAGAGCCTGGACTTTGGCATAAGACTTATTTTCCCCCCTAGAACACATCTGGGTTCACTGCACAGTCTCGAGGTCAGCATTGCTTTAACTCACACCGGGATGTGCGTGGTCTTGGCTGGGTTTCTGGGCTGCTTTCATTTCCTACCTACTGACTTCCTGATGAGTGTGTTATTTATAAATATTAAAAACAAAGAGGTGAGACTAGATGCATAGAGCCTGCCAACACATGCCAGAGCCTCTAGAGATCCTGGTAAGGGCAGAGAATATGTCTCAAACATCAGCAGCTCCTCTTCATCTGGACATGGTCTGACACTCACTTATCACCCACGGAACGTGTACTCAGAAGATGTTTGCAATCGGCATGGGCGAAGCTACTCTCAGAGTTGCCTATCTCACACCCAGATGCCCCTCCTAAGTGGGGGGGGAGCTCAGTAGGAGCATGTGTGGGTGAGGGAGCCTGGGCATGTCAGTGAACAGGATGTTTTCTATCTCTGATGAGAAGTCACGCAGCTGCCTCAGCTCCTAGCAGACACTGTGATTTGGTGTATATTCTTGAATGCTTCCTTTGCACAGACCCTTTATAGGAAGCAGACTTAAGAAAGGAAGTCACATCTGATCACCGAACCTCACTCACACTACTAAGTCATGCTTCTAGTGTGTGACTTCTGAACATGTGGATGAGCTGACAACAAAATGAACTGCTCCAAAGAAGGCAGAATTGCTCATCATCCCGCTCACTATAATTTACATGGCTTGACGGGATGAGATGGTTATTTTCGTCGTGGTGATGTGCAAAATCATAAAACGGGGTGTATTTTGGGAACACCTAATTAACTCCTTAGCTCCAGGGAGGTTTCAGCTACGGCTCTGAGCCATGAGAGGAGCAGAGGTGTGCACCTCGAGCCTTAGTAACCGCAAAGAGACGTCCAAAGACTTGAAAGGAGACCGCTGGCAGAAAGTGGGGTTGGGGTGAGGGGGGTGGGGGGGGTGAACACGGTGCTGCCTTTCGAGATGTCTTTTACATCGCATTACAAGGGATGATTTTACAGCTGAGGGTTATTAATCATTAAGATTACAGACAAGGACACAAAAAGTCCATCTCTCTATTCACGGTTCTTTTTTTTTAAATAACAAACATTAACTAATATTGATCAAGCGGTTTGACACGAAACTTTGCCGCAGCCTATAATCAGTAACCGAAGTGAGAGCCACGTTTCCCACACAACTGCCAGAACCTTGCGTCACACTTATAAATAATGGCCCGCTCCTACAAAGCACCATCTGCTTAATGGAGAAAAACGCTCGTCATAATTAGGAAATTCTTCTTATTATTTAATATTCATTGAACACCCACAATGTGCTTGGCAGCAAAAACACCAGAAGCTCTCTGCCCACCAAGCACCCACCTGCTAAGGAAGTAGGGTGTGCCAGTTTTACGGCACTTTCCGCTGGTCTCATACTTTATGTATTTCTTTCCAGGTGACCGAGTGGCAAACGGTTTGCTCCTTGGAGATCTCTCCCACTAATCCAGGTGGGGTGGTCATGAGGAGTCAGGATGAAAGCAAAGAGAAGAAAAAGGGCAGACCCATCACAACACCCATGGAGAACAAACAAGAAAATGTGAGCCACTGATGCAAGAGAAATGGATGCGCCCTTAAGTAAAACTGATGGTGTTACAGCCTGGCAGACCAGGGCTTAGAAACACAGAGAACATGGCGTAGATAGTGTCAGCAGTCCAAGTGACAAAACCTAGGATCACAGGAGAGATGAACCTCAGGCATGCCTCTGGGGGATTATCTTGTTTGCACTAATTGAGGGAGGAGGACCTCACACTGTGGGTGGCACCAGCTCCCAGCTGGGACTCCGGACTGTACAAAGTGGAAAAAACCAGGCAAGCACTAGCCTGTGACAGTCATTGCTTTTTTTCCCTTCCAACTGTGGCTGTAATGTGACCAGAGACTTCACGTTCCTGTAGCCATTCTGGACTATCGCTTGAACTGTGACCTAAAATAAAGCTGCCTTTTGCAGAAGGATTTTATCATAGCAACAGAGAAAAACTAAGATAACCATGTGCTGGAGAACTGGCCTGGGAACTGGGGCCATGCCTCATGCGCTTCTTTGGGGAGCTCATGTGTGCTCTTCTGCAATGAACGGTTAGGCTGGGACAGTAATATGCGACAGTAAGTGCAGAACAGTAATATGAACAACTTGGTTCATAAAGAGTTCATGGGCAGAGAGCTATTCCCAACAAGAACTTCCTTAATAGGCCTGTCAGCCTTTCTGGAAAATCTCCACTATTATCCCCTCATATCTCTAATCAGTGCAAACTCAAGAAAATCCCACATGTTCAATATTCAACTATGTGGAGAAGCATTCTGGGAACGCTAAATGACCTGTTCACAACAGGAGATAGCATGGCACATGCAACTGAGCCTTTGTATGATTTATCCAGTATGGTTTTTATTTTAATGAAAACTGTTTTTAGTCTACTTATTGAATATTTAATATACAGATTTTTCCCTGACCCTATGTTAGTGTTTTTAAGTTTTGGTGTGGTTTTTTTGAGACAGTGTTTCTCTGTGTAACAGCCATGGCCGCCCTGGAACTCACTTTATAGACTAGGCTGGCCACGAACTCAGAGATCCACCTACCTCTGCCTCCTAAGTGCTAGGATAAAAGGTGTACACCATCACTGCCCAACTCAGACCCTAAATTTTAACCAGTTCATAGTTTCTAGAAGAAGTTGCCCATCTTTGCATCACTGTCTTGCTTTTTTAAGCTTTAAAAATGTTGTTCATTGACTCCATAAGGAAAAATATGACACATAGAAAATATGCTGGGCTTTGCTGACAGCACTGGAAGGGCCCTCCTCATCCACTTGGGCGAATCAGACAATGAAGTGCTATTTGGTATCTTAAATTCATAGATATACTTCAAGTATCCTTAATATGGATAATTAAAGCAACAGAGAAACCACACACAGAGACAGGTAAGGCCGTGACGGTCACCTCTATGGAATGGTGCCCAACTGAACTTCAAAGAGACACAATGTGACAGAAACGCAGGACAGAGAGACAGCGATGAGCTCAGGCAATTGTTAGGGAAATAAACACTTAAAGAGCAAACCTGGGAAGCAACAGTAGCCTAAGCGCACACTCACGGTTGGCGCTTCGCTAGGAGCCGGGACAGGGTGATTAGTCTATCCAGAATGATGGAGTGCCGCGCCCTTCCGCGCTAATGAACAGCAGCGTCTGGCAGGACTGCAGAGGGGCGAGAGCTTGAGACAGTGGCAAAGAAAACGCAGTGCTGCAGGGATATTCATTCCCGAGCTGAGGATCTCCCTCCACGAAACTATCACTGAAACGAATTCAAGACACTCAGAACACAACACCAATGAAAGGGGCAAAATGTAGCCAAAATAATTAAATGTGGCTTGATCCTTCTCTGACACAGACCCTCTCAGTGTGGATCTAGGCCGTGCACAGCACTGCCTGGCCGTTTCCTAGAAATGCAGAGCGTCTGAGTTGAGGTGTAGCCCAGAAATGCCAAGTAGGGTACTCTAGCAGAAACCCAGCAGAGAGAGAGGGGGCGGGGAGAACAGCTCTCCAGGTGACCCTTATGGAAGCTGCAGGCCTGAGTCCACGGTTCTCCAGGTAAGAAAGAGAGCTATGCTGTTCTCACTGGATAGCTGGTCAACTAAGCCCATCTAGCCAATTACATTTCGACTATAAGACCATACACTAAAGAATGGAAAGCGATCCCAGTATTTCCAAACAGGCGGTCTCTGCTGTGAGAACACAATGCTCTATGCATGTGTTTGCTGCTCTTCCTGAAAGGCCGCAAACTCTTGCTTTGCTGTCCAGCTACTTTGAAGGACCCTGATAAACAATTTTTACAAAACCACCTAAATCTCTTCATGTTTGTGCATCTCTAGGTCATTCACCAGCAAAAAGAAAATTATTATTATCTACTATACAACCTGCACTATTTGAGGTCCTCAGTCTGTATCAGTGAACAAAATAATGAACCCTTCTGTCCCTTCCCATAAGGAACGTATATCCTAGTGAGAGATATACACAAAAGAAACAATGAAGTACACGAATACATTATAGAACACGGCAGATTTGAAAAACCCATGAGGTAAAATTAGGAAAAGTGGGACAGGGTAAGACTTGGGCATGCTGGACAGATGAAGTCTGTATTTCTGTCTCAAATGTTGTGATCAACTCACAGAGCTGGTGACAAACAGATGGCCATGCACCACGTGGAGAAAGAGCATCCTGGCAGCATCCTAGAGCAAAGGCACCCAAAATAAGCATGAAGTTGTGGTAGATGATAAAGCTAAGTGACCAAGGTGTTAAGTTAGACATATAAAGCTCAGAGAGGTAAAAGGGGACCAGGTCTCCAACAGAAACATTGCAAGCCATCAGGAAAGCATGACCTTGGCTGAGGATGTGGCCCCATTGGTCGAATACTTGTGCAGCATGCACGATGCCCTGGGCTTGACCTTAGGCCCACAGGTACTGAGTGTACTGTTGACACCCATGGCCCTGCGTACCAAGGACACAGAAACAGGAGGATCAAGAGTTCAAGGGCATCTTAGCTACCTGGCAAGTTCTACGCCTGCTTAGACTTATCTCAAAAACTAAAACTGAAAAGGTGAAATGGGGTAGGAAAGTATGAATACAATTTTAGAAATATAAAAGCAGAGGGCTATCACAGGGTTCAGCCAAAGAGGGGCATGATCTGAATTATATATAAAAAATGTTTTCAACATTTTTCTTCAACTGTGGTTCACAAACTCATCAAGCATTTATGCAGGTGCTAGAAGATATGGCTGCCAGTTTTTCTTTAGGCTCAATATTTAAAATATTTCTAGTATAATAATTTATAGCTTTCCTATCAAAGAAGAAAGTGTGTGTGTGTGTGTGTGTGTGTGTGTGTGTGTGTGTGTGTGCTTTAAGAGAACTAAAATGTAGAGCTGGCAAATGAAGCCAGACAGTTTTGCTAGAGGTTTTTGGTCCTCTGCTTGGGTCTTTTGTTTCTGCTCTGGGAGGGAAGTTCCGTTTGCCACCTAAGGATCAAGGGTGTTGGTGGGTTCAGGTTCTCCAACTGGGTCTGTTCATGAAGCAGCTGAGAGAATTGAGTGAAATTTTGGAAGCTGCTTTCCCACTGGTGAGAAACTAAAATAGAATGCTGCCTTTGAAGAATGGATCTGTCAGTGACTTATTACAAGCCCAGCGCCCAGCCATGAAACCCTGGACAAGGCAGATTTGCCCACCTTTGGAAGACGGAGCATGGGTGGTCTCTCTGAATAGATCTGGGGAAACTTTGCTATCAGAATCCAGCCCTACAATTTATCTATTCAACATTACTGGGGGCCATCTATACAACATAAAACTGCTTTGAAATTCACTAGTAGTTCATAAACAAATTTTTTTTTAGGTTTTATTTCCAGTAATGGGCACTGAACCCAGGACCTTGAACACACCAGGCAAGCTCTCTACCACTAAGCCGTCTCTGGTCCACAAAAGGATCGGGGAGAATCCATATTCATCTATTTACTATCCATTCATCTGTTAAATATTTACTGGGTGACTATTAGAGCCAGGAGTCTATCATGGTGTTTAAAGAAACAACTATATAGAGCTGGTACCCTGCTAAGGTGTTTGTGGACCACCTGATGAGCTTAGACACATGCACCAATGGTTCAATGATAGAAAAAACCACAAAAGCTATGAGTTAACAGAGGAAATAAGAGCTTGATGCGGGCATGTTACAAAAGGTTTCATGAATAAGGCAGCACTTGATTTGGCCCGTCTCTGTGCGCATCGTGATGCAGGAAGCAGCATCTCTACAAGCACAAAGGAGATTTTTGAGAAAGGTAGAGGACCCACATGAGAGGCAGACAGTAGCACACTATAGCCAAGGCAGTGGAAATGATGGAGGAGGGGAAGTGAGCGGCCACTGAGGTGAACTCGAGCCCTAACACACCTGAGAGTCCCTCAGCTGAAGGGTACAGTGAAAAGCACATGGATTTACTCTTGAGATGGCCATAACCACCAGCCTTCCCTACACTGTCCCAAGGAGGTTATAGTTATTTAGGAAACAGTTATTCTTCAACTGTGAATGATATGTTCTCTGTCCTTCCACCCAAAGTAATTAAAATAGCACAATGCAAAGTGGCCTCCTCCAATGAGCAACATTGGGCTGGCCTGAGTTCCCAGTGAAATGAAAACTCTAGAGCCTAGTTCCAGGTTGCCCAACAGTCAAGAGGATGTACACTCAAGTCAGGGAAGGCCTATGCTGACCTGGACTATCAACTGTTTACTCAGGAAGAAAGCTGCACCAGGAAGTCTAATTCAAAGGACAGTATTTCTGTAACCAGGAGGAAAGGGGTTTCCCGGGAGGAAGCAGTCAGCACGGAGATGTTGCAGTTCAGCATCCTGGGCATGTTGCAAGGTGTTCTGAAGTGGCTGCTGGAGCAGCTACACTCTAGAAGTACAGATGAACCTAACATGATCAATGAAAAAAAATCAAAACAAACTGTATATATTTTTAAAGATTTATTTTACTTTAAATTATGTGTCCATATGTGTGTGTATGGGGCTATATGCACAGGAGTGCAGGTAACCTTGGAGCTCCAAGGCATCAGACGCCCCTGGGGCAGACATTTTGGTTGAGAGACATCTGATGTGAGTTCTAGGAATTCAGGTTCTCTGCAATAGCAATATATGATCTTAGCTATGGAGCCAACTCTTCAGTTCTCACCCCTATTTTTAAAAGAATACAGAGAAAGATTGTTCCTAGTTCACAAATCTTAATTAATGGTGAACTAGTGTTGATGAGAGAAAGATAGTGCAAATAAAGAAATACAAGGCCAGGAGAAATCCAAATTACAGAAAGAGGGAGGTAACTGTGGAGATAAGGTTTATCACAAATAAATAACCTTTAAAGTCAGCACTGAAGGTGGTGTGAGACAATGGTCTGTATTCTGTCAATTATATTTTAAATAAACACCGATTGGTGGGACAACCAGACAGGGAGTAGAGGCGGGTCAATGAGAACAGGAGAATTCTCAGAAGAAGAAAGCTCATTTTTTACAATGCTGGCCCATCCACAGAAGAAGCAAGATGTGACTACCTCGCCAAGTAAGGTACCAAGCCACGTGGCTAACATAGACAAGAATAACAGGCATAAGTTATAAGAGTTAATAAGAAGCCTGAGCTAATGGGCCAATCAGTTTATAACTATGTAGACCTCTGTGTGATTTCTTTGGGACTTAACAATTGTGGGAACTGGGCAGGAAGGACAGAAACCCTGACAACAGTGTTCAGAAGTCACTGTGCTGAAAGGACTGCTGAGCACAATGTCTCCTTAGACTTTTAGGATAACCTAATCTCTACCCTCAACACGCTTCTTTCTCTCTATGCCCTCTTCTGTGTGTGTATGTGTATGTATGTGTGTGTGTATGTATATGTGTGTGTGTGTGTGTGTATGAGTGCATGTGTGTGTATGTGTATATATGTGTGTGTGTGTGTGTTGTGGAGTAATTCTCTCATACACTGTAAAGATTTGTCACTCAAATCAGTTTACTAAAATGGTGACCATCCAGTAGCCGGGCAGCAAGTATTGGCAGGGCAAACAAACTAAGAATGATGAGAAGAAATAGTGTGGAATATGGAGACGCTGGCCAGACAGAGAGAGAGCAAGATGAACACACAATACTGAGTAAAGGTGTCGCCACATGGCAGAGCATGAATAAGGAATGTGGATTAACTGAAAATGTAAGAGCTAATTAATAAGCCTGAGCTATTGGTTAACCATTTCTAGGTAATATAAGCCTCTGTGTGATTATTTTGGAAAGTTATTGTTGGGTATTTGGGACTGAGTGGCTCCAAGACAGGAAACTTCCACCTACAGTGTGTATGTGTGTGCATATGTGTATGTGTATATATGTGTATGTTTAAGTATGTGTGTGTTTGTGTCTGTGAGTGTGTGTATGAACATGTGTGCTTGTGTGTGTATGCCTGTTTTAAACAAACAGAGGTCAGTACAGTTATTTTGAAGCATCATAATTATCCCTCTTACCCTGCTATTCTGAAGAGATGGTTTCTCTTTATGGGATTTTCCATTCCCAAGCATTTGCGCATTACAGTGGAGCCTAACACAGGCCTCTTCATAATGGGAAATGGAAGTCTCTGTGCCTGGATGCTGGTTAGCATGAAGCCAGCGTTCTGGGTACCTCCTTATACTTTTGTAACCCAGGAGTCCAACAGGTCTGTCCCAACTGCTGTATGAATTCAGTATTTCTGCCAAGTGAATCAGCTGGGGAAGGAACCATTAACTCCACTTCCAGCAGAAAAGGTGCTAAGAGGGAGTCCCCAGTGACAGTCTTCCAAAGGACACGAAGAGGAAGCACGTGTTTTACACTGTAGTCTCCACTCCAAGGCTTCTTCCACTTTGCCTGGTTTCTCTCAGTCCCGATTTTTCTGGGGTTAGGAGTTATTTATTGAGAACTAGGAACAGCTTGACGCCTCTGTCGCTGGAGTTGGCGCACACAAGGCTACCACTTCTTTGGGCGAATGTGGCTCGTTTCTTCAGCCTCATAAGCTTTGTTTGCACTCTCCTCCTTGCCACTCTGTGTCCTTTGAATCTGCTCGCCTTGTGCAGTGGCAGGGAGAGCTCATGAGGACCCCAGATCCTCAGAGGAGACATAAAACCCCTCAACCTACAAACTACTGTGAGTTTGCCAACCCGAGGGCTGTGAGCCAATTTAATCCCTAGAGTAATAATAGAAGAAACTTTCAAAATAATACAAGCTCCAAGAAAATTTCAACAATCACCCAGCTGAAAGAATTAAACCCACGCTGCCCTTCAGACCCTGGCTAGATAAGGAAACGGTCAACACACAGGGTGAAGAGAACCAACCCATCAGGGTTAACACATTCCTGATTTCTCGTTCTCTCCCAGAGACTGCGTGAAGCTGATGGAGTGCTCTATCAGAAAGGAGTGAGGCGGAGAACTTGCTATATACAAATCCTCGTCCCGTGCTATCTGTACCCCCTGACAACGGCTGTCACGTCTTCAGCCTTCTATTGGTACTTCAAAGTGGCTCCCTCTTTCCTCACCCTCTTCACCTGAGGCAGGAGCATCGGGAAACACAGTTCCATTCACTCTGAGCTTTCATTAATCTCACCCACTCCTAAAGGCGGAGCCACGCTGCTGTCACTAATTACGACCTATCTGGGGCAGCTCAGAGTCCTTTATCAGCCCAGAATTAGCTTTGCTCTTTTAATAGTGATGATAGCTTTCTCAATTATTAGCTAATTAAATAATGTGTGTACATCTGCCAACACGTTTCTGAAGTGGGAAGCAAGCAGCAATTGCCCACCTGCCAGAGGTTACAGAACAGCACTCACGATTGGCCTGTGGCCTTCCGGGAAGTTAATACTCCCCCCACACACACCTGTGCATGCCAAGCACATACTCTCATCCTTCAGGGGGAGGGGGACCATGTGCCGCTGTCAGCCCAGTACCTCCAGGGGGATTCTGTCTTAAGATGTATTAGGGTAAGCGTTGGCTGCCAGCACGATAGACTTATTGATGCATACCAATCATTCAAAGGGGCAGCACGGAGACATTTTGGTCAGAATGTTTTGAATATAAAAACCTTTCATTCTGAAGGTTTCTGGGAGGCAGGAAAGATGTACAGAATTCATAATTCTTGTTTATGAGAATCACATTCAGCAGACAAAGCCATAAGGGTGGCCACTGTCAAACAATCTGGTAACTCTAGAGAATGAACGAATGTCCTCTGTGCCAGCTCCCAGACTCCCCACAGGCCACGCTCACGCACAAGCCAGAGTTTTCGGCAGTAACTAATATGAGAACAAATGATTTCTCATCTGGTTTGAAAAGAATTTTAATATATGTAAGGGTTAGTCTAGGATCATCCCAAGAAAGAAAGGCGTCTGAGCACTGTTTCCAGCAATACATATTTCCAACAGGAGTCCTTTCAGAAAGAGAAGAAAATACTATGCCTGTCTACCTGTGTTGCAGGAGCAAGCGTACACACGCACCATGGGGTGAGTGTGTGGAGGTCAGAGAACAGTTCCCAAGAATCAGTTTTCTGCCTCCACACTTCGGGCCCCAGAGATCAAATGTGGGCCTTGGTTTGGAGACAGGCACATTTTCCTACTGAATCGTCTCATCAGCCAAAGGCTGTATTTTCAAAAGGAACTTGAAGACTGGAAAAAAAAATGAAAGAAAGAAAAAGAGAGGGAAGGAAGGAAGGAAAGAAGGAAGGCAGGAAGGAATCGAGAAATATTTTTCTTTCAGGAACTAAACCTAATAATGCTTCTATCAAAAATCATTTTAACAATCAGTGACATCACATTTCAAGGCTGTAAATTGCCAGTGATACGCTCTCTCCATTAGAATATGATGATCAAGGGTGCTATCTCAGTGGTAAAGTACTTGCCTGGCAGGTCAAAGGCCATGAGTTCGAGCCCCGCCAAGCATACACAAAGACAAAAATGAGAACTTGCTGATAAATTTTGAAAGCAAAAGTGAATGAAATGAAACAGCTTTACAACAAAAGTTAACTTAAAGGCGACCCCTCGCTCCTGACTCCTTTCAGTCTGCAACTATGCCTGTACACAATAGCACTAAAGAGGAAAACACTGCAGTCTTTGGGGAGACCTATCCAGCACACATCCAGCAGATGCGGCCTTACATGTCAGGCACAAATGCCTACCATTTAAACATTTTCGGTACACAGTACTCGTAAGAGGCTTGCAGTGATCACATAGCTGATCTGCCGTTACTCCAAGTTTACTATGTATTGCAAGATAAAGCACATGATTAATTACAATGCTGTTCCTGGGATCTTTGATTGGCAGCCTGCCAAAAAGAAGACATGGATGTAAGACATGCATGGTAAGATAAAAGCCTGGTGGGCCTGAGTTAGAATGAAAAGACTCAGTTTGAACATCATGATGATCATATTCATAAACAGCGCACACAGCATGCATTGTTTATAGTTCATCTCTGCCCACTCTAAAGGCCGAGAAACAAAGATCCAACCTTGTAATAATAAGCACCACAATACCATGGTTTATATTCTTTTAACAACTAGAAGGAATCAAGGCTCCTTGGAGAATGTTTGAATACAAGTTCATAGGGGGATGCAGGTAAGTGCTGAAGTACCTACAATCTGAGAAAGGAGGGAAGCTCTCCATGACCTCTCATGCATCAAAAGCAGGCAAAGCCAATTTGAAGAGGAACCCACAGGCTAAAATAAGACATTCGGAGCATGCGTCATGCTTTATAATAGATTACAAACTTGAGATACACTTAACTGCTAGTCAGTGTGTAAATATTGGGAAGCTATGAACATGTGGGTCACTTCAGAGGATGCCAAGCAAGAAACTAATGCATCAGAGCCAGTCAGTCTTTTGTCTGGTGGTAACCAAGTGAGGGCAAGTCTCTCTCTACAGAGTACACCAGCAATCAAAAGATCTAACACCACCATTTTGCAACCCTAATAAACTCCTGTCTCTAGACAGCACTAGTGGTTCCTACCACAGAGAGAAAGCTCTCGGATATCACTACACGTAGTCAGCATATATTAGGTATAATCATGTGATTACAAGTATCACAAGTCGCTCATGGCAAAGAAATAAATATTAGTTGGATCTGAACCCAGTCAACCTCAATACATTAAAACCAATGTTGAAGAAATAGCACGTGAAGTTAATAAAACTAACTACATGGTAGGAAACCCAGGTGGCTAGGTTTCTTCAGTAAGGAGCAGTGTAGCGGGAGAGTTATATGGATAAGTACACAAAGGAAATACACCACTTATAATGCATGGACCTATGTTAACCCTGATTTGAACTAATACTTAAAATATATGTACAACTTGTACATCTACGGGACAATGTTGACCATTGCAAGCCAAGGATACACACAATCATGTGGAGGAAGTGTTTGCATTTTCACGTAGGATGTGAAGACTTACCTTGGTCTTTTAAAAATACACAGTAAAATATTTAAAGACAAAATAGAAGGCTAAGGTTCCCTTCAAAATTATACTCGGGGAAGGAGAAAGTGTGTACAATTCAGCTGGACTGAGATGAGTCACAAGTTAGTAATTCCTCAAGCTGAGGCCTGGCTCTACAGAGACGATGAGACCACCAGGCTCAACATTTGAAGATATTGTTGAGGTTGTGAATACAGCACAATGTGTACAAACCCATGATTCAAAACCAAATTCAGTTTAAATCTCCAAAACACATATGAAAGCCCAGCAGGGCCCTGAGTGTCTATAAGGCCAAAACTGTCCCTGGCAGCTCACTGCCTAGCCAGCTTAGCTAAGATGGAAGCTTCAGGCTCAATAAGTGACCGAGTATCAAAAAATAAGGCAGAGAGTGACAAAGGAAACACCAGGGTTCCACCTGCAGTTTTTATGTGTGTACACGTGTGTATATAACAAACATCTACCCACTCAGAGAGACTGAAATCTGTCATTGTGTGCAGAGAACCATGGTAAATCATTATATTCTGCACAAGCAGGGCTGGATTCAAACCATAATGAGATGGATATTTTTGGTCAACAACACAGTGACCAGTCAATTTCTACTTGTCCTCCCTTCTGCAGAGCTCTAAAGAAACTGTAGACATTAGTCATCCTGTCTGCAGTAGCCGGTGAAATAACAGAGGAAGGGAAAACCAAAGAAGCGAAACTGTACCATAAAATCAACTGACCTTTAAAAGAACTTCAGGTTTAGGGACCGCATTGATGGAGATCTGCCAATATGACGCCACAGAAGCAGCTTTACTCAGCACGGACACAGAAAACAACCTCCCCATGCTATCCCCTTCTCTACTCTTTTCCACCACCATCCTCCGCAACACTGCCATCTCAACGAAAGCTCACAGTAGAAAGTCAACGTGATTCAAGCACCACGAACAAATACCACACTTAGCTCTTCTCTGATACCCTCAAATGACCCTCAGGCTTATCATTGTAACCAGGGGGTACCCTAAGGGATAGCTCTAATGAAAAACCAAATACATCTAATTAATTGCATTGCTCGGGGCTAGTGAGAGACCAGAGGTGTCTGGGGCCCCAGGAGAACAGTCGTATTCATACAGAATGGTGCTACGCATGAGTACAATTCTTGCAAATACCAGATCTGCCTGTCTCTTTGGCTACGCTATGCCGATTTGGATCTCACCTTTGAGGTTCTTCCTAAAGAGGAGAGACTCATGCTAACAAAACTGCATTTTAGGGGCTAAGAAGACATGTTCAGTGAAAATCAGTCCACAATATCAATAGGTCTATTGGTCCAGCTGAGTGTTGTATGTGTGTTTATGTATTGTATGTATGTGTGCATGCATGTATTGATAAAATATAATGTATGCTGTTTATTAAGAAACTAAAGAAGGTACTCTTGAGGATGGAAGTGGGGGATAGGACACTGGAAAAAAAAAAAACAGACCACAAAAAGTCCCTGTCGAGACTTCTAGCGCATGATGAGCACTGAAATTACACTTCCAGATAGCAAATCCCAAGTCTCCACCACCAATGGCCCAATAGCTACAACTCTCTATTCGATGCTATTGAGTAGTCAAAGACAGGCATGCATTTTAAGGAAATTAGATTGTTAGCACTGCAATTACAGTTGAAGCTCAATTTATTCAGAGTATTGCACAAATAAGCAAAATCCACATATAATTTAGAACTTCAGGCACAGGTTTCCGGATCTTCTTCAGCAATTCTTTATGAGTGCTATATTTATGAATATCAGCCAGATTGATCGGTTTGTAATTTTGCTTCCCTCGCTTGTTGTAGTTGTCGTTCTAAAGAGGCAGGAGAACCAGCAGAAGGTAGAGCTGCCTAAAGGAGCCAGGAGAGGAAGTGGAAGATGGGGACAAGGAGAACGAGGGGAACTTGCCTTGAGCAGAGAAGGTGGGCACAGTGATTTATGAAATGGGACAGAAAAGTGTATGCACCAAAACATAGGTTGGTTTTTGAACAATTGAGCAAAGGATATATTTATACTTAATTTCTCGTTAAGAATCCAAGTGCTAATGATTTTAAATAAATAATACCAATGTGTCATTTTGTTTAATGTGGTGTTCAAGATCACAGGGCTATTGATATGCGTGGATCTGTGCAGTCATATTAGAGGATCAATAGTCTATTCTGTCTCTGGTTTCCAGGAGGCAGAGGGAGCCACAATTCTCACTTAAGATGGCTTAAAAACCTGAGATTCCTAAGTATTTCTGTTTTGAAAGAGAATGTGAAGATGTCCCCTTTCAGCCAAATATGCGATCTAATCAGTAACAAATTGAGCTACATAGGAAGAGATCTAAGGACATTTTGGAGAACTATCCACCATTTCTCGGAGCTTCAAACTATTAAAATGAAGCAAACAGAAGGCAGTGTGGGTGGAATTAATGGGACCTCATTGTCGGCTCCTGCAGCCATCATAATAATCAAAACCACGTAACAATTGGTTTAAAAAATAACTCTGTTCGTTTGATAGCTCGGCGAAGATTCACCATAAAAGACAATAAAGGTCAACGAGGCTGTTCCAAAGAGGACTCACCTGTCTTTCCCAGTTTCCTCCTTGAAGACGCCATCACAGTAACTCATCCGCTGCTCCGTGGTCACATAAATCTGTGCGTTCGGATAATTATCAACTGTCTTTTTCAGCATGTTGTACACAATGCCGTTCCCGTCCTTTCTCATGTTGCGGAAAGGGCCCCAGATAACATAAATGGTGGCACTTGCCTCCTTGAAAAAATAGTCAGGGTTTTTTAGCAAAAGAGGAACGCTGGTGTGCGATACGACGCGAACCATCGTCACGTGGCCGACGTCTTCCTCAAAGCCCTTGGTGGGGGCGTTGTTCATTCTCCAAATGCAGGAAGAGTGGTCTATCTCCTCGCCCACCTTCTGGCCCACCATCTGACCTGAATTAGACACTATGGCGCAGTGGTCACAGTCGAGCTGCAAAGGCTGAAAGAGAGAAAAGGGAAGACTGTCATCGAATGAGATCTCGAGGAGCCGAAATATCCCTTACCGCATGATGGCTGAGTATGGGATTACCCCGATACACATCTATCCTGCAGACTCTGCTACGGGTTATCAAGTTAGCAGTGGGCATTTATTAGGAGAGTAAATACATCCTGTTGGAAAATGATCACTTTCTGTAGCCCTACGCTAGTTTAGAATTATGTGGGAAAACAGCCATTCATTTCCGCTCTGAAGGATGAGTTTTATAAAAATTAGACCCGTAATTTCAAATGAAATGAGAGAATATGAACTATTTCTTTTCTATGGTAAGGGTGCTGCCAGGGCTACATATCTAGGCACGTATGTTGTACTTTGATATGCATGCATGGGTAAGTGGCATTCGGTAATGTAGAGAAGGCAGCAGATGATGAGAGGCAGGAGACATACACAACCCAGACCACTTCAGGCAGCAAAAATATTACAGTGATGCCTAAAAATTCCCGAGTCGTCATATTAATGATCCTTTGAGCTTGAATTGGTTTTAGGTGGACAAGCGAAGGCCTCTCTTGAGAACACAAAAAGGCATGCACACATCTCAGAAGCCTGATACCTCTCTTTCCATGGAACTATCAGATTCAGAAGAAAAACACTGACATCTGGGATTTGTAGTTAATACAGATCCCAGTGGCAGAGCCAAGCACACAACCTTCTAAACACAGACCCTCTAAATGAGAACTTTCAAGCCTGTATCTTCTAGGTCTGGGTCTCCTTTGCTTTACATTTGTTTTATTATTTATGTGTGTGTGTGTGTGCGCGCGCGCGCGTGCGTGCGTGCACGCGCACACACCTGGGAACAATGGAGAGCCTCCAGAGGCACCACTGAGAGAAGGCGTTAAGTGAAGAAAAGGGACTGGCCATAGAGATACATAAGCAAAAGCCACTGCAGATGCTTTGAGGCTGGAATTGATGGACTGTGCACTCCAGAAAGCTAATGCAGACAGCAAGTAGGCATTTGGGTCAGGGAGGTGGCCGTCATGAATCATGTGAGTCCCTTGACTTCCTGTGCAATGGAGATCTTTAACAGTAGAGTAGATGACCTGACCCGAGTTGACCAACCTTGGCTGTTACATGGAGAATTGGATCACAAGAACAAAGGGTTGAAACCAAGAAAGCAAGCCGCTGCTCATCACCCAGGGTGATGGTGGGACACACAGAGGGATGACGAGGGTGTGATGCTGACAGTCTTAGGCTGTATTCCGGACTGGTCCAGAAACGAAACGTGTGAATGTAGATGTGAAAGGGGAAGGAGCCAAGGGTGACGACAGGCTTCCTGCCACATCGGTGTGAGACTACAGTTGCCTTGACCCAGGAGGAAAGGAGGGTGTTTGGAAATAAACCCAGGAAGAGCAACCAGAGCTTGTTTCCAGAGTGGGCAGGTGGGAGACGCCTGGGGTAAAGAATGCTACAGTACGTCTCGTACCAAAGCTACTCCAACTGCCTTAAATGTGCGTCTTGCTCTGGGCATTCAAGCAGTATGGGCTCACTATAAAGAACTTGAAAAGGCAGGAAAGAGTAAGACTGAAGTTATTCCTGTATCCGTCACTCAACGGTGAAAAGCATCTCACATTTCCCTCTTTCTACATAGGCTACTGTAGGCAGATTGAGAGACACCAAGTACACAGCTCAGCACCTTTGATTTTCTTCTTGTTTTGTGTTGACCTTCTCCATACCAGTAAATAATTCTTCCAAAGAATTTAATGTCAGTCATTGTTCAGTTACATAGACATGCTATAATGTATATATTGCTGGGCATCCGGCCATTTTCTGATTTATTTCCGACTATAGAAAGTACTTCAGTAAACATCTCTACATCCTAGAGTATTTTGGAGCCAGCGGTTATGGTGTTAACTTAAACTTGTTTCCTTTCATTTCTCTTTACTCCTGTTAACATGAAACATCTGGCAAAGGCATCTGTGTGCGTTGTCAAAACTAAGAATTAGAAAAAAACACAACCTGTTGGAGTCACACAGGCCCGTTTCAGAGATGCCTTAGAACACTGTGATCAGGGCTGAAGCAACGGCTTGGTGGTTCCAAGTGTGTCTTCTCGCTCTTGCACAGAGCAGGGACTCAGTGCCCAGCACCCACATGGTGACTCACAACCATCTGTCACTCTGGCTCTAGGGGATCCTGTTCCTGATTCTGGCCTCTGTGAGCACTCGGCAGGCACACACTATACTTCCAAAATATATGCATGCACGTATACAATAACAATAAATAAAACTTTAACATAAGTACCTCTTTGATCAGGGGGCATGATAATGGAGAAGTAGAGACAGGAGGATCATGAGTTCAAGGTCATCCCAGTAATCTAGAGAAGCTAGTCTGGCTAGAGGCTAGTCTGGGCTACCAGCTGCACTATTGAACAACTTTGTGATGAAGGAATTTTCTATCACCTTGATCAACTGCAGTAAGCAGCTGATAGGCCAAACCCTAGGACACAAGAGGTCTGCCCAAAATGGATGAGTACACTGGGACACCTGAACACAGGGTTCCTAGCCAGTTCTATCACAAAGACTTTATTAAATGAAGGCACAACTGAGTGACTTTCAGGGTCAGGCGTTGTCTGCGGTTTTACCTTGTCATGAAGATGCCTACATTCTTTCAGACAACATGCAAGAGTAAAATCTTCTTGGGATTTGGGGTAGGGCCTGACATCTGCTACCCATAGCTGAGTCCTCCAATTTCATCCTGAATCTGGCACACCAGTGCCTGTTATAAACCACGCATTACACGGCTTGCTCTGACTCACCACCATCATACATGGGGGCAGCACGATTACATCCCACTGACCATCCCAACAGTGTCCTTAAGTAGGTCATAAAACCATATTTGGAGTACAGCATTCAGAGAATGAAAAATCAGCCAACAAAGCTTTGGATGTACTCTACAAATGTGGCAATCTGCATTGGATTTCCCGGCCATTACAACGAATCAGCCAGTTCTGCTGTAACACAGCTTAATTTAGCTAATAAGAATCAGCAGGCAGGTCTCACTTGACAATTGTAACCTCAGAGAATGATCCATTAAGACATTCCAATCTGTTCCATGACAACGTGGGGAAGCCACAGCTGTGCAGATTAGGAGGTCAGCAGCTGACTGGTGCCACAAAGGCCAACAGTGGGGACAACAGTTTGTTGTTTGTGTGAAAAACATGTAATGCAGAAGACGGCATTCAGTGCACTGGCTTTGGTTGTGGATGACAATTCAACTGGCCACTTCTGTTCACTGTCCCCTGAATGACAGTGTCACTGTGAACAGAGTCTTCAGAGACTCTGGCAGGTGCGTTACTGGCCCCAACCCTGCCTGGCTCTCTGACTTCCTGGGCAAGGCCAGGGACACATGAGTGGACTTGCTTAGAACCTCATTAACCAGAAGTTTCAGGAACCATTTAAAAGTATGGCGGGAAAGCCAGAGCTGACAGACAGAAACTTCCAAATCGGAATCAGAAACTCCAAGCTGTCAGGAGAGTTGGCCGTGTTCCCGGGGATGCATCCGTGTGTTTGAAGGAACCGCCATCAAATTACTACGAGCCATGATCAAAGAAAGAGCCAAGGTACACATGGCTGATCTGGCAAGACCTGCCTCACCCAGTCATCCCCATTTCTTTTATTACCTCTGTCCTGTGACTTCTAATCTCAGCTTTGTTAAATGCATTGCTGTTTCCTGTGTTCATTTATATTTGATTTGGGAGCCTGAGCACAAATGTATTACATATGTCTCCATGGGTCCATTCTGCCTCAGTAAATGGTGACTCTATCTTCCTAGATCGAGGGCCTGGATTTTGTGAGATCTCAGTTAAGACTTATTTAGTCCAATTCATCAATCTCCATCTTAATTTCATATTCTTCTTTTCAGTTGAATGGTCTCTATATTTTTTTTTATTTTCACTAAAAATAATATGCCCCTTGGATCTTGTCTTCTGTAACAAAACATCTTTTAAAATCTTCTGCTTGGCTAAGAACACAGATGTATTTAACTAATCCCTTTCTGACAGTGATGCCACTGTTAAAGAGAACCTACAATAGAGGAAGGGCAAGGTGAAGCGCCTGCTCAGAGTTTGATATTCCAGGATCAACGTGAGAAATTAAAAATGCCGGGCACGGTGGCATGCGTGTGTAATCCCAGTACCGAGGATACAAAGGCAGGCCGTTCCACAGGGCTCACTGGCCAGATGGCTTAGCACACTTGGTAGGCTCCAGGCCAGTGAGGGACCCTGTGCCTCCGAAAAGGTAGGCTATGTCTGAGAAATGACATTGCAAGTTGTCTTTTGGCCTGTGTGTGTATCCATGTGCGCGTACACAGAAAGCCACTGATGCTTTTCTGTCGGCTTAGCAGCTACACATGAATCTCCTGATATTTTCATTATTGTCTGTGACCCCAGAGCCACAGTCAACACCCCCGCTGGCCACTCAGGCTGCAGCCTGGAGGGCCGCCCGGTCCCACAGCTCTGGCTCTGCCATGCTGTGATATGTAAGTTTAAACTAAGTCTTTATGGTTCTATTTGTCAACAAAGACTCAAACATCAGATGTGGGGGTGAAAACCTGCTAGATCAGAGAAGCTGAGGAGCAACCAGTTGACCTTCCTTTATGGCCTGAGATCCAGCGAGAGAGAGGAGTCTCTTCACTTGTCTCGAAACCAAATAAGAAGCAACCAAACTCATGTCCCGTCCTTTTCTTCCCATACACCTTCTCTATCCAAATTGCTGGCTTCTCTATGGCCAGTTTGGGTCATATCTCATCACTAGCTCTGCCTCCTGATTCAAAGTAAACTTTATTTAACAGTCGTGGAGAGCCACAGCAAGATCCAACTTCCTGCAACAAACCACACATGCCAACCACTTCATTTTGTTGAAAGTCTAAAATACTGACTTATAAAACGGCAACAACTCTGTATTTGTTTTGAGTATTTCTTCCTTTTCAAAATTACACCAACTCTAAGCCATTATACTTAGTTATAAACACTCACTTGGAAAACGGTTAAAAACTGGCGACATCTGTTAGACAACCTAATAATTTTTCCACGTAGAAGCTCTCCTGCACAAGGCGTCTGAATAGCAGGTGGTTTTGAAGTCCTAGCCAGGGTAAAACTTTAGTCTCTGGACCCAGCTTTGATGTGTGAGGGGAAGTTCTGTGGTCAGCCAGCATCCATCCCAGGCTACACTAGGAGGAGGAGGCCAGAAGAGGGAAACAAACCAGAAAGTTGAGAGCAGCTGCCCATCTTGGCAGTGACAGACGCCATCACAGCTCAAGTCTTCTCTTCAATATTCATTACGCAATCAGACTTGATGTTCAAAAATAGGTATTTTCATTTGTTTACTCATTTCTTTCTCAGGCAGAATATCTTGCTATGTAACCCTGGGACCCACTGTGCAGGTCCAGCTAGCTTTGAACTTAAAGTCATCCTCCTGCCTCTGTCTCCTGGGTTTTGAAAGACATACCTGAGTCACTATGACTGGATTTCAAAAGATACATTTTTGCTTTGAGACAAAGACTTGCTATGTAGCCTTGGCTGACCCAAATCTCTCTATGTAGACCAGGCTACCTCAAACTCAGAGACATCCTCCTGCCTCTGCCTCCTAAGGACTGAGATACAAGATATGTTCCCTCAAAATAGATTTTACTTAGCTTATTTTCATTTTCCATTGTACAGTTGAATAAATTAAGATAAAAATTGATATCCAATGGACACAGTCTGGTTAAAAAGAGTATGTTGTGTGTCATGAGATAGGCTCACAGCAGCATGAAGAAATGAGGCACTAATATATGTTGCAAGTAGTCGGGCAGTAGTGGTGCATGCCTTTAATTCCAGCACTCAGGGAGGCAGAGGCAGGCAGTTCTCTGTGAATTTGAGGCCGGCCTGGCCTACAGAATGAGTTCCAGGATAGCCAGAGATATACAGAGAAACCCTGTCTTGAAATGCCCCCACATATATGTGTGTGTGTGTATATATATATATATATATGTATATGTATATATGTGTGTTAGATATTAATATAATTAATATAATAATGTTATATGCAATAATCTTCACATACATATTGCAAATACTTGAAATGCTACTTAGCATTATGTGAAAATTGCCTACAGGACTAGGGAGCTAGCTTAGCCAGTGAATCACTTGTCATGCAGGCATGAGAACTGAGTTCGAACCACGCAGACAAGAGCAAAGCAGGCATGGAGACCTATGCTCTAATGCCAATGCCAAAGAGGTGGACGGAACCGGGATCCTGGGCTCTACAGTGGGCCTAGAATGCGGTAAGTTCCAGGCCAGTCAGAGACTGGGAGATTCTGCCTCCAAAAACAATTCCGAGAGCTCCTGAGAGCCACCAAGACCGACCTTTGGTCTCTACATGCATGGACATAGACATGAATGCATATTTCCCCAACATGTACACGTAGGAACATGCATGCATGTGCACACATAGATATACATGTGTGCAAATAGAAAAATGAATGTTTTTCAACACACTGCTGGCCAACAATGGAATGAAAGTGAGGCAGGGTGGGGTTTTGTGTCTCCTCCCTTCTCCATCCTACCCTGGGGATCCTAGAATACGCCTATGGAGAAAGTGACATTTGTTCCTAACAGTCCTTGAATATCAAAACACTTGGGTGGATTTTCCCCTTAATATTTTTTAATTTCCAATATGGCTAAAATTTTAGTCTGGAATAAACTAATTGGGAGCAATTGTACTGTTTTAGACGGTCCTTTACATCTGTTTACTCAATTTGCTTTCAAGCCATTCCTTCCAAATAGCAGTGAGCTGTATTTTCTTTCCCAACAGTGCATAAGTACTATCAATGTCTGGGAGAAAACAAAAAAACAAAACAGAAAGCAAGAACCCCAGGGCAGATGTTGTCGACAGAAGGTGGTCTGTGTCACTACTCAGATAATTCTGTCCCCCAAAGCATCCCCTGTGTGCACCCACTTCAGAAAAGCATGGTGCCTAAGAAGGTCAAGCGAATCTCGAACTCAAATCTCTCTCTCTCCTCCAGACATATGAAGATTTCTTACACTACAGGCTGTTGTCTAAATGTGTATTTCCATTTTCATTTCTATATTATAAGCGTGAGTATTTGGCAGGCATAAGAAATGGATTCTTTTCCAGCTGCGGAAGACTGCAAGCTTAGGAGAACCGACTCACTGTGCAGGTCCCAGGCTCCGGACAGGAATAGAGGGAAGGCAAAGTGGGTGTGTTCCTCTATCTTTGTAAGAGTTTATAAAGCTTTAATAGTCTGCTTCAGTTCCCTGGGCCTAAGCAACGTGTACCAAATATGGAGACTGAAATTCGCTTTACCACTGTGTTTCCACCAAGTGATCCCTTGCTTGGTTAAAAAGAAAGAAAGGAAAGGAAGAGAAGTGGAGGAGAGAGGAGGGGAGGAGAGGGAAGCAGGGAGATGATAGGACTTAAGAAAGGAGGGAATAGGAAGGAATGGAAAGAAGTAAGGGGGAGGGAGGAAGGGGGAATAGGAGGAAGGAAGGGAATAAGGGAGTGACCAAAACTGACAGGTCACTTACCCTGATTGGCATTTTACCTCTAAAGGATGACTTTTCTCTTTCAGTTCACCCTTCTGCCTCCCGCCCACCCAGCCCCTGTCCCAGCCCATCCCCACCTGCCCCTGCCTGCCCCTACCTCCCAGCCCTGGAGTATGCAGATGCAAGACACCAGCCTTCTTCAGGTAGGAGGGTGGACTAGTTCACTCTCCTGGTCATTTTTCATCTCCTTCGTCACCAGCCCTTCTGGAAAGCTCCCTCACTGCTCTCCCAGCGTGAACCTGACATATTGCTCTAGCCTTTTTGAATGATCTATTGGGACACCTGCCAACCCTTTTACATTGTAATCAGTAAGAAGAATGAAATATTTAACCTTTACTCCCTTCCCTCTGAACAAGCTTATAGACAATTAAAATCTGTGAAATAAAATCTACAAAACAGCGTGGTTTCCCCAGCAAAAAAAAAAAAAAAAAAAAAAAAAAAAGGAATGGTCACGGACAAAAGGTCACCTGTCAGCTACTTCCAGTCATTAAATCTCTACATTCATCACTAACATCGCTCTGTGGAAAACAAAGGTCAGAACATTAAATTATGAAACAGTCGGGATTAGAAAAGGTCACCAAATAACTAAGGGAAAGTTGACCAGTCCCGCTAACCCAAACCCTAGCAGCCAGCAGAGATGGCTAGGGAGGAGACAGGTCGAGAACTCTCAGCCCTCTCTCTACTTCAGCCCCATCCTGGATATGAATTTCCACGTACAGCTTGGAACATGAAATGAAACTTGTCTGTGACAAATAAAAACAGGAGTTTCAATAAATATTTCAGAGAAAGAAAACCCTTCATGTTTGAATCTAACCAGCCTAAATCATTAAAAGCATTGTTTATACACTATTCTAATGCTTGTTTCATTGTGGTTGGAACAATGTGATCTTAAATGGGGCGACAGGGCCCTCGTGCACCTTCAATGTCTTCTAGGACAACTAGTGACTCTATGATGGCTAATTTACTACTGTAACGCTGAAACAAATGAGATCTTTGCTTTTCATCACCCAATTTGAAAGAATCAGAACAAAGCGCATTGGGCAGAGCCACAGAGGCGCACTCTTTGCTGCCATTACTCCTCCCCTTCTCCCCAGCATCTTTAATGCCTGAGCTTTAGAAGCTTCTCCATGTATAATGACGCCATCAGGGAATAGATTCTGCCTTCACTCCCCCCTCCATGTTCTTTGAGGTCTTGCAAGTGAAAGGCACAAAAGCCACATTAACAACCTGGCATTGTTTTGACTGCTTGACGAAGAAAAGAGTGTGTTTTAATTTGTCCCTTGTTTCAGGAGTGATTAAGCAACCGGTTTCCATCTTCGCGGAGTCAAACCCCGTGTGCCAAGAACTGGGAGATTGTTCTAGAGAGGAAGCCACACTTGGAAGCCAAGCCAGGCTGCCAGGCATCTTCTCCGTTCCTCCACAAAGCAGTGCTTTGCAACTCCTGCAGCTTCCCAGGCACTGTGTGTTTAAATCACGCATGACGAGGAATGGCCCATAAAAATACAGATTTGATAACCCACTGTTTGGCTCTGACTCTCTCTGGATTTGGGATGTGGCATTTGCTTTGGTTTCTACCTGGTGGCATTATATCCAGGCATAAAACTTAATATGGGGCTGAATAAAAACGTTAATGTCAAGAAATAACTCTTCAACAGCCAACACAAAGCTGCGCTCTCGGTTGTATGGATGACGCATTTCCCTCTAATCGAAGGCCCTCAAAGGTACAGACTTGCATAACCCTAAGGCGTGCTACAAAAGCCAGCTTGCTATCTCCACCACAGGAGGCAAAATAAGAGTCTTCTCAAACCCCAACAAGATTTCCACGGAGGCCCTGGACGATGGACATGATTCATACCCTACTGTTACAACTAGGAAACACTGAACACTCTCCAGCTTCAGAGGCAACTTCTCTACGGATTACTTTCCTCTCCCTTCAGGAAAATAACCTGTGCTGCTAATATACAATCCAGCCTTTTCATAGAAAATGAGAAAGCTGGAGCATGCAATGGTCACAGTGCAATAACATGATGCTCTCAACTGCAGCAGAGTATGACCAGGAAATCACTCATTAACAAAAATCAAACAACAGTGATAGCAAGGATATGGGAAAGAAGAATCCTTATTCACTACTGCGAGAAGGTAAATTCACACAGCCTGTGTATAAATATACGAAACGTAGTGTGGGCTGAACAGAGATGCCTCAGCAGTTAAGAGCACTGGATACTCACACAGGTGACTGGGATTCAGTTCCCAGCACTCCCACAGCATCTTACAACCATATGTAACTCCAGCTCCTAGGTATCTGATGCTCTCCTTGGGTACCAGAATGAAAGTTTATCCAATGTGATGTTTGTTACACGTGTTGATTAACAAACTTCAGGCATGGATCTGGAAACTCTCCTTCCCGACTCCATAGGCCATCATGAGGCAATGGTTTCTATCCTAACTGAAATTCTGAAGCACACACTTGTCAGGACAAGAGCTAAGACTTCAGTGTCCACTGATACCATGTTATGCTCTTCTGGAAGTTATGTGCGATGAGGACGAGTGAAGGAAGGGATTGATGTGCAGTCATAGAAAGCTACCCTCCGTACTCACAGATGATAGCATGGTCTTCCTTGCCAATACAAGGAAGCCATCAGAAGCCAGGAGAAAACTTTAGTATTAACAAGAGTTTGTAAAACAGTAACCGGCTGTGACATGGTTATACAAACTCACTCACAGTACCTCAGGAAAAACTTCGAGAGAGAGAAATCTAGTGTACCATAGCACCAAAAATATTAATTCCTAGAGAGAAAACTGAGTAACAACTCTGCATTTGGGCTGAGGAAACAGAGCACCATGAAAACTAAAAGGCTGCAGTGTGGTGTTTGCTCTGCACATTTAGTAGTAAATGCATTCATGTTTTTAAAGCAAAACCTTTCATTTCTACAACCAACCTACTATCTGCTTGCTGGAATGTGAAGGTTTCTGTGATCTTTACTATCAGATGAGTGTGAGCCCTGTGAGTTACGTGAGTGAGAACTAAGATTTAGATAGAATATTTATCTGGCTTGGGAGTCCTCTGTTCCTTTACTGCTATGGTAATTATAGTTTGAAATCCTTATCTTGTTTGAATAATTATTTTTAAACTATGTTAAATCTTCTCCTAGATATCACGGGTTATTGACCCAGTAAATGAAATTACTGAGCCCGCAGTATTTTTAATGCTTTAATGAAGTGGCATTCTAAAATGCTCAGCCTCCGTAACCATGGAAAGCGCAGCAATTAGCTGAAACCGAACATTGCCAGGAACTAGACTAACTAAAGGTTCCACTCACAGTTCAGAGGACCCAAAACAAAATTAACAGCTGGTGATGTACAGGGTAACCGAATCACTGTGCACCCACCCAGCCTTGCAGGCAGCTGGACTCGCAGGGCATCTCTATCTTCTACCCATCACAAGGCCTTTCATTGTCCCCTGTGGAAGCCAAGACTGAGAGACCCACCCCTGACAAGTTAGCCTTTACTGCTTGCTGCATCCCCTGGCAGAAGATGAGGAGCAGAAAAGCTTGTACACCTTACACCCATCAATCAGTTAGGGGGCCAACTCATCCATTTGCGGTGAATCAGTTCCAACCTCAGCTAACTCACAGAACCCTGGCACTGATCATTCAGAAGGCAGCCATCATATATAGCCTCCTCTTAAAGACCCCCTGTTCAGCACCCTTGCATGGATGATGAAGTTCTCAACATTGTGGGACACATTTCAACCACAGAAGGGGCTTTCTTCGTCTGTTCTCCAGACTCTTAGGGACTCATTTATGACTGGTCATGAAATGATTTTGATGAACAACAGAGGAATTAAAGAACTAAATGCAAGCAACTCAGTTGCTGAGGACCTGATTATTAGCAATGTGTTAGCAATTTAAGAGCCAATTGTAAATGGAAGTTTCTGTCCAACTGGGTCCCACAGCCATTCAGACCCAAAGAAACACAAAGAGGTTTATGTTAATTATAAGCTTTTTGACCTATTAGCTCAGATTTATTAACTATCTCTTACAACTTAAATTAACCCATAATTATTGTCTATGTTTAGCCTCCTGGCTTGGTACCTTTTCTCAGTAAGGCATTCTCATCATGCTTCCTCTGTGTCTGTCTGGTGGCTATGTCTCTGCCTTTCCTCTTCCCATAATTCTCTTAATCTGATGCCCTGACTTTACTTCCTGCCTGGATACTGGCCAATCAGTGTTTTATTAAACTAATACGAGTGACAAATACAGTGTACAAGAGCCTTATCCCACAGCCAATACCATTGCATCTTAAAGTAGAATAGTGCTCCATGGAGTGAGGCAGCCAGGGTGGCTTTACAGGCAGAAAGGGGCTAGTGAAAGCAGACATGAAGAACAAAAGCTAAAGTGCAGGTATGAAGGGTGTGACTCAGTTGGCAGACGTTGCCCAGCATGCACAAGCCTTGCTTCCACAGCTATCGCATTGTTAACCAGGTGTGGTTCCCATGGAATTTCAGACCTTGGGAAGGGAGGTGGAGGGAGAAGATTGAGAAGTTTGAGGTCATCTTTGGCTACATACTGAGTTTAAGGCTATCCTGGGATACGTGAAATTCTGTAATAAAACACTAAAGAAGCTGGGCATTGGTGGAACACACCTTTAATCCCAGCATTAGAGAGGAACGTAAGATAAGAGGAGACAACTCTCAGGCTTAGTCTGCAGTTGCCCAGCCCTGGTAGAGGTAAAAGTTTTCTAGTGGCTTGGCTGTTTTGTTTTTCTGATCTTCAGCTTGAACCCGAATATCCATCTCTAGATTTTCATTATTCGCGCTACATAATAATAAATAAATAAAGTTTTGATGATTGAAAAAAAAAACAGAAGGATGCACTATACAGATAGGACCTATGAGTTTTACTTAAGCAGCTGCATGGACTGTAGTTTAGGTTTATGATTAAGGAAAACAATTGAGTCCCAGGAGCCAGGTTGGCTCAAGTTCTTTTAAGGTTGATGTTGAACAATGTGTTCACAGGTTTCATGTGCATCATAGCTGAAACAAAGCCTCAAAATGACTTCTGGTTAGGTTAAGATGTTTTGGTAATAGCCTTTAGGTAAAACAAAACAAAACCCTTAGAAAAAAACAGAAAGTTCACAAAATACACAAACAGCTGAGTTATAGGTTCACTATGATTAGGGAACAACAACAAAGCAGCCCAATTATTATTAGCTGACATGCCTTTCTTGCTAAGATGGAATGATGATTAATTCCTTATATCCATTTCTGCCCTCAGATCTTGATATAAAAAAACTCATGATGAGTGGATATGTACCCCAGGGCTTTAAAATAGAGCTGGCTGGTTCTTTTCAGACATAAAAGTTTAGATTTGTGATTCTTCTAAGATTTCTTATAAAATTACATTTGGAGAGAAATAATAAAATGATCAGTCCTTTCTTTGTAGCCACAAAATGTAGCCTGTCAACAAAAGAACTGGATGAGAAAAATACCTTGCTTGCTCACTCCCTGGTACTCTATAACATGTTATTTGGACATGAATGTTCGTGGTTTCTTCAGACAACTTGTTTTTAGCTGTAATATGCATAATGTTTAATCATGTAAGGGATATGGAAATCACGCTTTTTTACTTGTATTCATTGTATTCACTTGGAAAACAGACTATAACCACATTGTAATCTTTATATTGCTTGAAGCATTTTGCTGGGTCATATAAACTGTAAGGGAAAATAATAAAGTCAACTAAAAGGAAAGCATCAAGAATGAGAGAATGAGAAGACTAGGAAAGATGTAGAGTAAGGAAACAATAAAAAGAAGAAGGAAATCATCAAGAGTGTGTGTCTTTTTCCTACTCCCTCAGATAAGTGTCCTAGTTCGCTGACTCCATTGGATTCTCATCAGTCTGCTAGAGGCTGGTCCTCACAGCAGAGATACGATCTTAGGGAACATCAGAGAGGAAGGCCACAAAATGCCAAAACAAGTTCTAGAAAAAGAAATTTGCTTTTTATTAAAATGTGTGTGTGCATATGTGTTCAGTATGTGTGTGGGTGACTACTGTAAACATGTGCTTCTCTGTTGTCTATTACTAATATATAATTGTCACTACTTCTAAAGTCCAGAAGTTTAGGCTGAATACAATAACAGCTCAGACCTTTCCATAACTTCTACATGTTCATTTAGTACACAGTGTAACTATATAATTTATCTTTTGGGGACCAATTACATATATGTATCTATAAGAAAGTATTAGCCAATGTTAAAATTTATGAAGGTGCAACTTTAAAATAAAAGCAATTAATACTGTGATGCTGACAATTTAACATAAAAATGTGAATTATGTAAAATAAATTTGCATATCAAAACCCCCAGCATTTTGCCAAACCCACTTACAGCTTGTCTTAAATGATTTGACAATAGTTTCATAAAATCAGTACACCATTTTTATGATAAATATCCACCCTGTAAAGATCAATGTGCAAAAGTATTAGTTTTAACTGGTATCAGTTGAAGGAAACTCTAAAGGGAGGACCAGTGTTAGGTCTTCAGGTAACTGAAGGGCACCCCAGTTTCTTCCTCTGTGACTTCCTGGCCAAGTAGTGCTCTGCCCTGTGTTCCTGTCATGCTGCTACTCCTGTCCATGATGCTCTTCTGCTTCCACATCTTCCCACCACTCCGTAGTGTTCTCCCTCTCTACAGTGCTCTCTTCCCCACTTCATCTCATTCTTCATCTTCCAAGGCACCCCACCCATGATGCTCTTTCCTTTCTTTCTGTTCCTCATATGTGTTGTAGATTATTTTAAGATGTGTTTCATTTGTTTGTGCCGTGGAACATTTGGAAGGATGTGTTGCATTCCTTTATGTTGCATTGGTTTAACTCTGATTTTATGTTACATTTCTTTAAAGCCGTGTTATTTTGGCTGTTTAAAACATCTGATTGGTCTAATAAAGAGCTTAAAGATCAAAGGCAAAGCAGAAGAAAGGGTAAGTGGGGCTGGCAAGCAGAGAGAATAAATAGGAGGTGAAAAAAGAAGATCTAGGAGCAAAAGAAAGAGGAGAGGAAGACCCCAGGGGCCAGCCACCCAGCTACACAGCAAGCCATGGAGAAATAAAAAAAGAAAGGTGCACATAAATAGAGAAAGATGAAATCCCAGAGGCAACAGATAGACTGGATAATTTAACTTAAGAAAAACTGGCTAGAAACAAGCCAAGCTAAGGCCAGACATTCCTAAGTAATAATAAGCCTCTGTGTGTATTTATTTGGGAGGTGGGTAGTGGACCCTCCAAAGAGCAAAGAGGCAAAAGAGTAAACAAAAACAACTCCAGATATCATGTGCTACCATAGGCCCAATATGGAAGTCACCTTGTCACGGGCTGTGTCCTGGTTAGATTTTTATCACCTTGACACAAGCTATAGTTGTCTGGGAAGAAGAACCTCAACTGAAAAAAATTCTCCATTATAAATCTACAAGGCACTTTTCTTGGTTAATGATGGATGTGAAAGGGCCCAGTGTAGACGTAAGTTTCTGTCCATCAGTCATTCAGTCCCAAATAAACAGAAAGAGGCTTATATTAATTATAAACTGTTCGGCCTATTGCTCAGGCTTATTACTAACTGGCTCTTACAACTTAAATGTACCCATAATTCTTATCTATGTTTAATCACGTGGCTTGGTACCTTTTCGCAGTAAGGCTTTTTCATCTTGCTTCCAATCAGTAATTTATTAAGCCATATGAGTGACAAATCTTTACAGTGTACAAACGCATTATCCCCTAGAATCCCAGCTCACTGAGGGCAGTGCCACCTCTATGTGGGTGGTCTGCGTTGTATAAGAAGGCAGGCTGAGGAAGCCATGCGGAGCATGGTAGTAAGTGTTCCTGCATCTGCTTCATGTCCTGTCTTCAGGATCCTGCCCTGTTGTCCTTTAGCTATGAGCTACGAAGCCCTCTCTTCCCTAAGTAGCTTTTGGTCATGGTGTTTAATCACAGCAGTGGGAAAACTAACTAATAAGACAGTCTGAAACTATAACTCCATGAGACTAAAATCCATTTTTTTTTTTTTGAGCAGGGTTTCTCTGTGGCTTTGGAGCCTGTCCTGGAACTAGCTCTTATAGACCAGGCTGGCCTCAAACTCACAGAGATCCATCTTTTAAAAGCTGCTCATCTCCAGTATTTGTTGGGGTGATGCCAAACTCATGACCAGCTTCAAGGACCACACTGGAATAAAACCAAGCATTAGCTCTGCCATCAGACCTACTGAAATCCCACTCTGCTACTATATAGGCAAGCACTTTCATGTAGGTTTCCTAAATGTTTTAAGCCCCACACCTACTTTTCAGATATCTGTATTCTTTGTAGCTGTCCACGATAACCTTAATTAAAATAATTGAATACAAAGTAAGCCTCGTGAAGATATCTTAGTACCTGAGAGCAGGGCTCTGCTTCCAGAATGGTGGTTCCTCTAAGACACACAACCCTGGGCTCTGCATTAGGTACCTGCAGAGAATGGATGGGGAATGGATGGGGGAGAAAGTAGAGGAGAGAGATGTGGGGGAGCAAGAGAAGGGGAGGGAGGGGGAACTGTGGATGTTATGTAAAAATAACCAAGGCCAGAGATGATCTTCCAGTGGTGAACTGTCTTCTCCTGTGTATGGCACTTCTAAGTTGTTCCCTAATACAGCATGAGGTGTCTGACAGAAACCAAAGGATAAACTACCCTGAAATGTCTCAGGAAAATAATTTCAGGATAGAATCTTGCATTGGGTGTTAGCTGGTCTTTTTTCAGAATATAAACCTACTCTGAATATAACGTCTCCTTTTTGAAATCTGGCATCATGGGGAACTGTGCACAGCACAGAGGTGGATGGCGAACGTGAGGAAATGAGTCTAGACCAGGATCCCTCCCTGGAAGAAGCTCCAGCATGTCCACACTGTGTGGGCCATCGGCTAGAAGTCTGCAGACCACAGACCCTGCAGTGCAGCCTCGGCCGGCTTCAGGTTCAACACAGTGTGGCCAACAGCTCCGTAAGCGGGGCTCAGCAGCTGACAAGCACTCTCATTTTCCAGACTGCAGTTTCAGGTCAATCAACAAAAATACCCTGGACGAATGAATGGCAGAGTCACCAAACCCCAAGCTCCAACGCCCAGGCTGAAGTCTATCCTCTAATTTGCTGCTGTACCCAGCTGATTAGACCCATTATTTAATGAAGACTCTCTTGGTTGTCTGTCTATCAACTTATTTGTATTCATGAAGAGAAAGTGATAAGCCAAAATGCTAATTATCTATTTTTTTCTAAAATAAAAGGTCCATGCGAAGAATGATAATGAGTTATTAAAATAGCCCTTTTCATCTGTCATAATACATCTTAACAAGCTCTAACTGGCAGATTTTCATTGCTGGACAACTTAGCAAATAAAGAGGGAGATGTTTACTTTGCAACCCTTCAAACTTCACCAGCGATCGACATTAGCTTTGAAATGTGAACGCTAGTGGGGATGATGAGATAGGATGGGAGAAGCTGAGTCGTGAAAAGCTAGGAGGAAAAAGACAGCACGCATACCACATAATTGGATAAATAGACTTCTTCCGAGTGTGAGGCTCTAAAATACCTGTTATCCCCTGGGATGGCTCTAGCCTGGGAAATAATCAGTGATGTCTGAAGACATAAAAGGATCATTCTACTCCTTTGTTCATGTGTGATTGTGTGTGTGTGTGTGTGTGTGTGTGTGTGTGTGTGTGTGTGTGTGCGCTACCACAGCACACATGTGGAGGTCAGAGGACATGTAAAGGGAGTCCTTCTCTCCTACCAACTTGTGGGTCCTGGGGATCAAACGTAGATAAACAGGCTTGGTGGTCAGTGCATTTTACCCCCTGAGCCAACTTATCAGCCCTGAGACTTTGACTATTAAAACTGGTGAACACTAACTGAAGATTGTGAACAGACACCAAGGGTGCTACTAAAGTCCCTATACCATCCCCCCAACAGATTTAACAGTCCAAACTGGATAAGGAGCCCATGTCCAAAACAGAGGGCTAGAGAGAGGGCTAAAGAGAAAAAAAAAACTGACCTTCAGAAGCCCTGCATTCAGTTCCCAGCACCCATATCACAACCACCTGTGACCCCAGTTCTAGTGGATTGTCATGACGCCATCTTTTGTCTTCCTCGGGCATTTTGTGCATACATATACCCAGGTACACACATATACACATAACTTTTTTTAAAAGGAAGAAAGGAATTGTAATAAACATATGCTGTGGGACAATGGTCTGTACCCTGTCAATTATATTTTAATAAAATGCTGATTGGCCAGTAGCCAGGCAGGAAGTATAAGCAGTAGAATCAGGCAGGAAGTAAAGGTAGGAAAAAGAGAAAAGGAGAATTCTGGGAGAAGAGTTAGTCTGCAGTCGTCACATAGACACAGAGCAAGTAAGATGTGACTGCCTCGTCAAGAAAGGTACCAAGCCACATGGTTAACTCAGACAAGTATTATGGGCTAATACAAGTTATAAAAGTTAATAAGAAGCCTGAGCTAATAGGCCAATCAGTTTGTAATTAATGTAGACCTCTGTGTGATTCTTTGAGACTTCATGGCTGCAGGACTAGGAGGCAGGACAGAAACCTCAGTCAACACATATAAGCTAAGCAACAGATTTAATGATTGAAGCTATGTACATACTATGATGTTATGTTGGATTTTTTGTTTGGTTTGTTTTCTATGTTCTGGGTTTTTTCTTGTGTTTTTCACAAGGGCTTATCATTTCAGAGCAGTAAAGGTTGTAATGTAGGTAGATCTTGAATTAAATGATTCCACATTTATGCCTCAGTTACTTTCATATTCAAAAGAAAACATTTCATCTGTTGAAAAGTAGATGGGGAAAAATATGTGACAGAGTCAAGAGAAACACACAAGGTTAAAAAAAGGATAGCTAAGGCAGGCTGCTTCCCCTAAAACCGTGAGACAAAAATAAACCTTGCTCCTTTGGTTGTTTGCTAGGAATGATGTCACCATGACAGGACGTCATTATTTCACTAATCCATGGGACAAAAGGATTAGGGGACAAAAATGAACCATCTTAATGTATGCACTGAGTGTTTAATATGCTGTCTCACATGACAGGCCTCTGGTTCGCCTGGGGATCCTTTATACAGGATCTGAAGAGACTGTTAGCACAGGTCGTTTGTCACTTTTTAACTAGAATAGCTATTCTGATGTTGATAGTGACCTGGTTAAGATTTGGTTTTGTCTATTTGACACAGATCAGAGCGATCTTAGAAGAACTTCAACTGAGAAAAGGCCTCCTCCCTCAGATTGGCCTGTGAGAAAGCCTCGGGCATTTCCTTGATTGAGGATTGATGTAGAAGGACCCAGCTCACCATGAGCAGTGTGCTAGGCCTGGGTAGGTGGTCCTGGGTTGAATGAGAAAACAGGCAGAACAACCCATGGGGAGAAAGCCAATAGCAGTGTTCCTGTCTGTAGACCCTGCACAGTTTCTGCCCTCAGTCCCTACCCTGACTTCCCTCAGTGATGGAGGGAAGTGACGCAAAAGAACAAGACTAAACAAAACCAGCCCTTTCCTCTGCACGCTGTTGCTGGTCACATCCTTTATCACAGCAACAGAAACCCTAGCTAAGATACGCAGGGCACAACTTCTACTAGAGAATGAGGCAAGAGAAAGTTTATTTTCGAGAAAGGTTTCTGTTTCCTTGGCACACAGATCCCTGGCACTGGGGAGCTGGAGAGTACACAATCATAGAGCTGGCAAGCCCTCAGCATGTCAGATCCCGGCAGTCGGGCTCCTCTGAGCCCTGCCAAAGCCACCAACATTTATTCTTGGGAGCTGAGAGCTAGTGGGAGGCACCCATCTTCTCTGAAGAGATTCCTTTGTGCTCCGTTACTTATTATTAATAGGTAGTTACCTACAGCAGAGGTCCTAGTCATGTTAGCCAAGCTTGGGAATTTGAACAATGCTGGTGTTAAAAGTGTTTGGTCACCAATAGCAGATCAATGATATAGGGGGATCAGCCACCTCTATTAACTAACTTCAATGCCCCTCTCATTGGCTCAACATACTTTTTTTCAAAAGTTATCTTGAAAAGAAAAGATAGTAATACCTGAAAAAATTATGGAATCATGCACATTTGTTTATATGGAGCAACATATGTACCCAAAGCCCATGGATACTCAAGAAATACTTATTAGAATAAAATCTGGTTCCACCAAAGCAAAATAAACACATAAGTAAAAGACCATGGAACTACCATAAATAACAAATTATTTCTATAAATAAATGAGCTAGGGGGAAATCTATCAAAGCCCCTTAAAATAAGACTCATATGCTTAATTGAGTTTGCATTTGGAAATGGGGTTAAAGGTCGTGTAGCTACTCTGATGCAGAGTGCTGGCAGATTATTCATGGCGGAGAAAAGTGACTACCCAGCTACTTTAAATCATTCGGTATTAGGAGAAATTAAGTTATGCACGTTCTTAATAAATGGCACAAAAAGCTAAGGCTGAGTGTGCACACTCTGCAGAAACAGAAAACTAAATCACCACGAAGCAAACACAGTGCGATGACTGGCGGCCAGCCTTCCTTCGTGTTAGCTCCCCGAAATATGAAGACGCCTTTTCTTTCTCCACACCAAGAAAGTTGTGTAAAGACAACCAAGGTCAGAAATATAATTCGGTGGGTAAAGGTGATGTTGCCACCTGAGGACCCAGATAGTGGGAGAAGACTGCCAACCAACTCCAGCAAGCTGAAGTCAGAGGCCTCTATAAGAAGGAGTTCCAGAGCATGAGCTGTCTCCCACAAATAAATAAGTGGAAATAATTTTTAAATTTTCAGGGTTATTTGTGTATGCATGCGCACATGCGCACATATATAAACGAGTGTGTATTTGAGAGTATGAGTGCTTATAGAGGCGGTTTCTCTTCCAAGTAGCTTCCGCCCCTGAGATCCAGACCCTCTTGGTCACAGTCACTACACAAAAAGTACTACTAACTTCTTGAGGGTTTTCTTCATGCCATATTCTGGCTTCAGCCTAAGGGCTGGGGACATTGTTTCTGTTTCTCTCTAGCCCTCTTCCACCCCCTCCCACTGTCCAGATTCTTTCCTTCAGCTTTGTCGGGAAGTCTTTGCCTGACCATCCATTTAGCTGAGGTCAAGGCCCCACCCCATCAATCCCTTCAAAGAAACCCACATGTCAACCTCAGAGGACTTAAGCACGATCACCACTGCATTGGCTAATCCAGCAGCCTTTTCGGTCAGAGGCCATAATTCTCCCAAGAAGAAGATGCCTGTTCTCTTCTCTAGCCAGTGTTCAGTCAGCATTCCGGAATTCAGACCATGCAGGCAGATGCACTGGACCAGCAACAGGTTAAAAACGCAATATTTAAACATAAAACAAGGAAACCAACCTACAAATCACAATCCCAGAGAATTTAGACAACAATGAGAACACTAAGAGAGACTTACATAGATCTAATCTACATGAGAAGTAGAAAAAGACAAGATCTCCCGAGTAAATTGGGAGCATGGGGAACTTGGGGGAGGGTTGAAGGAGGAAGAGGAGAGGCAGCGAGAGGAGCAGAGAAAAATATAGAGCTCAATAAAAATCAGTAAAAAATAAATTTTTTTTTAAAAAGCAGATGTGTTTACCGACGGAGTAGTTTCTGCGTGTGACCCAGCATCATTGTTGAGTCAGGCCCACGTCATTTACACAGCCTGTGATATTTTTCAGAGCATCTGTCTAAACTTTAAGTGCACCTGTGAGGCATTTCTAAGACTGTGGAGTCCTCAGGTCACACTGGTTACCAACTTCCTACTCAACTGAGAGGCATGATCAAATATACTGAGTTGTTGGTGCCCACACCACACGAACGTATATCTGAATATATGCAAGTAGACATGCCCACATTAAAAAACCCCTAGCAGGAGACTCCTACCAGGCATCTAGACAGACGGTCAGGACGTGGGTACGGAAGGACTTTGCCCCTGGAGCCTTTTCTATGCTGTGCTTTCCAGAACCTGCTTCTGGAACCTACATTTTGCATTAACATCCAATGGGGCAACCATGAAATTTCAGATAAGGAACCACATTGAGTCAGACAGATTCAACCTGTAACAGGCTCAGCTCTGCAATAAAAAAGGCTATGACAGCTGGCAAGGATAGGCTCTCATAGGCTTTCCCTTGTCTGAGCCGGTCCCTTCAAATGGGCACCATGACAAGGATGGGGCTGAAGGCCAAATACATGAGAGGAAGATAAAGTTAGATTGTTTGTTCCCAGACAAGACTGTAAGAGCATTTCCACATGAATGTTTACTAGAGAAATAAAAAGGGGAGACTTGAGTGCTATTAGAAAAATACCTAAGATGTGACTTTCAGCTGACACTGTGACCACAATCATTACAGCTGTGTGTGGCGGCTCACGCCTGTGGGCACAGCACTCAGAAAACTGCTTGTCTGGCCAAGAGAGCGCAGGGCCAGCTGGTCCCACAAAGTGAGATGTCTCCAAACCACGTACCGATTACGATAATAATCCTACGATGTTTTACACAAACAACAAAATCATTTTATTCTCCTTGCACGTCCAGCATCCAGCATGATGTCTGACATGTGGTAGACACTTAATAAACATTTGCTGAATGATTTGCTGCAAAGGCCATGATGCCAAACGCTATAGAAATGTATCAGTGAAATGTACCAGTATGGGATGAAGGTGGACCATTATCATTAGAAATCCAAGCTGGCAAAATCTGGACAATTTCTTAAGGATCGGATAACAAAGCCATCCTTCCCTCCAGGAGTGGAGCCTGCCTTCTTAGCCATTACGAAAGAGGCTCCTTGGACATGGAGAAACATGATTGTGTTGAGAAGAATGCGCAGGAAAAGGACTCCGAACTTAAGATGAACTGCAGCTTGGGGAGGGGAGCCTGTTTTCCTGCACTCGTTCACTGCAGCCTAGAGTCCAGTCGCATGGCATTGTGGAGGCTGCGAAAGGTAGGATGGGGGTATGTGAGGGAATGGGGGATAAGGCAGCAAGAAATAAAAGTGCTGATTCCTCTTGTAGTAAGAAATCCACTACTCCCCACAGTACTGCCAATGCTGTCAGAGCGCCTCACAGAAATGAGACAGCCCGTTTTTCAAAAGAGTAATAATGAAAAAATAAAGTCCCGCGGAGCCGTGCCTCCATCAACGCTGCTTATAAATTCATAGCGCAGCATGGAGGTTATTAAAATCCCGTATGTGAGAGCCACACGCGGCACAAAGAGATACGAATTGGTGTTCCGTGGAGATAATGCTATCTAATGGGCAAAACAAGTCGTGGGGCCCCCGTTTTTATTCAGACTATATTTGAAAAGGGCTCAGCATCCAGCCCCTGAGCATGGATAGCAAAACCATCCAAAGACCACCCCCCTTACATATGGGCTAATAAGTAGGGTGTAAAGTAGGGCTGTTATCTGCCCAAGTCTGGGTATTCCCACGAAATTTTCTTACTTCAAACTGCTTAAAATGACATGGATGAGAAGCTTTTGTGGCTGACTTGACCCAGCATGGAAGCAGAGAAGCCCATGCCTGTCCTCGTCTGCAGACTCTAGAAAGCCTGTGATGGTAAACAAGGCTGAGAATTTCTGGTCCAGAGTCCACCTGGGACTTACCTGGAAACCCAGGACAACCCAGCCTACGACTGCTTTGATGTTGGGTTTGTCTGTCTGCGTGTTATTTATATCCTAGGAAGAGGCTTTGCCTGCCTGAGGTGCTGTATGGTAAAGCACACACGGGCCACAGTAGCCACGATGCGCTAAGGAGAAGGCAGCTCCCAGATGCCAGCAACAGAAATGAAGTAAGACTGTTCCTCATCCCATGGGCTACCTCTGCTCTACCTGAGAGTTCTCAGGAACAGCAGTCACTTCCGTTGCCATGGCAACATTCCACTCCTTTTTTCACTTACTCTCATCACACTTGTATTGTTCAAAGCAGGGGACTGTGTGGCTATGGCACAAGATCTAGGGACAGGCAAGAATCTATACTGAGAACCTGGGAAATTTAAAATCCAAGTGGACACAAAAGCCCTTCTGGAGTCTTCCAAAACCTCACATGACAAAAGCAAAACATGAGCCACCCACACAGGTTCACCCCTGGAAGTCTGAGAGAGACAGGGGCAGGGCAGCACACGCATCAGATCAAAATGTGAGTGGCTCCCAGGCCATCACACTGATCGTAGAGATGGCTGTGTGCACACTGGAAAGCAAACCCTGATCCTGTGGAAGCAGTGCTTTGACCACCGAGCCATCCCTCTATCCCCACCTTGTATTTTGAGACAGGGTCTCTCACTGAGAACTGCGGCTTTCTGATACAGTAGAGCTTACAGACTGAACAGCGAGCCCCAGAGATCCTCTGGTCTCTGCTCCCTAACACCAGGATTACAAGCAAGCTAAACTGCTCCTAGGTTATACATGGGTGTGGAGGAGCAAACTCACATGTGTGACTCAACCACACCTAACGTTTTACATGGGTGCAGGGGAGCAAGCTCACACGTGTGTAGCCTGCACTCTTCTGCGTCTGCTCTCCAGCCCCCGTTCTGTGTGATCTCTGTCTAGGGACTAGCACTCACTAGGGACCAGGCACTGTACCATCCTGGTCTTCTGTGGGAATCACCAGGAGGTGATGAAGCTCTCCCCTTGGTTTATCAGGAGGCGAGAATGTAAACAAGGACTGGGTTGGGGGCTCAGTGGGTAAAGGCATTGGTCCTGCAAGCCTGATGACCCAAGTTCAGCCTCCCAGAAGCCACTTAGAAATAATATCAAACGCATTTGGAATCCCAGCACCCACTAGAGCTCCAGGGCTGGTATGGCTTACAAACTCAGCGGCAAAGTGTTCACCAAGGTTTCTGTTCTGCCCAGTTCTGCAGCTGTTTTGCTTCAAAGGAACACACAGATGTCTACATTAATTATAAACTGATTGACCTAGTAGCTCAGGCTTCTTAATGTTTTTTTTTTCTTTTTCTGTAGTTTTGGAGCCTGTCTTGGAACTAGCTCTTGTAGACCAGGCTGGCCTCAAACTCACAATCTGCCTGCCTCTGCCTCCTGAATGCTAGGGTTAAAGGCATGTGCCACCACTGCCAGGCATTATTAACTCTTATAACTTATACTAGCCCATAATATTTATCTGTGTTAGCCACGTGGCTTGCTACTTTTTTCAGTGAGGCAGTCACATCTTGCTTGCTCTGTGTGTCTGGGTGATGACTGTAGACTGAAACTTCCCTCTTCCCAGAATTCTCTTGTTCTCATTGCCTGTCTCTACTTCCTGCCTGGTCACCCCACCTATACTTCCTGTCTGGCTACCGGCCAATCAGCATTTTATTAAACAAGTGCAAGAAACAAATCTTTACAGAGTAAAACCATTGTCCCACAGCAGCAAAGAGTCTATCTCAAAGTGGAACAGGCAAGGACTAACACCCAAAGGCTGCCCACTGTCCTCCATACATGCACTATGGCATGTGTGCACCCACAGCCACAGAAAAGAATGAAGACACATACAGTCACACCTCACATGTGCACGCACACACAGAGACACACACACACATATGCACACAATGTTTTTAAACAGTCCAAGGAGGAATGAGAAGTGCAAAGCTGACACCAAGGAAGCTGAAGTTCCCAATCACCTCAAACACCAAGAGTTACCAGATGGTGAAGTCAATCCCACAGTTCATTGTCAGTGGTGCTCAACCTTTGGATAGCAACCCCCTCTAGGGCCTGAACAATCATTTCACAAGGGTTGGTAGTAGTTTGAATGTAACTGGCCCCCATAAGCTCATAGGGAGTGGCACTAGGAGGTGTGGCCACGTTGGAGGAAGTGTGTCACTGTTTGGGTAGGCTTTGAGGTTTCCTATGCTCAGGATATATCCAGTGTCTCAGTCAACTTCCTGTTACCTGCAAGATGTAGGACCCTCAGCTACTACTCCAGCACCACATCTGCCTGCATGCTGCCATGCTTCCTGCCTTGATGATCATGGACTGAATCTCTGGATCTGTAAGTCACCCCAACTAAATGTTTTCTTTATAAGAGTTGCTGTGGTCATGGTGTCTCTTCACAGCAATGGGAACCTTGACTAAGACACAATGGTTGCCCAAGACTATAAAAACCACAGATATCTACACATCAAGATTCGTAACAGCAGCAAAATTACAGTTATGAAGTTGCAATGAAAATAATGGTATAGTTGGGGTTCACTACAACTCGAGGAGCTGTATTAAAAGGGCACAGCATCAGGTAGGTTGAGAGCCAATGCTTCATGTCATCTCCATGCCAGTTCTGGATCATGGCACACATCTGCCAAAACTCCACACTTGTCAGGGGAACAGAAACAAATGGATTTTCTAAAATTAGAAAGCAGCTCACTTGGTAAGCTCACATAGCTACATTCACCATCCAGCTCAATCTTGTCAGGCTCTCTTGGCTGGAAAAACAAAGGCAGCGCCCACAATGAAGGTACTGGCTTGATTTCCTGTCTGTTTGGCCCACACGCCAGGCACATTTCTCACTGAATTCTTAGAAATCCCCTGTGGAGTTCCATAGCAGAAATGAGTCCAAGGGCTTATCAAGTTAAAGGTCGTGTGAAATTTCACCTAAATGGTAAACCAAACTCAAACCTGGACTTCAAAGTCTACAAATTAAACCACTAAGCTTTCCAGACCCAGCCCATCTCTCCAGATTCACTTCAATGTCAGTCAGTAAAGTTCCACTCTATCCAGACCCTGAAAGCTTACATGTTTCCAGAAAATAGCTGGTACATGTCCTTGCCAGAAGTCCTCATCCCCCTTAGCAATGGAAGCAAGGGGAGAACACAGGAACAGGACCAGGGCCTCAGCTGCTGGCACCCACTGCTTGGCTACCTTAACAGATCCTCAGGCCACTTGGGGAACCTTTCTGGAGGGCTCAAACGCTGCCAGAATCCAAACAACATTCTTCACAACTTATTCTGCACAGACTAATGTATGTCGCTATATGCAAGTTCCTGGAACACGAGGCAAACCTGTCAGTGTACGCTCATCTTTACCCACAGAGAGAAAACAGTTCTCAAAATAGCATTGCCTCCATCTTTCCAGAATTCCCCCATCTTCCTGATTGCTCAGCACAGTCCTAGGGATTAGAGATTTAAAACAAATATAAGGAACGATCCAAACCTTCAAGGTAATTATAGCCATAATCACAAACATTTATGGAGGGCTTCTTTTCGTGCCAGATGCTGTTTTAAGTAATTTGTGAGCCATTTAACTTTCAAAGCAGCATTGTGGCACTAGGTAGTACTATGGTTTCCATTTTAAGCTGAGAAATGGAGTTAAAGTGACCAGCCTTAATATCACAGCTGGGAGTAACCCAACAGTCTTTCTCCGTGGTCCCATCCTTAACTGCCACATTGGGCTACTCCCATTTGGAGTATAAAGGTTACAAACAAGTTATTTAAGAGTGTTTAAGCGCTGAACATAGCGGACAATGAGGACTACTGAGAACTCAAGATCAATGGCAATGGGTTTTTGATCCTACTGCACATACTGGCTTTGTGGGAGCCTAGGCAGTTTGGATGCTCACCTTACTAGACCTGGATGGAGGTGGGTGGTCCTTGGACTTCCCACAGGGCAGGGAACCCTGATTGCTCTTTGGGCTGACAAGGGAGGGGGACTTGATTGGGGGAGGGGGAGGGAAATGGGAGGCGGTGGCGGGGAAGAGACAGAAATCTTTAATAAATAAATTTAAAAAATAAAATAAAATAGTGTTTAAGAGACTTGATGTCTGCCTATAATAAACGGAGAAGAGCCGTCACCAACAGGTACAAAGTAGGAGAGCTTGCTGAGTAGAAGGGGGCCATGAAGGACGAACTCGAAAGAACCCCTGTTTGTAATGTTTACCATGTTTCTGCTCTTCAAAACACTTCCGTTGCTTCCCATCTTGAGGTGTTTCCTACGGGGCGTGTTTTTCTACATCTTTTTTAAATGAGGAGAAAATCTAAGAAGCTACTGCGAGTTGCAGTGGCACAGCTCAGCACTGCCTGCTTCGGAATCTTCCAGCGGAATCTCGGGGGCTGCTTTCTGCATCTGGCTTTGCTCCTCCCTACCTCCCCCGCCTAGTGCAGGAGGCTGTGTGGAAGCGTTTGTTCATTGATTATTTATTGCATGATATGGATATAGCATTTATTTTTCCCACTCTGTTGGTGAGCACGCTGTTATTTCCAGCTTTTATGAAACGTGCCTGGGCATTTCCTTTCATGCCGAATGTACCTGAGTGTTAGGAGTGACGGGGTGGGATTTCTGGCCTCAGGGTGCGGCTGCTCCTGCTGTCCTTCTGTTGTTGGTTGACAGCGTAACTCATTGTAATCAGAAGCAGTCTTCTATGTGATTTCAATCACTGAATTTCTCCAGAGCCTGTACTACTGACCAGTACTCATCAATTCTGTTTAATAATGTGTTTCCTTGAAAAGAATGTGTGGCCTGCTGCAAGTGGTGTCAACATATCACATAGATCTGGTTTGTTGACTGTTATTCAAATCAATCCTTTAAATTTTGTGTTTACTGTGTATGTGTGTGAAGATGGTGTATATGTGTGTTTACAAGCCCATGTGTACATGGGTAGGTATATGTGCCTATATGTACACATATGTGGGTATATATGCATATGTGTGTAGGTGTGTGGGTGTACGTGCCCATGTGTACTTGTATGTGTCCTTGTATATGTGTGTGGATGTATGTGCTCATGTATTTGTGTATGATATATATGCCCATGTGTACATGAGTGTGGATATACATGCCCATCTGTACATGAGCATGGGTGTACATGGCCACGTGTACATGAGCATGGGTGTACATGGCCACGTGTACATGTGTGTGGGCATGCATGCCCATGTTTACATGAGTGTGGATATACATGCCCATCTGTACATGTGTGTGACCATACATGCCCATCTGTACATGAGCATGGGTGTGCATGTCCATGTGTACATGTGTGTGGTCATACATGCTCTTGTGTATATGAGTGTGGGTGTACTATGCCCATCTGTACACATATGTGGGTGTAAATGCCCATGTGCACATGTGTGAGTATACATGCCCATGTGTACGTGAGTGTGGATGTACATGCCCGTGTGTTCATGTTGAGGAGAGCATTGGTGTACTGCTTTGCCACTCTGTACTGTATTCCCTTGAGATGGGAACTTGCTAAACCTGGAGCAAGGCTAGTGGCCAGCAAGCCCTAGCAATCCTCATGTCACCATCTCCAACCCAATGCTTTGGACATGACATGCACACCCAGACTTTTCTGTGTATGCTGGGGATGTGAACACAGGTCCTCACACTTCTGCATCCCCCAGACACTCCCCATCCCCTAAATCAACAATATAATATCTATCATTTCTACGACCAACGCCCAACAAGAAGCAACTTACAGGAGAATTTATTTGGCTCAAAGGTGGAGAGGATTTGATCTATCAGAAGGTGAAGGCAGAGAAGCAGGAGAGCAAGGTGGCTGCTCACGTGCAAACACAGCTGGACACAGACAGGAGGTGCAGCCAGCTTGTGAAGCCCGAAGGCCAACTCCGAGGGACACATTCCCTCTAGGGAGACTCTCTCTCTTCCCAATGCTGCAGAACAAGCTGGGCACTAAGCTTCACGTTCACACCCAGCGTTCTCACTCACTCTGCGGCTCACACTCAAGCTCCAGGAGGACAGATTACTAAGACACTAACTCCACACTGGGTTCTTTCATCTTGCTGGGTTCTACTTTAAGATTCCGTGCGATGAGATGCACAACTACCTTCTTAGCTTTGCAGTGTAGCTGGCACGTCAACCGTGTGTTAACTATGACAGACCTCTCTCACTCCAGTATAGCCTTCCGCCTTACAGCCACAGGCCTACAACGTTCAGCAGGTCCTTGGGCTGCCTGGAGAGGAGTTCCACACACTTTCCCCCCTGATTCTTACTAAGTAAGAGCATGTCTGTGTAGGAGCCTGAGACATCTAGGTTATTCATATCTAATGCAAACATGGATATATCCAGATTGGAATATAACACATTCCAAGTTGTTTTTATTTCCATTTGTCTATTCTTCTCATTTTCTATTGATAAAAAGTTGAATTATTTTAAACTAAAATGTGCCCTTTTTTCCTATCAGCTTACTTCTACATTCTCTTTAAAAAGCCATTTTTGCAATAACCCTAGAAATTTCATTATTCAGCCTTGACCTTTTCCCAGCTCTCTGAGTTTGCAATGACTAATAACGCTTTAGCTCCTTCTCCTCTCCTACATCCTGGCCACAGTGTGTGTATTTTAATCTCATCGAGCATCCTGGTTTGTCTGGCACAATGGTCATCTACATCTTCCTTCTTACCAAACTGGTCTCCTGCTTTCCCATTATCCTGTCACCTCTGTCCTTCCGTTTGGAATTTCTTCATCCTGCCTAAGGGCTCTTTCCACTCTCTAGTCTCTGCTAGGTGCTCTCAGAAGCCTGTTCCTCTGTCTTGCAGAAAGGCATTTTCACATGATACGGATTAGGCTAGCAGGTGTTTCCCATGAGCAGGTTACGATGCCACTGTTTTGACTCTTGGAGCCCATCAAGCCCCTTGGAAAGATAATTCGCATCTCCCATTGTTTGGTCTCTGCACTGTGTTATGCTGTAGGGTTTTCTGTGTGCTGGGCTTTTCTTTCCGCAGAACCATCCTGATGAGCCTCATGATGGCCTGCACCGCTAAGACCGTGGCCCAACTTGAAGTTGTGCGTCCAAGTTTTTATTCAGTTTTAAAAACCCCAGCCACCATGGTTTCAAAAGTTACTTCCACCCTCGTTCCCTCTCTGATTTGGGGCTCCAGGTAAACTTGTGATGAGCCAATGTTGTTCAAACTATTTGTGGTGGATTTTCCCTTTTCTTTATATTTCCTTGATGATGAATTGTGTCACTTCTATAAGCATTTACCAAACAATCTTCCTCTTTCTTGACGTCCAGGAACATGTTAGGCTTTTACCTTCTTTATCTGTCATCCCCTCCTGTCCTCACTTCCTAGATTTGCAATTTTAATCAACACCTCCAGCTTGGCCATTCATCTTTCCTACTACGTGCATGGAACCTGCTAGGAAACTCATCTCTCACATTCTGGGTTGTGATTTCTCACATCTACAATTTCCCTTTGATCCTTGTGTATGAATTGATTCCAGTTGTGAAACAATCCACGTTTTTGTTTGTTTTCTTAAACAAATTATTCCTAATTATTTTAAGGTATGCCTGATGAGCTAACTAGATCACGGATATAAGGCTTATTTCCCCTTTCTCCTAGAAGACCAGTTATTTGTTCCTATTTCCCAACATACCTTGTGATATTTTCCTATTGATCATCATACTCTGCAAGTAAAACAATTAATTATGGTCTGGAAGATTTCTTTTCTTCTAGAAGACTGAAAACAACTAGCTTATCTTGATCCAATAAAGGATGGCCCACATCCAGACTGACCCGAAGGATGTCCCATGTCCAGGCTGACCCGAAGGATGTCCCATGTCCAGGATGTCCCATGTCCAGACTGAACTGAATTATGTCCCATGTCTAGGCTGACCTTGATAGCAGACCCTGGCGTTGGGGGGATCTCCCATTCTTCTTGGCTCCCTGGGGTCTCCCTTGTTGTATATGTGCAGTGTAAAAGACAGCAAGCTCCTCGGAGATGGGATGTACAGAATGTTGGCTCAGATTCCAGAGTTCTCTTGACTTTATTCTGGCCCCTTATACTATGTCATTAATTTGTGTTTGCCATGTCCACTAAAGTCCTATGCAATCCACACTAATCCCCTGTTCAGAAATCTTAGAAGCATCTTTCCCACCCAGCATTGCCTAGATTTTAATCCAGTGAGGTTCTCAATATAGAAAGGCCGAGTATGACTTAAATCTCTGCATTTCTCTCATGCCCACCATAATCTGTATTTCCTGGGATCCTTGTATTTCCTCCACAATGTGAAAACTTCATAGACTGTCCCAGCACTAAGTCTCTTAACTGAATTGTCATGTACATCAGCTGAAACAGCACAGTCAGTTCATACAGCCAAAGACGGTTCCAACTCTGGGAGCTCCGAGAGTCAGCCGGACTCATTAGGGCTAACACAACACAGGAAGCATGGGCATGGGAGTGGGTGGTGGATGACTAGGTCCTGTGTGCTGCAATATCACACTCTATCCATTAAAGACAACTTGGGAGGGTTAGAGACACTGAGGACCACCGGGGAAAGGAGCCACTGGTCGCCATGAGGAGAGCTTCAGGGATGTGGCTGTTGTGAGTCATCCCACGCTGAGTGGCCTTTCTTGTGCTCCGATGCTTTGGAGTCATTTCTGCTCCTTTAAGAAACTCACACACAAGGTCTTGTAGAAAACACCATAAGCCCACCTGTTGGCCAGGTTTGCTTTCGGCTCCCGTCAGAACCCAATCTGGATTGCACAGGCACTGGACTGCATCTCCCATGAGAAAAACATAACCACGTGCCAATATTCAACTCACCAAAAAGGGAGAAGTGGGGCACTGCAGATCAATCATGCATATGAAACCATGATCAAATGCTTTAAAATAGGACAGAATGAGGTCCCCAGAACCCTCACCTACCTTTTACTAAACACAGCCTTCTGTCTACTCCCCAAAGACAAATGCTCTCACAAACACGTATTGCTTTTTCAATTCTACAGAAGAAATCGTGTACCGTGTACATCTTGACATCGGAAGATTTTTCCGTTCTTACCATTGAGAGAACATTTCATGACACACAGTGCTCTATGATACAACAGCCAGTAAATCCAACCATTCCCTTAGGTGGACAGTTTGTTTTTATTTCTAAAATATGGCAACTTCCATAGCATGCATGCATGATGTTCATGAGTTTGCATATGCACCTAGGAGCAGTAAAATGCTAAGAGGGCAGGGTATGTATACAATCGATTTTAATAAAGTGTGATATTAATAACTTTACATAGCTATCATACTAATTATTCTCACACCAGAGTATGAAAGAACTCTGCCTGTTAGATATCCATATGAACATTCAGTTCTACACTTATTTTGTTTGTTTAGCTACTGTTGTATTTAGTATCTGTGATTGCAGTTTTAATTTATATTTCCTTAATGAGTTATAAGGCTGGATACCCCTTTATTTATTGTTCATGTTGCTCTCCTACTTTGTGAAATGCCGGGTCTTGACTATTCTAAGAAAATTTAAAGTTCTCTCCTATTCCCATAAGACCCCCCCCCTTCTCCTCCTGCTCTTAGTACAGATTCATTTTCCCAGCTGCAACGCCTTCCTCCTTATGTCTTTGCTTCTCCTAATGCTCAAGTTCCCCACACAAAACCACCAAGGAATTGTGCAGCTGGACAGATGTCCCCTGTGCCACCCTCATGGTTGTCTCTGCCACTGTCCTATTCCAAATCTGCAAAGCCCTGAACCCTTCCCTGCGGACAGCCCTGTGCTCACGATTCACTCATGGCCTGTACCTAGTTGGGCACCTGGTACACGGACTTCTGCGGAAGATCAAGAAGGCCAAAGACATTCGCACAAGGCCACTCTCGCCTCCCAGCTGACAAAGCAGACCAGATTCCAGAAACTCTTCCTTTGAGCCACAGATCCTCCCAGCTCCCTCTCCTTCTCCTCCTCCTCCTCAGAAGGCTCACTGCTCAGTCACCCACAGAAGTGTAGGTGGCCCTGTCAGAGGAGCAGCAGGTGGCAACTGAAGTTCAAGGTGTCAGCCCCCAGGAGGCAGCTCTCTGATGGGTGATTCTTGGATAGGCAATGCAAGGCCCCGGGACCACAGATCCCAGATTGTCTGGATTGTCTTTTGCTCCTGCTGTGCCTTTACCTGTTTGCTGCTACCGTCTTTCTCTGGTATCTGGCCTGGCATGAATGGGTGTGGGGAGATCCCCACTGCATGTAATGTAGTGTTTTTATCTCATGGAAACATCCCGTTCTACTGGCCATTTTTATCTGTGAATTATTATAAAGACGATTCCTTCCTAAGCTGTATTGTCTGATTAAGAATAATTTTAGCTTATAAAAAATTTGGGGGAAAAATAAATACAAGGAAATATTACACAGCTAGAATCCACATGTTTCTATTAAGTAGCCATAGAGACTGTGGCTTAGGTTAATGATCAAGGAAAACAACTGAGTCCCAGTAGCCCAGCTAGTTTAAATTCTTTAACCTTTATGTTGGGAGATGTGTTCACAGGTTTCAGAGTGCATAAGCTGAAATAAAGGCTTTGAAAATAACTTAAAGATAGACTAAGATGTTTTCATCAAATGTCTTTGAGGTAAAAAAACCTAAGGAGACAATCACAAGTTTTAGGAAGGCACACAGTTGAGTGGGGAACTCGTCAAGCCCAGGGAATACAAATACAAACGAGCCCAATTGTTACTGGCTAACAGACTTTTCCTGCTAGGATTGGCTAATGACCAACGGTGATGGTTAATTCCTTATATCCATTTCTACACTCATCTCCTGATATAAGAAATATTGATGACTGGGTAATGCACCCGAAAGATTTAAAATAGAGCTGACTAATTCTTTTTCCCATACAAAAGTTTAGATTTGTGAGTCTTTTAAGATTCCTTATAAGATTACCTTTCAAGATAAGTAATCAAGTAATTGACCCTTTCTTTGAAACTGAAAAATGCAGCCTGCCAGTAAAAGACCTGACTGAGAAGAACACCTTGCTTCCCCCCCACACACAGTGAATCTATAACAAGTTGTTTGGGTATGAATGCACATGAATTCTTAGGATAATTTGTTTTTCACCTGTGAAACGTGAAGTGTTTCATGAAATGTTTCATGTAAGGGAGACGGAAAACATGTCGGTTTTTTTTACCTGTATTCATTATAATCATTCACCTAAAAAGTAAAATATAACAACATTGTAATTCTTATATTGACTAAAAAACTTTGCTGGGGTATATAAACTGTATGAAAAAATATATACAGTAGGAATAATACAGAACAGAGAATAAAGAAAGAAACCGTCAGGAGAGAGTGTGGGTGTCTTTCCCTTAACTCCCTCTGATAAAATCATCTAGTACAGCCAACTCTGGAGTCCCCTTTGAGCCCAAACCCCTTGGGGCTACCCCTCCAGGCAGGGATGTGGAAACAGAAGCCAGGATCAGGTTCTTTGCCATCATGGAAAGCTACTTGGCAACAATCTGAGAAGCACAGATGGCACCACCAGCTGGAAGTTCTTGGTGACTCTAACCTGCCCTTACTATTAATCTTTATAGTTTGCTCAACAGAAAGGATGCTAAGGCCGAACCAAATCTGTGAATAAAATTCATGGTAGATTTAACAGGGTCTGGTAAAGGGTAAGTTAGCCAGAAGAGCAAAAGTCCTGGAGAGGAACCATGCACGCAGTCAGATCAAGATCAAACTTAAAAACAGAGTGAGAATCTAAAAGGAGAAGAGGTCCGAAGGGAGGAAAACATTCTTTGTTCTGATAGTTGATTTTCTGCTCATGAGAAACAGATCCAGGGCTTCACAGCATAGGCAAGTGTCCAGGAAGACTCCTCCCAGAATCAACCTGCTATGTGGCTACAGTGGCCTAGGACAGCCATTCTGGTGGCAAGAAGCATCCGGAAGCCTGGTTTTTCATACCCCAAAAATGTGGCACAAATGTTCCTCCAGGTGTCACAGACACATACCCCAGGTGCTGTATAAAATATACAAATGATACATTCCCTGAAATCTATCCTACAGAAATCCATTAACAAGGGAATAGGAAAGGACAGAAAAGGTCGAACAGGTTGCTCGGAACCATGTTTTTAGTTCTGACAATTTCTGCTCATTGTACTGAAGTACAAGCTTAACAATTCTTAGCAATGAGTTTCCCTCTTTTTTAACATTCAAACAACTACGCCAGGAACAAGTGCCAAGGCCATCAACCTCAGTGTAGGAAAAGGAGCAAGGAAGCAAGTGAGCATGGGAGTTTGTAGGACCTGGCTATAAAGGGAAGCCCAGAAGCAGGGTGCTGTCTACACAGCAGGAGCAGGGAGTCTGAAGGATCTGCATATGCATGTCTGTGACACTGCCTTTCACACTGGAGAAGACCAGGTTGTGGGGCGCCATCTGGACTTGCCAGACGCTCACAGACAGTTCTTCAGATATCCAACTTCAGATTTTTTTTTTTTTAACTGCAATGTCCTTAGTTTTCTCATGGCTAGCTCTAGTCCCTGTTAATAGCTCTCTTCAGCAGGTATCCCAGGGCTCTGATATCTCCAACATCTTGGTGTCTTCAAGGCAATTAAGGCTTCAACTTCACATCTTCACACAAAGGCCTCTCTAGGTCTCCATGCAAGGCCACCCCCGACACATGCCTGGCCTCAGCAGCCTTCCTTAGCCACTCCTTGACTCTAAGCCAGAACCGTACTGCTGTTTGCTGGGGCTGGAAAAGGCTCTCTCGTTCAGTTACATCTTTACCAGATTTCTGTTTTCCATGGTTTCCTTCACTGCCTAAGCTTGGCTGTTCTAGAACTCACTCTGTAGACCAGGTTGGTCTCAAACTCAGATCCACTAGTCTCCGCCTTTCAAGTGCTGGGAGTGAAGGCATGTGCGTCACCACCACCGCCCTGTCTAAACTATTCTTTAATTACTTTTCACAAGTTAAAACTTAGCTGGGTCGGATCTTACCCTCAGGAATAAAGGGACCATCACTCCCTTTGTTCCATTTCTTAATCTGTTTATGCCCTTGAACGCAGCACTTAGCTCCATTCTACTTTCTGGTGCTTTTTTCTGCAAATTTTACATTTTGTAATTTACCCTGTTCGGCTTGCTCCTTTTCAGCATAAATCTTCATTTGAGCTACCACTAATAACCACAGTCTATACTAAGCTATTTTAAGACTTCCTCTGCCAACAGAATTAATCCAAAAAACTCATCACTTTAGCCTCAGGGAGATTCTTTGGACAGGGCAAAAGGCAACCACATTCTTCACCAAAATATCATGAAAATGATCTATAGGTCACATATTAATATTCTTCTCCTCTGAAACATCTTGAGCCAGCCCCCCCCCACACACACACACACACACACAGTTCATCAAACCACATCCAATCCCCGTCTTCCATGCTCCTACGAGTATGGGCCATTAAGCAGCAAAAAGTATTCAGTTGCTTTTCTAATCCACAGTTCCAAGAAAAAACATGGTCAGGCCCATCACAGCAGTACCCAAGGCCCTTGTTCTCACTTTTATCTTAGAGTTTCTACTGCTGTGAAGAGACACCATGACCACAGCAACTCTTATAAAGAAAAACATTTCATTGTGGTGGCTGGTTTACAGTTTCCAGGGTTTAGTCCATTATCATGGAGGGAGGAAAGGAAACACGGAAGCAGACAGACATGACGCTAGAGAAGGAGCTGAGAGTTCTCACATCTTGACTCACAGGTAACAGGAACTGGGTGTGGCTTAAGCACATATGAGACCTCAAAGCCCGCCTCCACACTTCCTACAACAAGACCACACCTACTCCTAATACTGCCACTCCCTTTGGGAGCCATTTCCTTCAAACCTCCACACCTGGGCCGCCCTGGATTCTCAGCTCTGGGGCATGCCTTAGGAATTTCTGCAGGAATGCTTTCTTAGTCAAGGTTCCTTTGAGATCTTCCTTCTGAGGTTCTTTGATCTTCTCTCTTCCTGCCTACACAGTAGGACTGGGCACAGGCAAGATTAGGTTTCTTCCATTTATTGTGAATGAGCAAGCGTTTGGGAGTGTTGTAATTTGCTATTGCTGTTGTCTGAGGATTTCATACATACAGCATACAATGTGCTTAGATCAAGTCCATCCCCATCCCCTCTGATCCACTCCCCCCTCTATTTTCTCACAACACTCTGTATCCTTATTATTTGTTTTAACACAGAGAATGAACTCAGAGCCATCAAGGTGTGTGGTGGTGGTGGTGGTGGTGGGGGGGGGGGGGGACTAGCTACCGGGTCATGGAAAGCAAGCTATCCTGATCCTGATGGCACTCAGTCTCAGTTTACTTTTTTTAATTTAACTTAGAGGTATTTTTTTTTAAGTAATTCAAAAGCCAAGAAAGGAATATACTACCAATAGACTGTACTGAGTTATATATGAATACTGTGTGTGTGTGTGTGTGTGTGTGTGTATACATCAAAAGACACTAAGAAAATTATTCAGTGAGAAACTGAGATGCTATAAATAAACCAGTAAAAAAACAAAAACAAATAAGAAATTCTAAGAGATGTCCAGGTAGCTAAGAAAAGGATGGGTGCCTAAGGAGGGGAGATGTGCTTTGTGGCAAACCTTTCCTGGTCAGATTCAGGTACTTTCTGAAGCTATTTTGAGTCGTCGTTTATCCCCCTCTAAAGAGCTTCCCTGCAGGATGGGAAGCGTCAGTCTTGGAGGAAACTCTTACACAGCAAGAGAACAAACAGAAAGGGAACAATGAAGTTATGAAGATGTCCTAACACGTCAGCTCACAGTCTACCCTTAAGTTAAAAGTCGTATTTGCAGAAAGGATAAAACAATCCCAACAATATTTTGTCGAGGAGAACTGACATATCCAATAACAGAGATGAATTGCAAGGTAATAACAGAGTTAAAAAGCCAATTTCCAAAGGTTACATACTATATAATTCCACTTACAGAGCAATTCTGAAATGACAAAATTATGATGATGCAGAATAGACTCGTGTTTGTCAAAGGCAAGTGTGGGGAGGTGAGAGCTGGCTGGGCTTGGAAGACGAGACACACTTGGATCCAAGTGCTGTGTCTTCACTGTGGCACTGGTTACACAACTGTAGGCATGTGATAAAAATGTGTTGTACTCAACACACACATGCAAACCCATTGTGCCATAACACTGGCAAAATGAAATATGGAGACTGTCAACTTTCTACCCATGATTTTAGACTACATCAATACAAGATGTTACTTTGCTCAAACTTGATGAAGGGTATAGGGGAATTTCTTCTCATGTCCTCCCCTCATTTCTGTCTCCAATCCTGGAGATGGGACACAGGACTTTGTATGTACTGTGTATGTTGTCTACTGCTGGGCTTCACTCCCAGCCTCTCTACTGCACATCAATACACAGCTATCTAAAAATAAAAAAATAGTTTTTAGAAAATGAAGAAGGGAAAAGTGGGTGTCTCCCGATTCTTCCATTCTTCTCTTGAAGACTGACTCCATTATCCTTCCAAAGCCAGCAATCTCTTCCCATGTCAATATCAGTGAATACATACACATACCACTTACACACACCAACATCATACCAACATGTCCTTTCCAGGGCCTGATCAATTCACTCAGACCGAGCATGGTGAGAAGGGGAGGTTCCTAGTTCCAACAAGTTGTATAATATTCTATTATATGGTCAGTTCTTGTTTTACTTAAAAAAAACAATCTTTTCTCTACCAAAAAAAAAATTAATGACCTAAAGGAAACCAGACATTTGGTTTGCTCTTGATTATTTCCTATTTTAACTAATGCTCCGAAGGAGCCAGCGAACACCAGATTCTTTTTATCTTTCTAACTTTGTCAGGCCCAGTGTCCCCCAGGCTGGCACTGGGCTCTCACTGGCCTGCTCCTGACGCTGCACATCACAACACGCTGAGCAGATGCTCGTTTGTCTTCATGGCTGCAGGCGGGGGCTGTAGATCGCCTGGCTTGTCATTTGTCCTTTGTTCTGGTTTCAGGCCTGCAACTTTCCTTAGCAAAGTGGGCCTATTTATAATTTCCTTCAGACATTTCTCTCCGGTCTAGGGACACCTGCCTCTGCATTCTCTCCCAACTCCTAGAATACTTACTGTTCTCAAGTCCCCAAAGGACTGAAACTCATTTTTCATAACGCCATTCTGACAAACAATGCAATCAGAAGTGTGAGTATTCTTCAATGGGAGGCAGGCATCTAATATGCTCTGCAGGTGGACAGAGACTTGCATACACAGCAGGCCGGGCACACTAGGAGTGCACAGGCACCCTCTGATCCTCCTCTTAACGTATGAATTCTGGTCAACCCTGTAGATTTACACTTTAAACAGAGTACTAGGTGTAGATCAACGAATAGCACTATAAATTAAAAAAGAAAACAAGAGGGGAGGAAAAAAGCTGTCCACTTCCCGATACAAAAGCCAGGAACAAAGAACAGAACAGCTATGTTGTCTTCATTATCAAAGCCGCAGCTCAGTTCTTGCACTGACACCCTGGTGCAGGTCTACAAAAACAGCAGCAAGAAAGCCCACCATGCCTGAATGCTACACAGAGAACTACAAGCAGCAAAGGAACACTGAGCATGGGAGAAATGGTCTTTTCTGGGGAGGAGCACACCAGTGGGAGATCTAACACCAAATGGCCAGCCTTGAAAACATGAGTAATAGTCTATAAAACTAATATGTTAAATTCAGGAACATATATGTACATATATGCACGCACGAGTCTATGCCTATGTATGCCAACACTACAGTCAAAGCACAGTAAGTGAATGGCATAGACAATGAGAGGTCTAGATTATTTCTAAAACGGTTCCATGTAATTTTCAGTTGTCAGTGTGTTGGTGCAAATGTATGTGTACAAGTGGGGACGCCAAAGACTCCTCGCTGTGGTTCAGGGATCCCATCCACCGTCTTTAGAGATGGGCTCTCTAATTGGCCTGGGGCTCAACAAGGCTTGCTGGGCAGATCAGGGATCCTCCTGTCTCTAAGATCACAAACACGAGGTACATTTCCAGTAACCCGAATTCACATCCTCCTCCTTTCAAGCCCACACTTTACCAAATGAACAATCTCCTTGGCCTTCATAATTTTTTAGCAATGTATTTTATGTGTGCAGGTGTTTTGCAAACATGCATGTCTATGCCTCTAAGAGCCAGAAGAAAGTGTCTGATACCCAGTAACTAGAGTTGAACACGGTTGTGAGCTGCCATATGGCTGCTGGGAATCAAACCCAGGTCCTCCAGGAGAGCAGCCACGCTCTCTATGCCTTACTTAATTAACTACTCTCCTGTCACCCCGGCTCCCCTTGTCTCTTTAGTGTCTAGGGAGTGTTCAGTACAATGTGTATAGAGAACCGGGGGAATGGAGGAGAATGCCTCTTCTTGGAAAGGGTTTCACTGTTGATGTGTCTGGTGCCTGTTTCATTAGGATGGTGTGTGCCTGGGATTACAGAACTTGAGCTTCTCGTTGGCTTTCCTTCTGCAGATCCTATCATATAGGCTCCAATTTGCCATTACATGCCACCTCTACCTTATCCCCAACTGCCCTGACTCTGCAGGCAGGACTAATTTAATGTCTGCCAGGTCCAACAGGTAAAGCAAACCCATTAGTAGGAACAGCACAGGATGCTGGGTGGAGGAGGATGCTCGCCTGTTTTCTCCTTGCATTCTTTAATACACCCAAGCATCACATTTATTTCTTCAACAGCTGCTGTATATTGAGCAGACTTCTTAATTAGCTAATGTCTGGAAAGCCCTTTGAAGATAAAGAGCCCTATAGAAGTGCTAAGTGTTATTATTACCCTGACAAAAGAGCTCTCTTTTTACCTTGGCTCCCCCAGAAATGTGTGAGCCTGTTTCCTCTCTAACTAGCAATAGTCAGAGGACAGGCTGCATAAATCACCGAGAAAGAACTTGGAGATGCAGTTCTGGCCTCTGAACCAGGCAATCGGGCATCCTGGGGTGTTCCTTCAAGCCCAGAAGTAATCATCATCTGTACCAAAAGAGCAAAAGCCCGGCTGGGAGGTGATTAGGAAGCACAGATTCAGGCTCTAGGATGCTTTAAAGGGAAATGGAAACCCTGCACCCGCTTTTCCTGCACAAGGGCTTTCTGAAGGTCAAAGCTGTACTCACTGCTGTAGGTGGGGTCTGGAAAACCATGCAAACATTCAGGAATACAGACAAACTGTTTCCTTGGACATAGACAACTATAATCTAGACGTGGAAAGTGATTTCCCCTAAACCAAATTCTGAACATCTATGCCCCAAATACAAGGGCACCCTCATATGTAAAAGAAACATTACTAAAGCTTAAATCATACATTAAACCCCACACACGAATAGTGGGAGACTTTAACACTCCCCTCTCACCACTGGACAGGTCTATCAGACAGAAAATTAACAGAGGAATAAGGGATCTAACAGATGTTATGACTCAAATGGACTTAACAGACATCTATAGAACATTCCATCCAAGCATAAAAGAATATATCTTCTCAGTACCTCATGGAACCTCAACATTTCTTGACAATTCAAAATAAAATGTTTAGGGGCTAAGGAGATGATGTGGTTCATAAAGTGCTTGTCTTGCAAACATGTGGATGTGAATTTAGTATTAAGAGCCTATGTTCTTTAAAAAAAAAATAAATAAAGGAAAGGGGGCATGCTTAGTGCTTAGTTCAGAGAGAAGGAACCCAGCAAGTCTGAGGTCAGCCTGGGCTTTATAACAAGTGTGTCTCAAAACAAAGAAACAAGGAACACACAAATCATTTAAAAGCCAACCAAGAATGATTTGGGAGAACCTGGAAACAGCTTTAGAGCATCCGTCCGTGCGCTGATCCTCAGTGGTCTGCTTTGCTGGGCACCAAAGCTGTTCTCTCTGCTTCCTGCTGCCAAAGTTCACATATGGAGCAAGGACACACTCCACAGCCTCTCATGCCAAGATAAAAGCAGATCTTTAGGGTTCTCCCTAGATATGGCCAGGAAGAGAAATGCTATCTGCTATCCAACATGTGGTTTCAAGTCACACATCTGGGAAGGGAGACTCTGTACTCAAGACAATTCTAGAGGGGGTAAAATGCCTCATTCCCCTGGAACAATGGTACCAGAGAGGCAGCTGCTTCTTAGAAAAGTTTGTTTGCAGCTATAGGAAGATAAATTATTCAGGAGCAACAGCCTGGTGAGCCCTGTAATTACTGCCAAGGAACTGAGCCTGTTGACCTACAAAACGCAGATCAAAAACCAAATCTGCATTTCAGACAAGATTCCTCCCAGGCTGGAGCACATGGGGCTGCCCAAGAGGCTGCTCTGAAAACCAAAACAGGAAACAAAAAATGCTGTCACTCAGAAGCTGCCACTTAGGGACACAGGAGCTCAGGGAGCAGGGGAAAAGAAACATGAACTTGGCAATGCCAACTGGTGACAGATTCTGCCATAACCTGACCTAACCACTCCCAATCAGTTGTACCATGACCACATCCAGGCTCCCGTGAACTTCACTTACTGCTTTCCTGGTCTCCCAGAGCCCTGCCTTTCCCACATCTGCTCCTGGGCTGCTGTGGAAAAGCTTCGTTTCCTCTAGATATGCCTCTCCACAACTCTGTACCATTCTCTTCTTCATTCCCATGCACTTCCTCAGAGAAGTCTCTCTTTCAGTTAAAAATAGCAGCGTCAAGGCTACACGTGGTGGCACAGACCTTTAATCCTAGAATTCAGGAGGCAGAGACAAGCAGCACTCTGTGAGTTCAAGGCCAGCTTGGTCTACGTGGTGAGCTCCAGGACAGCCAGGGTTATATAGATATGAGACCCTGTCTAAAAAGTAAAGGAGGAAGAAAGAAGTAGAATCATCAATTCTACTTCATTCCTCAAATGCAAACACCTTGGTGGGATATTCTCAGTGCCACTAACAGATCTAGTACACCAGAACTGGCTGGATTTGGAGGAAAATAAACCTTTCAAAGGCATTCTGTATTCTTGACGTCATCAGCTATTGGGCCCCCAGAAGTTATGTTTGTCACTGTATTCATTACTTTTCCATTCATATGATAAAACATCCTGTATCATCCTCCCTGTTAACAGGCTATGTCTGTATCCATGGTACTGGGGAGCCCTCAGAGCCACAGAGACCAAGGACTGGGGTTTTCAGCCGTCACTTCGCATCTCCTGCAGTGTGCAGAACAAGCATGCTCTATGATGAGCTGCATGGCAAGGCCTCTTCAGGCCAAATGCTGGAAGAGAAGGCATGCTCCATCTGGCCACAGCATCTGCTCTCGACAGAAAGCATGGTTGGCACTCTCCCTGTTCAGACAGCATTGCCATGTGTAGGTACGCTTTGCTTTGTAACAGCAGCTCTCTGTACTTTTGTCCCATTCAAAATTTACTACATGCTTCTCACAGGAACCTTCTTTGCCCACCAGGAACCCTGTCCTCCTCTGTGCGTAGTTAACACTCAATTGCTTTGCCCACAAGGATTCCAGCAAATATCTGCCCTCTTCCCAAAAGACTGACACTTAAAACACAGCTCCCCTTCTTTCCCACCACTGGTCTCCCAACCGGATGACCTGAGGGATACTTTTGTCCACTGCCCTCTTGTAGGTCCCTGCCGGCTGCATTTGCTGGCCTTCCTGGGTATTATGTAACATATAAGGAAAAGGAAACTGAAGAAAGACTGGGTTTTTGTTGTTCTGTTGATTTTTTTTATTGCTTTTGTTTTATGTTGTTCATTTAAAAGCAGTCTCACTATATAGCTCCTGTCAGCCTTGAGCCTGTTATGTTCCCAAGCTGCCCTTCAAATGCATCATCTAGACACCTTAGCCGCCTGGGTGCTGGAATTATGCATATCGTTGCTGAGCCCAGAATTCTGCACAGCTAACAGACATAATGGCAAGGACAAGCCATGCATTTCTGGTGCTGCTTGGATTTCTTACATTCAGGGGACAGAGTCACCTGTTGTTTTGTTCCTCCCATGGCCAGCTCTGGTGTTCCCTGGGCTGGCCTCAGGTTCCCTCTGTAGTGGAAAATGACCCTGAACTTCTGATTTTTAAGCACAGTTGAAAACAGAGTATTTCACAAAGCAAATGTTTTGTAATGACCTAAGGGGTAAGGAATTCTGAACTGGACTCTGGAAAAGCAATTCAATGAATTAAGTTTCAGTGAAAAACAACATGGTATCCAAAGAGAAGCCAGGGATTCGGTTTAAAGCCTTGAGGCAGTAACCTTTTCTAATGCTGGTACATGCAACGTCCATGACCATATACACACGGTCAAGGATGAGGACATAGAGAGGCTGTGTGGAGGGAGCAGAGGACATGAAGCCAGAGACTAGGTTATAGTTATAAAGGCATACATCAATAGAGTTGACACAAGAACTGTAATCACGAACTTAATTAATGAACCTAATCTTCAGAAAACCAGAGGCAAAGTAAATAGCTCTGTTTATCAATTTTCAGAATGGAGAAAAATGGAAAGACTATGGTTGCCATCACTATAAAAGAGCTCTAGGGTACATTTTTACATAAACATAACCACAGCCTTCATTCATTCTTAGAAAGATCACAATTGTATGAGCATGAGCCACGCCACTAGCTCATACAGTGTAAACCGAAAGCACCACTTGCTGTGCTGTAAGAACAAAGCTGTGCAGTCCACCCTATCACCGACTTCTTAAAGGGACAGGTTGTCTATCAATTCTTCCTTAACCCTCCGCAATACTGTAACACTTGTGAGTCATTTATTGCCATGGTTTATTTAATCCACTTGCCAAACACATTCGGCATCTGTCGTTAGAACTGCAAATGTTTTTCCAACACCATTTAACTATTCTTTTCAGTCTAAAGAACTCTTTGCTACCATTTCCCCCAGGAAATAACAATCTAGAGTAAGGAGCTCTAAGTGATGCTAACTCCGCACAAGCTAAAGTTATCTGGAAAGAGGAACTTCAATTGAGAAAATGCCTCCGTCAGGTTGACTTGTGGTCAAATTTGTAGGGCATTTTCTTGACTAATATTGATATGGGACGACCCAGGTCACTGGGAGCAGAGTCACCCCTGGGTGGGTGGTCCTGGTTCTATAAAAAAACAAACTGAGCAAGCTGTGAGGAACAAGTCAGGAAGTATCACTCTTGTATATGGCCTCTACTTCACTTCCCACCCACAGCTTGAGTTCCTACCCTGACTTCCTAGAGATGGAGTGTGGCCTGCAAGGTTTAAGAAGAAATAAGCCCTCCTCTGGCTGCATTGGTCATGGTGTTTTAGCTCAGCAATAAAAACCCTAAGATAAATGATAATACATTTTAAGCTTCACTCTTTTTTTCCAGAAAAAACTGAAAACAGATCTTATCTAAGCACTGTATATTTTCAAATTGAACTTTGATAAAAGTGAAGCCACAATAACCGAGAGAGGAGAGAGACGTGGGTGTCCGCAGGCAGGTGAGGGAATGGTAATGACACAGGAACTGTTGCTAAGCAGGAAGAGTTCCTGTCACATGATACAATGTAACTGTGAGCAACAGAGAGTAAAAGAACTCAGTCCATTACTTTCCACATGCTGCAGAGAGGTGAGTGGTGGTTGCCGCTGGTGAGGGAAGGGGGGGGGTCCTTTAAACGGTGTGGCTGCAGGCGAGCAGCCCAGGACAAGCTCCACAGGAAGCAACAATGTGAACAAACTCAACATTACTGAGATGTGCATTAAGGATGGATAGTTTGACGGATTTTGACAGGCCTATGGTAGATTTCGGGTCATTTACATTTAATTTGTCATTCATTTGCCAAGAAATCAGAGTGCCTGGAAAGCTTCACCTTCTTCCTCTAATCAGCCTCTGGCTCTTTGGGGGGAGAAGTGAGATCTGCTTCGACAGGATTAAACGAAAAGGAGGACAGGAGAGGAAGGGTTTAAATTTTCCTTGAAATTGAGAGACTAACTCCCAGAAGGCCAATGAGGTTCTAAACCCGAAACGCTCACATGACGATCGGCATTAATAACTCAGATGCACAAACTCCCTCATCTGCTTACTATGCGTGCCTGTGCGCAATTACGCCCCTGCGCAGCACATAGACCATACGCTGTAGAGCCCCCGTCGCGTTAATGCAAAATGTGGTCTCATATGGGTAACTGATAACTGAATATTGGCTAGCTAGCAGAAATATGGTATTTCAATACTTTGTATTTCCATTATTAAGCAAAGGCATATATATGACTAACGAAATAGCTGAAGTGGGTGATGTTTGAAATTGCGGCTTGAACTTACTCATGTTCAGTCCTTACGAAGTGATGATGTACACACCTTCAGGTGCACTGCAGGTGCTGGCAAAACATTATTAATGCTACCATAAGAGGCACACCGGGAAGTTTCAGTGGTTCAAGAGCATGCCCGCAAGTCTAAGAACCTAAGTTCAGATCCTAGAACTCAGAGAGATGCTCTTTGGATAAGGTGGAGATGGGATCCTCTGGAATAAGCTGGTTAACAAGATTACAGGTATCAGTGGGTTCTAAGTTTGAGACAACCTGCTTCATTGAATATCCCGACATCAACTTCAGGCCTCTGCATACACGTATACCCATATGTATACGCATACATACATGAGCTCACATACATGCAAACATACGCACACATGAAAATAGAAAAATAAAACTAACATGCAGAAGACCATTGGGGCCTTTATAGAATCACAATGAAAAGAGAATGAGAAACAGTAGCCAAGAGCCAAAGGAATACAAAAGAGGCATAAGCAATGATCACTGGAGTCTGAAATCACCAGTGTGGAGTACCTCTGGTCGACTGAAAACTCATTCTTGGGTAGAATGAGTGTGTGTCTCCCTTGACTGCGCAAGTACAGAGAGAAGTAGTGGAGGGAGAAGGAACGGAGCAGGACCCTGCTTCTCATCTTCTTGGTGACGGCCATTCATCATGGCAGTAGTGAGCCCTCTACTTAATGCTCATCACAATGACTGAGAAAAACAAGAGCAGAATGCAGTACCACGGAAGCAGCAGGAAGCTGTTGTGATATTTTTTTTGTGCTCGAACAAATAAAGCTCGCCTGGAGAAGAGAGTGCAGAGCTAGGCACTAACCAACCATAGAGGCCAGGCAGTGGTGGCACACACTTTTAATCCCAGTGCTTGGAATCTCATGCCTTTGATCCCAGTACTTGGGGGCACTAGGGAGGAGGAAGCAGGATGTGATATAGCTGGTTGGAGAAAGGAATAAAGGTGGGCAGAGACAAGAGCTCCCCCACCCTTTCAGGCTGAGGAGTTGGTGATGTCAGAAGTGGCCTGTCTACAGTAACCTAATGTCCCACCCTACTAAAGGTTCCATCACCCCAGAGCAGCACAGGCTAGACACCAAGTATCAGTGCCTGTGCTTTCTGGAGACACTCCTGACCGAAAGTGCTGGGAAGAAGGGGATGGCTCAGATGGAGGCCAGTTCCTGGGCCTTGCAGCCCGCGGGTTCTCGCCAGTGCTCACCTGGGCAACACTGTGAACACAGCCCACATTCAATATTTTCATTAGGATGATTAAAACCTTCAACGGGTGTCCCCTAGGGTGACCCTGCTGGAGGTGGAGGAGAATCTGAGCTCTTCTTGCATCCTGCACAGGCATGGGTGAGCACCGTGGTTTGTCATGGAGGCTGTAAAGTTCCTGAAATTGGGTCATGGAACTGGGGTGCCTTTTGATGTATTTCTGTTCAGAGCGGCCTGTTAACTTTCATCCTCCACTCCACATCCTTTAGAACCACAGCTGGGCGGCTCATCTTGTGCTCCCTTCATAGAGTGACCTCTCTTCTGCATTTAACGACATCATACTTGACTTACCAACAGCGTTTTTGTTCGGTTCTTCCCCTTCTCTATTCCAGCACTACACTGAAAGTTCACCTATAGATTGTTTTCCTTCTATTCCTGCGCATCGCAATGTCCCCAGAGCTTAGGTATGGTTGGTTCATGGCAGACAGTGTCTATTAATGACTTAACTGGCTTTGGCCTCCACATCTGGATCCCACCGAAGCCACCAAAGCAGATCATCACTCTTGCTTCTGCAAAGACAGAAGAGTGTGATTCTGGGAAATAAAAATGATAGTGGGAAGAACCAGAAAATATCCAGGATATAGAACCCAGAGGATGTAATGAGCCAATGAATATCCAGGAGAGGAGAGAAAGAAGCCAAAGATGGGTAGATGGCCAGTTTTCAGAATGAGTGAGCTGGAAAGGTAGGCGCTACAGACAGAAACAGCCAGGGATACTACCACCAAGCAGGCTTGGAACATCATAAAGCAATGGTCTAGAAACTGGTCAACTTTATAATCATCATTTCCTATAAAATATCACTTCTGTCCATCATACGTTATTTTAAAAAACAGTGAAGATGCTTGGTAAACTGTGGCGTTCCAAATCACCACTGAAAAGCCAACAGTGCACATGCAAGAGACAACGCCATATGGGAAGCAAGCCAGAGAGAAGCAGAACAAAGAAATACTGACTTGGATAGATTAAACCCTCAACTTGATAAATGGTCCATGCAGATCAGCAGCGGGAAGGCCTACATGCCAACGAGAAGAGCCAAGAATCACCTCATAGCTAAGAGTGAATGAATGATACAGCCCTGAGTTTGGGAAGCCCTCAGCCGCGATCATGAAATATGTATCAGAAGCACTGACTGGGCGGCTGATATGTGAAATTTCCTCTCTGGCTGTGGTGGGAGTTATATTTTTTTTTCTGATACAGAGTGAGCCAAATTCATATTATGGATTCTACGTTTTATAATTCTTCCAGCATAAATTGTTTCAAACCAAGCAAAAATCCAAGATACACTGTTTCTGGGTCGGTAGGGAGGTGGCAGTCTCTGGAAGGCCTGAGCTAGCAGATTTAGACTCTCATCACACAGGAAGTCACACTGCAAACCCCACAGCCAAAGAGAACGCTGCTGCACATCACAGGGGTAGCCGAAAGGAACGGCGCTAAGTGGAAATTATCTTTCATAGGAATACATACAATTTCCATTTAATTTCTCCACAATTGATATATATTATTCTCCAACTAGAAAAAAATAAAAGGCTTTTTTCTTTCAAAGAATGTTCACTGGTCCAAAGCTACTTTGAGATACGCTTGTGGGTTGTTTTAAGAAAATTTAACAGTACATCATCTTTACTGAGAGAAATCCATCCACAGGGGGTATTTTTTTTATTTCATCCCAAATCATTCTGAATGTAAGCAAAAAAAGACTCGGTATGATTGCTTTGGAAATAGCTCAAGCCCAGGCAATCATTATTAACCAGACACGATGCCATATCAGCCTCAATTATTTTTAAATAAATTTATTTAATTTACATCCTGGCTGCAGTTTCCCTTCCCTCCTCTCTACTAGTCTCTCCCCTTACCTCACCACCCTCAGTCCACTCCCCCCCCCCTCCATTTCTGTTTAGGAAAGGGCGGGCCTCTCGCGAGTATCAACAAACTCATAGAGCAAGACTAAGCACCTCCTCATGTATTAAGGCTGGGCAAGGTGACCCAGTATGAGGAGCAGGATCCCAAAAGCCAGTAAAAGAGTCAGAGACAGCCCTGCTCCTATTCCTACCATTAGGAGCCCAACAAGAGGACAAGTTACACAACTGTCACGTATGTGCAGAGTGCCTAGGTCAGTCCCATGCAGCTTCCCCTGGTGGTCAGTTCAATCTCTGAGCCAGAGCCCAGCTCAGTTGATTCTGACAGTTTTCTTGTGGTGTCCTTGACCCCTGTGGCTCCTACAATCCTTTTCCCCCTCTTCTGCAGGATTCCCAGAACTCCACCTAAGGTTTGACTGTGGGTCTGCGACTGTTTCCATCAGTTGCTGGATGAAGCCTCTCTGATGACAGCTGGGCTAGGCAATCTGGTCACAGGAGATGACCAGTTCAGGCTAAGCTTGGCTATCCTTGTAGATTCCGGGGAGATTCCCTTGAACCAGGGTTCTACTACCTGACCTTTCCAGTAGTCTCTTTCAGTAATCTATCCTTTTATTAATTCTTTAAGGATTTCATACGACATAATTTGATCATATCCATCCCATAACTCCTCTCCCAGATCTACCCTCTCCACCGTCACCTTCATACTCAATCCAACTATGAGGGACAGTCCCCCCTCCCAAGTCCAATAGACACTTCTTAAGTGGAATCAACAAAGTCAAATGCTACACTTGGGATTCTCTAGTATCTTTTACTCTCTTAAATTCTACTTCTTGTCTCTATGCATGTCTATAAAAGCCATTGTCATCCTTGCTTTGATTCCAAGGATGGTAATAGAAGAGAAACAGCATGTAGGTATGAACTCAACGGCCACCCAGGGAGCTGAGAGAACTCAAAATAAGAACTGTCTGTACTGGACACATTCCCCAAACCAACATTCCTATGGGTTCTGGGTAACATTGTAGAAGAATAATTAGTCAATAAACAGTAAATAAAAACAAAACTTCTGGGTCCAAGAAGGCATGGGCACCATCCACACAGGAACATATCCGTGTGATCCACAAGCTTTGACACACAAAGATTTCACTGATGCAAACATGATTTCAAAACCAACCTATCAGTCAACAAAGCCTACATACAGCAGTACGCACATTCACCAGCACTGAATGGCTTCATGTCCATCATTTATCTATTTGAGAATTAACAGAAAAAGCATAGTACACAGTACGATACCTGCACTGCGCAGGTTCAAGTTGAGGGACTAAGAGCGGGTTCTCTGTAAAGGAAGAAGCAGGCTCCTGTGTCCACGGCACTGACGATGGGAGACAAAGACAAGAGATGGAGCCAGTGACTAGAGAGACTCTGAGAAAACTTCACAACGGAAGATGCAACTAGCCAGGGAGGAAAGGTGGGCAATCCACAGCACCTTGAAGGACTGGAGCTGGAGGAACTCACGCCCCAGAATGTAAAATTGGCGCGGTCCTCAATGGGACCGCCATCACTGCGTCAGCCCAGGCCCTGGTGGGAGCAGGACACAGATAAGAGGAAAAAGGAGGATGTGTCCGAGACCCCTGTTTCACTGCACTTCTGCATCCACGTGATCCTTATGCTCAATCATGAGAGGGAAAGCTACTCTGGTACTGGGGCTGTATGCAGGGAGGCTGGGAAGAAGGTAAAAGCAGCATCTCCGCTGATGTTTAAGACCCATCCACTGGGCTGGTGAACCAGGCCGGGGCTCAGAGCAGGATGAAAGAACTCGAGAACCACCATCTTTTGAGACTTGTCAAAAGGGACAGGCAAACCTCTTAAGGCTAACTCCACCTGTGGCCTTTGAGAAAGACAACGCTTAGTGGTCCTAGATGTTTGCACTCACTAGGGACAATGGCTCTCAAGGGTTTCCCCAGGGCACATATATGGGCCACACCTCGCAATCCCGCCTCACTGTGACAAAGCCCACTGCCAGATGCCCTCCATCTTACCTTGACTTAAGGCCCCACGATTGGCACTGGGGACAAATTTCTACAATGAATACTCTGCCGTAGAACAAATAACTGGACCACACAGAGCAGCGTGGCCACTGGAAGGGAGCAGCATCCTTAACAGTAGTACTGAGTGGAGCCTCTCTGAGGGAATAAATTTTAAGGAGGAACAAAGGGTTCTGATTTATGTTTTTAAAGATCTTTGAGCACATGATGGAATAGTGAGACTATGGGCTGAGAGACGTGTGGAGCAGGAGATGGGTCTGGAATCTGATTGAAAACTAGCAGGATCAGGAACCGCAGAGGGCCAGGGAGAGTCCAGAAAGGTGAAGCGGCAGAAGCGGTTAGCACGCTCAAAGGGCTCATGGACGATGGCTTACAGAGACACATCAAGGAACATACTAATTCTCCAGCTTGAGAAGCTGAAACGATGACAGTGTGGCTCACAGGCAAGGGGAAACCATTCAGAGCACATAGATAATTAAGGTAAGCACTACACATCCGAACAGGAATGTCAGCAGTCCGTGGGAGACACACAGCAGAATTCAGGGGAGGTCTCTGTGGCCCAGCCAGGCCTGTGCTACCACGGTAGGTGTGCTACCCACTGAGATGAGCCTCTCAAAAGACACACACACAAATACTAGGCAGCCCAGCCTGGGAAGGAGTGAGGGCAAGCCTCAGAGCCACCTCCTGCCAGGCACAGAGCTTAAGGACATGGGGCATGGGCGGAAGAGTGAGGAAAGGAGATTGAAGATTAGCCCGGAGTAGGTGAAGTGAAGTGGATCTGGAGAGTTCATCAGCTGGGAAGCGCAGGGGAAGTAGGTTAAGTCTGGGGGATTTAGCCCGGTTCTCCCTGGGTTCCGTCATGGCTTGAGGTGTAAAATTGTACAGAAGGGTTTATTTTTTTTTTATTTTTTTTATTTTTTTATTTTTTTATTTTTTTTACTGATCCGCCACAGTGATTTATTGAGGCATTAATAATACAAGTCAGAAGGGTTTAAAATGATTGAATTGGATGAGGTCACCTAGGAATAAAATATAAAGGGGCCCGAGCTCCTTAGCACTGGGCAGAGGTGAAGAAGCAAACCAGCAAGCATGAGAAAAGCCAGTTAGAGAGAAAACACAGACACGGGCAGCAGCCCACAGCCTGCGTTCATCTCTCAAAGGACCAGACAGTCGATGTGGTCGGATATTGAAAAGTAATGTCGTCCAAGGGCATAAGAGGGACAACTGCCCTGGCCCCGTTGGTGTTGCTGATGAGACAAACTTTCAGTGTTAAGTTGGTGACGTGTGGCTCTGGGTGAAGCTCATTGGTAGGACAAATGCTTTGCACACACAGGTATGGATTCAGTCCTCAGCACCATGAACCAAGTCCACTGATTAAACAAACTAAACCTAAATAGTAAGCACCTCAATAGTAAGAAGAACAAAGGGAGGGAGGAAAAGAGGACTTGCCAATGGTCTGTTTGGTCACCATGAGGTTCATGTTTCTCCACGTGCCCTTTCTGACTGTTGTCCGGAGTCAGTTTGGACTGATTGGTACTCTAGTTGCTCCTCCAACTCCACAAAATTCTAATGCCACAGATAAAACCATTCAGCTGAGCCCACAGGGGGTCAGTTCCAAGATGTCCCATGGATGTCAAAAGCTAGAAATGCTTAACAGTACCTTGCCTAAAATAACACAATATTTGTATATAGCCTAGGTAACCCCTGCTGCAAGCTCTCAACAGTCACTATAGTACCAGGTTCAGTAGAAAGTCTATGTAAACATTGTCAGACATTATTGATTTGACAGAATTTTCTATTTTTTTCAAATGTTCAAACCACAGTTGGCTAATTTCTGTTTATGTACTATTGTTTTTGGATGGCTGAAAATTATTACACTAAAGATCTTTTGCCACCCCCCCCCATTTCCAGCCTCCTGAAAATCAATTTTCCCACCCTCTGGATATGACACTCCCATGGTTGAGAACTCATGCGTTATAATTATCTGCCGTTGCTGAATTAGATAAAAGTGTATGGCTCGCTCATCTTCATGGCAGTCATCAAACTTAGTGTACAGCTGATACGTTCTTTAGGAACACAACAGAAGAGCCCAGATAAACTGGAATCTGTGGTCTTTCTACTCATCCTGAACTCGGAACAGAACTAGACAATATTAAAGATAAAATTGTCCAAACAGGAATCTATTAGACAAATATGAAACCTGATTTGCAAAAAAATTGCCAAAGCAGGGAAAATATATAAATTATATATATATATATAATATGTACATATTATATATATATATATATGAAGCAGAAGACAAATCAAAGTTATAAACTAATATAAAAACATAGGCAATCATGGGTTTAAAATGCACCTTATAGAACATGAGATACTCTTTATAATAAGAAAATCTATATTAGAAGGTTATTTTCTGGGTATTTATAAATTTTAAAAGATACCAATTTATCAAGGAAACAGTAGTAAGAGAATCATGAAACTGACAAAGTTATCAATGAAATATCTCCAAAAGGAAATCAGATCAACAAATTTTTTTGAAAATATTTTCTGTCATTAACAGCTATAAAAAACAAACCTAGTAGTCATACATCATAGTGTTTCCAAGACAAACAAAAGAAAGACATTTCACTCAGTGTATCCATCCAGCCTAAGCCTGATGCTGCCCATGAAAAGATGCCCATGACCCACCCTGCATAGTCTGTGCTCACATGTGAATACAGACATTCATGTCCTGAGGGTCCTCTACTGGAAGGCTATATGGTGAGCTGTGAGCTGTAGGATGAAAATGGGCCTGCTCCTCCACAGCCGGTGGTCCTCCCAACTTACTGCTCTGTTCAGCACTTCCCAGTCACTGAGCCAAGAGTCAGAAGAATTCGAGGCTGCAAATTCTTCAGATTATGAAAGTGTGCCAAAGACCTGAGATGTGTTGGAAACAGCAGACCCAGGAGTATTTGCTGCGTGTCAACCCCAACCATCCATACAACAGACCATGAAAACACGAGAGAGTTCATGTTTTAGATGAAATAAAATCTTGATTTCAATACATGATTATAATTTTAACCCATGTTGGAATTGGAATAATAAAGAGACAAGCTAGATCCTCTTTTAATAAAGAGACCTCAACAAGCAATATCTATATAGTTGATTTCAATATTCAGGAATTGATAACTAATGCCTACAGGTGATCAGTGGGTAGGAAGAAACAAAACCATGTTCACTTCCTGCCTTTCTTGTTATAAATGTAAAGACAGGCTTCATATTTACCCATCTTATGATAATTCCCTTTTATGCAGGTGTTTCACTCCATAGCCCAGGCTATCCTGGAACTCCTGATCCTTCTACCTTGGCCTCCAAGTGTTGAGATCAGTGACAAGGGTCAGGCACCACACCAATGCTGATGGTTATCTTGTTGCATGGGCTCCTTTGGTAGCACTAAGGACATCTGTTCCAAGGGTGCTGCTCACAGAGCACTTCTGCGTCCTTACTCATAATCTTAAATATTTTTAGCTGTAGCTTTAAAGCAATGAAGGCTTAAGCAGATTTCTCGAACCTGGTGCTTAATAAATCTTTTAAGTTATAAGCATGATTCACTATGTCAAACTCATTTTAAAAATCTAAATTTTGAGATGAGTTAGGTTTTGCTCTCAGGCTTTTTGTTGCTATTGTTGGTGGTGGTGGTATTTTTGTGATTTTTACTTCTGTTTTGTTTTTGAGACAGGGTCTGTGGATCCCAGGTTGATTTGGAACTCATCACACAGCCTGGGATGACCCTGAACTTCTGATCCCGCCTGCTCTTCTCAAGTATGTGGGTATTTTTAATAATAGTTTTTAATTTTATCAAAACGAGATGGATAAGCGGATACACATTATGCATCCATTATAGCTACACATACTATTACAGCAGAGCATGCTGATGCAGCCACTTTATCTCTTAGTATTTCTGTATATGTGTATTTGCTAAATATTTCAAAACACATTCCATAGTCCATGATATTTCACAATGTGTGCCATACACAGAGAAAACAAAAACAGTGTTCTTACAGGGCTAGAGAAACACTCCGCAGTTAGAGTGCTGGCTGCTCTTCCTGAGGACCCGAGTTTAGTTCCCAGCCTCCACAAGCACCTGTAACTCCAGCTCCAGGGCGGCTGACACCTTTTCTGAACTCTGCAGGCACCTTCGCTCACAGGTACACCCTCCCCCCCACACAGACATACATATACACATAAATAAAAAATAAAACTCTTTAAAATCACCATATAATCGCCCACTATTAAATCCTGCCTATCAAAGCTACAGAAATCCAGCTCACCGTTTTTCAGCTTACATGATCAAGTTACATACAAGCCTTGTGAACACTGAATATGACTGTAGATCAGAACACTGGCGGGGAGGCAGAGGAAAATAGCTGTGGGACCGGGAGAGCTGTTCTGAAGGGACAGACAGAACCAGACAACCAAGCTTATCACTCAAACTGATCAATCAAAGCAGCAGAAAACCCAAAGCTGTAGTATAATTGCGTGGTTTTGAGAAGGAAAAGAAAGGTCAGCTTATGAGCCGAGCCCTCCTGTTTGTACAGAGGGCCATCAGCAGCATCAGAAACTGATAAACCAACGAACAAGGAAACAGAGGCTTCCTCCTGTATCACAGTGTAGCATCCCCCAGTTTCCATTCCCTGCAATCAAACGTGTAGAGAACCAGTTACAAACACTATAAACGATTCTCATTTCTAAACGACATGCAGTTGTAACAGAAATCTTGCCTCCTCTGGCTCTCCCCCACCCAGGATCTGAGTCAGACCTTTGTCAATCTGTCCATGTTGTACATGCTACCTTCTGTCAGTCAGCTGTCTCCGTCACCAGATCAACTGACAAGGTATTACAGTGTATGACAGTTCGTCCTGGTGATCAACTTGACTAGCTTTACAATCACCCAGGAGACACATCTGAGCACACCTATGGGGTAGTTTCCAGCCAAGTTTAGCAGAAAATGGAAGATTCACCCTAAATGTGAGTGGTATCATCCCATAGACTGGGTCAAGGACTGAATCAAAAGGAGACAAGGAAGCCAATATCACGTCAGCCTTCAGCTCTGCTTCCTGACCCTGGATGCAATGTTCCCAGCTGTCCCACACTCCTGCCACCACAGCTAGAGCTGTGGCCACCACCACAACGCCTGCGTCATGCAATCATAACCTCAAACTGTGATCCTGAGCAAACCCTCCCCCCTCTGGTAACACAGTCAAGATGCTGCTGCAGCAATGGCTGAAGAAGCTAAGATCCCATATCGGGTTCAGGTTTCCCTCAGTTCTCTGAAGAATAGTAGTCCCAAAGGACAAGACCAGAGGAGCAAAGGAGACACAGCAGAGCAAGCATGGAAGGACAGATGGACTCTGGCTTAAACAGCAATGATGCAGGACATACAGAAAAACCCAGAGTGTGCATCCCTGGTCACTAAGGCTGCCTTCGGGTTCAGCCTCAGCTGTGATCTTGCAACATACCAACCCCCCCCCCCCCACACACACACACAGGAGGAGACCGCTCTTTATGGGAGGAAGCTCTTCTCTCTAGACATTAATCCGGGTCTTTCTTGTGTAGCTCCCTGCAGGTCTTCTATGCCATGTGTACCCTGACAACCTCTCTCCTCCCCTACAGGGCTTTTCTTCAAGAGCCTCAAACATGAAGAGCCATCTCAGAGAAGGCAAAAGGGACCAAGTAAAGAGACATCCCAAAGGGACACCACAGAAAACCTACACATGTCGCTACAGAAGGAATTTAAAGAGAGCTGTCCTCTGCTGTGGACCCCACCCCCACCTTTGGACAAGGGTCTGGCCTTTGGCAGTTGTATTGGGAGAATCCCACCTGGAAAAGGGTGAAATTATGTTGGACCGGGGTGGAGTCTCCAGCGAAAGGTCCCCCCAGTAGTGTTTGACTTATTAAATGAAATATAAGTAGCCGCCAAAGGAGCGGATTCTCTGGTCTGGAGAAAACAGCCTACGTGAGAAACTGCTTCTCCCTCCCTTCCTCTTCACTCTTAGGTTCTTTTCCAAGTACATTTGCTGCTTTTGTAAAAACTTAGAAAAGCGTAGAAACTAATGCCTTTAACTACTAAATTCTGGCTTCGAACCAGCCACTCTGATGGCTGCAATGACTGACTTGTGGCGCACATTCTTCAGAAGACCTAGTTTTGTACAGCAGAGAGGAAGGCTCTTGGTTAGTTTACTGAATGGGTTACTATGCAAAGGCACACAAAGCTTCTAGAGACTTCAGAGCTCAATCTCCCCCCGCCCTCCGCCAACCGTCTTCCACATATGTGACCACGCTGCTTGCATATCAGAAAACTGGCACCAGCATTTTCAAAATTCTTGGTTTTCAGGAAAGAAAAAAAGATGAGAAAAATCTATCACACAAAGGTAATTTCAATTTCTGCAGCCTTGCTGTGTCTTGGGAGATCTCAGTCTCCGGCGATTTGGAAGAAGAGAGGCTCATCCTGGCACAGAGAACCTTAAATTAGAGGGGATAAATGAAGACTTGGCGTTGTGCTTGTGAAAGGCTGCTGACTTCTGCTTAGCTGTCTTTTCTACATCGGCTCTCGTGTGCAGAGGAAGTCAGAGCGAGCAAGCTGCTGAGAACGACGCTTCTGCATCCGAAATGTACAAAATTCACAGGTGGTCTCACAGACAGAATTAGACCTTCAGGGTAAATCAATAGGGTCAGCAAGAGCATGAGGCAATAAAACTGGACTAGACCAGCCATGGCTAAACCGTAAGTTATCTCTGCCAACACAGAGACTTAGATAACAGAGGCCATTTTCCAAGTGTCCTCTGTATGGGATATATTCCAACATGTGGGGGTGCTCTAGGAATGAAATTCCCTTCATGAGAACTCGGGGCCTGAGTTCCTAGGGCATTGATTCTGAGCATGAAGAGGGCGTTGTATCATTGCCCCCACTATTGGCAGGGTTTTCAGAGAGTATCCATACCCAATGTTAACGGACCACTAAGTCTGATTCTAGCTGTCAAGCTTCTCAAATAAAAAATCAAGCAGAAATTACAATCCATTAGGCACTGTGGATGTGACACCTTGCAGGGCACTTCAGAGAAAGTCCCCAATTCAAGATCATATGACTTAAGGTCACTGAACGTTACAACAGAGTGTGAAGGCACACCCATATGGCGGTTCTCCTTTCGCAGTGTGTGTGTCTGTGTGTCTGTGTGGTGTGTCTGTGTGTGTGTGTGTGTGTGTGTGTGTGTGTGTGTGTACATGACTGCTAGGGCATGCATGCACGGAGACCAGAGGTCGAAGTTGGATCTCTCTCTCTCTCCATCCCTCCCCCCTCTCTCCTTTAGAAACAGAGTTTCCCACTGAACCTGGAGTCATCCATACATCTGGGCAGTGGAGTTCACAGGATCCTCCTGTCCCCACACTACTCAGTGCCAGGGTCCCAGGCCACTGCCACCTTTCCGGGCTTTCTGAGCACTGGTGACAGAAACTGCCTTGAGAGGAAGTCATCCACGAGAACTCCTGAAAACTGTGTAGGATGCTGACATGTAGCTCCCAACTGATGCTGCTGGCAGGAGCACAGGTGGGGAAGGACTCGGTTTTCCCTAAGGTACTGGCCAGTGAGTACATGAGTAACACAATGGAAATAATTTCTCCTTCATTCTCTAGTCTTTGTTTGGGGGGGAGGGGTCACAGGGGTGGACCTGGGAGGACTGGGAAGTGAGTGTGATTAGGGTAGATGTGAAATTTCCAAATAATCAATTAAAAATATGTTGGGGAAAAGCAACATAGTTCCTCATGATTATATCGACACGCAGCTGACCAAGGAAGCCATCTCCTGGCTCTCGCCATTTTTATGGAGTCCTCGGCAAACTACATGAGACGGTAATGTATTATAAAACTACATGAGACAGTAATGTATTATAAAAACGGGCTCTGAGTCAGACTATCTACCAATGACTAGAAGTGGTCGTCAACATTTAAGGAAAGCTAAGCTAAACGTGTTCTGTTTTTTTCTTCTTTTCCCTCTCCTCCCTCACTCTCCATACATAGGGTATGTGGGAGTGTATACATATCTACATACGTAGGGCAAAGGCATAGGGATGTCTGTCAGCGATGTATTAGAACCATTTAAAAGGAATCAATAGGACAATGAAGTTAATTTAACAGATGATGGAAGACATTGCCACAGGTGAGCAGATGGACAGACAGACAAGTGGGAGGGGTAGATGAATGGGTTGCCACAGGTGAGCAGATGGGCAGATGGAGAAATGGGAAGAGCATATGAATGGATCCTGCAAGTGGATAGATGGATAGAAAGACAAATGGGAAGGGTAGATAAACGAGGCGGGGGAGACTCAAGGAAAAGCCTTTCAAGTTACATAGCCAGAAAGCTTCGTGGTCCAGAAGACAGTATACCCCATGACTGGAGTTTTCTTGGGACAGTTAAGAGCCCTCTGCTACTGACTGGATTACAGTAATTTGCATCTTCATTCTCTGCATGCTAACACTTGCACTTCACGGGGTCTCGACTGTCATCAATGGTAAATATCAAGCCAGATGAAATCCCATTGTCTAACAGAGTCAGGTGATCTGTAAATGGGCTCGTTAGACAATGCTCGAGAATGACCAACCATCCCAAGACAGTGAGAACTTTAGCAAGGAGAGGGGGGTGAGCAGAGAAGGAGGTGTGGTTGTGTGGTCATGAGAAGCAGACATATTCCATATACTTGGCCATCTGTACTCAGCAGAGGTCCTTTCCGTCATCTGCTGTGTCATCCCAGGTGTCTGCACTGTGCTGTTTGGACCCCACAGTCATCAGAAAAGCAAGCGGAGTAAACCGGAGTCAACTTCCTGGCTTGCTCCCCATTCTCAGTGACCTCACTATAGAAACACAAGCGGACTGATACTGGCAGCTAAAGATAAACCGGATGAATAAGCAGATCAAATCTGTCAGTTGTCAGTAACAGGTACGAGAAGAGAGCAATGCAGGAAAAAAGGATGTAGAGGATAGGCAGGGAGACAAGGAGATTTCTCTAGGAAATGTGACTCTGTGAACCAGATATTTCTCCGTAAACAACTGATTTCATGAGGTCCCAAAACAATCAGAGGGCAAACTTTCCACAACTGACCTGTGAGATAGAGGAAGGTCTTTCCTTGGCTCCTCCATCTCACTGGTCCCCTCATCCTCCACATCTGACCTGTGAGCTTCAGGAAGGTCTTTCCTTGGCTCCTCTCTCTCATTGGTTCCTTCATCCTTTACGCTACTTGTGAGTGCTTCTCTACCATAATAGCATGTCCACTTCCTTCACAACATTTCAACATTTCTGACTCACTCACATACTTACCATTTCCTCTTGCATCAATATTATGCGTTCCAGGAGATCCAGGACAAGTCTCACCCCATGCTTGGCTCCTGTCCATTGCTTAGTTCAGTGTCTGGCATCTAGTAGCTACCACAGCTCAGATGGATGGATGGATGAATGGATGGATGGATGGATGGATGACCACACGAAGCCAAGTTTCAAAAATGTCTTAAACTCCTGTATAAAGATTCTGCTTTTCCTGATTGCCTTCATGGAAGAACACCAGGGACCTACATTCCCAGGCTAGCACACTTTCAGCGTTTTATCAAAATAAAAAGTAAAAGCTATCAAAGGGTCTGGGAGATAGAAGCACTCGTGTGGTCCACACCGCCACTTTGTACTCTGTGGGCCTTTACTGTAGGATCTGGAGCGGAAAGGACCAGGACAGACATTTCTGCTGACCTTGAGGACAGGGGAGTGGCCTGCACTGCAGGGTCCAAAGGCAGCTCTTGCTCCCCGCCCTGGCTGTATGCCCGGTTATTTCTGGCTTGGACTACTTTCCAGAGCTCTGTAGGATTCGGGCTTCCATGCAACTCATAGCTCACACCAACTTGACCCTCTTTGTTTTCATTTCTGCACATTTGGAATTTCCCCTCCTTCTAGTGATCTTTCATTTCCATACACAGCCTCTCCATGCTGAGAGACAGCAGCCATGAAGAAACAGGAGGTTCTAGGAAGGCACCCCTGGGAGAGGGACATGGCTGGAGATGTCCATTTACCTTTGGCTACTAGGATGCAAAGTGAAAGCTGCCCTAGTCAGACAGTTTTGAGGCATTATTTGTCTTAAAAATATAACCTCAATTTGTAACAATAAGTCTATCACATACAGACTCCTTGGCATAAAGAAGGTTGAGACACACTTCATCTATGACCGATGTGGGATATCCTTCTGTATATGTGTTACTTTTATTGGTTGATAAACAAAACTGTTCTGGCCAATGGCTTATCAGAGTAAAGCAAGTCAGGAAATCTGAACAGAGATATTATAGAGAGTAGGAGGAATCAAGGAGACACCATGTAGCTGCCCAAGAAGCAAGAGATAACAAACCACAAGACTCATGGTAAAATATAAAGTAATAGAAATGGATTCATTTAAGATGGAAGAGCTAGCTAAAAATACACCTGAGACATCAGCCAGTGTTGTAATTAATATAGATTCTGCGTGATTATTCAGTTCTGGATGATGGGAAAACAAACGAGCAATCTCCAATTTACACATGACCTTGCCAGGGTCAATATCTTAGCATCCTTTATTAAAAACTAGCCCATTTCCTGTGTGCCTGAGAATACTGTTGCCAAAATAACGTTCCTAATATTCTTACTGCTTGCTTTGGCAGAGCATGGTCCCACCAGGGAATTAACTGTTCAGGCTACAGAGCCAATGTCCTCCTGGCCAGGCAGGGACCACGGTCTTGGAATCACTAGACGACTTCTTCCCTAGAATGGCTGTGTGCCCTTAATCAGTACCCTTGAGTGTATCACCCCTGAATGTTCTCTTCATGAGAGGGGACACATACCCCCAATGGTATTGTAGGGACCCCCATTGGACCACAAGAGTTGTAGGGACCGCAGAGACAATGCTCTCCCATCGCTGTCAAGCATAGATCGACCCTTTCTGGGAAGACACTCCCATTCGGCCTCTATCCTTGGGAATTGTTGGACAACAGCTGTTTCTCCTCACTCACTGTAAACAAAAGTAAGATCACAGAGCCGGCCCACAGATGCACACAGGAGCACCACAGCCACAATGACTAATGTTTGTTCCGTTCATTGACGTTCACCCAAGTTTTAAATTCTCAGCCCAGGCGCAATGTGCTTATCAACATCCATACCTGCCTCTGGTTGTTGACTCTGCACTTGCTCCCTGTGGAGATCACAGCCTCTGCTGTTTCCTCTCCTGAGAACACTCTCTCTGCATGGCTAGCATTCATCACACTTCCTTCTTTCAGGTACCGGCTAACAAGCATCTTAGTGCACAATCTCTGCACATCCTGGCTCCAGCCCCCATGCTCATCTCTTAGGGACCATGACTCTCCTCGGAGTTTGTCAATCTCCTGACACTGGGTTAGAAGAGAAATCTATTATGTTGTCTATACTCTACATCTCGTGCCTCAGACAGACATACAGAGGACACCCATCTATAGTAAATGATTGTTGGTAAGAACTTTAAATCTTTGAAGAAAGAAATTGAAGAAGACACCAGAAAGTGGAAAGATCTCCCATGCTCTTGGGTAGGTAGAATTAACATAGTAAAATTGGCAATATTACCAAAAGCAATCTACAGATTCAATGAAATGCCCATCAAAATCCCAGCAAAATTCTTCACAGACCTCGAAAAAACAGTACTCAACTTCTCAACTTCATATGAAAAAGCAAAAAAAAAAAAAAAAAAAAAAATCCAGGATAGACAAAACAATCCTGCACAATAAAAGAACTTCTGGATCACAATCCCTGACTTCAAACTCTACTACAGAGCTACAGTACTGAAAACAGCCTGGTAATGGCATAAAAACAGACAGGAGGAACAATGGAATCAAATTGAAGACCCAGATATTAATCCACACACCTTCTAACACCTGATTTTTGACAAAGAAGCAAAAAAAATATCAAATAAAGAAAAACGAAAGCTTATTTAACAAATTGTACTGGCATAACTGGATATCAACATGTAAAGGAATTTAAAAAAATCCATATCTATCACCATGCACAAAACTCAAGTCCAAATGGACCAAAGACCTCAACATAAAGCCAGCCACACCAAACCTTACAGAAAAGAAAGTGGGAAGTATAGTTGGACGCATTGGCACAGGAGATCACTTTCTAAATATAACCCCAGCAGCACAGACACTGAGAGAAACAATTACTAAATGGGACCTCCTGAAACTGAGAAGCTTCTGTAAAGCAAAGGACACTGTAAACAAGACAAATGACAGTCTACAGAATGGGAAAAGCTATTCACTAACCCCACATCAGACAGAGGTCTGATCTCCAAAATATACAAAGAACTCAAGAAACTGGTCATCAAAAGAACAAATATTCCTATTTTTAAAAATGGAGTTCAGACCTAAACAGAGAACTCTCAACAGAGGAATCTAAAATGGCTGAAAGACACTTAAGGAAATGCTCAACACCCTTAGAGAAATGCAAATCAAAACAACTCAGAGATTCCATCTTACACCTGTAAGAATGGTAGAGAGCACTCCTACATTGCTGGTGGGAGTGCAAACTGGTATAGCTCCAATGGACATCAGTATGGCGTTATCTCAGAAAATTAGGAAACAACATTACATAAGACCTAGCAATACTGCTGTTGGGTATATATCCAAGGATGCTCAATCGTGCCACAAGGACATGTGCTCAACTGTGTTCATAGCATCATTGTTTGTCATAGCCAGACCTGGAAACAACCTAATTTCCCCTCGACTGAAGAATGGATAAGGAAAATGTGGTACATTTACACAATGGAGTACTATTCAGCAGAAAAAATGACATCTTGAAATTTGCAGGCAAATGGATGGAGCTAGAAAACATTTTGAGTGAGGTAACCCAGACGCAGAAAGACAATTATCAATTATCACATGTACTCACTCATAAGTGGTTTTAAAACATAAAGCAAAAAAAAAAACTAGCCTACAATTCACAGTCCCAGAGAACCTAGACAACAAAGAGGATCCTAAGAGACATACATGGATCCAATCTACATGGAAAATAGAAAAAGACAAGATCTCCTGAGTAAATTGGGAACATGGGGACCATGGGAGAGGGTTGAAGGGGAAGGGAGAGGCAGAGAGGGGAGCAGAGAAAAATGTAGAGCTCAGAATCTAAAAAGAAAAAAGAAAACAATGTGTGTATGCTTGCTTTGCTTTCGTTTGCCTTTTTCAGTTTCTAGAAACTTCCAGAATTCATTAGTTAAAGACCCATTCATCTATCTTCAAAACTAGCAGCACAGTGCCTCTTGGACCCTTCTAACCTCCACTTAGACAGGCCTGCTTGGCAAATTGAGAACGACCTTCCTGTCGCAAAGCTCTTGGTATCGTCAATCCTGAAAGACCCCATTTGCCATGAAAGGGAACATATTCACGGTTCCAGGGATTTCAATTTAAAAGTCTTTGCAGAGGATTATTCTTTCTGCCATTCTACACATGTGCACGCACACATACACATACACACACACCTGACTAGAGAGACCTATCACAGATTAGGTCTCCCAACCCCTTGAGGATCCATCAAAACAATGAAAGCAAGGTCCCTGGTGCCAGAGAAATCAGTGGTGTCTACATGTGGGGATCTGAATAGAAATGGCATTCAGAGGCACATATATTTGAATTTGTAAGGAGGGGCACTATTTGAAACAATCAGATAGTATGACCTTATTGAAGTAGGTGCGGCCTTTTTGAAGGAAATGTGTCACTGGGGGTGGGATTTGGGGTTCAACAGTCCAAGTCAGGCCCAGTGGCTTTTCTCTTCCTGCTGCTTGTGGATCCAGACATAGAACTCTTGGCTCCTTCTCCAGAACCACGTCTGCCTTCATGCCACCATGCGTCCCGCCATGCTGAAAACAGACTAAACCTCTGAAGCTATAAGCCAGCACCAATTAAGTTTTCCTGCATAAGACCTGCTGTGGTCATTGTGTCTCTTCACTGCAATAAGGATGGAGACGCCACACCACACTTGGCCCCTCCTTACCGCTCCTCATCTCTCAGTGACAACAGCTGTCCCCAGTTATTTACAGACGTCTCAACAAGGGGAAAATCATGGCAGGGAAAAGCCCCACTGTTTCAGAGTAAACACACTCGGCCTACAGCTGGGAACAGGGATGTCAAGTCTCAGAGGCACCAAATGTCCAGGAATGTGGCATTCTGGCAGTCTCGTCTTTGTCCCCATTTAGGTGCCTGGCTGAAAGCGCTCGGCTGCACTGAGAATGAAGTGTTTCCCTGTCCTGCTGGCAAAACATAATTAACCAGATGACAATGGCTTTCCCATGCACACTGATTCATCTAATTTCAGGTCTCCATTACCAGATAAATCAACAGCAGCATTTTATCCATCAGCAAAAGCCTCCTCTCCTGGCAGACATTTCGCCAAATATATTAATCCTAGAAGAGTAATACTTCCCCTCAGTTTTGCAAAGCAGTCCACCCATAAACGTGTTAATAGCCAAAGCATCGCTTGCGACTCCTGTGTTAATGCCCTACACAGGGCAGTTATTGGTTTTGCTGACTGTAAGGCACAATGCAGTCAGTAGCTGGTCCACTGAGGAGCATGTGGCCTGGCCCCTTCTAGGAGAAAAGGCTTGCGGTGCTGCTGTAATGGAGGAAACACGAACCACCTAGAATAGCCCTGCGGAAACGACAGAAGGGAGGGCATCACTCCACCTCCAGTTTAGGGGGAAAAAGCCTCACCGCCTATGTTTTACTCAGGCTGCAAAGTATACAAAAGGGAGCTGGGGGGATAGCAGAGTTGGCAAGGTACTTACATACAGGCCTAAGGACCCAAGAAACGGAGATGCATGCTTCTAATCCCAGTGCAGTGGAGACAGATAGGAGGATCTCTGGAGCTCGCTGCCAGTCAGACGAGACTACTCGGAGGCTCCATGTCAATGAGAGACCCTGTCTCAACCACCAGGTGGACAGTACCTGAGAAGAGTACCCAAGATTTCCCTGTGTGCCCTACATGTATGCCCTCATGTGCGCCCATGAAACCCAACATACACATGTGTCTACAGGAACTCATATACACAAGTACAAAAAGACAAGGAATGGTCAAAGCCCCACTGTCTCTCAAACCTCTGAGATTCTGGCAGAATTCATCAACATTGCTTGGAGCAAGGTTTTGCAAAAAGGCAGTCCTGGGAACTCTTGCTAAAATGAAGATTTTAATTAGCCAGGACTGGAAGGTCACACTTCTAACCAGTGCCACGTGATGTGGGCTTAAAGGGATCAAACATAAGAGCCTACTTTAACCACCTTAGCCTTAATATAGTTCACAGATCTCCCAAGAGGAGGCCACGGTGCAAGGGAGCTGCTGACAGCTCTTAGCAGGTTAGCTGCTCACACTCCTGCCATCAAGGCCAGTGGCTCAAACTCTAGAGTCTTCCCAGGCTGCTTGGGCTAGAACCTGGCTACTAACCCAGTAACCAGAGCGCTGGGTATGCACAGATGACAGGATGATGGGCCACCCTCCAACTCGCTCAGCCTAACCTTGGGTTAAGCAACAGGAAGGGATAGATACAGGCGACAGGCAGGTGAGTTTGGAGATTGGAAGTTGGGCTCTGCATGGAGGCCCATCAGTCCTCCAGCCGCCAGCAGCTGGGAACTGCTAGGGCTGAGAGACCTCAGTGGACGGCCTTGTGGAGCTGACACATGAGTCCTCCTTGTCTGTGGTCTGGCAGCACGAGGTCAGTCCGATCTGGTACTTCCTTCTATTACCAGCAGAGGTGGAAGGTGGCTGTGGAGTCAACATAGGACGGGGAAGGTGGGCCTGCTGCTCAGCTTCAGGAGATGCCGATCTCAACTCAGATCCCTGGCTGTTTTCCTCTTGGACCTGGTCTGTGGAGCTCACTTTTCTCACTTCCTATTGATCTCATCACCAACTGTTGATAAATGAGCTCATCCCCGTGTGTGTGTGCCTGTGTGTCTGTGCACGCGCTGCTTCACACGGGTACTTACCAAGGGAGGGGCTGAGATCTTTCTGGTTAGCTATTTTTATTTTGGACGCCTTAAGCTTTTAATGAGTCATTTTCCTTACCAACATAACGGACATAACAACCTGATGATTAGATTATTTCAGGACCTTCTAACGGTCAACAGATTGAACATTGTAAGTTGCCCAGTGTGCAGAGATATCATTAATGACAAGGGACCAAATGGAATGGTTAAATACTTTCTATATCAAAAGATACGGTTTCAAATTAGAGGCATCTAGGCTTCCTTGGGTTCAGTTATGAAGGAAACTGTGAGGGCATCCCCTAGCCTTAGAAATATTCTGTCTTGCAAGTCTATGTGATACAAAAGAGCATGTTGGGGATCAAGGTCCTATTGAAATGCATAACTGATTGTCGGCATGTTCAAGATTACCCAGCTCCCCTTGCTTTCCTTGAGAAAATGCAATCCACCCTGTGCTCCTCTTGGTAAGCTAATGGTACTCTGAGGAAATCCACAGTGAGAAATTGCAGCCTCCTCCCGGCCCTCTGGGCCAGCTCGCACCTTTTAATCTTGGCCTCCCGTCAGAGGGGTTGGAGGATGTGACCCCGCCCTCCACCCTTGCTTATTATCTTTCTTGGAAGCCTGAGTCCTTATTAAAACCCATGGGATCTGTTCAGCTGTTGGCACTGCTGGCTGGCCCAAATTGGGAAAAAAAAATGGAAATAGCAAGCAAGAGGAAAACAATTTTACATGGCTCCTTTGGATCAATAAAATTAATATTTTTTGATTAAGAATAAATCATTCTCCTTGCAGCATGCTTGGAGACATGAGGACACCAGTGCAGCCTAGTGAAATATTTTATTACTGTCAGAGACACTTGTTCACTGGGTAAATGCTTCTGAGCAGCGACTGTGTGGGAGCAGTGTCTGGTCCCATGAAGCACCGTGAGGAAAGAAGTGCCGCAACTCTTAACCACCTGCTTCTCTGGGCTTCAGGAAGAGTTCTACACTCTCACGATCTGCTGAAACAACTGATGCCAGCATTTTGTCAAAGAGCAGAGATGAGAATGTCCTGGACAAAGCTAATAAAGTCGTGAGAAAGCTGCCTATCATCGCCTGAAGCACACCAAAAGAGCCAGAGCCATCTCGTGACTGTGGATAACTACCGGCCTGGCCACGCATTAGGATGAAGCTGAGCCTTTCCAACTGTACCCATTCCTGAGACACAGGCTGGCCTGTAAATGTGTGGTTCTCACAGAACAGGCTTAGTGGCATCAGCAGCATGTGGAGACAGCTACAGGGGTGACTCAAGGAAGGGCCAGGGCTAAGAGAACAAAGAGCAGGAGGGAAAGGAGGAAAGACCTATAGTAAAACGCACTGATCTTTGGCCATCTTGGTAAGGCTTCTCAGGGTACAGGTACCATTGACAAAGGCAGAAGAAATGGAAGAAGGGACTTGGATGCCCAAATGGTCAACCTGTCACAAACTTGCAGATCTTACATGGGGATATGGTTCTGCAGACAAGTAGAAACATCATCACAGGTGATGAGCACAGAACAGGGGGGTGCACACCTAAGTATATACTGATCAGCCTATTATCTCAAGCTTCTTATTAACTCTTATAACTTATATTAGCCCATAATACTTGTCTGTATTAGCCACGTGGCTGGGTTCCTTTTTAGGCGAGGCAGTCACATCTTGCTTGCTCTGTGTCTGGCTTCCTTTGTACCTGGGTGACGACTGCAGACTACCCTCTTCCCATAATTCTCATTGCCATGCCTCTACTTCCTGCCTGGTCACTGACACCCCGTCTGTACTTCCTGCCTGGCTACTGACCAATCGGCATTTATTTAAAATACAAGTGACAGGGTACAGACCATTGTCCCACAGCACATGTTGGAGGATTGTTTTGGAATTCAGAAGGACTTAGCATGGGTTAAGCCTTGAACAACACACACAGTGCGAGGGCGTAAGGACAGACAATCCTGGAGCGATGGACAGACATTAGAGTCTATAACGGAATGGTCTTGAGGACTATGTGTGGATTGACTCACGACACAGGCTCTCATCTTGAAGCCAGCCCAGCCTTTGCCCACAGGAGCCATCAGCCTGAAGCACTCAGCCCTCCCTGCCCGGCAGAAAGCCTGATTCACGCTGGACTTGCTTCTATCCAGGGGAGCATTATCGACTCTGCCCCAGAGAAAGCAATTGCAGCATGCACACAGTGAAGCACCTGGAGTCTGAACGCGGTGGGAAACAGGGCCACCGACCTCACAATTATCCCCAACTTTCCCAAAGTTTCCAAGTCTCTTTCCTGAGTTAGAACATGAGAAAAAGGGAGTGGGTAGAAGGAAGGTGCAGCCCACCTCTGGACTTCAGGGAAGAGAAATGAAGTCAGCGCTGACTCCAGGGGCTAGCAGATTTCCCCAGGAGAGCATTCTAGCAGATTCGTCTCCCACAAGAGCTCTGAACCAAGTGCCTGTTCCCTTTGGGTGTCCCCATTGTCATTAACCAGGGTAAGCTCCATTAAAAGCTCTTACTTGGTGGAAGATATTCTGCCCACACCAAACTGAATTAACCCTGAGCAAGAGAAATTGGAAGTGCAAGGAAATTTATAGCACTAATGACTTTAACAAATCTAAGCCGATTAACAGGAGGCCACGAACTGAAATCCTCATGTTCCAATCAATCTTCCGGGAAACGTCACGAGCATGCACTTAAAGGGACAAAATTCCATGTGATATTCCAAGGCAGGCATCTCCATCAAAGCAGAGGAATCATCAGAAAAGGCATGCCACACTGGCAAGTGGAGTGACTGTGAGCATGTCTCCTCGCTAGTCAGCCAATGCTGTAAATAAGTACCCACCTTTCCGTTTATATCTATTACCCATAAGTCCTGACACCTTTACAAGTAAAAGCCCATAGCTCATTAAGTGTGAGCTCTGCTCTAATCCACTGAAGGTGGAAGGAAAACAGAGATAAAACATTGTCGTGCTAGATAGCATTACTACTGTAAAGGGAACCATCAGGCAATGGGCAAACCAAACAACTGAGAGGAAGAAGTGAACACCATCTAGCCAGACTTTAAGTAGGTCCACTGCAGAGAACTTAGGAAATGATGGTCATGGTTAAAAAGAAACTCAAATGATGGAGCTGCAGAACAGGAGAGTGGTATGGGAAGTCCTTCTGTCTATGTGATGCTTTTATTGGTTAATGAATAAAGAAACTGGCTTGGCCTGATGGGGTAGAACAGAGCTAGGCAGGGAAGACTAAATTGAATGCTGGGAGAAAGGAGGCAGAGTCAGAGAAGCTATGTAACCTGGCCAGAGATGAATGCCGGAACTTTAGCCGATAAGCCACAGCCACATGGCAATACAGATTAGTAGAAATGGGTTAAATTAATATGTAAGAGTTAGCCAATAAGCAGCCAGAGCTAATGGGACAGGCAGTGATTTAAATAATATGGTTTCTGTGTGATTATTTTGGTTCTGGGTGGCTGGATGAACAAGCATCCCCCTCCAGCAGGAGAGAACACAAAGGCTCCACTGCTCACTGCTCAGGGCACTGATAAAGGGGGTACGGGGAGGGCTGCACATCCACAGGGTGACTATAAATGGGAGCACATCTGGAAATGGCTCTCTGGGCATCTGTTTGCCTGATGAGTTTCCCATTAATATTCCATAGCAGAAACATCTCATCACCAGAGGAAGAAACATCTACTTCTTTCCTAGTCCTCTTCCCAAGACGCATTAACAAGCAATCCTTCAGGACATCAGCCTGTATGGTTGCTCATCTCCCCCTAGTGGTAGGTGAGACCACTGCATACTTGGGAGACAGGGTCACTGGTCAGATTCACAGGGGTCTCATGTAAAAGGCCAGTTTTCTCTCACAGGATTACCACAGCTATTCCAGAGATCTTTGGTTGGCAGTAAGTTCCCACTGTCAGCTTCTCTGCCCCATCATGCATAGGAGAGGCCGGGAGTCTAACAGTTACATTTCCCAGATTTTCCTTGCCCTAGGATCTTGCATGGCAATTAGATGCTGTCAATGGGCTACGATCCAGTATGGTCTGAAACGCAGGAGGTGGAGTCAAGCTTCCTTATTGCTGCTGGATGAAGGTGGCCTCTAGCAACAGTAAGATGTTGCAACATTTTCATTAAATAGATACCAGATTCGAGATACAGCAAAGAATAACATATTTCCTGGAAGCCTCCTGCTGTTATCTAAACTTAGGAAGTTATTAAATGCTCTGGACCCTGGGGCCACCCATTTGTAAATAAGATTGAGCCACTGGCAAGAAAACGTTGGCTATGACTAAGATTCCATTTAAAGCAAGCGATTGGCACAAGGAGAGACTCAGGCAGCCTGGGCTAAGATTGTGATCGTTGGAGAACAACAGATTGCGCCTGGTGACCGAGAGATTGGATTTGAGAACAGAAGGCAGCAATGGGGCATTGAAGCTCCGTGTCTTCCTTGTGCTTCATTTATTTAATGTTCTCTAGTGAAAGTGGAGGGCGATGTATAGACCACAGAGTTATTAAGTGTGTTACTGTTTATCTAGAAGTCCTAAAATTCAACAAGAAAATGTGTATAATTGTTATTATAAAATTCAATAACTAAATGTGTATAATCGTTAGTTATTATAAAAAGGACCCAAACAGTTCCCAGTACTGCTAAACAGTCAAATATGAACCCCAATAGCAGAAATGACCTTTTAACTAGTCTTTGAGAACTGAATTTATTTCCTAAATGGAAAGATGACACAGAGAAAGCTGGAGTTTGTTGTTAAGTCAGGAAGGTAGGAAATGGCCTGGCCGATATGGACCATACTGCTATTTCTTGAACATCTTTGTCTGGCAACGATGCCAAATGCACTGTGAGAGACAGTTAGGGAAAGAATCCTAAGCAAATTCTCCTAATTGGCTTTCTGCATAGTTAACTTCACTTACAAAGAAAAATGGCTATGGGGGCAGGACGCATTTCAAGAGAAGGCTCTTGGGCACAATTACGTAGCCTACAGAATTTAAGATGCTTTCTTCCATGCTACAAGCAAAAAAATAATAATAGCAATAATAATAAAAAAGAAAGAATGGGGGAAAAGGAATTCCTCCCAGTGGCAGGAACATGTCAAGGTGGATCCGAAGGTGGCTTTTATTCCTCTATCAATACCACACTGCTTTCAACAGGCACACTACCCCCTATGAGGTGACTTCACCCCCAGCCTCTAGAGGGGGTGGTAACAACAGGCTCACCCTGGCTTGGAGAGCCAATCAACCACAGGCTCATTCGCGAGAAGGATGTGGGATGCTGAAGGCAAACAAGTCAGCTGACATCATGTGGCTCCCGGGAATATCAAAGACACACCAGCCCCTTTGAGGAAGCAGGCACACAATCATAAGCACTAGGGCCATTTGGCTCAGAGCTCAAAACCTAAATATTTGCTTCGTTTTGATGCACAGTAGATTTCTGTCAAAGGACGTCAATTTCAACCTAATTTAAAATCAAGAGTATTATATTGCCACAGCCTACAGGCTCTTTAATTTGGAAAACTTAACTTGATATTTTCACCATAAAACGCTCTCCCATCTGAAAGCCAAACAATTCAGGGAATTCAGTGTTAAAGGTTTGGTACAATCTGGGGAGGAACACAGTTAACCACCACACTGCTTTTTTTTTTTTTTTTTTTTTTTTGATTTTTCGAGACAGGGTTTCTCCGTAGCTTTTGGTTCCTGTCCTGGAACTAGCTCTTGTAGACCAGGCTGGCCTTGAACTCACAGAGATCCGCCTGCCTCTGCCTCCCGAGTGCTGGGATTAAAGGCGTGCGCCACCACCCCACCACCGCCCGGCGTACACTGCTTTTTAAATAGAACTTAGTAACTCAAAACAGCACCACTGCTTTTAAAAAAAAAACATGAGGAGAGATACAGGCGGTCAAAGGGGGTTTCTGTAGTGACCCTACCAGTAGAAGAGTACGAAAAGGTCAGGAAATGCATAGGTGGCGCAGGTATGGTCCCCACTAAGACAACAGACTGAACCCCAAAATGCTCTCCTGTGTCCAAGTTTCCGAATGCAACACAAGCAACATAGGAGAGTGACAGGCAGCTGAATCAGTGCAGAGTGGGACCAGACTGCAGACTGAGGTCTTGGCCCTTTGTGAGCACGTTCTTCTCCCATCCTCCCCACCTCTTCTCTCTTCCTAACGGTGCTGAGTATGGTTCAAAACTCAGCTTTGCCACTCTGAGCATGTGCGACTTGGGAGTTCTATAATGTAGTCTATTTTCCCAGCTACAGATGAAAGTATGATTTTGTATAACCCAAAGAGAATGTGTGACAGGTTCAAATTCAGTGACTCCATTTAAGAACTGTAGGCTGTGGGAGGTAAGCTCACGCGTCAGTTGAAGTAAGCCACAGTATAAGGTTTCCGGTCAAATGCTACTCTGGTGTCCATTAGTTTTTGTTCATGTGGTTGTGTGATAAAATTAATATTTAAGCTGGCAGGCTTTAAGTAAACTAGACCATATTATGTTGGCTGTTCATACCTGGTGAGTTGAAGAACTAAGAAAACAAGATGAACGTCCAGCAGATTTTGAACTCAAGGCCGAAAGCTTACCAAGCCTCCAGCTTGCTGGTCTACCTCATCAGAAACTCACCATCAGCTTCCCATGATCCTCAAATGATCTTTCTCTCCAAAGACACAAACTTACATACATGTCTATGACACACATACATAATTTAACCACATATTTTGTTGGTATCTTTCTCTGAAGCATACTGAACAATACACGATATGTGAAAACTAAATTAGAAAAATAAGGAACACCACCTTGATAAGTTCTGAGAGGACAATCAAACAGATTTGATAACATTTAATGCATATAGCTATGAAGTTAATGCATATAGCTATAGAAGAATAATTTTTAAACTTGTAGATTGTTTCTTAAAATAGTAAAAACACCAAAGTCAGTCTGCTTTACACCGGTGACCAAACATCAGAAGTTCTCTCTGTACAACTTTCCGTTGTTGTTTACTAAGGCTTAGGAAGCTGGCGCCAATGTGACAGATGCTGGAAAAAGATCACTTTGGAAAACCAGGACTGTGTATGTATACCTAAAAGAAATCCAAAGTCACAAATCGGTAGCAAGATACAATAATTAAAAATACATGTATAAAAAGGTTGAAGCACCTATAAAACACTGTTGAGTAGAAGAGACAAATGAGGTGATAAATAGAAACAGTGGGTGACTTCAATAGCCCACTCTCATCAACAAATAAATTATATAGAAAAAAATTTGACACAGAAACTTCAGCATTAAACTGTATCACAGATCAAGTGGACTTAACAGACATCTACAGAATATTGATCTAAGAGCTAAATATGACACTTCTTAAAAAATTTTCTCAGCTGCTCAGGAAGTTTCTTTAAAACAGACCATGTTTGGGGACATTAAAAAAGATCTTAAATATAGAAGATAATCAAAATAATTATTTGTATTTTCTCAGTTTATAGTAGACTAAAAGATGTGAACAGCCAGAGATACTCTAAGTCACTTGGCGATTGAATTATACCCATTTAAATAATTAGTGGGACAAATAAGAAAGGACAAAGAAAATTTTAAAGGCTTAGATTAAAATGAAGCCACAACTTGATCAGAACCTCCCATACATAGAAAAGTTAAGAAGCAAATAGATTTGAGCATTTTCACAAAAAAAAGTGACCTCAAATAAACAACAACAAACTTCATCTTATAAAAGCAAGAATGAGCTAAATCATTAGGTAAGAAGAATAATAACTATGTGGAAGAAATCCATAAAATGGAGACGAAAAATAACAAGACAAGGAATCAATGAGACAAAGATCTGATTCTGTGAAAAGATAAATAAAATCCACAAACATCACTATACTAGCCAACAGAAAGAGAAGACCCAAACCAGCAAAATTAGTGATGGAAAGGGGGCATTGCAACACACAACAGTAGCCAGAGGACCTTGAAGGAAGACACTGAAAATCTATATTCCAGAAAGATAAGAAATGTAGAAGAGATAAATTCCTACATACATACGACAACCGAAATTAAACCGGAAGGATCTGAGCCTAAGCACAGCTACACAAATGGAAGACTGAATTTGAACTAGTGAGATTCTTCCAACAAAGCCGCTCCCAGAGCTGGATAGATTCCCCGCTGGTTCTACCAGATCTCTAAAGAGATGCAGCAAGGCTCTGCCAATTATGCCACAAAATCCAAAAGGAAGGACACTTCCTGTGGTTGTTTTGTTAACAGGATCTAGACCTCCTGGGATGTGGGTCTCTGAGCATGCTTGTGGGGGTCACTTTGATTGCTGTAGTTAATGCAGGAAAAACCCATTTTAATTGTGGGCAGGACTATTCCCTGGGCAAGGGATCCCTCTAAACCGAGAGCTAAACACTAATATCCATGCATGCACTGCTCTCTTCTTTGGACTGTGGTCACAGACCAACCAATGGCGTCAAGCTCCCGTTGCCTAGATTTCCCCACCAATGTGTATCAGACCAACTGTGGGTTTAAATAAAACCTTCCTTCTTAAGTGGCTTTTGTTGAAATACTTTATCATACCAACAAACTCTGATCAAAGAACCTAACACACAACCAAATTCATTTTATGAGCACAGTATTACCCTGACACCAAAACCAGCACACATGCACACACATATGCACAAACACACAATGCATATATATATATATATATATATATATATATATATATATATATATATATGCGCACACACCTGACAATTATGGACCAATTTCCCTGATCAACTTAGATACAAAATTTCTAAATAAAATACTTGCAAACAGAATTTAGCAACATGTAAATAAACATCAAAACCATGAACGAATTTGTTTCATTATAGGATATAAATAGTCTAATGTATGCAAATCAATAAATGAAACAAACGTAGCACATACACAGAGCCAGAGACAGACATCACATGATCAAAAATCTCTTGACACAGTTCAGCATGGACCCACGATAAAAGCCAGGTGGAAACTAAGAAAAGAAACATGGAAACATGTCAACATAATAAAGGCATATACAAACCGCCAACATTTAGTCAACGTCATACTAAACAGAAAAAAGTGACAGCATTGCCTTTAAAAACAGGAATGAGACAAGGGTATTCAGTCACTCCACTTCCTTTCAATACAGGCTTACACAAGCTGAGAAAGAGCAATGGAGCGGATACAAACAGGAAGGAAACAAGTGGAATTACCTATCTTTGCTGATGGCGTCATCCTGTGCTTAAAAGACCCTAATGATCCTACCAGAAATACCTGAATAAAGATTTTCATAAAAACTGAAAATATTGACAAGTGTCAACAGAAGCAGAAGTAGCTTTTCCACGTATCAAGCAGTGTCTTGCAGAGAAAGATGTTGAGGCAAAAAAAAAAATCTCATTCACAATAGCAAAAACAAACAACAAAAAGCTATGGAAAAAAGTCTCACCAAGGAGGCAAAAGATCTCTACAATGAAAACAAGAGGGGTCCAGTGACCATGAAAGGAGGAGTCTAGTTGGAGGTGGCGGAGTAGGAGATAGGACAAAGGTAAACCCCGTGTCTTCTAATTATAGAGTATAGATTTACATGCGTATGAGAGAAAGAGACAAAAGCAGAAGCAAACTGTTTTGGAGGAGACAAAGGACCAGAGGGAGAGGAAATGAAAGGTCAGGAAGGCTAAAAGGAGGAAGGGTGAATTCAAACAAAGAGCAGCGACACATGAAAACGTCCAGTCATAATGAGTGCCATCATTCTGTATGCTCACTAAAAGCTTAAAGTCAACCCCATCACACACAAGTCTTTCAGCATGGTATTTAGCTGTTAGTTCACGTTATTAAATGCAGCACACACATATATGCTATTAAATGCAACACACGTGCACACGCACGCACACACGCACACGCACACGCACACACACACACCCCTAAGCCTGTTTTAGCCATTTTTGACTAACAGTCAACAGTAGAGGGAGTTACCATGAGCTCCACACTCAGCTTCTCAGGGGAATGGATATAAACATTTGTTACGGCATGATGCAGCACTGAATATCCTTAACTAAAGCCCCATTCAGCCTGAAGAGCCAGGTTCCACTGTGCTTAGCTCTGAGGTCCTGCCATGCTCCAGGAGCCCACTGAGGATAAGTTCTGTTGAAAGCCTCCTGGCCCCTGCAAGGTCACAGACTCTAAGCCTCTAAGACAGCAGCTGCATGTTTAGTAGAGTGCCCCACATCTGCTATTTGTCTGGTGTTTTTCTCATGGTTAGGGTTATGGGCTGTGAGGAAAAGGTTGAGGCAAAGGTTATTTCATGACATCTGCCGAAGGGTCATTCTGATGAACAACACACACCACGGTAGTCACAACTCCAGTCTCAGGGGAGCTGCGGTTTCTCAGGGGCAAGCTGTAAAAGTCACACTTTTCCCTCTTTGGGGAAGAAGATCATTACGAGTTGGAGAATACTCACTTTAAAGTATTATAAATAACATATTTATCTAGACAGACTACATTTTTGATGTTTGAAATACCTCCAAGAGCATTTCCGTGGATAGATATTGCTTTAAAATATTTTCTAGTAATAAATGCATTACATTTTTGCAGTGGAAAAATTTTTTAAATGTTTATGAAAAGTATCACCACAGATTTAAAATACAGACATAAATTTCCAGTTAATATTCTGAGATACTGCTCCAAAATCTACGTCTATCTTTGAAAAGTTGAAGTAATTCTCCACACCGTGTGTGCCCCTCTGTCAGCTTTACACAAACTGCTCTCGGCTTTCAGGGCAGGAAGCATTTCCTGCTTTACCAACCCAAGGCTTAGCACATAGTGTACCCAGTCATGACCGAGAACTTGGGAACTTCCTGAACTGAGGATTCCCCACCCCGAGAAGGTGACCAGCATGAACTCAGTCTCTTCCCTTGCCCACAGTGTCACAGTAGTGACCTTGGGCGGTGGAAATTTAGTTAAACCAGTAAAACAGTCCTCGCTGAGGACTGGCGAACACGGAGGGGTCACTTCCTGGGACCTCGGAGGTTGTTTATAAATCCATTCTCATAATTTCCAGGTATTTAAACATTCTGCAAGCTATATAATTTTGTTAGACTCCTGCTTCCAGGCTTTGATTCAACACTTTCAAGTTTGGGCACAGGCCCATGGTGACTTTATTCTGTCATCAAAACCAGGGGCAGTTTAGAATTCAGAGCCCAGGGCAAGGGCCAGGAAACTGAGTGGGACAAGAGCAGTGTCTGCCGCAAACATGGCACACTCTGTACCCCGTTTCTCACGCATCTCATGAATCTTGATGATGCCTTAGAGGGTCCTCTGTGTCCAGGTCACGTGAGCACCTCCCTGGTGGACTCTGCAGTGTCCTCAGCCCTAGTTTATCTCTGGCTGGGAGCCAAGTCTGGGCTAATTTCTCAGTTTTTGGGGGTGCTAGAAAAATGAAAGTCAAATTCGAACATGGAGACCGCTAGGATCTGATTGATTGAGCATGCCATAAATGATTCTTTCTTATCCAAAAAGCACATCTAAAAATATGCCTATTTGTCTGTTTTTGTGCTATTTTTCATTATATCCCTCCCTGCAGGGTGCCAACTCCAGACTCCAAATGCTCAGCATTAGTGTGTGGGGCAGGGGAGGATCTAAGGGTCTCACTCTCTGTCCTGCAGAGCTGATGCCACCCAAACCCCTCACTCAACTCTACAAAGCACCAGGAAGCATCCTTTCCCGTGTTTATCCTTCTCTCTCTTCCCACTTTCAGCTACTGGGACCTGAAGAATCCCCTCCTCTCAGACAAGGGCTGTTGGGCATTAGCTAATGTGTTCTTGTTTAATTCATCATGTTCCGGTTTACAATGGGAAGTTGTCGGATTATCTTAAACTATGTATGACCTGATCAGAATTCTTAATTTCATTTTCCTTTGGAAATCAATAATATATGCATTAAGTACTTGGTGTCCTAGCATCATATTATTGTAATAAAACACCTGAAACAGCTTACAGAAACAAACACTTCTTTTGGCTCACAGTATTGGAGGTTCCTGTCTAAGACTGGCACTTGTGGGACCTGTCATGAAGAGTTGCCACATCTCAGGTTCCAAACAATGCATCACAACAGAGCAAACTGCTCGCCTTCCCCCAAAAGGTAGGAGGAGCAGAGGAAGATACTTAGCTCACAATTTCCATCAATGGCAGAACCCCAGTGACCTAAACACATGCCATGAGGCTCCACCTCGCAGAGGTCCGGTGGGGACACCCTGGGAACTAAGTCTTTAACAGGTGGGCCTTTGATGGACACCACTCAAACCATGGCCCTCGTGGGGGAGGGTCTGTCTACTGGGCAAGAGCTCAAGTAATCACATGTGCTGTTTCTCCAGCTTTGTTGGTTAGCTCTTAACGTGAAAACTATGTGGTTACTTTTGCAACAAAATATTTAGAATCAGATGTTTTCTTTCATATGGCTTACTCTGAAAAATGAGTAATCATAATTTAATGTCACCTACTTAGTGACAAATTATCTTCCAGACACTTACACAATTGTTTAATTGCAATTATGTAAATGTTCACGATTCTTAACAACTATGGAATGATCCTGTTATGTAAGACAGAGAGTCAGCTGGCCTTCAGATTCAACACTCTCTAGATGGCATTGTTCCAGAACATGAGTCCCCTTCCTCGGTCAACTTCACCTTCAAATCTTCTTGAAGATCTTCGGCACATTTGGGTTGGAACGCAGTAAGATCTCATTAAATGTGTTGACTAGCTCTCATGGTTAGGATAACTGCCAATGGATCAATCCTGTCTGTTACTCTGCCAGCCTATCAGCTCGAGGAAAACTAAATGAAAAAACCTTTTAACACCAGGTCCCAGTTCTATCACTTTTTCAATCCTTTAAACAAGGTGAACTGTTTTGTTTTCCTTCTCTTATCACAAATGAAATAATATTTGAATTTCTAATAGGCCTCTCAAGAATGGTAACGTGACAGTTGGAAAATGAGCATTTCTCTACCTAAGGATCAGTAACGAATAAAATCCCTGTCTGTCTTCCTGGAGAAACAATTACTATATTAAAAACTGTGGTACTAATGGATCTTTCATCCGTAACAGATGTGGTACGTAAAGTGAGCATCAATCTCTTGGGGCTTCTGATGCCTCAGCAATACCGACAATTTTACCTGATAATTGTATTATGACTGCATGATTCATCAGCTAGGCACGTATGGCCAGAGATTCCGTAAGTGGTCAGGGTAGTCCAGACCGCGTCTGAATTTGAAGCCTTCATTCTCTTCCCTCCAAGAATCAGAGGATTTCCTCAGCAGGGTGCTCCTAGGCACACGGTCTTTGACAAAGACAGAGACAAAGGCCGGCAGTGCACACAGCCGTGCAGCCACCGCAGCAGACTGGTGGGCCACTTCTGCTGTTTGGCATCCCAACAAGTCTGAGAGTTCAGACTTTAAAGGCTGGCTGGCTGTTCTCTAGAGGGCAGCTTACTCAAAGATGAGTCCCTGGGTGTGGTTAGAAAACAACAATGCATTTGCTGTGTGTGTCTCTTGGCTGCAAGTGACATAAAAGTTAAAATGGAAAGCAGAGTTTATAGACTTCTCTACATAAAACCGCAGAGCTGCGAGACTGTTCTCCGACACGGCTGGGCTCTGGACCTGAGACGTCACCTCAGACTTCACGTCCCTCTACAACGTGTTACTCCTCTCAGTGTCTTGGTCTCACTCTCTGTGGGAATATGATAGGCCACCCAGACACTCATATTCCAAATAGTCTGCCACCCCAAGAAAAAAGGAGTTCTCGTCAACAGTGTTGCAAGAAAACTATAATGAAAATATGGGAATGGTTCAGAATGGCTCTTCCTGGACCTTGTTCCTGTATCTTGCCCAATCGCTTCATTTTCTAATACTAATCTGAGTTTGTGGTCATCCCTGTGCTCTGTAGGGGGGGAGCTGACCACTGTAAAGAGCAAGCAGAGAGTGGACAGGCTCATGAGGCACTGTCATACTGTACAACAGGCTAGCATATGGGTTAACCATTTTCTCACATAATATATAGTAGTATATGGGCACACTAATACATGTTTGTATTTAGGAAAGTAGAAATTATTTAAACAGGTTCATGTATATATTGCATAATGCATGTAATACACATCAATATAGTTTTGTGAGTATGGATGCATATATTTTTTCCCTCTGTATGTACCACTGTTCACAAGCACAAGTGTGACCTATCCTTTCCAAGGACCTCATATCCACATCCTAGATCATCATAACACCTTTCCATTTCCCGTAGTCTGGATGACTATATAACATAGTTCATGTTTCTACAACTGTACAGAGTATACTTGACTCTAGCAAAATCAGCCCAGGAGTTACTCAATGCATGCTTGATTTTTTCCATCTCTGAAATATCAGAGCATCAGGCATGCCTTCTGAATCCCTTGACATAGCTGTGTCCATGTCAAGGCAACAGAATGGATGATTAAAAGTGACCACCTGTGTGGTCTGCATGGTGAAGGTACTCCACACCAGAGCAGCAGCCCATCAATGGAGACAAAATTAGAACGGAAGGGAGTGGATCAATGAAAGCGAACCAGAACTATAAAATGTAAGGCAACGTGATTATCAATACAGATGTCAGAGATCACTGGAGTCCTGGGAGCAGTGCCTTGTTCATGGGCACAGAGACAGTGCAGATTCTTTCACGCTTGCTCTTCTCCTGGCTTCTCCAGGTTCTCCACCTGCTCCACCCTGCTCCTGACTACCTATCTTAGATCCACTTCCATTTCTGTGAGAAAACACTGACCAAAAGCAACCTGGGGGGAAGGACTTTATCATGGCTGAGAAGTCAAGTCTGTAAGAGCTTAAAACAAGCTGGGTCACATTGCACTCCAGTCAAGAGCAGAGGAGGAGGAAGAGGAATGCATCTTCATTGTTCAGCTGGCTCCTTCTTTACAGTCCCTGACTCAGACAACAGAACGTTGCTGTTCACATGCAGGGTGGGAGTTCCCATCTGAATTAACTCCAACAGGAAAACAGGCATGCCCGCCCAGCACCACAATCTGGACAGTTCCTCACTGAGGCTCTCTTCACGGTGAGAAAAGACTTGTCAGATTGACAGTCAAAGCTAAGTGTCATGTTCCTGTGTCACGAGCCACAAGATCACCCTGGAACTGACTCAACCCTTGGTGCTGCCAATCCTCTCCACCTTTGCATTTCGTCTTCCATTGTCCCGAGATGTGTTTCCCGATTGAGGGTTGCCATCTCACAGCCTGCCTGAGAAGTAAAATCGTTCCCCCACCACTCAAGTCCTTAGAAAAATGATAAGTCAGGTTTAAAATAAAAAACCCAACCTGCATGTGTCAAATAAGCAACTTTATTAGACATTAATTTGTTTCTTTCTGTAAAGTAACCGAAGAGTTGAAATTTCTTTATAATTACACAAATGGGAATATCCAAACTTTAATTAACAATTAGGTTGATCAGTTTAAAATTTTGAGAGCATACATCTGCATATAATTGCTCTCCATATACTTCTGTAAAATCTAAAGCCTATATATACAAACATAAAAAATCCATTCATGCCAGCATTAGTTACAAGTGCACATTTATTTGAATGTGGTGAGCATGTTCTTTTATTGCCAAGAAAGTCAGCTTTGTTCCTTAATTGTTACAATAACCACAATTTAGGAAATTCTATTGCAACACCAATCTGTTGTGTACATCTATAATTAGCATGGCCTGTCTATCAGAGGAACTGCTGCAAAGCCTTTGCATTTTGTCTCCTTGAGCCTTTCCGAGATTCTCGGGTTTTAAAGAGATGCAATTCCGCCTAGTGAAATTGTTAAAGAGACTGAAAACACAGTCCTAGCCTTGCCTGCTATGTTCTGGGTTCCTGAACATCATAGAAAGGGGCACTCTTTTCCAAACACCAGCCTCCTCCCAGTTCTAGCACATTCTAGTTCTCTGATCAGATCAGAGGAGGACGGCTGCCATAAAACTGATCACCACAAAGTCTAGGTGTAGTCTCCCATGGTCATCAGTGACGGATTCTCCAGTAGCCAATGCCAATGCCCTATGGGTGATTTGCCCTAGGTAATGTCCGCCTTCACACCACGTCACATCACAGAACACCCACCACAGTGGCTGAGTCCATGGTAGAAAACTAAGATTGGAACCCAGCCCAAGGTGAATCTCTTTTCCCTTTATTTGCCATGACCTCAACAAGAGGAACAATGATACCTCAAACCAAATGGGGCAAGTGTCTAGATCCTTTATCCTGCCCTATCTAGTACAAGTATTTTAAAATGAATGCTTAGGAAACAACAGCGTTTACAGAATAATACCAAGTGTAAGTATGTATCGTTTTTTAAACACCTATGGATGACAAATTTTTCTAAAGTCATGTTCAATGTGTGTTGATAATTACTCTGCCCTTATACCACAGAATGGTTCCTCATATTTACTCTTAATAAAAATATTTATATGTCATAATTTTTAAAATACTCTGCAGCTTTTAAAGTTCTGTTGTATTTTATATTATGATATTAACCATGAGATCTTGGTGACAAATAGGGAAGGAAAGGTTATGACTTAACAGTGACGTGTGTGTGTGTTTGTGTGTGTGTGTGTGTATGTATGTATCTCAAGTTGACAAGAAGTGGATTGTGCTGGTTGGTTTTAATTGTAGATTTGACACAACTACCTCAAAAAGAGGGAACCTAATTCAAGAATGGCCCATATCAGACTAGTCTGCAATATCTGGAGAAGATTCCTGATCATGACTAATAGGAATGTGGGCAGCACTCTCCTTAGGCAGGGCAGAGCTTCGCTGAGCCAGCTGGAAAACTAGCCAGTAAGCTGTGTTCCTTGGTGTTTTCTACTCCGGTCTTGCTCAAGTTCCTGTCCTGTCTCAATAATGAACTATAATCTTAAAGTTAAAGCTAAGACAAACACTTCCTTACTAAAAATCAAAACCATTTTAGTGAGATTGCATTATGGATAACACTGAGATAGTAAGGGAAGCCTGAGAAGCTATGGGTCAGTCATGAGTTACAGGAGATACAGCAGGGGAGGCCAGCAAAGACATCCAAGACTTCAGTCCTCACCCAGTGAGTGGCATTGATTTCACGACTGTCTCAAGACCCCCTTTCTCAACAATCAGCTTGCGCGGGTTTGGAGAAGAAAGGGAAGTGGGAGGAACCTACTGAGTTCCATTCCACTCTCTGTAGCCATGCTGGAAGGGATTTGCTACCTCCTTCAATAGACTCTTCAGAGAACAAGAAACAAAGCTCTAGGCTAAATAGAAAGACATCTATTTAGCCTCTACACTTGGGTCACTACCTCCCCCTTCCCCTTCTGCGACCCCTGTCACCTCCAGAAGGCTGTGCACTGGGTCTTTCTAAATAATATCCTCCCAACAGTCTTTCCCTGGGATGAGTACATTAAGTATGAGGGATGATGAGAAGGCCTTCAAGAATCAAAGTCAGAGACCTGAGTGTTAGGTAGCGGAATCAATGTTCTGAGAACCTCAAGTCATGACACCCCCAAGAGCACAGACACAGAAGCAATTCCCTTTGTTGTCCCCTCAAATCCAGGGACATATCCAACACTCATGTCGATACACAGGCTACCCTAAGGAAAGCATAAGAAATGTATTTAACTGTAATTTTACATGGAGATCTGTCTTAGTTATTCTCATAGCTGTGACTGGATATACCTGAAAATAGGAAATTTAAGGGAGGAGATGTTTGAGCTCATGGTTTACGAGGGTACAGTCCACAGGAGTGGAGGCAGGGCAGAGTCTATGGCAATAGGAAGGAGAGGCTACTCCAAAACCTGATTCACTAATACTGAGACACATCACAGGGCTTTACAATCCAGTGGTACACTTCTCGTGGGCATAATTCATGAGGTACTTTATCCATACGCTCCGTTTTCAGCCTGTGACAGGCACTTGTGAAATGATTAACCCATACTGCAGAGTAACAGAATATTAAGTGACAGCCAGACATAAAAGTAACGAGAGACAAGAGTGAGGTGAGCTCTTCCGTAAAAGACACATTTTTATACAGGTAATCAATTTATCAGGACACGTGACAAATTCAAGCAAGAGACTTCCCAAAGTTAATTTAAAACCAATTAGAGGGTGCACATCCAGCAAGACTCTGAGGAATTCGTCTATTATTAACAGTGCCTCCCCCTCAACTATAAAGGTCTAATAAACAGTCTATAAATCCAGGAGATACGAAAACAATGTTCAAAGAGTGAAATGAACAGGAAGCGACAACTCAGGCGCGCCACCATCCACAGAAGAGCCGTCCTCCAGCAGGCTCTGGCCCCCAGATTCTCCTCAGTGCTGGGATGCACTGGTGACTGAACCTGTCACCAACAACTTCAAACAGGCTTGACTGAATCAACACTAGACATGCCTCCCACTTACCCCACCCCACGAAAATGACTTGAGAACAGCTTCAATCGTTCTGCTTGCTCCTCATTATTTGAGGGGTTTCCCACCTCCTGTACTTCATGAGACAAAACTCTGAAGTCTTCTCCATGTGAGCATGAGCACCTAAGTTAGGGTCCTGAGAATTTATGTTCATAAGGGCAGACGGACTGCTGTGAAAGGCGCTCTGAACACAAAGGGCCATTGTACAGAAGAACTCAGAGCTCAGCACGCACAGATCAAGCCAATGATACTCTATGAGGTTCCAAAGGACTACATGACGTTGGAACGGATCCAATCAAAACACATGTGAAATTCTCAAAACAGAAAACAAATTGTCAGTTTGGTGGCGCATGCTTGTGATCCCAGCCCTAGGGAGGCAGAAACAGGTGAGCTCTAGATCGGAGAGAGACTTCACCTCACAACCAAAACAAAAAGTGCACACACAGCCCGAGAATCTGATCCTAAACTGTCCAAGGCATGTCTCCTGGCTTTTAGGCATGTGCTTGTGTCTGTGGGTGTACTCTTCCTAGCTGTCAATATACAGCCACCCTCACCTGGGATACCAATTGGTTACAAAGATTTAAAAGTTCAGCAACCGCAGGATTTAGAGGGTTTTAACCCCTTTAAATGTGGGAAGATGTTAAATCCCATTATCTCTGCAGCCACTGCAAATGTTAGAATTCAGCTTGTCCCGTTTTTTTTCAGCTCTAGGTCTAAGGATGACAGAGTTATAAAGAGACAGATGCTTTTCTCCAGTTCTATAAAGAGCTGTCGCCAACCAAGTGACCTACAGGAAATAAAGCCAGTCGGTTCTCCAGCTGGTCGCCACTGATCAGAGCATCTAAACGGAAAGATATGTATTTAAGCTTCAAGCCACCAGGAAAACAGGTAATTGCTTCCTCAACTCCATAGGAAGCCAGTGATTTGATGGTTTGATGTGGGAGGGGGTGAAGGATTTTAGACATGTGTCAGAAGTAGCTAAGAATAGAAAAACAGAAAAAAAGTTGTCAGGGACCCAAAGAATCTCAGTGGGACAGAATGGGTAAACGCAATGACTCCGAAGCCATCTTGCTCCTGCTGGAAAACAGTTGCCATGGATACTCTCCCAGGTAACCCTCTCAAGTCTTACCTCTTGGGTCCTCACATTGATGTATCCATAGTGAATCCGAAGAGGCTGCCTGAATGTGTAAGGCAGTGGGATCCATTTTGTTTCGGGTTGTCCAAAGCAGCTCAGTAGCAAAGGGAAATTCATGTCATTGACGAGGCGCATGGCCAGCACCAAGAGGCACAGCGCTGTGAAGCTCGCCACAACCACAGACTTCTTCTGTAACACAGCGGAGAAGAAAAGGACAGTGAGTGACCTTCAACTAGCTGCAGCCACCAGAGAGGGAGGGGAGGGAGTGGGAGAAGGGGTGGAGGTGGGATAGAGGTGGGGCGGGCAGGGTGAAGGTGGGATAGAGGTGGGGTGGGGTGGGGCGGGGTGGAGGTGGGTATCTTTGAAGAATCAAAGGGTTTGGTCTTGTAGGGTATTTCAAGTTGGAGCACAAACAAGCCATCCTTGGGTGAGCACGGGCAGAAAGTTTCTTGTACTCTCCCAGCCCTCCTCCCTCTTCCTTACCTGCCATCTTTTATCTTAAGAACTCAAACCAGACACCCAACCATAGGAGACCCTTCTTGCTTCCTCAGCTCCCTCCCCCACCCTTCCACCACCAAGCTGCCAGCCCCAGCAGAGGTGAAGTCTCATCGTCCTTACTCAAGCCCTGGTTCTCAGCCTTCCTAACGTTGCAACCTTTTAATACAGCTCTTCACGTTCTCGTGACCTCCAGCTGTAAAATTTTCATCTCTGCTTCATCACTAATTTGGTTGCTGCTCTGAATCATAATGTAAATATCAGATAAGTGACCCTCAGAGGGTCACGACCCACAGGCTGAGAACCCTTGCTTTAAAGGCCTCTTTACTGTGATTTTCTCAAAGTATAATTGTGACCATTTCTTTTTCTACCACGTGATTCTCAATTCCTGAAGCCACTGGATGTCCTTGTCACAGGACTCTCTGAATCCACGTCCTCTGCATAGTATATTACACCTTACATCATACAAGAAATACAGCAAACACTTGCGGGAAAGGCATGGCTCACCCAGCTTCATTCCCACCTTACACTTCTGGAGCTGTATCCAGAGGGTTCTACCAACAGAAAGGCCACCTGTGCCCACCACGTAAACTTGAAATCTTAAGCACCAGATGGGAGAAGACCACACAGCAAACAGCCCAAGTGCATCCCCTTGGATGGACTGCAAAGGAAGAAAGCCGGAGCAACTGCATCTGGCGGGGTGAGAGAGAGCATGATATACACTCAAGATGGAGCTTGATAAAAGGCATGTTTTGATTGGTAGGGACGTGTGAGCAGATCTTTCTAGATGGAAGAAACAGGCAAGGAAACAAGAAAGCATGGGTTATCTGTGGGAATCCATCCGTCTCTCTTAGCAGAAGGAAAGCGGCCAGCACAGTGATAACTATGGTGGGCCACCCTGGGGACTGCGCTAAAATGTGAGCCCTGAGTCTAGGAGATGGCCGGAAGCCAAAGCGGACTTTTTGTTGATTTCTAAAGACAAAAAAGCTATGTCATATAGTTCAGCATGGCTCGGGGTACTTTGGAACAGGGAGGGCTTAGTTAGAAATGAGTAGGAGGCTGGTCTTTCAGTACAGGTTTTGCAAACCAAGGACAGAAACTGGAGCAGCGGTGACAGTGAGATTCAAGAAAGATTCTCAGTTTACACAGAAGGGGACATTAGCAGCAGACACAAAACTCAGAGCTGACCTTGAGCCTAGATCGCAACAGTGTTAGAGCAGAATCCTGCTGAAGTCACTGTGGTTGCAACAGTTTATCCCGGGAGCCAGATGCTAACGCCCTTGGCTCTTTTGGTGCTCTTCTTGGTGGACCGGAAGCTCAGTAGTCATGAAGTCAGAGAGAAAGTCAAAGTGAGAGCAGGAAGTCATGAAGTCAGAGAGAAAGTCAAAGTGAGAGCAGGAAGAGAGAAGAGAACTGGGAGCAGAGGCAGGAACAGCAGCTGCGACCTGCCCCTCCTGGCCCCTAACTGGGTTCGACTCTCAATTGTACTCAAGCTGAAGGAAAACCAGAGCTGCTAGCCGGGCGGTGGTGGCGCACGCCTTTAATCCCAGCACTCGGGAGGCAGAGGCAGGTGGATCTCTGGGAGTTCAAGACCAGCCTGGTCTACAAGAGCTAGTCCGAGGACAGGAACCAAAAGCTACGGAGAAACCCTGTCTCGAAAAATCAAAAAAAAAGAAAAGAAAACCAGAGCTGCTGAGGATGAGTGGCCGGCCTTCCGCCATCACTGATGGGTTTGGGGCCTGCTACTTCCTAGGGGTAATTAGCTCCAGAACTTCAATGGAGAACAGAAATCTACCTCCTGGCTCACAGCTGAAGCCAGGCAGCAGAGCCAGCATCCAGAGCGAACGTCACCTCAATTCCTGCTCAGCTCCTGTAATTTGTAAAACCCACATTCCTCTGTCTAGCCAGCCTAATTTTCTAATCACCCGAGAGTCCCCTGAGCTCTGCCTCCTCAGAACCCCTTATCTCCCCCACTAACTACCACAGCCTTCCCGCATTTAACCTTCTAATCATGAAGAAACGTTTTAATTTGCTCTTCTGTAGAATCATTATGTCCACAACCCTGCCATGTGTCAAGGTAACAGCGTAAATGAGGTGATGGATCTTAACAAGCTTAAAGGGGCACGGACCAGAAGAGACGGCTAAATAAAACCAAAGAGGCCAGTCACACTTTTCTTTCTGTCACCACTTAGACCAACAGCTGCTCGGAAGGAGCCCCAGATGTGATCTGTGCTCTTGTCTACTCTTCAGCCCAGCAGGCCCTCTGCTTCCCTTAACTGCTGAACTTGCACAGCTGGAGGCCTGGGGACAAAGACATAGAGGAGCCTTCCTAACACAACAACAGCAGCCACACCTACAGAATGCATGCAGGAGACAAAAGTAAGCCAACCACTTTCGAGAGAGACATCAGAACAGAATGAAGTCAGGGTAGCAAATGCCTGCGCCCCTGGAATCCACACCTGTCTCTGGGCTACTCAAGGAGCTAAAATGAGCAAAGAGTGGGTGGGCTACCGGTGGAGAGCAGGCACCGCCCTTCTTGTTGTACCTGGAACTGTATTCACGGGGTCAGGGGTCCTCTTTTCATAGCTCAGACCTCCAGTCCCACTCTGCCACGTTATGGCGGCCAGGTTCTTTCTCCCTCTGTCTAATGCGATGCTACCCTTGTTCTGCATGGGAGTAACGCATTGACACAACCCACCCTGAAACTTCACCAGAGAAGGTGTAACTTGAAGCTCTGCAAGGCAAGGACAACAGGCCCAGACACAAATGTGTGTTTCCTAGCAGTCACTTCTGCCACACGAGAGCCACAGTGAAGACCGTGGTTTGGGCACTCTGTCACACACATGGCTACATGCAGAGAGCATGCGTGTATATCTGCAGGAGACACAGAAGATGGAGAAGTGAACTGAGCACCAATGCACACGACACACATAAAGGTAGCCACACCTTGGACATCATACCGAGTTTGGACTAGGGACGGTTCTGAGAAAGAAAATGTAATCAACCAGGCAGAACAACCTCAAAGAGTCACAAGAGTTGGCAGGGAAAGCAGATAATGAAATATCATGTGTCAAATGAGGTTAGGGGAAGCTGCATGGGTGATTGAGGAGCCCAGAGGAAGGGAGGTCTGGTGTTCTTAAGAGGGAGAGTTCAGGCCTTGCTTGTCAAATAGAGTACCCTATGGAAGCGGGAGAGCAAGCAACCCTCAGGGCATTGCAGCTTCGGGAAGAGCAATTGCATGGGCCACTTTTTTTGTCAGAATCGTTAAAACATTTGATAAGGAGGCTGCTATGTACACTAGGATTGGCTGATTATGCTAAACTGATCATAAAAATTTATTTTGCAATTGCCATGTGTTAGTCAACACTCAGAAGATCAGTTTCACAGACAGTGGGGCAGCAAAAAACATCAGAACAACTTGAAGATAAAAGAACCACCAATTAGACTCGAGAAAATAAAAGTCAATACTTGTGATACTTGCCAGTAGACATGTGAAAGGCTTGGTCCAACAGATGTTTCATGACGCACAAAACATATAAAAACAACCATTCCTCTAAGGTCAGACGCACCAAGATTACAATGAGTGAAAAACTCGAACACCGCCAGACAACAACGGACTCTAAAAATGGAAGGTGTTATTAGGTTGCTAGTGTCAGTTGTTAAATTCTTTTGCATACATAGACGCGTACATACTGTGTGCGTGTGTAAGCACTCGGAAGCCAGAGGTCACACAGTGATTGTGTGTGTGTAAAAGTCACAGAGTGATTGTGTGTAGGGGACAGATGTCACACAGTGTGATTGTGTATATGCACACAGAAGCCAGACAGGACATCTTACTAATCACTCCCCATACTTTTGAGACAAGCTCTCACTGAATGCAGAGTTTAGTGATTCATTGCCAGCCACGAGCCCCCAGTCCTCCCATCTCTGTGGTCTCTCCCTGGTGCTGGTAACTAGGGGTTCATTCTGTGCGGCTTTGCTTTTTACATGGCTTTTGGGGACCGAACTCGAATGTTCATGCTTGTTACAAGCACTTTACCCAACAGACCCAACTTACTGGCTCCTAACTGTTGCCTTCTTGATGGATATTAACTAGCTAGTGAGCAAGAACTCATCAGGCCATGGGAAAAGCATGCTAAAGACCAGAGAAACCTTTCTCCAATATTCCAAGCAGCTGCAAACCCTTGAATTACTTGGGGCAACTTATCCTTATGAGCTCAAGAGGATGCCACTGTGCCCAAGTAGATCTGATGAATTGCTTCAGGGAAAGTTCATTCCTTCTTTGTTTCTCATTTGGGGGAAGTCTGAAGGGGCCTCTGGCAGCTGAGACATTTAAAATTTAATCCCCTGTGTACTTTAGAAATCTACATCAGAAAATGTGACATTCTATTTGCTCTTTCTCTAGAGCTGGAATACAATGTATCAGACTTTATAGCAGAAACGCTTATTTCAAAACAGACTCCATGGGGAGTTCCTGAAGGAGGGGAGAGAACCCAGTCTGTGCCCCTACAGAACTCACAGGCCACATTCAGTGATGTCTTTATCCTTCCTTCACAGAATTTAACCATTCACCATGCAATACAGACTTTATTAACCCAGTCAGATGCTAATTTCTTTCCAGGTCCCCTTCATAAATGACCATTGAGAGAATGCGCGTTTTTCTATTTAAATGATACTGCATGATGATTAAAGGAGCTGAATTTCAGAAGTGTTCATTTTTCTCATATGCTGAAATTTACCTCCCAATACATTTAAAACGCAATGCCAATTAGATTATTTGTGACTGTCCGGTCATCTCTCAGCCTGGTTTGTCTCTCGCTATTGCTTATTGGTGATCATGTCTAATGACAATTCTTCCCTCAGGTTGAAACATGTCATCAGTGTGGCTCAATTTTTCACCATTGTCCAGCTCCAAATTGGCTTCTTGATGAGCACAACAAAACTTCAGGCCATTTGCAGGAAGATGACTTAGCAAAGTCAGTATATGAATAAAACCTTCATTTACTGGATCAGTGGGGCCAACAGTCTGTTTAGAACCCCACTTACGTGACAGTGACCTCTGAGGGAAAATCTGTTTTTGTTGGGTAGCAGTCAGAAAAGTGGTAATAAAAAGGTGAAATGTCCTGGTGAGACATGATGCTCCATGAACGCCCCTAATGGCCATGAAGGTTCCAGAGAGCAGCGACAGTCACTCCGAGACCATCCTTTCTTCACACTAGGGCACCCAGTGAGCCACTTATGTCCAGGACAGACGCAGGGCTGAGTACCACAATCTTTTATTTTGGTTTTGTGAGACAGCGTTTCTCTTGTAACAGCCCTGGCTGTCCTGGAACTTGCTTTGCAGAGGCTGGTCTTTGAACTCAGAGATTCACCTGCCTCTGCTTCCTGAGTGCTGGAATTAAAGGCATGCTCCCATAAAGCAGTTCTTTGAGTCTTAAGAGGATCTTAACACAGTGTCACTGCAGCCTGCTTAGGTAATCTGTTTCCCAGACAAGCATGAAGACCCGAGGCTGAGTGGTCCACCCGTGCACACAGACAGCAGATTGGAAAACCAAGGAACTGAGATCCTAGTCTAATGGTAGAACCCGAGTTCAGTGTGTGCACTAATGAAGTCTTTGATTACCATTGTCTTATCAACCTTCTATTGCTGTGAAGAGACACTACAACCAAGACAACTCTTACAGGAGAAAGCATTTGTCTGGGGATTGCTTACAGTTTCAGGAGTGTGGTCTAGTAGCAACAGGGCAGGAAACATGGCAACATGCAAGCAGGCATGGAGCAGACAGTTCTACATCAGGCTCTGGAGGCAGGAGACAAGAGCCACTGGGCCTGGTGCGAGCTTTTGAAAAATCAAAGCCCCCCCCCCCCCCCCCCCCCGTGACATACTTCCTCCAAAAAAAATGCCACACCCATTCCAACAAGGCCACATCTTCTAATCCCTCAATTAGCACCACTCCCTAATGACCAAGCATCCAAATGACCCTATGGGGGGCCATTGCTATTCAAACCAAACAATTCACACCAGCAAGGATGTGGTCAGAGAACTGGTCAGAAAAGAGCCAGTACCAGCCCTAAATAGGTTTTGAAACATAGTATCAATAAGCCAGATATCTAATCCATATGGAAGATTAAGAGACCGACATGAAGCATAGTAATTATACTTCTTTTGAAATCAGTAATTGTGGACAAATCATTTCATTTTCCCTAAATCTGGCTTTATTCCCAGCATTATAAAGACAGCAATAAGGAAGCCTAGGGTAGCCGGGAGGGAAACTAAAGTCATCCTCTGTTCTGCCAGACACCGGGCACCCTTTGTCTTACTTCAGGCACCCATAGGCACCATGTGATGAGACGGCTATGACTTCTCGCCTCGGCTGCTCAATCCCATAACTCTTGATCTTACTTAGAACATTGCTAGTAGGCAAACTGCTTTGTGGTGACACAAATAAAATATACTTGAGCACCTAAATGGATAATGAAAACGTGGTACTTACAGACTGGAATTTTATTCGGCCCTAAAGAAAAAATTTCAAAATTTTCAGGAAAATGAGTTGAACTGGAAATGTTACATCACAGTGAATAAAAGCCGGGGTCAGAAAGACAAACACTGCACAGTCTCGCTCCTACACAGAGCCCAGCTTCAAAAGGTTGTGGGGGCGGGCAGTGTGTGTAACCTGGGAAATTGGAAAGGGTCCATAAGACAGGGAGAGGCTCGAGGAAAGGCAGGAGAGGAGGGAGAACGTTCATGCAACATGAGAATAGGGAAAGGAATCCTAGAGTCAGAAGGGGATGGGAGCGGGAGGTGGGGGAAGGGGGAAGAGGGGGAGAATAATAGGAAGATGAGGAAGAACATGATCAGCAATCCATGCGCTCTCTCAGAGGGTCCAGTGAACGTCTGTTACTTCACATCGCAACTAAAAAGAAAGGAGGCCGGGCTAGAAGAAACGACACATTCATTCAGGCCAGTAACCCCCCTTTAAGGCCTGGGATGTTTGTCAGTGTGCCTCTACCTGACAAGGATTTAGTAGGAATTCAAAATACGGAAGGCAAAGCCCAAAGTCACAGAGTTCAAGGCCACCTCTACCATTAACTGTTCTGGGCAGACAGCAAATCAGAGAGAGAACAAAACATATATGACCACAGCTTTCCCCAGAAGTCTGGTTTTACTCCAAAGGAGGCCTCTAAATGGCTGGAACATACCAAACATTCTGAGGAGTTATGTGAATGACGAATGAGGTGAGCACACACACAGTCTTCTGACCTGCGTTCAAACCACAGTGCAGAAACGTACCCACAGTCATTAATATGCACGCACATTTTCTCCGATTTCCTTCCCCTTTGGGGGAAAACACCTTTAGATTTTAAGAATTATTTAATAATTTAATGTATATTAATATATAAAGTATTTTATCATATCTACCCCAACTCCACTCTAACGCCTCCCAAAGCTCCTACAAACTCCTCCCAACTTCATAACCTCGTCTTTTTAATAAACCACAGAATACACAGATACTGTTTACAAGCGCAAGGCTATAGACCCATTGGGTGGAGCATGGACGAACCATGTGAAGGAGGCCACACCCCTCAAGAAGAGCAACTGTCTGTCCCTGGGAACCTTTAGCTTCCATTAGCTCTCAGTCGGGATAGGCCCCTGGGAGCGCCTCCATCACCCAAGTCAGAATGTGCTCTGCCTTGCTCTGGTATAGACCACCGCAGGTGTCTGGGAATTTTCAAAGCCCCTGTCATTGTCACAAGATGCTATTTTAGCTGTCTCAAGCTGCCTCAAACTACTCCATAGCTGAGGAAAGCCCTAAACTCCCGTTGATACTTCTGTGCCCACTTCCTGTGTGATGAGATTATAGGCATACACCTCCCTACTTATGAGGTACTGGGGACTGAACCCAAGGCTTCCCGATCACTAGGCAAGCACTCTACCATCTGAGCTAAATCCCAAGCAAAGTACAGCCCAGGCTGGTCTTGAACTCACCACCCTCCCGCTTCATCCTCTTATTTTCCTATCAGCAAGTGTTAGCATGGTACCAATGTCGAGTATAAGATTGCCAAGAGTAAAGGCCTGTGGTTTTCTTCGCCTTGAACTCCTGTACACACAGGAAGAACGTTCTCCAACCCTGCCTAAGCTCCTCTGTGTGTCCCTGGTCTGAGGGAAGAGAGGTGCCGCCAGGTGGTTAAGCAATCACTGAGGTACTTCGGCTTCTTTCTCAGCCACTTATTACGGTCCATGTATCCTTACAGAAGTCCTGCCGAGAACCATCAAAACAACCCAAACATGTGTGCATCTGGCAGTGATGTCATCACCTACTGGGACCTCCTCTTTTTCCGAATCTATACACCCTCACATAGTGCAGAATTGATCTTTTCATGACTCTGCCGTCCAGAAGAAAGGATAAATGCTGCCCCTTCCCCTATTCCTGTCCATGTTTCCAGTCTCGCTGTCTAGATCACACCTGCGCCACCATTCCACCCTGTCCCTTCCCACCGCCTCAACTTCAGAGGTTTCCACTATACAGTCCCCTTGCTTCACAGCCTGGCTCCTGGCATCGGAATGAGAGTCAGGTGGGACAGGGTAGGAGGCCGATGGAGAGTCCTCACGTGACAGCATGGAGCAGTGTCTCCAACTGAGTGGAAAACAGCTGAGAAAACAAAGGAATGAAAGGGAGAAGGAAGGGGGGGGAATGCTAATGTCTTCCCAACAGGATGAAAGGAGAGAAGGAAGGATGGAGGGGGATGCTAGTGTCTGCTCAACAGAAAGCTAAATTAGCTGAACATATCCAGATTTATTACGAGGAGAAATGTATTTTTCCCTCAGAGGGAAAATTCGCAAACAGCTCCTTTCTCTTCCTCCTGCCCCGGAGCATGCTGTGGGGTGCAGTAAGACACTGGGGGGAAGTGGGGAGCATTTCAGTGAGGACAGCACCAGGGGGCTGAGTGGGACTTGTCACCAGCAGAGTGCTCAGAGCAACATCCTCTCCTAAAGGGACCACAGGAATTTGTGCTTTTTCAGAGCTCGGCTCTGGGGGAAGCACTTGAAGGAAAACTCTACCACAGAAGACACGATAGGGGCCACAGAGCCCACTACACAGAGAAGGGCAATCCGTCACTTTCTTAGGGGAGGGTATGGTGCAGAGTGCCGTGTGCCCGGTGAGCGTCAGGCAGTACAGCTCACGTTTTTCCTGATGGAGACAGCTTTCCAGAGGGAACCTGATTACATACTCAGGATGGCGGGGTTATGTTACAGAGCCTTGGTCACCTTGGTCACCTGCTTAGGCTCCTTGTGCCTCTTTTCCCAACTGGGCAGAGAAGAGGACCAGGCTTTCTTCAGTTTACCACCCATCTCCCAATCATGACACAGAGACTCATTATTCGTTTTGAATGCTCGGCCTGGTTTAGGCTCCTTTCCCGCTAACTCTTTACCTTAATTTACCTGTTTCTCTTTATCTACATTTTGCCTCAGGACTTATTACCTTTGCTCCTTCTGTATTTCTAACTTTCACTGCGTCTCTATGTCTGGTTGGATGGATGGCTTCTTTCCCTGGGTGTGTTCCTCATTCTCTCCTGCTTGAGCCTACCTGTCTCTTCCAATTTATTCTGCCTGACAGCCACACCTATCATCCCTCCTCTGCCTACCTATTGGCCATTGAGCTCTTTATCAGACCAATCAGGTGCCTCAGGCAGGCAAGGAGCTACAGATGCAACACGTATTTACAAAATTTAACACACGGCCTTACATCTTTAAATGCAGCATACACAAAAGTGACACACCTTTACACAGTTAGAGTCACGTTACCCAGCATAAACAAAAGTGACACACCTTTACACAGTTAGAGTCACGTTACCCAGCATAAACAAAAGTGACACACCTTTACACAGTTAGAGTCACGTTACCCAGCATAAACAAAAGTGACACACCTTTACACAGTTAGAGTCACGTTACCCAGCATAAACAAAAGTGACACACCTTTACACAGTTAGAGTCACATTACCCAGCATAAACAAAAGTGACACACCTTTACACAGTTAGAGTCACATTACCCAGCATAAACAAAAGTGACACACCTTTACACAGTTAGAGTCACATTACCCAGCATAAACAAAAGTGACACACCTTTACACAGTTAGAGTCACGTTCCACAATGGTACCTACCCAAGATGATTACTTGAAAGTTTAAAATGAGTGGCTAAATATTAAGAGCCTTTGGAATGCTTCCTAGCAACAAGACAGTGCTAATAAAACGTAGACTATTGATGTGGGAGCCCCCTCTGTGTGCTGTGATTACCATTAATGAATAAAGAAACTGCTTTGGACCTATAGCAGCGCAGAACTTAGCTAGGCAGGGAAAACTAAATGGAATGCGGGAGAAAGAAGTACAGTGCTTCAGTGGGGTATTTTTGCCACAACTACCAGAAAAGCAATCGATACAATATATAAAAACAAAACGGAAGTCCCCTCCCCTTTGAACATGGCATGCAGGTACATCCCACATATATATATGGAAATGAGTATTGGCATCTCCCAACAACCCTCTTGCAGGTCAAAGTTACCTTGGCAGAGTGGCACATGCACATTAAAAGGCCTTTCACCAACACACAAGCAGAGTTTAGTCACGCATGGGTCCCTTGGCAGTAATGAGCAGTATTGTTCTAAGAATAGTTGAAATGTCTAAGTAGGACAGTGTGGTTATTGGGTGTGGATTTAATGGTGTGCTGACATTAAGTCGAATTGCTTGTACATCTTAAAGCATCTTAAGTGTGCTACTTCTGGATGTCTGAGCCCACTGCCTGGTGAGAGTTTCCTGCACCAGGGCCGCCGGAGTCAGGTCGGACCGTGTACAGTGTTCTCTAGTCATCTCAAGCTGGGTGTCTAAGGGCAACTCAGGCTGAGCTGTCCCAATTCCTGCCTTTCCACTCTCCCTCTTCATCCACATCATCCTTCTGAGTAGCTTGCCATGAGCCCACCTAATAGTCAAAACTTCAGCTCAACGTAATAGCTGCATGATCTTAGTTTGAATCTGGTTCTTTCTTTGTAAAACCAAGGAGTTGTTGCAAAATTTGACCAGGGAGCACAGAGAAGGCCAGCCTCGATACACAGAATACGGCAGGCAGTTCACTGCCACTAACACCTTCCTTAAATACACACTCAGCTCCCATTAGAGCCGGTCCCCATGGGGCATCTTTCTTTTTCTCTATCTCTTGGGAAAGTTGTTCCTTATCCTCAGGATTAAACCCAAATGTCACTGTTCTATGACGCTGCCCTGCGCCCCTGCCCCAGAGGACCCTAAAGCACTCTGTTACAGCTGAAGCTTGCTTCGTACCTGATAGCATTGATGATCAACACGCCATTATCACCCCCTACCCTATAGCTTTCCTTCCCTCCTTCTTCTCAAACAGACATCATTAATCAACCACAGCACCATTCCCCGAAACAGAATACAAACTCAGAACCCTTTCAAGACAATAACGTAGGCAGGAGGGATAGTCTAGTTTACCGCTTAGTGTTGAACAGAAAGAGCTTAAGGCCAGAGGCTATAACTTAACTTACACAAGCTACGACACAAGCCCCACGTTTCCTCTCCTAGGCTTCAGTTTCTCCATTTATATACTCACTTTTGCAGCATCTGGGGCTTCCTAAGACTAGCCGCTCCAATGCTGACCTTACTAACAAGGACTAATTCAAGCACAACACAGCCCAGGGCTTCTGCTCTGGGCCCAGGTCCGGGCCATATCCGTAGTCAGGCTGTGTACAGACACACTCACCAAATGAAGCAGCAGACTACCTGAGTGAAACAGAAATGGGGGTGAGGATGGGGATCTTGCACCTTGGCTGTGAGCAGCGGCCACTCAGCGAAGCCTACCCGACGGCAGAGATTTGGCGCCTGCTGACAACAAGTTTGGTCTAGAAGACAATTTGCCCTGGTAACCCTCGGATGAGAGAAAACCTCCAGGTATTTTCTACCTGGCTGTACAGTTCAGACTGGGGCGTCTCTCATCTGCAGACAGACAGGGATGTGTCAACACACACTGCCAGGCATCTGCAGGGAGCCCTGGCCATCACAGCGGGGCTCTGAAGAGTCTCTGGAGCCGGTTTCTCGGAGACGTGATTTTGCTAAGAAATGATGCTGCAGAAGACAGAGTGCCTGGGAAAGTTCGCTGGATGCTTATTTTTCAAAACAAGGGGAAAATCTCTTTTCAGATCTTCTACGGGGCTGCATAAAGATGAAAATTTCTTGGGAGATTATTTCGTCAATCTTATAAGCCAAATATTCAGATTTATTCAGTATGCATCATCATGAAAATACACATGAAGCTGGTTCCCAGAGAAGAATGACAAACAGGTCTGAGGAAGAGATGACCATTTCTCCTCATTTAGATATCAGACCCAGCCAATGGCAGGTGAAGTAGTGCTGGACCTTGACTCATGTGCGTGTGTGTGTGCGTGTGTGTGCGTGTGTGTGTGTGTGTGTGTGTGTGTGTGTGCTCGCGTGTTCACACACATGCGTGGGCACCCAACCATGCTGGGTGTCCTGTATAACTAAGCGCTGACAGGTTCTAAGAGGGTGACTAAGCAACAGCAGCCAGGACCCGCTGCCCACCTCTCCTCACTCCTGTAGAACTTGCCAGAAAGTACGATTTGCCCACCAGAGCCCTGTGCACACGGCCTGACAAAAGCACTCAAGCCCAGGAGCAGGTGTGCAGAGCTGAGTGTGAGCTCACACGGGTGTGTGTCCTGACGCTCAGGTGAGAGAAGCCACCTGCACACTGGCATGCCTCTCCAGTGCCTAAGCACCAGTTCCCACGCTGATATTACACAACACCTATTTCTTGACTCCTTGGGAACATCCTTCCCCACACTCGTTAGGTAATTTTCCCCAAAGCACTAAGTTGGCCCATATTCTTAGCATATTTTGACATTTTCATGTGTTTTATTTTTAGGTGATATTCTGCAAATCAGGTTTGCTCCTGTTTTGACAAAGCCTTTTTCTCCCTGAGTGAAACAGACGAGCAGTTCAGCAAGAAGGGGCAGCTTTTATTCAGAGAAAAAAAAAAAAGAAAAGAAAGCAAAGAAATTTGCCTTTCAGCCGAGCAGACAATGGCAGCCAACGGAGGTAAACAGACGCAGCGTTTCCTAGATGTGAGCGGCGCAGCTCTGTCCCGTGGGATGAGCAAGAGGCAAGACAGTTTATTCCCGTGTGGCACCGCGAGCGGGTCCTGAATACTTCTGAATATATCATTTTTATTGCCTTTTACACTGAATTACTGTGAAAGAAAGAAGACTTTTGTGACGACTCAAAAATCAAAACAGTTTGCCAGCGTTTAGACTCCAGGACATAAAGCGAAGCTCAGGAAAACAAATCGCTCTGCTGAGGGTCCCCCCCAACAAGGCGCCTGGCTGAGAGGGCCCCACCACAGGGAGGCAGACCTCATCAAACATTAACACCTCTCATGTTCCATCTGGGGTTCAGGAACTCGGTCCCTGTGGCTTTGGGACTAGCCCCGTCATCTAAGAAGAGATTTAACCTGGGGTGACGCAGGGCTATCCCAATCTCTCAGGCTCCTCTTGAGGTTTAGCTTACGACACCGCCTAGAGGACCATTTTGCTAGAAATCACACCTTCCACCAATTATAACGATTCTTGTTCGATATATATCATTTCTTGGTATTCCGGGGGAACGATTTTAACAGATTCCATCTTTCACTGTAAAAGGAATTTGACAAATCGTGATATATTATCTCAAGCCGTTCAATTCTCAGTCTGTCGCTTTCTCTTCAGACGAGAGGAGACTCTACGTGGTGCGGCAGTGTCTGAGGGTGACCCCAGGGGCCCCTGCGTGGCCTGACCTCACAGCTTCCCCAATGTACAGCTGTTCCGCCACGGCAAACTTGCCTGGCTCCTGCTTGCGCTCCCGGCCGGGGCATGGCATGTGCGCGGACTCTAGGAACTAGAAAGGTTTACGATTTTGGAGGGGTTTTCTTTCTACTATGAACACAGACATTTTTTTTTTCAGTTGAATTTTCAAGTCCAAGTAGTCTGAAATTGCAAGTACTCCTTAAATTTGGAATTTAAGCATCATTCTGTTGCTGAAAAAGTTTTACATTTCAGAGTAGTTGCATTTAGAATTCATAGATGGAAGATACGCCACCTTGGAGCTTGGAGCCTTCGCTTTCTTTCTCTACACAGAAGTCTGTTCCAGAGGAAATTACTGCTTTTCCCATCCATCCATCCACTCACTCATCGACTTTTATTTTGAGCCAGGGTCTTACTCTGTGGTCCAGGCTGCCCCGGAACTCACTATGTGCCCCTCAACAGCCTATGTGGCCCTGTCAATCTTCCTTGAATGCTAAAAGTATTTCTTTAGCCTTAAAACTCCATTTCTTCCTTTGAAATGACTCCAGTTCCGGTACCAGAACACTTGCTGTGCCTCTGCAGTGACTGGAGGCCCTTTGCTAACACCACCAAGGCATCTGATTCCAACCAGCCTTGTCCAAAGAGCTGTCTTTACAGTATTGATCAAGGATAAATTAGCCTATATTTGGTCACAAATCTGCCTAGCCCTATAAACTAACATGTCTAAACAATGCTTTGAAGAAAGAGACCGTATCTTGTACCCCTGTCCCAGTAAACTCATTTTTGGTACATATTATGTTTGGAATTGATAAATTAAAGGAAGATAATAATTTCCCCTTCATGGGTACTATGAGGAGAAACTGAGACACACTGCACACTGGATGTCATGTTCCGCTGGTCCTCAGGAGAAGAAAGGACCACTCGGATGAGAAACTGGACTCAGGCTCCAGGGTCACACTGGAAAATCCGAGGCTCCTATCTACAAACTTCTCCACGATAAACATGGAGACGAGGAGAGCCCTCATCCTGTCTCACTAGCTGTGAAAAAACCTCTCAGGAGTCTGGAGTTTATCTACTCTTAATTTCCACACAAATGCCAACCGATGTCCACGGTCCACTATACCCAATGGTTTCCCCACTGCCCACTGACATCAAAATGTCACCTGGATAATGGGTCTTGAATGTCAACTTGCCTGGATTTAGAGTGATGACGCCTCTCTAGGTGTGTCTGAAAGATTTACCTGAGAAGGGAAGACCCTCCCAGGACACAGGCGGCCCCATCCCACGACTGGCAGCCCACACTGAAGACCCTCCCAGGACACAGGCGGCCCCATCCCATGGCAAGCAGCCCACACTGAAGACCCTCCCAGGACACAGGCGGCCCCATCCAACGGCTGGCAGCCCACACTGAAGACCCTCCCAGGACACAGGCGGCCCCATCCCACGACTGGCAGCCCACAGTAAACACGAAGTGAACAGAGCTAGGGTACCCACCTCCCTCTGCTCCCGTACCACAAGTGCACTGTGACCAGCGGCCTCCTGACCCTGCCTCCGTGACCGCCCAGCACAAAGAACCTACACTGGGAGTCGGTGAGCCTTTCCTTCCTGTAAGCTGACTCTGTCAGATATTTGGTCACAGGGAGGAGGGCAACAAATGCTCGATTACTGTAATTTTATAGCACAGCCTGAGGATAAAGAGATTTGATATTTTCTACCAATCTGCACATTTGTGGAATGCCTGCACCACAAAAGATGTAGAGTCTTAAGCTCAACTTCTTTTTCCAGAACAAGAAAGTGGATGGAAGTGGAAGCTTCTACACACCGGGGCTGCAGGTCTCTGATGCTCCATCATGCTTTCCTAGTCCTCTCCAGACATCTCTGTGTATGCATATATGTGTATGGAACATACGTACATGTTCAGTTATATCATATGTGTGCCGGCTCAAATGTGGAGGTCAAAAATCAACACCAGGTGTTTTCTTCAATACTCTCCACCTTATTTTCTGAGGCAAAACTTCTCACTGAGCCTGGAGCTCACAAATTCGGCCATGCTCTCTGGCCGATGAACACCGTGTTGGACCCTTCTGTCTCTACCTCCCTGGCACTGGGATGCGCCTTCTGGCCTGGCTTCCTATGGGAATGCTGGAGAAAGCAAACTCTAAGCCTCATGCAAAGCAGGCATTGTTGTGAGCAGCCCTGTCCCCAGAGCCTCCAGTGGCACTTACTGACCACACAGTAATAGTTTGTCGTGCCTGAGAATGCCGCCATGGACGTTCTGGATGTCTAAGATAAGACATGCTCCAGAAATGGAGGACAAGAAGAAAGAAACACGGAGGGGTGTGCATCCGAAAGTCGGACTATTGATGAGACACATGGGAGGTGCCGCGAACCTAAGCCCAGGAAAGCGGTGCAGGGCCGGGCCTCACAGCAACAACCATGTCCTTAGGAAGAAAAAGAATTCTCGACTTGTGCCGTCTTAGGAGTAAAGCTTTTTCAAACCATGTCGCAGTATGAAACCCACCCCACCCTCCCACCCTACCCCTGCCACACACACAGACTTTCCCAAAGACTGTTTAGGCTTTCAACTTCTTTACTAAATCCCACCTGTCTCAAGACAGCCCTGGTAACTTGCCACAAGCGTTAGAGAGAGCAGGGTTCACTGGCTAGGCAAACACACCATCCTCGCTGACGCTCCAATGTGGGGCGTGAGGAGAGCACCCCACAATTTCGGCAATCAATGGTGAAGCGATGCACAAGGAATGGTTTGAGCATACAAAGCCCAAACTGTCTACTTCACCATCAAAATAATTTGGGGATGAAGGCACCCGAAACCAGTGCCTACAAGAAAAATCAAATGGCTGTCTAACAGTTTTTAAGAAACGGAAGAAGAAATTCTTACACAAAGGGCATATAAACAACCCCTTCCTTAGATTTAAAAAGAGTTCCTTTTTTAAAAAAATCAGGAATGAGAAGTGGAGAATGAGAGGACCCTGCACACATCTTGTTAAAGTTGCTCCGATCCTCTGACCTCCGGATGGAATTGTTTGCTTGCTCACAATTACTGATCCTTGTCCAATTAGTATCTAAGCCTTTGACTCTGTATCTCTAGGCCACACTCTCGGGAAGGCTCCTGGGCCACATAAAACTTGAATTAAATCAATTTATATGTTTTCCTCGTTGATCTATCTTATGATAATTTAATTCTCAGGCCCAGTAGGGGAGAAAGCTTAAAAGAAGGGTCGAGATAAATGTGTGTGTGTGTGTGTGTGTGTGTGCGTGTGTGTGTGCGTGTGTGTGTGCGTGTGTGTGTGCGTGTGTGTGTGCGTGTGTGTGTGTGTACGTGTGTGTGTGCGTGTGTGTGTTTGAGTGTGTGTCTGTATTATCTAGCACACAGTGGGCTCAACATAATATTCCTTCCGGTGCTGCCTGCTATTGCTTCATCGGGGGGCACCAAGCCTTGGGTGAGCCGAGGTGAGGATGGAAAATACAGGGAGAGGGAGACAAAAACTCCCCCCTTCTACTGAATATAGGAATGCTGAAGGCCGGTGTCTTTGAATAAAGAACAACGCACTTAGAAGAACATTAGAGAGTTTTCTAACTACAAAAGACCATGCTAGTAGCACCTTGAAATGCAACCTAAGTCTCTCTAGTTTGAAATATCTTCAAGAAGCTCTTTGATATCAAAGAACATACCTATTTTTGGTAGTCTAAAACTGTAATTGCTCAGGCTTCCTGGCAGGAAAGAAATAAAGTCTATCACAAAGAAAAACACCTCAATGGAGACCTCCAAAGGAGAGGGAAAGCTTTCGCTGGCAAGCAGAGAACTCAACAGGACTCTTCTGTAACTTGGACAAGGGCCACCACCAGAGAGGGGACCCAAATCACAGCAGGAGGGGCCAGGAGAGAGCAGCAGCGCCTGGAGCTGCAAGTTCTCTGCAAATTCAAGTGGCTCAGCACAAGTTACCAAAATTTAAATTATCTTCTCATCTACAAAGTGAAGAAAGGATAGCAAATAAGTGGACTCCCTTCCCAGGACACTCTGCCTTCCTAGAATGACAGGCAGGTACATTAACTTCATATCAATTAGATGCCTAAGTACACCAGCCACAGCTGCTCCCACGAGCCACCACGCTGCTTCCCTTAAGTGGGCTGAACTTGACCTTCAAAGCCCTTGAAATGCAGAGAAGAAAGGTCCTCTTCTCTGACATTTATGAGTGCTTTTTTTTTCTGCTTGGCTGCCTTTTACTGCCCAGAACAATAGTGGAAACATGTCATCGGGACGCTGTAAACACTGAAATCACGGGAGAGGCAGACGGTTTTATTCCAGGCAGGTTAGAGCCAATCTAATCAAATCTAATGCTCTCCTTCTCTGGAAGCCTACTACTATGTTCAATTTATTTTTTGATTAGAAGTGTAAGATGATAGTCCTCTGTTGGACCACAGCTAAATGATACTGAGGTTTACATTTTCCCTACAAACAATTCATAGGAAACATTAGATCTTAAAGATTTCTTTTTTAAAAAAGCAAACAGCGACAGACTCCCTTACTAATGGTAAGTTAGAAGAAGATGCCAAGGGAGACATTCCCTCAGTACCCTTTGACTTTGAAAGCAAACTGACTGCTTCTGTTCCAACCAATAATAATGTGCGCCAGAGAGAAAGTTGCCCTGAGTTCTGGGTTTCAGAAATTTGAGAAAAAGAACTTTTGAAAACACTAGTTTGGTGTGGGAGGTCCTTCTGGATATGTGTTGCTTTTATTGGTTAATGAATAAAGAAGCTGCTTTCGGCCAATGGCTTCACAGAGTGTAGCCAGGCTGGAAAAGATAAAGTAGGCAGATTCAGAGAGACGCCATGTAGTCATCAGAGGGGAAAGACACGAGCTGCCCGCTGGAACCTTGCTGGTAGGCCACGAGCCTTATGGTAAAATATAAAATAATGGAAATGGGTTAATTCTAGATGTAAGAGCTAGTTAACAATACACTTAAGTGATTGTCCAAGCAACGACTTAAGTAATATAGTTTCCTGTGTGATTATTTCAGGAGTCTGGGCAGCTGGGAAATAAACAAGCAGCCTCCTACAACACTAGATAGAAGCAGCATAGAGGGGGCTTTATGTGTCCTTAAATACTGAATAACAGGAACACGGGACCTCGTGACTGAACAGTGGTTAGCGAAAAACTATTTTCTTTCCATTCAACAAACCTATGGTCATCCATCAAAACAGAGCTTCTTTAGTGAGCAGACAGCAAGACCACACATACGGCTCCAGACCAGTCTGCATGACGAACCAATCTGCCTTCCTGTAGGAAGTTTTCACTGACCAAGCCGCCATCCTGTTTCTCCCACTGTTCCCTGATAGTATGCATCAAAGGCTAGCCACCTCACCTCTGCACACCTACGCACATCTGTCTTCCTGGAGGATGTCTACTACTGTAGTAGGCCTACTACTAAGTAGTAGGCACCACATTTCAGGACTCTGTCCCAGGGAGAGCTGTGCTAACTAGTCCCTTGACTCGGGTGGCTGGCCTATCACAAGGGCTTCAGCAGACCCGCTGCCTGCAATTTTGCGCTGCTGCTGTGAGAGCAATGTTGCTATCACTGGTCCCTTCCTGCTGTGCCGCAACAGCACGGCTGAGAAATCCTCTGAAGTCAGGTTTGAGACTCTTGGAGCTTCATAAGAGGTAGGAAGTGAACACCGCCCACTTCTTAAAATATTTATTAATTTGTGTTTGTTTTTCCAAACAGGGTTTCTCTATGTAGCTCTGGCTGTCCTGGAACTCACTCCGTAGACCAGGCTGGCCTCGAACTCACAAAGAGCTGCCTGCCTCTGCCCCCCGAGTGCTAAGAATAAAGGTGTGCATGTCCCTGCATGTGAGTGCCACCGTACATGTGTGAGGAAATCACGCACCACCATACTCAGCTTATTACATGTGTGCATGCACATGTGTGCAAGTGCCACTGCACACGTGTGAAGTCAGAGGAGCCTGTCCTCTCTTCCGCCATGCGGGTTCTGGTTGTGAAACTCAAACTGTCGGGAGTTGGCGGCAATCATCTTTACCCACTGAGCCGTCCCACTAGCCCAGTGTGCACTTTTAACACTTCCTTCAGAATATTAAGTTCCTGAGACGGCCTAAGACTGATGCAGGCGATGCTTGACAACCAGCTATAATGAACAACCATCTAAAGAACAACCTTGGAGGTATCTCAGAATAGCACTCTGTGCGGTTCCTCCATGACAGCGCTAACTCTTCCGGCGACAAATCTCAACCAACACCAGAGCTTGTTCAATGTAAGGCTGCAAACCCAAGCGAGATTATCAATGAGACGAGGTGTCCACTAGTCTGGGGGAGAACACAGGACACATCCTATCGTCCTCCATCTCCGGGCTCATCACCGCAAGTGTTATATTCTGTGACATTCACACATTTCTGAAGGCGTTCCCGGCACAGATTGCGATTCCACTAATCAGCAGATCGTCTTTCATTTTCCTGCAGACTTGAAAATTAATGATGCCATTCCTTTTCATGAAACTCTTTTTAAAAAGCTAAATGAGAAGCAGAACAGGGGAATAGCAAGTACATCCTCCTGTTTTCCTCTCGCAGCCCCGGGCTCTTGCCCAAGCTCAGCCATTGCAGCAGTACCGGCAGGAGGCTTGAGGAGCAGCTACTGACTTTGTTTGGCTCCTGGGATCTCTGACAAGCAACCTGCTCCCGCCACCAGGATCCAAGCCACTCTCCCCACTTGGTTCTTTCATGTCTGTTAGTCCTCTTTAACTCAAGGCTTGCAACACACTCCACGCTATTTCCAAGCTGCTAATTGGTTCCTGGGGAGCACCCTGGCTGGGCTGGGGCAGTGAAGAGTCACGCCCTAGCCAGCACCAGCTCTGTCAGGGTCCCTGCAGCAGGGTCCATGGTACCCTTTGGCTGGAGCACTGTAATCCCAGATCAGCCCTGAGTTCCGATGAGCTGGGGATTTAATTAAGAAACTGTTTCAATATGCCACAGTAAAATATTCAAAAAGGCTCATCAAAAGAAATGAAGCTTTAAAAGTTTAAAGTTTTGGTAGGCTCCAGGACTTGCTTCTGTTTCCATAGATGGTGACGACGGAGGCCATCTACTATTTTCCTGCTCAAGACAAGCCGGGTTATCCACCCACTCCCCTAGGCCTCTCTGAATAATTCAAGCCCTGTCCTGCTGATGTTTCTCAGCCTGACCTTCACATCACAGCCATGGAAAGGAAAACAGAGCTGCTTGGCCACAGCGGGGTGGTAAAAAAGTTGGGTCAGGAGCCCTGTGAGTCCATCCTCCCCATGTCACTCAAAATTACCTACCTCATGAAAGATGCCTGCTTCCTTCACTTCCTCACCTCCTTCCCTCCTTCCCTCCCTCCCTCCCTCCCCCCTCCCTTCATACATACTCACTAATGAAATGATTGGAAGTGATACAAGAAGCAACCACACCTAGTCACTCGGAATGTGAAGACTAGGAGGGAAATGTGCTGTTGGTCACAAGCAAACCGACCCTAGGTTTGAAGGTAGCTATAACGAGAAGGGAAGGAAGATGCCCCAATGACCTGGGCTCCGACCCTGAGCCTGGTACTGCCACCAGTGTCACACCTGTGGGTCTCCGTTTCCTCTGCTACAAGATCTGGGGTTCACAGAGTAATTGTAGAAACATCTGCCCCCTGAAGAGACAGGCCATCTGTGATAGGGAAAAAAAAAAACCACAAAATCGAAACAAACAAAATTTCCTACCAGAAAACAATAAAATTAGCAGACTATTTGTTTCACATGGCTGTAGAAGTCTACTAAAATAAAGTAGGCCCCCATGCCTTATTATGGATGGAAGGATCTTTAAGATATATTAGATGAAAATAAGAAAGGGGGAAGGGAGTGGGGAGCCCTTTGGGTACAAAGTTGTCTACAGAATATTATTGTCAGCTATCAAAAAATCTGCTAAATAATATTGAATATTTTTTGTCTGACCTTTTTCTGTTTTCTAGATTTACCTGTATGTAAATAAATACCACCCCTCCACATTCATTAGTAACCAAGAAAGTCCTCCACAGACATGCCCAGAGACCAACTAGTCTGACCTGGTCAATCTCTCAACTGAGTGTCCCTTCTCAGGTGACCCAAGTCTGTATAAAGTGGCAAAGCTAACAAGAATAGACCCCAAATGTGCCTTTGGTAAATAACTATTAAGTTCCCCATTGAATATTGGGGTTCAATCTCCAAGATCTATATCTCTGTAGGGAATCCACCATTGTTCTGTTGGCTATAATTTAAGGCACTTAGTTCTGTTTCATCGTTTCCCAGTCACTTCCCCCCCCTCTTCTCAGTGATAAGTAAATAAACATCCTTTTTAGCTAATGTTTTTCCTAGTCATACCCTACGTTAAATTTAAAGTCTTACCCTCCTTGGGGTGTTACCACTCCCCCCAACCGGGTTATGCTTAACGTTTTCCACCTGAATTAACATATTTAAACTTCAAAAGGCGATGAGCCAGAGTGCCCAGTGAATCAGCCCAGAGCAGGAGGCCCAGCAATCCTCTGTGTTCATGACCAGTGCCCTTTGCTGCCTTTCAGGAAAAAAGTGTCTAAAGTGCTTGAGAGAAGTATCTGGCCTCACACAGAGAGATCAATGGAATCTAGGCCGAACGGAACTGCCAGCTTTTGGTAGTGTTCGTAACAAACGCAGGTGAGATGAAAGGTAACGCACCTGAGTGCACGAGGCACGGGGCCCTGTAAACACAGGTTTCAGAAACAGGATCGAGAAAAACGAGTAAGCTGCCTGGATTGGAGTTTGTGGAACTAAAAACTGAGATTCTTAGATGAGATGAAAATATACAACAACGTGCACACACCGTGTAGAAGGAAGGCTGGTTCCAGACGCCACCCTCCAAATGGTTTTCAGTAGCACCTTCCTATACTAAGTGAACCCAAGAGGTGTTTCTCTGATTCCTATTGTGAACTGGGCCCCTTGCACCTTTCCCACTGCATGGCCTGCACTCTGAAGACATAACCCTCCTCCCTGATGCTGCCTAAAGCTGTTCCTCACATCTCCTGGACCTCGCTAACTCACTTCTTCACATGGAGTGCTCTTCTCTCCAAGTGACACCTCTCAGATTGAACCTTACCCTCAACCTCAGGCAAGTCTATATCCTGCCTGCCTCTGAGAGACACCGAGCACCCAGCCAGACCTTCCTCCCTCATCTGAGCTTCTGCAAAACTGACTGTGAGTACCCCTCTCCAGAACCTCTCTACAGCACACAGGAAGCCATTTCTGTGTAGAGATGCCACTCCAATGCACAGATGTGATTCCTGTGTAGAGATATCACTCCAATGCACAGATGTGATTCCTGTGTAGAGATACCACTCCAATGCACAGATGTGATTCCTGTGTAGAGATACCACTCCAATGCACAGATGTGATTCCTGTGTAAAGATACCACTCCAATGCACAGATGCGATTCTTGTGTAGAGATACCATTCCAATGCACAGATGCAATTCCTGTATACAGATGCTATGTCCGTGCCTTGCACAGACACTGTCCCCATGTACAGATGTCATTCCCATGTATAGACTACAAGTTCCTTGGGGAGACAATCAGTACCCTTTAGCATCCAGGGACTTTTCTCAGAGCCCAACATTTAATGACTCCCCATACGGCTGTCATGTTTAGGGGGAATGGTATTCAATGTAGTTTGTTGTTTTGGACATGTATGTTAAAACATATGTTTGGGGCAAAGGCATCATTTCCTTCTCCTTACAGACATGATTTGGCACATTGGATTTCAAAACAAAAGATTATCAAGGCTATAACATCGGAGTCAATAAACTCATCAATATTTCTGTGCCAAATTTCCATAGCAATCTTCACACTGTGATTTACCTCTTGCCATTCTCCAGGCCAGTGTTCTTCAACATGTGTGTCATGACCCCTTTTGCAGGGGTCACATGCCAGATACCCTGCATATCAGACATTTACATTACAATTCATAAAAGTAGCAAAATGGCAGTTATAAAGTGGCAGCAAAATAACTTTATCATTGGGGTCACCACAGCATGAGGAACTGTGTTAAAGGGCCACAGCACTAAGAAGGCTGAGAACCCCTGCTCTTCACAGTGAAACCTGAAGCCACAAACACAGCAGATCAAAATCCTGATAACCAAGAGTCCACAGATCACCAGGGAATTGTGGTAACTGATCCCCAGGCAAAGAGGTTGCTGCTTCCTAGTTTGCTGCCTCCACTTCTCCATCTATATAATGGGATTAATAGGCATCTTCTCCCACAAAGGCTGTAGTGACTTAGGATACAATGCTGCCAGCTGTGCTGTGCTTTGCAAAAATGCATGAAGTCAGGAGAGACAGGGTCGGCAGACACTCTTCCTGAGTGTGCCGTGTGGAAGAGCATTCCAACACAAAGGACCGACTTGCAATCCTGCTTCAGTTCCTTAGCTGCCGCCAGCATGTGGCGTACTTTAAGGAGAGAAAGCTGGTTCCCCATACCATGCTCAGAGCGGCTTTAAGTCTCATGCCTTCATTCACCAAGCGAATGCAATGGCTGTCGTGCTACCCCACATGACCGTCATCGAGCACACCTGCTTTGAAAATATCCATAACGTGAGCTAACAATGGTAGAGGCACTCTTTCTCCGTGACTCCCAGAAAATGCTAAGTGTGCAATGTACCTTCTAAACACATGAGCACCTCGAACCTTCCAGAAACAACTGCTCCAGAATAATTACTGGTTTGGAGTGTGAAGGAACAAGCCTCAGCTCACTGCGAGAGTGGCTCTGTTCCTGATGGGAAGTACACACCACTCCGCACTTCTCTTGTGGAGGGCTGCAAGGCAGAATCAGCAGCAGCTTCAGCCACCCTTTGCTCTACTTGCACGGGTCACCTCCACAATGCCCGTGGCTGCTATAACTGACTACACGGGCAGATGCACACTGTGGCGACTTGCGCAAAATGCAAACTCACTTTGCCTAAGAAACACTTCCCACAGTCACAGACAGGATGTGTGAGCAGAACGGAGCCTTGAGGTTGGCAGCCTGGTCACAAAACCCCACTATCTACAGCCTCCTCTGCAGCCTTGACCGCCAGCGAGGCCAAGGCAACACCAGGTAAATGATTTCTGCTTTCAAAATTATTATTGATTTCTTCCTACAACATCTGTGGCAGGACGTGCAGGACAGAATTCAGAGTAGATTGAAGTACATATGCTTTCGAGTGTGAATTATTTCATTTCTCCGAGTTTCTCAGAGGGCACTGTGAACAGAGTGTATCATTCCGGGGACACTCATAAACCATGTCTGCCACCCATCCACAACTGTCTAAAGACAATAAAGGTGGAAAGGAGCTGGGTGGCTTCCAATTAATTAATCCAGTCGTCCAGTCACTGTCCAGCTGAGCCTGAACTCAAGAACCATGAGTCCTCCCTCCCCCTCAAAAAAACGTTCTTTCTTCCATTCTTTTAAAAAGTTGATTTTAAACAGGAAATGAATGAACTTCAAAATGATCTCAAATGCATCATTCTCTTCCTTCCTCAGGGAAAGAGGTGTGAATGACCATGATGACCTCCCCCAAAGCAGTTTTGACTTTACACTTCCTAGTTATTTAACTAAAATATGGCCATGAGCTCCGGGCAGCAGGTGAGGTGTGTCGACGGAGGTTAAATCATGGTTTCACACTCACTGCAGAGGAATGATACACTTACAGCACCTCCCACTGCACAGTCTGGAAGCTTGGAGGTGCTGTACACTGTAAAGGTTGTCACTAGTACTGGTTTAATAAAACGCTGATTGGCCAGTAGCCAGGCAAGAAGTAGAGGCAGGGTGACCAGACTAGGAGAATTCTGGGAAAAGGAAAGGCAGAAAGTCAGTCACCAGCCAGGTGCAGGGTGAGCAAGATGAGAATGCTTTACTGGGAAAAGGTACCAAGTCACGTGGCTAAACACAGATAAGAATTATGGGTTAATTTAAGTTGTAAGAGCTAGTTAGTAATAAGTCTGGACAATTGGCCAAACAGTTCATAATTAATATAAGCCTCTGTGTGTTTATTCAGAACCGAGTGGCTGCGGGACGGGGTGGGACAGAAACTTCCATCTACATGAAGGCCTCACTCTCTTCCCCTCACACTTTCCTCCAAGGCTGGCATAGAGAACAGACACAGAGGCCTGGAGGCTTTGAGATGCAAGTGATCTGAGAGGCAGACACTAACTAGAAGAAGCAGGAAGTTGTCCCCTTCCAGGAGAAATCCCCTAAGATACCTTGCCTGCACCTGTCTGTCTAGTTGCACGTCTCCAATTGACCTCTGTCTTTCTGTCTCTGCCACTCTGATCTTGTCAGGATATATGTACAGGACTGCATGTGTCCCTCTACCGTGTGTACGTGTCTTGGTCACCTGCCACCTCTCTTCCCCTTTGCATGCACCTTCCTGCCATGACTCTCTCAACACATTGTGGGGTCTCTTTGCCATATTTGAGTTTGTCTGTGCTTTTCTGGTGGCCATTCATTCTGGAAGAATCCCATTAATATTGTATAGGACCTGGGTACCTCTGCCTTCATGAGCCCTTTCTACTACTGAATTAAAACATGTTAAAGCATACTTAGGTTTGGTTTAAAGCAAGAATAACCCAGGCTGATTCCATTATTGTATACTTAGTATTGTAATGATAATTAGCTCATTTATTTCTCCTCATTTAAAAATATTTTAAATTAAAATTTTTTTGTGGAACCAAGGCACTGGTCTATTGTGTTTCCCATGTAAATTTCAATCTCATTTTCTCTCTATCTCTGTCTGTCTCTGTCTCTCTCTCTCTCTCTGGATTAATGCTTCCTTTCCTGGGCACTCTTTCTTGTCTCACATAGCAGTAGGGCTTGTCTCTTCCTTATACTGGGATGTTAAGGTCTAAGCCTACGGACAGGGCTTCAGGAGAGAAACAAGACAAGTGTGTGCTCTGCGTGTTTTAAATCCAGATGAGCCATAAGGAATTCTCCCTGTGAGCAGGTCTGGTCCATTGACAACTGACCCAGGATACAGATGGAGAGCCAGAACAGACTCCCATAAAACTTCCTTTTTCCTGTTTTCTTTCTGTGTTCCTGAAGAGCTTTCTGGGAAAGGTAGCAAAGCTATATGGCCATCTGCTTGCTTATCAACAAACATGCACTAGCTCGCCAATGGAACACAAGTTAACCCATCATCAAGTCTCAGGGGATGGACTGGTGTCTCACAGGTGATAACACTGACGTATCTGCTTGGAGGACAGGCAGAATGATAACACATGACGGGAGTCAGAAGCTATTAAGCATGATCACCTGGAACTATAACCACGCAGAAGCCTCACGTGAACTCCTTAACAATGGCTCCAGTCATCATCCAGACTGGAACCTCAAGAGATAGATTCTAGGTTAGATATTGAGTTCTGTGATTTGTTTCTAGAATAGTCCTAATTAAAAACTCTTTCCCCTCAAGTCCCCAAGCTTTTTCTATCTCCCCAGGAAATAGAATGAAACAAAATTGATTTTCCTCTCTATCAGCAATGCTTGTAAACTGTACAAATCCCAAGAAGACAGTATATTAAATTTATCTTAATGTTGTTAATTGGACCGAAAATTTGTTTCGTACTAACACTTTGAAAAACAAGTAAATTCTACCTGTTCCATAGCTTTCTGATCTATTTCCTTTGGTCCCAGTAGAAGAGAAAAAAATGTGTATTGGGGCTTTAAAAAAATGACTTCTTGTTTGGGGAGATTATTTGACAGCGCCTGGCCCCATGCCTTCCTTCTGCGGGTTTTTCTTACAGCCGCGGACCCTTCCTGTTTGCTTTTATTTGCTAATGGATTTCTTTCTCTGATTATTGTTGTTACCTATGTACAAATGCCTTCCAACATCCTTCGGGACTCAGACAACTGTGAACAGCTCACCTTATCCAAATCCCAGGAAAGGAGAAAGTCATAAACTGAATCATGCTGCCTGCATAGGGAACTGAGTTCCCTGACTTTGGCTTTGTCTCAGTCAGTCACAAAATTCTCATCTTCCAATGAGCAAGGGCACAGAAGGGATGGACAACAAAGAGATTAGCTGCCTAACAGCATATTCGTGAAGGATCTTCCACAGTCATGGAAAGTCTGTAAGTTATGTACAACCTATGCGATTTCCAAATGTTCAAATACCCCCGTATCTAGGAGAAGACACCCACAAGTTTATTTATTGTGCAGAAGCAAACACTGATGCCACTGTTTCTTTTTCCTTCCTCTTTCCACCCTAGAATCTAGGAGGAAGACACAGAAGCCGTGGAGAAGTAGAGATTTGTTGTTCTGGGGGAAAGAATCCAGACACTTAAAATCATTACAAGTCATAAGGTTAATCCCCCACACTTAAACTTCAGTGGAAAATGCATAGGGTAAGACATTACATAGAGAGGGACAGTTACCCCAAACAGGCATATTTCCCCCCATATTCCTAAATTCAAGAGTGTGCATGCAGTCATGACCTAGTGCATTTTCCCCAAACTGAAGGGACTAGAGATGCCAGCTGGCTCTGCTCACGAATGTGGTCGATCAGTTTTACTATACCCTTGAGTGGTCTCCCCGTCACATCATCACACAGGAGGAGATCTTATGGATTCATCTCACTAGTAGTGCATTGACTCTTGGTATAAACTAGAAGGAGGAAATGTCATTTATTTAAGAATGAAGTATGTATTACTGGGTATCGCCAGCAAATAGTAAGTGAATACCTAATAGTTCTCACCTGAGTGTTCTAGAAATTCTCAGGTACTGAGGGCACTCAAAGTCACTAGAGAAAGGGTTGAGGGGACAGGAGAGAGACTAGAGGACTGAAGTATCCAGTTTTATACATTAGCTTCTCCGTAAGACATCGGAACAAGAACGAGGCCAGATTAATTAGCTTAAAAAACAGGCAACTTCTCTAGACTACAAAACAGAAACTCTTAAGAAGCAGGATTTGTGCCATTTCAACAATTTTGTTCTGTCATCGGAACACTATTTATAAAGGCAAAAACAGGAAAATAACTAGCAACCAAGATGTTGAGTAGTCTTAGGTGACAGCAAAAACAGTAAGACCAATAAGATGGCTCAGTGAGTTAGCGAGCTCGCCACCACATCTGACTTGAGCTGTGACTTCAGAAGCCAACTGGTGGGAGAAGAGAGCTGCAGCTGATTCCTGGCAGCTGTCCTTGAACCTCCATGGGGCACTGTGGTGTGTGTGCAAAAGCATGCATGTGCGTGCGCGCGCGCACACACACACATGCAAACACACATATACACATAAGCACACACACACAATAAATAAATCAAATGCAATAGAAATTATACCCTGATTTTAAATGTTTTGACTTAGAAAATGTTGAAAGAACTAAAAAATGTTGTTTAATAGCCATTTTCATGTCTATAACATTATTTCTGTTACAGGGGCAGGTGGGGGTGCAGACTTGCTGGCGGCCTCTCTTCCCTTTCCTTCAGCTCCTGAGACTCATCACAGACTTTGAGAACCAGCTCCTCAAGACAGGACACTGGCAGGGAAAGGGACTGAGCTGGAGCGACCAGAGCTTCTCCCATGTGCTGAAGGAGTCTCCTCACCCTGAGCAATGCTGGGTTGTTTTCAGTCACCTAATGCTAGTGGTGTGAAGGCTTTGATTCTGGAAGGGAAAGACTGACAAAGGTGTCTGCTCGCACCCTTTCTGTTGTCCACAGCCAACTGCTGTGCTAGCCTTTCCTTCCACCCCTATGTGACAACTCCACATCACTGCCCTCAACAGCTGAGCACACACACACACACACACACACACACACACTCACATACACTCACATACTCACCTATATAGACACACACACATACATACACACTCATATATATATATACAGACACACTCACACACACAGTTACACACACAGTCACACACTCACTCACATACATACACACATACACACACTCATACACACTCGCTCACACACACATACATACACACACACACGCTCACATACACTCACATACATACATGTTCACACACATACACACTCACACATGTACACACACTCACACACACATACTCACACCTCACTTGACACCCCGCGTCACCTCATTACACATTCCCTTCCTCCCTTTGCTGCCAGTCATGCCTAACGGTGTTCTACAAAGTCGACAAATACAGTCCACACACACCCGCTTTCCCTCAAAAACGCCTAACTAGGCAGCAGACTGTGCAGCCAAGTGAAGCAAGGGCCTCTCGAAGGACCAAATATCTGAAAGCCAGGCCAACACCCTGCTAAAGCCATGGCCATAGCCGGCTTGGTAGAGCTTTCTCTCAGGGCCTGTCCCACGAACAGCACTGTCTGTCGCCCGCGTTTCATTTTCCAACCCCTTTCCTGGGGTTATTGGCCAATTCCCATTTGTGTGTTTTCAAACACTGTGTGTGGTCTGCACACAGGAGGAACACAGACAGACGGCTGGATGCGTTGGCCACAGCCTGTCCTGCAAGCTGCGGGCATCTCTGGCCAGCATCACTATAGACCAGCAACCAGAACCGCAAGCTGAGATACATCGTGCAACCTGGAACCAGAAGAGAATAAGTTTTCTGTCATTTACCCTCCACTTCACTACATTAAAATGGAAAATGAACTCATAATTAACTGTGCTTTTGTAGAAGATGGTTTTATCTTACAACCTTGAAGACCAAGAATTTGCAGACTCAAGAGAAAAATCTATATCGATGTCAAGGCAGCATCTGAGGGCAATGATATCATCCATTGAATGAAATGAAGGAAACTCCCTTCATTCTGAATAACCAACTTTTAAGGCATTAGTTAGCAGTGTCCTCCCACTGACTCACATGGCTTTAAGCATGGTAGTAAACCATTTCTGCTTCAGGTCTCTCTGCAGAGCGGAATAAGATCAGGAAATTCTCAAAAGTCTATTTGGTACTAACGCATCAACGTTATGAAGTGCTTAGATGGGTGCCTGATACAAGGTCAGCATTAAATAAACGCTCAGTTGATAAATACCTGCAGACATGTCATTAGTGATGGGAGTCCCCTCACCCACCTCTGTGATCGATCAACGTGCAAACAGGTATCCCTGAACCCATGTGACAGAAACACGAGGCTCACACAGAATCAAGTGACCGGTGACAGAGGCAGAGGTGAGCGTGAGCTTTCACGCCACACCATGCCCATAACATTAGTGACAGCAGAAGCACTGCAGCCAGCCCCTGCCATGCTCACGGGCGACCTACACAGTGCTCTATCTGTGATCATCACAACAGGTTGTAACCAAAGGCCGTGGGCCTTACCCTGGACCACAGCAGGGACAGATTTAGCTCTCTAAATGGTGCAGTAGGTGCTTGTTTATTCTAAGAAAGAAAACCTGAAATCGCTGTGCAAGGAACATAACCTATTGATCCGAACCGGAGAGGAAATAGTGGCTCTGCGGTGAAAATGGAGACAGGTGAGGGCGGCTGTCTCCAGGATTCCTCCGCTGCATTAGCAATGGATTCTCCGTTAATGACATAATATAAAGAGGAGTCTAAAACTGTTCCCTTCCAATCTATGAGTGTGTGCAAATACGCATGTGTATATATATGCAAATATGCACATGTATACGCATGCAAATACATATGTGTGTGCATATGCAAATATGCACATGTATGCGCATGCAAGTACATATGTGTGTGCATATGCAAATATGTGTGTGTACATATGCAAATGCATGTGTGGGCACATGCGAATACGCATGTGTATGCACATGCAAATATGTACATGTATACATATGCCAATGCGTATGTCTATACATATGCAAATATGCACATGTATACATGTGTAATTATATGTGTGTATGCATATGCAAATAAATGGGTGTGCCCTTGTCACAATACCTGTGTGGAGTACAGAGGATGCCTTCCTGAGTATGTTCTCTTCTTTCACCCTGTGGGTCATGGAAACTGAATTCAGATAATCAAGACTGATGGTGAGAATCTCTATGTGTGAGCCATCTCACCGACCTGCTTTCAGCTCCCAACCTAGAAGGCCACTGATGTGCACTATAGTGATGGGGGAGATGGAAGAGAGGATCGAGGGAAGGTGCCTTGGATGGCCACCAGCAGACAGCACTCTGGACACCATGACTCTGAACTCAGCTAGCACGTTGGGCTCACTTCGTCACAACCACTGCTCCGACAAGTCTTTAAGAACGCCAGTCATCCCTATCCCCAAAGACTCCTCCTTCCACTGCCACCCCATGCTCCACAGACCTGTTGGGAAGCGCATGTGGAGTAATAGCAGGAGAGCCTTCCAGCAGGCTCCACCCTGCAGGATCACAGACCATGAACAGCTCGCAGCCGTTCTCTCACTGAGGAACACTGGGCTGGGGCTTCCAGGCCGCACTCAGCACAGAATCTCACAGAGGAGACCATTCCCAGCCACGCCTCACTCAGCACAGACTCTCACGGAGGAGACCATTCCCAGCCACGCTGCACTCAGCACAGACTCTCACAGAGGAGACCATTCCCAGCCACGAGCTTCCACGTGTGCTGTCACCAGGGCTCTCCATCACTGCCTGCTTAAGGAAACATTAAACGGATCCACACAGGCGGCTGCCTGACATTCCCATTCCCTGTGGAGCTGTGTGCGCCAGCTGAAGCTATGTGTGCCCCTGGTATGCAAAATCCCCTCCCTGGAGACCAGATGTCCTCCTCAGGCAGCAGCCCTGACAAGAGGGGATGGGTAGAGTAGTTATCCGACCTCTGCTGACTGTAGAGGTGGGAGGACACATGTACCAGAGTCCAGGACACAATGTCCTCCATCGCTGTATCCCAGCCTTCAAAACTGCCAAACACTTCTCACTTGAGGTAAGTCAGCATGAGGGGCGGACCCCCAACTGCAGTGAAATATGGCTGTTTCTAAACCCTGCTTTACCATATGCATTGGCTTTGTGACTTTGAGTACATGGTTTGGTTTTACTGACCCTTGGTTTCCTTTTGTTAGAGCAGGAAAAATAAGTCAGGTAGTGGTGGCAGATGCCTTTAATCCCAGTACTGAGGAGACAGAGGCAGATGGATCTCTGAATTTGAGGTCAGAATAGTTCTCAGAGTTCAGTTCCAGGACAGCCAGGGCCACACAATGAAACTCTGTCTTGAAAAACAGAAACAAAACCAGCAGCTAACTCCAAAGACTGTCCATCAGTGTGATGTAGGCATATTATTAAAACCACTTAAATTAAATTGAACAATTTAAGATTGCATTGGCCTTTTATTTTTCTCTTTCTGTTTCAAACGGGTATATAAAGTCTATTGTTCTTTGTCTCGGGGATTCCATCTCCTCAGAAAGTAAAAGGAAGCAGATAGCAAAGGTTCTTGATCATGGAAACACTAGTGTCCACTTAAAATGAATGCCAGACAGGAACTAAGCTAGTGTTAAAAAATCTCATCTATTATAACAACATTAAAGGTCCAAGTGAGGAGACATTGACACACGCAGATAAAAAGTCTCAATACCATCATGTTATGATGATATCAGTTCTTCCACAAATCTATAAATTTAATGTAACTCCATGAAGTCTTAGAATTTTTCAAGCCAGTTACAAAGTCATGTATAAGAGCCAAGAGTCGAAAAGGACCAATATGTTCTTGAAGACCAATGATGGCCATGCTTTGTGCAAGCCCATGGGAGGCCTGTTCCTGTCTGAATGGAGGTGGAGGAGGAGTGGATAGGGAGGAGGTAGATGGAAATGGGGAGGGGACAGGAATGCTTTGCAGGAAGACTTCAGTTAGACACCTAGGAACTACTTTTAAAAGTCGGCTGTATTATAACACCAGGGCTGGGAAGGTGGGACCCTGCACATCACTAAGGTTTACAGTCCAGCAGCCTTGTTGACTCATGGCATCAAGTGAGAGACATAAAAACTGAGGTGAACGACACCCAGAGAAAGAAACAGCCCCTGTTGAGCTCTGCCTTCCATAGGTATGCACAGGTTTGCACACACATCTGCATACAAACACAGACACGCCCACAACACGGTTTTGAGCTCCTGCAAATCTGCACGAATAGATGCAAGATTCCAATCAGCAGCACAGAAAGAGCCTCTACCAAAGAATTTTCCAAACTCGGTCACCTCTATGGAGAAAGCTTTCCTGAACACATAGGCTAAGCAACAACCTGCCACACCCTGTTCTTCTGATTCAGATTGCATCTTAGTATACTGAAGCTATGCAATGAATCTTTCCCTGGGTGCCTCTGAACAAGGAACATTCTAGAAAACAACACCTGCCACAAGCTGAGACGTGAGGACTGCCCTCAACAAGTGGAAAAGCGGTCTCCATGCAGGGTACTCAGTCCTGAGAGAGGCCACCACCCCATCCCCTACTCCACACTATAGAGATACAGGCTCTACTGCTGTGGCCTCAGAGAGGGAGCGTTTCCGTGAGGTAATGGCCTTCTGCCATGTCTTCGCCACCCCAAGAAAAAGTCTGACATTCCCTGGACTCAAGTGCTTCTGTTATCACAGTAGCAAACAGTGGGTGAACTGCTTTACAGAAACTCCAATCACAGGAGTTTGCCAGACAATGCTTCCAAAGTGCCCTGGAAGAGGGGCCTCCCCACCTAGCATCCCTTTAAAACACCTGTGTTTGCATTAACTGTTTCCTCCGAAGATTGGAAATCAGCTGGAGAGGGCTGGGGCTCGCTTTTTCAAAATAATGTCAGAATACTATGAAAAGGAAATAAGTTCACACGAGAGACGGGCTGGCATTCTCCGACTGATTGAAGAGCCTTGGGCTGCAGACATGGCACGCTCTCATGGCCCACTCAAGCCTGCGAATTGCTGACGTGTGGATTCCTGATGGGGAATGATGAGACCTGGGAGACACTGCTGAGCAGAGGTGATGCTGACGCAGGGCAAACTGAACCACCGTGCCTGGAGACTGGGGGAGTTTTGGGGTAACCCAGGGAAGACCGCCTGGCTGCTCGGGCCGCCTCACTGAGATTTCACAGGGAAGCATTCAAGTCCTCGGCACAGAAATCTATCTGTAAGTGGGTAAATTGGAATTTTTTTAGTTTTAAAATTTCAAGATGAATTAAAATAAATTCAGAGTTTAATATTAGGATATGAAACTTGTTAACACACATACTCACACATGCATGCACACACCGATCGTACTTGTACACATATATGGACGTAATCTATTTGTTTGAAGGTTTCCATTACTCAGAGATAACAGTTGGCTTCATTTTCCAGTAATCAGACAATATTAAAATATGGGCTATGCCTACTTTGCATGTTGGGATTTATAACTGGCCTTTTGCCTACTTTTAACTTTTATGCACACTGCAAGATTTCTGTGATAAATTGGGCTCGCACCTCTGGGCCATATAACAGACTGTCACTGCACAAATCAGAGAGGGAATAGCCAGAGGCTTGGCAACAAGCTTCCAAAATGTCTACAGGACAAGGGTGGCAAGGGGTACGTGCAGATGACTGGGGACAAACCACTGGGCACATCATCCCAATGAAGTACAACGAAATTTGCCGACACGCAATAAGATTGGATATTTAGACCATTTCCATCCTTCTCCAAGATGTAGGTTTTGCTCAGATCTTAACATATCATGTTTCAGATTGCCCCCATATTTAATAAATACCTTAATATCAATATCCCCAGGCTCCTAAGCATGTCTCAATATTGTCTTTCACATCAATATGGCATCTGAAGTTTGTCCCAGGAGTTCATAAAAACGTGATGATCTTGCTAGCTGTAAGTACTAAAAATATATTTAACCTTGACTATTTCTTCAGTTTTGTTTCTCATGGAGTTGGGATCTACTACTGAACTACATTCCCAAGACGTTAACTTTCATTAATCTGACAATAAAAAGAAGCCATCAATTCTGTTTGATTTTTGTTTCCTTTTATTACTAGGATGGTTTCACCTTTCCTGGCACGTTGTTGCTATATTTGTATTTATGGTTTGAGGTTTTATTTCTCTCAACTCCATATTCTATTGATACTTTGGGAGATTGGTTCCATATGTATTGTGTACACGTACACATTACATGTCTACTGCATATATATGTATTCTCTATATGTGTTACACACATGTTACATACATGTGCACACATGTCATTAAGGTCACTAAGCTTTTGTCCAATATTTATTAAAAATACTGTTATGACACATGAGTTAATTTTGCATATAGCAAATGTTACCTGAAAATTTCCCTATTTATTCTTTGCTTTAAACTTTCAAAGTTCTTCCCTGCTCTGAGAGCAAATAAATATTCACTAAATTTCCTTAGAGCCTTTTTTATGACTATTTCCAGTGAAATTCTAATCCGCGTAGACTTTTATTTTTGTCAGTGATATGAGCTAGAAATAAAGCTTGATGTTTCCCCAGATAGCTAATTTTCTCAACGTTCTTTTTTCTGGCACTTTCTTGGTTATCTAATATATTAAATTATTCCATAGACCAGGTTCTATTTCTTTATGAGGAGAGGAGAATGCTATCTTTGAGTTTAGAAACACAATGAAAGTCTCGTCATGGAAGGGACCACAAAGAGAAGGCTGTGGACAGTTCTAAGTGCTCCTCTTCCCCTCAGACACACCATCGTCATCTTCGTGGAGGACTGACCCAACCACCCAAGGGCATAAAGCAAAATATCAGCCCTATATGTGTCTCTGTGAGTCTTCCTTACACTGCAGTGACATGGCAGACGAGTAAGGAGGCTCTGCTCTGCTCCCCCACCCTCCCTTAGTTCACTATTCTCCAGGGCAGAGACAGCAAGCCAGCCGACCCCCAAGAGTGGTCTGCAGAGCGCCTGGGACAGCTGAGGCTCAGATCTGACAGAGATGAAGAGCAACAGAATGGACGCCTGCACTGCCCTAGTGTTGGTGTGGGGAGAACCTTCCACTTGCTGGTATTCAGTGACGTTACGGCAGGACAGTTATTCGTGGTTCAAGTGCAGACAGGGAAAGAACACTCGTTACAATCGAGGAGGCCTGACGCCCTCATCCTGCTGACTTGAACGACCCTGGAGAAGTCAGTGAGCTTCAGGGTGGGTTCTTGAGGCTCTCGTGTGTAAAACCAATGAGACCTGACCATTTAAGGATATGGTTTGGAGGTTCTCAAACCAACTGTGGAGGCATAGTCAGTTTGGCTGAAGTAGTACTTTAATTTTTCAATGGAACAGGGCCTTGTGCACCATCCCTTACTGTAGTCATAAGTTAGTCTCCGGGCATCAGAGTGAGTCAAGTGACTTCTAAGTCCCCCTCAACTTAACTGCTGTATCTAACATCTAACAGGAACTACATTACCACTGCTTTCAAAATTTACCCAAATTGCCAACCCACCGCTTCCACCCTGCTCCAAATGCCCCGAGGCCTCCTGCAGTGGGATTTTTAGTGGATCACTGGTCTTCTACCCTGCCATACTGCAGCCTTTCCCAGTAGATGCAACAGAGAGGTGTTTTTAAAGTCACACATAAAGCTGTCACACCATGCCTCTCTAGAGATACTTGCTCTGACCTCCCATTTTAAACTGTGGTACCCTTTCCCACACTCACACACACACACAGTTCCATTTCCACATAGAACTGTCCTATTCACACACGTGGGGGCACATTCTGTTGCCTCATTTTGTTGAGTTCTGGTTGGAGGGAAAAGTATAAGATCTCACAGGATAGGCCTTTCTGTCAAGTTCCTTTGTTACAAAGGCTTAGAATCCAGCCTGGCAGAATATACACCCAATTAAAAACAAATAAACAAACAAACAAAAAAAACCAGGAGGAACTATGAATTCATGAATCACTGGTATCTCTGTCTACAGTAACTTCTTTTCTGGTTCTCAGAACTTAAATCACTGAAACATGTGACATTTCAAAGGGACCTGGAACATTCTTCTACAAGCCTCTCACTTCAACACACCTGTGCACACCCTCCCAGAGGCTGCAGAAACCCAAGAGGAGTAGAGAAGATGTGTGTGATAGCAGAGAGGCAGCCTACAGACATGCTGTCCAGCAGGAGAGAGGCTCTCTTCCTCCAACTACCCAGGAAGACACAGGAGGGTCAATATTTAGCACAAATGCATGTAGTAGGAGCGGTGGGGCTGCATCCCCGGCACCCGGCCGCCCACATGGCTAGCTTTAGCTTATGCCCCGAAATAATTACACGGAAACTGTATTCTTTTAAACACCGCTTGGCCCATTTCTATCTAGCCTCTTCTAGGCTAGCTCTCGCACCTGGACTAGCCCATTTCTAATAATCTGCTGTAGCCCATGAGTTGGCTTACCAGGAATGATCTTAACTTGCATCTGCCTGGAGTGGGAGAACCATGGCGACTCCCTGACTCAGCTTCTTTTTCCCAGCATTCCGTTCTGTTTACTCCGCCTACCTAAGGGTTGGCCTATCAAATGGGTCTAGGCAGTTTCTTTATTAATAAGAAATCACTCCCACATCATTTCCCCTTTTTCTGTTTAAACAAAAAAGAAAGGTTTTAACTTTAACATAATAAAATTACATATAGCAAAACAGTTATCAAGCAAGAATTACAGTTACAATATTTATGTCTATTTTATCTTTTATGATAACTAAGGAAAACTATAACTATCTATTCATTCTTCAATTCCATCAAAGACTCCAGAAGGATATAATACTACCTAAGTAAACAAGAAATAAGAAAACTCTAGAAATGACAGAGACATCTCACTGCCTGGACAGTCGCCCAAAGTTCTTTTGTACGGTTGGGGCATCCATCTTCAGCCTTCAGGCCCATAGTATCCAGCAGACATTTCCATGAAGCAGGAAATTTTAAAGACAGTTCAGTCACTATCTGCTGTGTCTTGCAGAATGTCTCGCAGACTCTTTCATGAGTCATGAACCCAAAAAGACCGTCTCACCTTTAGGCAAGTTTAGTAGTCCTCTCTCTGTGGGTTCTTTGTGTCCAGTTTATGCAACAGTCCAGGCAAGAGCAGTTTCTTGCCCAAATGGCTATCAAACTCCATAAGGATCCTCTTCGATGCCCGTCTTCCTCTCGAAGTAGATTGGTGCTGCCAGGAGCAGATGTCTCATTGTCATGAAAAGTCCTAAGTTATTAAAATATTTTAAATGTCATATTCTGTAGCCTTTGAGAGATATGAAGAATGCCTATCTGAAATATATCTCTATATATCTAGAAAATCTAAGTAACATGACTACAAACTTTACTATCATCGATGATTATCCATTAGCAACCTCTATTTCCTATTATACATTACATTTTAAAAATGAACTATACCATCACAGTATCTTATTCAAGATCAGAAATACATACACATATAACAAAATTGGCCTTAAAATCCACATTAATGCAAATTATTCATACCTATATCATTTCCCCTTTAAATGTACAAGAACATTTATAAACAATATTTTGGGAACATGGGCGCAGTTTTTTCTCTCCAAACTGCTTCCTGCTGAATGGGGGCGTCGTTAATTAGGTCTTTCATGGTATAACCTGTGTGCTAGTTTCATCTCAGTTGGCAGTTGAGCGAAGCAATTTTCTGAAGATGTTCACAACAACCTTTCAGGAGGGCGTGGTCTATCATACCAAATTGGAATAGAAGAAATCCACAGGGTCTGGTCCTCTGTGAAAACAAAAGAAGACCCTCTCCAAAGCATCATATTCTTAGACCCAAATTTTGAAATCGTAATACCCTTATATCCATTCTGGTTTAGCTTAGCAGCCCATGTAATGAAATGTCTCTCTGTACTTAGCTACTTTACAGTCAAAAATTTTAAAGAAAGCACAATGTACATAATCCAGACTCTCTGTGAATTTTCCATTTTTACGTGGCTTATTTTTCTTTATTTCTTTTAATCTTTAACTATCTGTACTCTGTCTCTTTAAAGACTTTACCTTTTTTTTTTATTTTAAACCATTAACTTTATTCTCTATATTCTTTTTCTTCTCTCTTTCAAGCCTACGTACATTCATCCAACAGTGTGACTCATTTAGTGGTCTGAATCTGTCCTATTGTGAATCTGTAATTTTTTATTATCCAGGAGCATTTCTTAAAATGTTAAGCAATTCTTAAAAACTTAAGTTGCACCATGTAGGGGTAATACGGTACTGCCTGTTTACTGCCAAGTCTAAACCTTAACTGCACTGTTATTATGGTAATTATGGCGGTTCCTGCCTGAGGTCAGCATAGTTCAGCATGGAGCAGCTGCTCCTGCCTCAGATCCATTGGAGCCCCTGAGCAGAGCATAGTTCCAGGCACACAGCAAGTCCACATTGGAGCCACACTCAGCAGTTTAATTTTGAGACTGAGCGTGCAGCATAGAAACTCTTTTTATCCAAGTTACAGCCAAATCTGAAACACAGAACACTGCGCAGTCTGAAAACATGCCATGCCCTTCCACCTGCCTAAGCCTGATTCGGCCATCTGCCCAGGCATGGTCTCAGAGCACTCTCCTTCCGATCTCAAGCGGGAACACAAACATTCAGTCCCATAAAAGCTGTTGAAATGCTTTAAAGGCAGAGTTTGCAATGGCGGCACAGTTCTAGGAAGCCGCAGTTTAAAATGACGCAGCTTTTTTTTTCTGCTGCTGTTGCTGAATCAGGAAATCTCTCTACAGCATGCCACCAACAAAGAGCCAAAAGCTGTGTTAAACTCTGTTTTCGTCTCTGATTAAAATTAAGCTCTCTCAGGTTTTACATGGAGTTCATTAGCACGTTGGGTGCCACTCTGTAGTAGGAGCGGTGGGGCTGCATCCCCAGCACCTGGCCGCCCACATGGCTAGCTTTAGCTTATGCCCCGAAATAATTACACGGAAACTGTATTCTTTTAAACACCGCTTGGCCCATTTCTATCTAGCCTCTTCTAGGCTAGCTCTCGCACCTGGATTAGCCCATTTCTAATAATCTGCTGTAGCCCATGAGCTGGTTTACCAGGAATGATCTTAACTTGCATCTGCCTGGAGTGGGAGAACCATGGCGACTCCCTGACTCAGCTTCTTTTTCCCAGCATTCCGTTCTGTTTACTCCGCCTACCTAAGGGTTGGCCTATCAAATGGGTCTAGGCAGTTTCTTTTTTTTTTTTTAAATTTTATTTATTATGTATACAACATTCTGCCTCAATGTATGCCCGCACGCCAGAGGAGGGTGCCAGATCTCCAGATGGTTGTGAGCCACCATGTGGTTGCTGGGAATTGAACTCAGGACCTCTGGAAGAGCAGCCAGTGCTCTTAACCTCTGAGCCATCTCTCCAGCCCCAAATGTGTAGCCCAGGCTGGCCTCGAACTCGTGATCCTCCTGCCTCTGCCTCCTTCAGCAAATCCTACTGGCGTGCGCCACCACAAGAAATCACTCCCACATCAAATGCAGTAGCCAGGACCCAAAAGCAAACTCAGCAACAGTCTCAAAAAGCAAGTCAGAGACCATGACCCAGGCTGTGTTCTGTTAAGTCCTTCACCCATGAAGCCATTCCTGAGCCTATTTTTGCTAAATCCAGCCCCTCTAGCAAGTTCCTTCATTTCTCAAGATTAATAAAGTTGCTCTCAAAGAGAAGAACAGGTCAAACTACGCAAACCCAGAACTGCTCACAGCAGCTTTTGAATGAATCCCTTTCAAGAGTGAACATGTGCACCGTGCCAAGTCTCACTGAGACTGGACATTCTCAGCTCTGTCATCTTTATTCCCCACCCCATATACCCGACTCCCAACCTGATATCAACTGAGAGGTGGCCCAATTTGTAAAATAAAGGGATGGAGAGAGATAGGAGTGATGGAGGAAGGTCATTGGCTAATAAAGGAACTGCCCTGGCCCATTTTATTGGTTAGAGGATAGGTGGGAGGAGAAAACAGGACAGAACACTGGGAGGAAGAGGAAGTGAGGTCAGAGACTCCACTGCTCTCTCGGGAGCAGACGCCTGAGAGAGAGATGCCATGCCCCGCTCCCGGGATGAATCTCCGACCCAGGATGGACTAGACTAGAATCTCCCCGGTAAGCGCACCTTGGGGTGCCATACACAGATGATTAGAAATGGGTTAAATTAATATGTGAGAATTAGCCTAGAAGAGAATGGGCCAAGCAGTGATTAAAAGAATACAGTTTGTGTGTTGTTATTTCGGAGCATAAGCTAGCCATGTGGGCGGCCGGGTGTGGGGGACGCAGCCCTGCCGCCCCATACTACTACAGGTTGGCGCCCAGACGTGTGGACAGCCGAAACCCACTTAAAAAACCTGAGAAGGCTTAAAAATAAGGGAGAGAGAGTTTAACACAGATTTTTGCTGTTTGTTGGTGGCGTGCTGTAGAGAGATTTCCTGATTCGGCAACAGTAGCAGAAAAAACGCTGTGTCATTTTAAAGCGCGACTTCCTGGGGCTGTGCCACCATTGCGATCTCTGTCTGACTCCTGCAGGAGACAGAGCTTTTGAATAGACCATTTGGAGTAAAGTGCTACGATTTGTTTGATGGCAACTAGACTCGCTGTGTTCTCGGGTCTGCTCTGCTTGCTAGAGGCAAGCATGCGCTTTCTTCTAAGAGAGGCTTCCTGACTCAGCTTTAGCTGCAAAGCCTGCAGCTCATTAAGAGGTCCTGCCACGAAACACTTAAACGGTGTTGACGAAAAGCTGAGCGCATGCTTTTCGGTTTTCAGCCGTAGCAGGAAAAAAGCTGCGCCGTTTAAAAATGCCGGCTTTCTGGGCTGTCCTGCCAGGGCAAACTCTGACTGTTTGAGGCAGGAGGGCCGGCTACTGAGAGAGGACTTGAGTGTTGTCTGTTGTAGCTCACTTGCTGGCAGGGACCTTGAAATGCCATCCAGTAAACATGGCTACAGCCAGTACCTCAGCCATGAGGCTGGAAAGCTAAGGAATGGACTGGATCTAGTTGGCAAAGCCACGCCTTTAGTCCTACTGAGATCGCTTGGTAAATTAAAGACTCATGTGGTCAGAAAAAGAGAGATATACAGTAAAGAGAGATTCAAAGACAGAGAAAATTTCTGAATGGTTTAAAGTGTGTTAAAAATATATGCAGACTAAAAGTTGAAGTTCTTAAAGTAAAAAACATAAAAAAAAGGAAGAGAGTTGTTGTGTGTGGTAGCACACGCCTTTAATCCCAGTGCCTAGAAGGCAGAGACAAACAGATCTCTGTGAGTTCAAGGTGTAGTAGTGTACACCTTTAATCCCGAATGCCTGGGAGGCAGAGACAGGCGGATCTCTGAGAGTTCAAAGACAGCCTGGTCTACAGAGTTACTTCCGGTCAAAGATACAGAGAACCTGTCTCAAAAAGCAAAGAGTTAAAAGTAAAAATAAACAAAATAGAGGTTAAAACAAAGCTGCACAAAGATGGAAAATATACAGAGAATTTTGATACTGTATGCTATTATGCTCTCTTTGAATCGTTTGAATGCTGAGGAAGGACCAACAGCTGCTAAAAGATATTTGTTTATAAATGCTGCTGAACTAATCCAACATAGATACTTTGAAAATGCCTTAACTTTGAAATTTGGATCTAAGGACATGATGCTTTGGAAAGGAGTTTCTTATTTTGTTTTCACAGAGGATGAGATGCTGTTCATTTCTTCTATTCTGATTTGGTATGATGGACCACGCCCTCCTGAAGGGTTGCAGTGAACATCTTCAGAAAATTGCTTCGCTCAACTGCCAACTGAGATGAAACTAGCACACAGGTTATACCATGAAAGACCTAATTAACGACGCCCCCATTCAGCAGGAAGCAGTTTGGAGAAAAATAACTGCGCCCATATTCCCAAAAAATGTTTATAAATGTTCTTTTACATTTAAAGGGGGATATGATATAGATATGAATAATTTGCATTAGTATAGATTTTGCTTTATTGATAGAGATTTAAGGTCAAATTTGTTATATGTATATGTATTTCTGATCTTTATTAAGGTATTGTGATTGTGTAGTTCATTATTAAAATGTAATGTATAATTAGGAAATATAGGTTGTTGATGGATAATCATAAATAATAGTCAAGTTTGTAGTCATGTTAGTTAGATTTTCTAGATATATAGAGATATATTTTAGATAGACATTCTTCATGTCTTTCTAAGAATAGGACTTTTCATGACAATGAGACACTCTGCTCCTGGTAGCACCAATCTACTTCAAGAGGAAGATGGGCATCGAAGAGGCTCCTTATGGAGTTTGATAGCCATTTGGGCAAGAAACTGCTCTTGCCTGGACTATTGCATAAACTGGACAAGAGAACCCACAGAAAGAGGACTACTGAACTTGTCTAAGGTGAGATGATCTTTCGGGGTTCCTGATTCATGAAAGAGTCCGCGAGACATTCTGCAGGACACAACAGATAGTGACTGAACTGACTTTGAATTTTCCTGCTTTATGGAAATGTCTGCTGGATACCATGGGCCTGAAGGCTGAAGATGGATGCCCCAACGGTACAGAGGAACTTTGGGTGACTGTCCAGGCAGCGAGATGTCTCTGTCATTTCTAGAGTTTTAAAAGTTGCTTTTTTCTTGTTTGCTTAGGTAGTAGTGTATCTTTCTGGAGTCTTTGATGGAGTTAAGAATAGTTAGTTATAGTTATAGTTTTCCTTAGTTATGATAAAGATTATTGTAATTTTTACTTGATAACTGTTTTGTTATATGTAATTTTGCTATGTTAAAGTTAAAGCTTTTTTTTTTTTTAAACCGAAAAAGGGGAAATGATGGAGGAAGGTCATTGGCTAATAAAGGAACTGCCCTGGCCCATTTTATTGGTTAGAGGATAGGTGGGAGGAGAAAACAGGACAGAACACTGGGAGGAAGAGGAAGTGAGGTCAGAGACTCCACAGCTCTCTCGGGAGCAGACGCCTGAGAGAGAGATGCCATGCCCCGCTCCCGGGATGAATCTCCGACCCAGGATGGACTAGACTAGAATCTCCCCGGTAAGCGCACCTTGGGGTGCCATACACAGATGATTAGAAATGGGTTAAATTAATATGTGAGAATTAGCCTAGAAGAGAATGGGCCAAGCAGTGATTAAAAGAATACAGTTTGTGTGTTGTTATTTCGGAGCATAAGCTAGCCATGTGGGCGGCCGGGTGTGGGGGACGCAGCCCTGCCGCCCCATACTACTACAGGTTGGCGCCCAGACGTGTGGACAGCCGAAACCCACTTAAAAAACCTGAGAAGGCTTAAAAATAAGGGAGAGAGAGTTTAACACAGATTTTTGCTGTTTGTTGGTGGCGTGCTGTAGAGAGATTTCCTGATTCGGCAACAGTAGCAGAAAAAACGCTGTGTCATTTTAAAGCGCGACTTCCTGGGGCTGTGCCACCATTGCGATCTCTGTCTGACTCCTGCAGGAGACAGAGCTTTTGAATAGACCATTTGGAGTAAAGTGCTACGATTTGTTTGATGGCAACTAGACTCGCTGTGTTCTCGGGTCTGCTCTGCTTGCTAGAGGCAAGCATGCGCTTTCTTCTAAGAGAGGCTTCCTGACTCAGCTTTAGCTGCAAAGCCTGCAGCTCATTAAGAGGTCCTGCCACGAAACACTTAAACGGTGTTGACGAAAAGCTGAGCGCATGCTTTTCGGTTTTCAGCCGTAGCAGGAAAAAAGCTGCGCCGTTTAAAAATGCCGGCTTTCTGGGCTGTCCTGCCAGGGCAAACTCTGACTGTTTGAGGCAGGAGGGCCGGCTACTGAGAGAGGACTTGAGTGTTGTCTGTTGTAGCTCACTTGCTGGCAGGGACCTTGAAATGCCATCCAGTAAACATGGCTACAGCCAGTACCTCAGCCATGAGGCTGGAAAGCTAAGGAATGGACTGGATCTAGTTGGCAAAGCCACGCCTTTAGTCCTACTGAGATCGCTTGGTAAATTAAAGACTCATGTGGTCAGAAAAAGAGAGATATACAGTAAAGAGAGATTCAAAGACAGAGAAAATTTCTGAATGGTTTAAAGTGTGTTAAAAATATATGCAGACTAAAAGTTGAAGTTCTTAAAGTAAAAAACATAAAAAAAAGGAAGAGAGTTGTTGTGTGTGGTAGCACACGCCTTTAATCCCAGTGCCTAGAAGGCAGAGACAAACAGATCTCTGTGAGTTCAAGGTGTAGTAGTGTACACCTTTAATCCCGAATGCCTGGGAGGCAGAGACAGGCGGATCTCTGAGAGTTCAAAGACAGCCTGGTCTACAGAGTTACTTCCGGTCAAAGATACAGAGAACCTGTCTCAAAAAGCAAAGAGTTAAAAGTAAAAATAAACAAAATAGAGGTTAAAACAAAGCTGCACAAAGATGGAAAATATACAGAGAATTTTGATACTGTATGCTATTATGCTCTCTTTGAATCGTTTGAATGCTGAGGAAGGACCAACAGCTGCTAAAAGATATTTGTTTATAAATGCTGCTGAACTAATCCAACATAGATACTTTGAAAATGCCTTAACTTTGAAATTTGGATCTAAGGACATGATGCTTTGGAAAGGAGTTTCTTATTTTGTTTTCACAGAGGATGAGATGCTGTTCATTTCTTCTATTCTGATTTGGTATGATGGACCACGCCCTCCTGAAGGGTTGCAGTGAACATCTTCAGAAAATTGCTTCGCTCAACTGCCAACTGAGATGAAACTAGCACACAGGTTATACCATGAAAGACCTAATTAACGACGCCCCCATTCAGCAGGAAGCAGTTTGGAGAAAAATAACTGCGCCCATATTCCCAAAAAATGTTTATAAATGTTCTTTTACATTTAAAGGGGGATATGATATAGATATGAATAATTTGCATTAGTATAGATTTTGCTTTATTGATAGAGATTTAAGGTCAAATTTGTTATATGTATATGTATTTCTGATCTTTATTAAGGTATTGTGATTGTGTAGTTCATTATTAAAATGTAATGTATAATTAGGAAATATAGGTTGTTGATGGATAATCATAAATAATAGTCAAGTTTGTAGTCATGTTAGTTAGATTTTCTAGATATATAGAGATATATTTTAGATAGACATTCTTCATGTCTTTCTAAGAATAGGACTTTTCATGACAATGAGACACTCTGCTCCTGGTAGCACCAATCTACTTCAAGAGGAAGATGGGCATCGAAGAGGCTCCTTATGGAGTTTGATAGCCATTTGGGCAAGAAACTGCTCTTGCCTGGACTATTGCATAAACTGGACAAGAGAACCCACAGAAAGAGGACTACTGAACTTGTCTAAGGTGAGATGATCTTTCGGGGTTCCTGATTCATGAAAGAGTCCGCGAGACATTCTGCAGGACACAACAGATAGTGACTGAACTGACTTTGAATTTTCCTGCTTTATGGAAATGTCTGCTGGATACCATGGGCCTGAAGGCTGAAGATGGATGCCCCAACGGTACAGAGGAACTTTGGGTGACTGTCCAGGCAGCGAGATGTCTCTGTCATTTCTAGAGTTTTAAAAGTTGCTTTTTTCTTGTTTGCTTAGGTAGTAGTGTATCTTTCTGGAGTCTTTGATGGAGTTAAGAATAGTTAGTTATAGTTATAGTTTTCCTTAGTTATGATAAAGATTATTGTAATTTTTACTTGATAACTGTTTTGTTATATGTAATTTTGCTATGTTAAAGTTAAAGCTTTTTTTTTTTTTAAACCGAAAAAGGGGAAATGATGGAGGAAGGTCATTGGCTAATAAAGGAACTGCCCTGGCCCATTTTATTGGTTAGAGGATAGGTGGGAGGAGAAAACAGGACAGAACACTGGGAGGAAGAGGAAGTGAGGTCAGAGACTCCACAGCTCTCTCGGGAGCAGACGCCTGAGAGAGAGATGCCATGCCCCGCTCCCGGGATGAATCTCCGACCCAGGATGGACTAGACTAGAATCTCCCCGGTAAGCGCACCTTGGGGTGCCATACACAGATGATTAGAAATGGGTTAAATTAATATGTGAGAATTAGCCTAGAAGAGAATGGGCCAAGCAGTGATTAAAAGAATACAGTTTGTGTGTTGTTATTTCGGAGCATAAGCTAGCCATGTGGGCGGCCGGGTGTGGGGGACGCAGCCCTGCCGCCCCATACTACTACAGGTTGGCGCCCAGACGTGTGGACAGCCGAAACCCACTTAAAAAACCTGAGAAGGCTTAAAAATAAGGGAGAGAGAGTTTAACACAGATTTTTGCTGTTTGTTGGTGGCGTGCTGTAGAGAGATTTCCTGATTCGGCAACAGTAGCAGAAAAAACGCTGTGTCATTTTAAAGCGCGACTTCCTGGGGCTGTGCCACCATTGCGATCTCTGTCTGACTCCTGCAGGAGACAGAGCTTTTGAATAGACCATTTGGAGTAAAGTGCTACGATTTGTTTGATGGCAACTAGACTCGCTGTGTTCTCGGGTCTGCTCTGCTTGCTAGAGGCAAGCATGCGCTTTCTTCTAAGAGAGGCTTCCTGACTCAGCTTTAGCTGCAAAGCCTGCAGCTCATTAAGAGGTCCTGCCACGAAACACTTAAACGGTGTTGACGAAAAGCTGAGCGCATGCTTTTCGGTTTTCAGCCGTAGCAGGAAAAAAGCTGCGCCGTTTAAAAATGCCGGCTTTCTGGGCTGTCCTGCCAGGGCAAACTCTGACTGTTTGAGGCAGGAGGGCCGGCTACTGAGAGAGGACTTGAGTGTTGTCTGTTGTAGCTCACTTGCTGGCAGGGACCTTGAAATGCCATCCAGTAAACATGGCTACAGCCAGTACCTCAGCCATGAGGCTGGAAAGCTAAGGAATGGACTGGATCTAGTTGGCAAAGCCACGCCTTTAGTCCTACTGAGATCGCTTGGTAAATTAAAGACTCATGTGGTCAGAAAAAGAGAGATATACAGTAAAGAGAGATTCAAAGACAGAGAAAATTTCTGAATGGTTTAAAGTGTGTTAAAAATATATGCAGACTAAAAGTTGAAGTTCTTAAAGTAAAAAACATAAAAAAAAGGAAGAGAGTTGTTGTGTGTGGTAGCACACGCCTTTAATCCCAGTGCCTAGAAGGCAGAGACAAACAGATCTCTGTGAGTTCAAGGTGTAGTAGTGTACACCTTTAATCCCGAATGCCTGGGAGGCAGAGACAGGCGGATCTCTGAGAGTTCAAAGACAGCCTGGTCTACAGAGTTACTTCCGGTCAAAGATACAGAGAACCTGTCTCAAAAAGCAAAGAGTTAAAAGTAAAAATAAACAAAATAGAGGTTAAAACAAAGCTGCACAAAGATGGAAAATATACAGAGAATTTTGATACTGTATGCTATTATGCTCTCTTTGAATCGTTTGAATGCTGAGGAAGGACCAACAGCTGCTAAAAGATATTTGTTTATAAATGCTGCTGAACTAATCCAACATAGATACTTTGAAAATGCCTTAACTTTGAAATTTGGATCTAAGGACATGATGCTTTGGAAAGGAGTTTCTTATTTTGTTTTCACAGAGGATGAGATGCTGTTCATTTCTTCTATTCTGATTTGGTATGATGGACCACGCCCTCCTGAAGGGTTGCAGTGAACATCTTCAGAAAATTGCTTCGCTCAACTGCCAACTGAGATGAAACTAGCACACAGGTTATACCATGAAAGACCTAATTAACGACGCCCCCATTCAGCAGGAAGCAGTTTGGAGAAAAATAACTGCGCCCATATTCCCAAAAAATGTTTATAAATGTTCTTTTACATTTAAAGGGGGATATGATATAGATATGAATAATTTGCATTAGTATAGATTTTGCTTTATTGATAGAGATTTAAGGTCAAATTTGTTATATGTATATGTATTTCTGATCTTTATTAAGGTATTGTGATTGTGTAGTTCATTATTAAAATGTAATGTATAATTAGGAAATATAGGTTGTTGATGGATAATCATAAATAATAGTCAAGTTTGTAGTCATGTTAGTTAGATTTTCTAGATATATAGAGATATATTTTAGATAGACATTCTTCATGTCTTTCTAAGAATAGGACTTTTCATGACAATGAGACACTCTGCTCCTGGTAGCACCAATCTACTTCAAGAGGAAGATGGGCATCGAAGAGGCTCCTTATGGAGTTTGATAGCCATTTGGGCAAGAAACTGCTCTTGCCTGGACTATTGCATAAACTGGACAAGAGAACCCACAGAAAGAGGACTACTGAACTTGTCTAAGGTGAGATGATCTTTCGGGGTTCCTGATTCATGAAAGAGTCCGCGAGACATTCTGCAGGACACAACAGATAGTGACTGAACTGACTTTGAATTTTCCTGCTTTATGGAAATGTCTGCTGGATACCATGGGCCTGAAGGCTGAAGATGGATGCCCCAACGGTACAGAGGAACTTTGGGTGACTGTCCAGGCAGCGAGATGTCTCTGTCATTTCTAGAGTTTTAAAAGTTGCTTTTTTCTTGTTTGCTTAGGTAGTAGTGTATCTTTCTGGAGTCTTTGATGGAGTTAAGAATAGTTAGTTATAGTTATAGTTTTCCTTAGTTATGATAAAGATTATTGTAATTTTTACTTGATAACTGTTTTGTTATATGTAATTTTGCTATGTTAAAGTTAAAGCTTTTTTTTTTTTTAAACCGAAAAAGGGGAAATGATGGAGGAAGGTCATTGGCTAATAAAGGAACTGCCCTGGCCCATTTTATTGGTTAGAGGATAGGTGGGAGGAGAAAACAGGACAGAACACTGGGAGGAAGAGGAAGTGAGGTCAGAGACTCCACAGCTCTCTCGGGAGCAGACGCCTGAGAGAGAGATGCCATGCCCCGCTCCCGGGATGAATCTCCGACCCAGGATGGACTAGACTAGAATCTCCCCGGTAAGCGCACCTTGGGGTGCCATACACAGATGATTAGAAATGGGTTAAATTAATATGTGAGAATTAGCCTAGAAGAGAATGGGCCAAGCAGTGATTAAAAGAATACAGTTTGTGTGTTGTTATTTCGGAGCATAAGCTAGCCATGTGGGCGGCCGGGTGTGGGGGACGCAGCCCTGCCGCCCCATACTACTACATAGGAGGACCCAGTATAAGGTTGCTAGTTTGCATTTTGGTTAATAAACATACCCAATGGCAGGATTTAACACACAGGAAACAGGTACATAATCTCAGAACAAATTAATTTTAATTTCACAAAATTCTTTGTTCTTTGTATGTCAGAGATATTTACTCAGGAGCAATTCCTCAAGGAGTATTGATGGTAAAGTCCCTCAAACGTCTTGGCTAGAAGGATCCAGTCTCTGTGTGAGGCTTCTTGGAGAGCACAGATTTCAGCCTAGGGGGACAGAAAGGGACGGCATACTCCCTGAGTGTCGGGCACAAGCATTCTGGTCCGTCCCAAAGGGTCTGGGATGGAAGAAGACTCACTAGCCAGACCTTCTAGACTGTGTTCTAGACACACTCCAGGATTCTAGAGAGTCTGCACCATAGTTGGGCCCCCATCGGGCATCTTTAGAGAAGGAGGCAGTGGGGTTTTTGGCTTGCAGAACCCTTTCATAGCTTCTGCTGATCACAAGTGGCCCCTGGCAAGTGACAGTGTATGGAGCCACGTAGGACAGCTACTCGGTGAGTGGGTGGTTGTCATACAAAGCCTGAAAGCAGGAGGTGGTAGTACTGCCATAAAGGCTGGATATAATGTCAGGGTCAGCCTGGGGGTGGGGTGGGGAGCACCAGGAAGAACGCGGTGCTGGTTAGTAATGTGCTGGCCTTACAAACACGACTAGCCAAGTCCCAAGTCCCATCCCAGAGACCAGGAGGTGGAAGACTGGAAAGGATAATGCCATGGTGTCAAAACAAAAGGTGAAGGGACAGGAACTATGTTATTCCATCCGGTAACACCAGAATGTGTAGCCAATCTAGTTTGCTTCCTGGGGTGACTTTTCCCTTTTCTGTGACAGATGCAGCTTGAGGAGGGGGCTTGTTTGGGCTTGTGGTTTAGGAGGAGAAGCCATATGGTGGAAGGCGGGACAGAGTCTGTAGAGGTCCAAGCAGGTTTGAGACTGGGATTCAGGGAATATGGGGTTTCTCATCTCCGTTTCTCCGCTTTCGCCCATGGGACAACGCCGCCCACATTAGGGCTGGCTCTTCCCACTCGAAAACCTCCACAGACACGATCAGGGGCGTCACAAGATCAAGATGAAATGAAGATTAATCATCACATTTCCAAAATTATTTATCTTAGCTGCCGTCCAAATACCATGGGAACACTGAGCTAGTTAAAAGCCGAAGGCCGGAGAGCTGTGCCCAGAGACCTCGGCACTGAGACTCTGCCATCCAATCTCTCTTTTTCTCTTCAAGTCAAGATCACTCACACATGGTTGGCTCCAGACTCCAGTTGTTTCTTGAGGTTAGTAAGGAAAGGCAGGCTACTAGCCAGGCACAGAAGGGAAAGGGTCCTTCACATTGTGACATCTGTCCCCGGCATGCTGCAGCCCAGGGCAGGAATGGCTTTCCCTGCATCAAGTGTCATCGAGACAAATTCTATCCGGCACTCAAACAATGCCGCCTTTATTTCTACATGTCTCTGCGGAGGCTTGGGAGAAATTAACGGCCAAATCCATTTGGCAAAACAAAACAAATCTTGAATTAACAAACAGCCCTGCTGCCACTCCATGGTTTATAGAAGGAAAAAAGGATAGAGTTTGTGCATTCGCTCAGTTCAATAGCGCATGGGTATCAAAATGAGGAACGCAGGGGTCTTCACATCAATAACGGAATTTTAAGCAGCCGTGGGGGCAGGACTACAATTTTCTCTCCTACATAAATGGAGATCTGCGAGTTCTGTGGGGAATAGACTCTTTCCAGACGAATCAATTAAAAAATTATAAAGCATTTTGGTTGCTCAGTCGGTGGACACAAGAACATCTCATCCTCCATCCTCTCTGGACCACAGAAGGTAGACAGTGAATCTTTTTTCATGAGCTATTGACTTCATCTTCATCTCAAAAGCAGCCTCGGCCATTACGGAGTCAGCTGGTGTTCCTGTGAGGACTCCTGTCTGGGGAGGACGTACACAAGATTGGCTGCCTTTGATTCGCAAAGAGCTATCTTAAGTCTGGAGTCTTGGCTGCCAAGATTCACCTCATTTGCATCTTGCACAGGCAGCAAAGCCATTTCTTAGCGTCTGATCATTAGCCATTTTAGAGAGGTGACAATTAAGACAGCAGTCACTACAGGTGTGAGCCACAGGGCCTGCCCAGTTTATAAGGGAAAGAAGGAGACATACATTAAATGGAAAGATCATGAAAATCAGGGTCTTCAACCTCCGGCCAATTTTTCTTTCAAAAATGAGACATCTATGTCACACCCCCTCCTCCTCAAGAGTCAGGGGTCTTTTTGGAAAGGGGAACAGAAAAAGTGTAAGAGCCAGAAGCGGTGGATGGCCACTAGGCTACAGTGTGTGGCGACAAAGCAGGGATGCTCCTGTTGAAGGTACAGTGTGTGCTGGGATACAGAGCCTGGGGATCCCTCCAAAACAAGTCATTGTTGGTTCTCCACCTTCCTTCCTGCTCTGTTCATCACTGTGTAGCCCACAGCTAAGAAACAGTTGGCCAGAGGGAAGGTACCCAAAGATGCTCCAGGATGGGTAAATGGTTCCTGCGATGCCCACTTCCCACAGCCACCTTTGAGCACCTGATACAGTGATACTGACATTCTACCAAGTCTCCCACAATATATACAGAATCCACATGGGCCTGAAGAACTCTGGAGACCCATGATCTGAGAACCCAAAGCACAAGAGTTCCAGCTGCCATCCTCAGCCTGACACACTGAAGACGGCGCAGGGCTCACCAAAATCAAGGACAAGGACAGGGTGAGGGATGAACCTAAGAATCGGTTCCCAGGGGACAGCAGGGTAGGTGACATCCATACAGATACAATAGAGGACACCAACACACACATTGAAAAATACTGTTTTAGCTCTGAGTTTGAGATTTGTATGCACTCTCGTTTAATCCTTAAAATAACTCAAGAGGCAAAAGTCACCTCTTTATTTTATGAGCAAAGAAACCGACAGAACCAAGGCCACACAGCCCATCAGAGGCACGGTCAGAGGCACGGCCAGGATCCTTCTCAATAGGACGAATTCTACTTTCAAACTGGAAAGCGTCAGCAAATGCTGTCTAGAGGACTCAACAGAGTATAAAGGTCTCATTTTTAAACTTATTTTACTTTAATCTTAAAGTATACATTGTGATGAGGAGTTCAGGGGAGCCCTGCTTCCAATTGGTGGTCACTGTTGTTCTAGCAGCCTATTAGCATGAGGATGGGTAGGGAAGCAACCAATCAGCCTGAGGAGGGGTAGAAGAGCAGCCAATCAGCCTGAGGAGGGGTAGAAGAGCAGCCAATCAGCCTGAGGAGGGGTAGAAGAGCAGCCAATCAGCCTGAGGAGGGGTAGAAGAGCAGCCAATCAACATGAGGAGGGGTAGAAGAGCAGCCAATCAGCATGAGGAGGTGTAGGGAAATTGGAAGGATGGAGTTAGTGCAAGCCATATTTAGGCACTAAAGTAAAGCACTTACTGAGTTTTGCAGACTAATTTTGGAATGGTTACATGTGCTGAGTGCATTGCACGCTTCAGACATAACAGTCTGCCAGTAGTGCCATCACGCATCCCATATGATCACTGCCGGAGGGAATCCCAAGGGTTAAAACAGCCAGAGTCATTCTCAAAATATGGAACTTGCCCCTCACCGACGCCACAAAACCCACCCACCCCAACACGAAATGAGTTGATGGAGCTGTCTTGTCAGTGTGTGCTGCAGTTACTCTGTTGACATGGCCTTCCACCCCTCCATGGCATTGTCAAATATCTCCGAGGTAATTCTGGAGCCAGGTGGCCCTGAGTCTGATTGTTGGGTTTGTGAATGGGGTCTTGATGTTCCTTAAAGAGTTCATTGCCTTTTTGGGGCATTTCAGACACTAGAGAGATGGAGGCTGTTTCTGAAACCCACCCCTAAGTGAAGGAAGACAGTTCCCTCCTAGCGTGTGGGGGTAGGGTGGGGGAGGCATCAACTAGTGAGCTTCAGGCAGCAGTCATGGGGTAGACCCTATCACAATCAGGTGAACGCTTAAGGCCAGCACGGAAGGCTGCCCCATCTTGCGATAATCACCTTCCACAACACCTACGGCTCCTGCATCAGAGGAGCTTGGTGAACTGTTATATCAATAAACACAAAATGAGCCACAAGAGTACAGGCTCCAATGATGGACAAGGATCTTGTCTGTAACCAGGTTTTGGTTTGGAGTCTCGGAGCACCTGGGATGCATCCCCACCTCCTACCAAGCCCCTCCCCTGGAAGCCACGCATCTACCATCTCAAAGGATGGGTTGGTAAGTGATTCTTGCAAGGTATTTGAGCAACTCACAGAAAGAGACATTTGAAGCACAAATTATTATTTTTATAGGTATCACAAGAGCGGGGAAGCAGTTACTACAATTACTATTCAGCGAAGAATCTGAAGAGCACACAGCAGACGTGTTTCCATGGGTCTCAAAGCTTTAAACTAATAACAGCTGTACGGTTCCTGAAGATAATGCGATGGCTATAATACAGAGAGATGGATAGGTTCATTCCAGCAAATGAAGCCAGAGCAGTAGCTGGAGAGGCTGAAACCACTACTATTACGGAGATGTTGCTGCTGAGAGCTAGCCCCACCTCCTTCCTGACACCTCCCTGGCTTGCTCTAAGTAACTGGATCTCAGGGTGCTACAGACTTGCTAAGATGTTTCCCCATCTGTAAATTGAGGGAAGCCCCACTAATCTCTGCAGCCCTTTGCAGCCTACGGAGTGGACAGTGGCCTTTGCAGTTTGAACAAAAACACCAGTGAGTTTCATACCCAACCCACGCAGCCCTCTGTTAGCTCTGGGCTTCAGCCACCCCGTGGCAGTGGCTACACTGATGTGATGTCACCAGTGTCTTGGTGGCTGTTTTTGCTCAGAGCTCCTGCTATCATCATACCACACATGGCTCATTCCAAGACCACATCCACAGATAAAGGATGTTGGGGAAGAAAAGTACTGCCCATATCCAACAGAAGAATGACCCTGGCTTAGATCGTAAGTGATGGGTGATTCTAACTTATCAACAAAATAGAATCCATTGCCAGGGCCAAACCCAGGGAAACATGGTGTTCAGGTGAGCAAACACATTTGCCCAGCATTGGTTACAAGAATACATTGCCAGAGTTGAATTGTTTCCATGGGCACAGAGGACTCTGGTATTTTGGGAGGTCGGGTATTTTGCCACCTTCCCAGAGCTTCAGTGTCATTCTCTGTATTAGGAAAAGAACCAATATCCACTTATAAAACAGTGACAATAAAATTAAAAACACAACTGATTTAAGTACCCAAACTAAACTAAGAATATCTGGACAAACTATGGCATAACCAAGCTACACTGTCTAACGATTCAAAGACTGGCAAATGAGGGCTGAAAGACGGTTCAGTTGTGGAAAGTGCCTGCTGCATGCATGTGAGGACCGGAGTCTGTATTCCCAGAACGCACATCAATCGGTGTGCAGGAGCACACGTCTGTGACCCCAGCACCCTGACAATGAGATGGGAAGTAGAGGCAAGAGAACCCCTGGCTAAACTGACATACGTATTAGCAAATACTAGAAATCCTTACATCAGTTCAAGGGATGGCACACAGGCATATCTGTATTCACACACATGAACATACACATACATCACACAAGCACACACGCACAAGATTTTGCAGGACTCCGGATGAAGTCCATTGGTAGAGTGTTTGCATTATCATACACAAAGCTCTAGGCTCAATCCCTAATGTTGCTTTGCTGGCTTGACCTCTGGCATGGTCTCTCACGGCCTCAGGACCACCTCCCGAGGCATGGCCCTGCCCTCAGTGGACTGGGCCCTTCTACATCAATGGATAACTAAGACAAGGCCACAGAGATGAAATCAGTTCCTCGGCTGAGCTTCTTCCTTACAATGAGTCAAGCTAACCATGATGATATCAAAGACATTAACTAAAAACATCATGCTGTACCCGCGAATATATGCAATTTCATTGCCTGTTGAAAAACCTTTCAAATTGGTCTTTAAATTCCAATCATGCAGGTATTGTTTTATATGAAACACCTCCACATAGTGTATGTTGTTGGACACATGTTGAGTAGATTCTGTCACCATCCTCTTCACTTCTCCACTTCTTACCCCTCAAAGCCACACCAGCCTAGATGCTTGAACAAGTTATAACACTAAATTAAAAAAACAAAAAACTTTTCTTTTTAAAAACTGATTTTTGCTGGGCGGTGGTGGCGCACGCCTTTAATCCCAGCACTTGGGAGGCAGAGGCAGGCGGATCTCTGTGAGTTCGAGACCAGCCTGGTCTACAAGAGCTAGTTCCACAACAGGCTCCAAAACCACAGAGAAACCCTGTCTCGAAAAACCAAAAAAAAAAAAAAAAAAAAAACCTGATTTTTAAAGTAAGCCAAGGGGAATTTAATATGAATTTGAATCTGGACCTAATTAAAAGCCTAGCTAATTTGTCTTCAAACTAAAATACCATTTGGTAGAAAATGTGCCCCATGAAACACACGTGCAATTCTGCAGTATGGTTCAGAGAATAAGCCTTGAATACATACTCAAGTTCGCACCTCCCCTTGGCAACTCCCTGTGACTTGTGTCCTCCCTATCCCTGGTGACTCTGTCCCTACGCTCTAATGGCATGAACCCACAGAAAGAGAGCACAGAGCACAGCACACAGCCAGTGCTCAGGGAGTGGTGACTGTGCCTTTCAACTATTATCTAATTGCCTCAGGGACCAGCCTTAACTAAAAACAGAAACCCTTCTGCAGGCTGACATTTAAAAGGCCGCCGCCACAAAGAACACACAGAGGCTTCCAGGAAGGTACTTGTGAAAGCGTGGGCTGGCGAATCAGTGACAAGTGGCTTTCTCTTGCAACATCTTTCCATTGAGACTTCTGATTAGCAGACACATGGTGCTCTCGAGCGCCCGGCTCCCCTCCCATGTTTTCAAGCCAGGATTATTCTGACAATGAAGCCTGGGCCCCAGAACTTCACGCTTGCCACGAACAGGTCACCCACGGGTTTTTGTGCTGTATGGCCCAGAAGCAGACGAGGCCATCTGCCTGACAATCACAGCCCAGTTATTTTATGCTTCAGCCTCAAGATAAAAAACAGTCCCCACTCTCCCCAGGAAGAGCCATCTTAAGTTTGGACCAACTCTGCAAGGAAGGCAGTCATCCTAAAGGGAAGGAGTTCTTGGGTTTGGGGACGGCCTCAGCTGCTCCATAAAGCAGAGCAAATGAACACAGCTTATTAGTGAGTGCACCACACCTCTAATTCAGCCCAATTCCATGGCAGACCACACAGTGCACAACACGAACGTTCAGCCGCTTTGGGCTGTGTATCAGTAGGATACCTACCGGCCATGGTCCTCCTCCCCCTTTACAGTCTACCTTGTGACAATCTATAAAGTGCTAGTATTTTTAGATGATTTTGAAGAAGCAGTGGTATTACGTTGTGGGCTTATCCGAGATAGAAGAGCTGCATTTCTCACTGGAGAGTAGTGGTGGTGGAGGGGGTGGAGAGAGGCCGTGCCGACTAAGTGGTGTCCAGGCACCAGGAATTTCACTAAGTGCTTTACCGAACAGCACAGACGATGGATATGGTCAGGAGGAAGAGACACAGAAGGGTCATGGACTCATTTCTGGTCAGCTGCGGAGCCAGGATTTACACTCAGGAAGCCCCTCTCCCTACCAATGCATCTCTGTCCCCGAGGACCACAGCGTTTGGTCTCTTCACTAGGGGCTGCCCTTACTGCAGCTGCCGCTGCTTGTTCGAAGCTTTCAACAACCCAGAGGATTCCATTCTTACGCTTCTCACCCACGTGTTTAATTTTTTTTTCATCTCCTAAAAGAAATTACGGTCATTTCAGCTGAGTGTCCTAATTTCGTATTCTTTCAGAGAGTGCATTCATCTTTTATTTTCCTGAATGAGGCTTGGTTTATAGCATATAAGATAGGGAAACAGGACTGAAAAGGCCGGGAGAATATAAATCTTCCCTTGGAAACAAAATGCTCTCAACACATTTTAAAGACTTCAGAGTTCTTTGGCGTCCTCATTCACTAGAGAATTTTGGAAGAAGTAATCTCTCTCTCTCTCTCTCTCTCTCTCTCACACACACACACACACACACACACACACACACACAAACTTTCCTGACTTTAAAATCAGCCATGCAGTCTGGTTATTCCAATTTCTTCAGTTATACCACGTATAACCGATGCGGAATGCTAGAATCTTCCACCTGCTCTGTTTTTATAGTCCTGTTTTCTAGTCAAACTGCAGATACCTTGAGGACCAAGTTACACCCTACCCATGCCACGCTAACCCCTACCCATGCCACGCTAACCCCACCCATGCCACGCTACCCCTACAATGCCACACTACACCCTACCCATGCCACGCTAACCCCACCCATGCCACGCTACCCCTACAATGCCACACTACACCCTACCCATGCCACGCTACCCTACCCATGCCACGCTAACCCCACCCATGCCACGCTACCCCACCCATGCCACGCTACCCCACCCATGCCACGCTACCCCACCCATGCCACGCTACCCCCACCCATGCCACGCTACCCCTACAATGCCACGCTACCCCACCCATACCACGCTACCCCCACCCATGCCACGCTACCCCTACAATGCCACGCTACCCCACCCATGCCACGCTACCTCTACCCATGCCACACTACACCCTACCCATGCCACGCTACCCCTACCCATACCACGCTACCCCACCCATACCACGCTACCCCTACCCATGCCACGCTACCCCCACCCATGCCACGCTACCCCACCCATGCCACGCTACACCCTATCCATACCACGCTACACCCTACCCATGCCACGCTATACCCTACCCATGCCACGCTACCCCCACCCATGCCACGCTACACCCCACCCATGCCACGCTACCCCACCCATGCCACGCTACACCCTACCCATGCCACGCTACACCCTACCCATACCACGCTACACCCACCCATGCCACACTACACCCCACCCATGCCACGCTACCCCACCCATGCCACGCTACCCCTACCCATGCCACGCTAACCCCACCCATGCCACGCTAACCCCACCCATGCCACGCTACCCCCACCCATGCCACGCTACCCCTACCCATGCCACGCTAACCCCACCCATGCCACGCTAACCCCACCCATGCCACGCTAACCCCACCCATACCACGCTACCCCACCCATGCCACGCTACACCCTACCCATGCCACGCTACACACTACCCATGCCACGCTACCCCACCCATGCCACGCTACACCCTACCCATGCCACGCTACCCCACCCATGCCACGCTACACCCTACCCATGCCACGCTACCCCACCCATGCCACGCTACACCCTACCCATGCCACGCTACCCCACCCATGCCACGCTAACCCCACCCATGCCACGCTAACCCCACCCATGCCACGCTACACACTACCCATGCCACGCTACCCCCACCCATGCCACGCTACCCTACCCACGTCACATGGGTCAACTAAGTCAAAGATCATTTCTTGTTTAGGCAAGTTTCAGAGCTCCACTAGCACTGGCATCTAGGACACAGCACCTTCTCCATGGCTACATCGCGCCGGGGGGACTTCATGTCACTATAAAATGAATTTCTCGGGAGGCAGAGGCAGGCGGATCTCTGTGAGTTCGAGACCAGCCTGGTCTACAGAGCTAGTTCCAGGACAGGTTCCAAAGCCACAGAGAAACCCTGTCTCGAAAAACCCAAAAAAAAAAAACAAACAAACAAACAAAAATGAATTTCTTTACCCAGTCAAGCTGGGGAAAGAGTCCCCGACAGCTCTGGCATAGTCTTCTGGATACAACACCCCTGTTCGAGGTGTAAGCTAAGGAAGCAAGGGCCTGAAGGAGCGGGATTTTGATGAGGATATTTAAAGATGGGTGGTTCAGAAGGGAGGTGGATGCTCCGTGTAAGCACAACAGCGTTGTCCCCAGAATGTGAGAGCAGCTGCCAAACAAACGGCTCCTTCCCCACAACGAAAGTCATCTCATCTCATTTTAAGGGAATTCCCCTAGAAAAGACCGAAGGTGCAGGTGGTGCTGTAGGAATTCCTGCAGCCAGTAGCCTTTAAGTTACCCACCCACGTGGGCGTGGCCTCATAAAATATACATGCTAACGTAAGGCTTGCCTGCGTCCAGCCTCTCTTTTCCGGGCTGCTGGATTTGGCTCCTGTTCCCAGTTCTAGCAAAAGATTGTAATCTGTGAGTCTACCCCTAAATAAATAACCTTTTATTACACTCAGTTCTGAGCTACTGTGGGATTTCTTTTTTAGCATCCTTCTTCATGGTGGGGATGCAGAGACAGCTTAGTCATTAAGTGAAGTTACTATTCTTTCAGAGGACCAGAGTTCAGTTCCCAGCATGCAGCTCATGACTCCCATTACTCCAGGGATCTCGTACCTAGTGTTGGCCGCATCAGGCACCCACACACATACACAGACATACATGCACACAGAGACAGACACAGACACACACACACACAGAGAATAATAAAACTGAAAATAACTGGAGATGGGTGTATATGCAGACCACTTCAGATGACGGCAATCATTTAAAAGGAAGAGCCCGTGGTCAGCAGCTGTTGCCCTGTGTTCAGACAAGCCTCCTCATATACACATGCCCGTCACACAGGACACAAAGGCATAGTTAAGAGTCACACCAGTTGGATTGAGAAGATGGCTCAGTGGTTAAGGTATTTGCTGCAAGCATACAGATTGGAGTTCGGATCCCCAGAAACCTAACTAAATGCCAGGTAGGCATGGTAACCCACCTGTAATTCCAGCAGCAGAGGGCAGAGACAGGGCATCCCAGAGGAATGCTAGATAGGCTAGCCAAGAGGATGAGTTCTGGGTTTGTCTAAGAGACTGTGCCTCACTGATAAGGTGGAAGATCAATGGTGGGCGATTCCTGACATCAGCCTCCAGATGCATCCAACACGTGTGTGTTCACCCACACACTAGGCAAAACTGCATCTGTAAACACAGGCACACCACTTATGTGCACATCAGTAATGGTCGTGGGTGGTCACAGCAGCTGCAGGTCACATGACACAGATGAGCCTGGTGACAGCAGTGCCTGCACAAGGGGAGGGTGGGTCAGAACACACGCGTGTCCTGTCTGCTTTACAGAGAGGGCATGTGGTGAGGAGGAAAGCGACAGAGGCCATCAGGACAAAATAAGACAACATCGTTTGAGTTCGATCACCCTCTTTTCCCCCAGAAAGCAGCAGGAAACCTGTCGTTCTTTCTCAGTGCGGTGTCCTGCTTTGCATTGTGGCTTTGTTGAAACAAGCCCCCGCCACGCTGCCCTGGCTGGCCAAGAACTTAAGTGACCAGGCTGGCCTAGAACTTGCTATCCTTCTGCCGCTGCCTCCCAAGAGCTGTAATCTTAGCCCTGAGCCTCCACACCTGCCTCTTCCTCAGTCTGAATCATCGTGAGTCCAGGGCTCATGCTAGCAGCCCCTGCCTGTCCTCAGGAGACAGGGAGTAAAGACCAAAGAGCTGTGGACCGCGAAAATAACCAAAGCCGTGAAAGTGAAAGAGGAATGGAGGGGAGATGCCTGCGGTATGATAGCGATACCAGAAGCTACTCATCCTGAAAGGCAAGCCACAGACACTGACATTTTATAATTAAACCGTTCCTGCCCAAACTACTGTTTTCCAACCTAGCTGTGCTCCAGAATAAGTCACAGTGGTGGCGAAGACTGTAGATGTCTGGATTCCACCTACAGCGCCCATCCAGGCCTTAGAACCATGCTCCTCAGCCACCTTGCTGTCATGGTGCAGTCTCAGATCCATAATTCCTGTAAAAACGGATTTCTGTAAATGAAGAAATGTCAAGACACACACTACAACCATATTAAAGTACCTCTGACATCCAAGGAAATGAAGTGTCATTTTTTTTTTCAACTTGAGGATTAAGCCAAACTCTCTGAAAGCTTTATAAATAGGACATGGCCATGCAACCCTCCCCTGTATGGTTCTCTATTCACGACAGATAAGAAAATCCCTGGCTTTCTCATAATAAATAGCTGATTTCTGACAACTGTCAAATGTTCTCATTGCTTAGATTTGGAGATTCAACAAAGCCAGTCGCCAGGCAGACATCAGGTTGTATAAGTCTCCAAGGGTCATGAGCCTGAACACAGACGGAAGTTCAATACCAGTAGATGCCTCAGACGATCCCAGCATCAGTATCTGCAGTCAGAATGCCCATCTGTGAAGATATGTTGGGTGTGTCCTGTCTATAGCTCATGCACATTGTTTCTGAACCTCCTAGAGACACATTCTCGAGTAACTGTATGTGTGCCTACAGCATGCACTCTGAACACACACTCCTTCCTGGAGATACCTGCCAGCCTCCTATAAATCCCATGCTAAAATACTAAAGAATTTCAAACATTCTACTCTAAGCATGCGTATCCTACAAATTGTCATGTGTGTGTGTGCATGCGTGTATGTATATATACATAAACATGTACACACACATATTAGTTTCTAGTTCATACTTGGTTAACACAACTTAAACTTACAGAAGCAGCCAGAAACCACTCATGATACTGTTTTCACAAACACCAACCCTGTTGGAAGGCTACTTGCTTGGTAATTCCTTTTTATTTCCATTGCTACCCTTTGTGCCCATAATGGGGTCTCTTGCTGCCTCTGAATTTCAGCACTGTTTTGTTGTGAACAAGAAATAATCCAAATGCACAGGCTTCTCTTGCATAAGGACTGTCTTTTAAAATGACTACAATTTTGAAAAGTGCCATGATTTTCAATCTAGTTAACCATGGCTCTTCCTAAGAAGCAGGATTGGAGGGAGAGAGAGCCATTATCTTTTCCCTTCCGTATTTCAAATTATAAGGGTAATTTAACAATTGTCACAACAAGTCAACCCAGTTCAGACATACACAAGGTGGAAATATGTTTTACATATAAGGTGACTACTTTTTACAGTTGGAATATTATCTACTTACAGGTGTGCTGGTTTATACTCAGTACTCAGTCATAACTTCTCCCAATTATATCTATTTTCACAGATGGTCTTTTTTTTTAAAAAAAAGACAATTTTGTTTGCTACCCTTGTATCTGTTTACTAACCATTTTGCTTATATACTTTCTCTTCCTCAAAGTGAATTTGATATTTTTTATTTTTCCCCTTACATGGTGGTCTAGATGAGAATGACCCCCCTAGGCTTATAGATGTGAATACTTGGTCACCAGGGAGTGGTGTGATTTGAAGGGATCATGAGATGTGATCTTGTTGGAGGAAGTGTGTCATGGGGTGGGACTTTGAGGTTTCGAACAGCCCATTCAAAGCCCAGAGTCTCTAACTGCTGTCCACGGATCTGGAGGTGGACCTCATCCCTGCTTCTCCAGCACTGTGCCAGCCAGCCTGCTAGCATGCCCTACCGTTATAATAGTGGACTAAACCTCTGAAACTATAAGCAAACTCTAGTTAAATGCTTTCCTATATAAGAGTTGCCAAGACCAAGACAGAAGTTGGTACCAGGACTGGGGTATTGCAGTGATAGGCCTGACCAAGCTTTTGTTTGGAGGACTATGGAATCCTTTGGAACTCTGGACTAGAAAAGCAATCAGATGCTTTAACTATAGCATCTTAAGTAGGAGCATGAAAGACAGTGGTATCGAGGATGATGTGAGATGTAAAGGCCCTGCTCAAGCGATTTCAGAGGGGAAGAATATGGGAAAGTGGGCTAGAGACGGTTCTAGTGGTATTTTGATAAGGAATGCAGCTGCTTTCTGCCATTGTCCAAAAATCTGCCAAGGCTAAATGGAAGAGTTGTAGGATGGTGGTGTTGGCAGAGGAGATTTCAAGACATCCTAGTATTGACTCTGTTGTGTGGTTATTAATGGTTTCTCCTACAAAAATCCATAATGAAAAGGAGAAAACTGAGGAAGGAAAAATAAAAATAAACAGATTGAGGAGGAGTTCCAGGAAATGTAATGAAATTAAGTCCAGTGTCCAAGGAAATAAAAAAAAAGTTTAAAGGAAAGCCTGATGCTAAACAGAATAAAGGGAGTCACGACCTCAGGGCAAGACCCCATCCAATTAAGCTTTCAACTTGCAAAAAGTAATTAGTGAAAGTTTAAGTAGTACAGAAAGCTGATACAGATGTAATTGAATGAGGGGCCATGCTCTAGCCCCAGCAAATAGCAGAATATGGCAGCTTTAGCCAGCCACATGGTTCTGGATGTAGAGTCACAGATACAAGAAAGAGGTTATAAAAATCTCTCTTTTTGGCTAGGGAAACTGCTGAGACCAGGCATGTGTCAGGGATGTTCCTGCATGGATGTCCAGAAAGGCCACTGTGTGAAGCTATGAAAGTAAAGCTGGATTACACTGGAGATCCCATGATTTCAGAGATGCCAGGCTTGTGGGAGAAGGGAAACTGCCCGGGAGAGCTGCTAACAGCGAGTGGAACCAGCCCAAGAGAGAGAAGTGTGTTGCAGCCAACAAAGCTGAAAGGAGTTGAACACCTGAAGACATCATACACGGAGTTGCAAAGCTTGGAGTCTTCCCAGATAGTTTTCTGTTTTGCTTTGGTTCAGTATTTTCTCCCTACCCTCCCTTTTCTCCCTTTGGGAACTGTAATGTCCATCTTGTGCCATAATGTGTTAGAAATGTGTGATCTGCTTTTTCATTTTGATTTTACAGGGTTTACAGTTAAGAGCTGCTTGAATCTCAGAAAAGGCTTTGAACTTTGGGATTTTAAAGAATGCTGAGACTGTGATGGACAATGAAGATTTTTTAAAAAGATTGATTGATTGATTGATTGATTGATTGATTATGTATACAGTGTTCTGTCTGCATTCATGCCTGCAGGCCAGAAGAGGCACCAGATCTCATTACAGATGGTTGGAAGCCACCATGTTGTTGCTGGAAATTGATCTCAGGAACTCTGGAAGAACAGCCAGTGCTGTTAACCTCTGAGCCATCTCTCTAACCTGACTGTGAGGATTTCTGAAGTTGGACTGAATACATTTTGCATTATGATATGACTACAAGCCTATAGGGGCCAAAGAGTGAGAAGTGGTCATTTGAACGAGAATGGCTTCCACAGGCTCAGAGATTTGAATATGTGGTCACCAGGGAATGGCACTGGTTGAGAGGAGTAGGAAGTGTGGCTTCATTCGAGGAAGTATGTCACTGTGGGTGGACTCTGAGGTTTCAATAAGCCCATTCCAAGCCCAGAGTCTCTCTTCTCCTGCAGCCTTCAGATACAAATGCTGAGTTCCCAGCTCCTTCTCCAGCACCAGGGTTGACTGCCTGCCTGCCACCATGCTCCCACCATGATAAGGGACCAAACATCCGAAACTGTAAGCCAGCCCCAACTAAATACTTTCTTCTGTAAGAGTTGCCATGGTCATGGTTTCCCTTGACAGCAACAGAACACTAACCAATGTGGCTTATTTCCTGATCTTCTGTTGCCGCTGTTGTACTTCTCTCCATTCCTCCCTCCTTCTCCCTCTCCCTCTGTCTCTCTGTCTCTCCGTCTCTCTGTCTCTCTCTCTCTCTCTCTCTCTCTCTCTCTCTCTCTCTCATGTGTGCACACACAAGCATGTGTGCGTAGGGCAAAGAAGGACACTGTCATTCCTCACTCAAAAACCACCCACCTTGGATTTCTCAGTTATCTCACTGGCCTGGGACTCAACCAATAAGCTAGGCCATCTGACTGGCAAGCCCCAGGGATCCACTTCTCTCTCCCCAGTCTAGAATGCAAGCATGATACAATACCCAGCTTGTTTCATTTGGGTTCTGGGGACTGAACACTTGTCTTCATGCTGGTGAGGCAAGACTTTACCGAGCAAGCTGTCGTCCAGCCCCAGTTTTCATTTCTAATTAGTGTCCTGGTACCAAACAATAACAGTCATGCAGGTCCTTAGTGTGAGCATCCACAGGTTGGGTAGCTGGTGTGGCTCTTCACCCCGGTGTGACAAGCTCATTGTCCCTAGAGTCTAAGTGATGTAGGAGGTCCTTCTGTCTTGGTTAATGAATAAAGAAACTGCTTTGGCCTGTTGACAGGACAGAACTTAAGTAGGCAGGGAAGACATAACTGAATGCTGGGAGAAAGATGGGCAGAGGGAGAGAGAAAGACATCATGGAGCTGCAGAACCTTGCCAGTAAGCCACTGCCACGTGGCAATATACAGCTTAATAAAAATAGGTTAAGTTAATATATTAGTTAGCCAATAAGAAGCTAGAGCTAATAGGCCAAACAGTGTTTTATTGAATATGGTTTTCTATGTGATTATTTTGGTTCTGGGCAGCTGGGGCAAACAAGCAGCCTTCCTGTTACAAACTGGTGCCCAACATTGGCTCAAACCCACGACCCTGAGATTAAGAGTCTCATGCTCTACCGACTGAGCTAGCCAGGGACAGAGCAGTGAGCTGAGAAGGCAGAACAGTGAGGAGCAATAGAGACTGCAGCAAATTCGATTTGAAAATCTCCTAAATGCATTTACATTTAAATTTGTGCCCCTGGAACAAAACGCATGGAAGGGGCACATTCAGCTTCGCCGGCCAGTCTGCAACTCGGCAACATTTTATTCCCAGTGGCATTTCACGTCTTTCTCCAAATAACACGTTCAATTGATTCATTTTGATTTGTGCTTCTAGAAAAGTTCCACTGTGCAGATAATGTACAGAGAGCAGATAATCCAAAATTTGCATGCAGATGGCCTGAGTGTATCACTTTCTCTACGAATTTGCCGTTCAACGATCATTTTTTCACACTAATCTTGCACTGAAGATATTTTTGTATTCCTCCTGAAGCACAAACAACCCTGAGGTTGGGGGTGGGGAGCCGTGAATGGGGACAGGTGACACTGACATGGGGCACAGGTGACATCTGCTACACCACATTTATAGGGACCATTATTTTTGAACTGACTGAGCTTCTGCAATAAGCTCCCACAGAACAGACCCACCCAGAATGTCGGCTGCCATGCAACCTTCATCAACAGGGCAGTTTTCAAAATGACAGGCTGGTTCCGGCAAGGAGACCCTCCGACCCCTTTGCCTTTATGAAGCTACTAACTGCAAGTTGCTGGTGTTTCTTCTATTGTTGTTGGCCATGTGCTTTCTTTGTTTCAGCTCAATTACCGTACAAAGGCAGGCCCTCCTGCCATGCCCTGGGGAATAGCTCTTTGCTTCATATGTTGGGCTTTTGGATTCATCTGTGAATTGCTAATAAAAGCCAATCATATCTTTAAACTCAATATGTTGAAATTTTATTTTCTGGTATATCACAGGGCAAAGACAATGGAATGAGAATGCAGGAGCATGCTAAGGCTCGAAATCTCACAGGCACATGGAAGCAATAACCAGTCTCCCAAGGTCTGGGGGACAGCCTTGAATTTAGCTTTTGCTGAAGGCTGAACCTGGTCAAATAAAAGCAAGCTATTGTCTCGCCCCTACCACGGTGCCATTATCAGGAGGGAGCCATTTCTCACAAAACAGCTTTTGAAATTTTACCCAATGCAAGCTCTGCCCACTGCTTACCAAAAATGGAAACAACACAAGAGAAAGATAATTGTCATTTTCTCCTCTCACAGAAGAGACTTCTAATAAAGTGAACTGTGGTGGGAGGTGGGGGTGGGATCAAAAACTCGGCATGATCTGGCTCTGGCATTCTGATGAAGGGTTAGCCACTAATCCCCCGATGGTCCCTTAATTGCAGCTAAACACACCACTATCCAGCTTAACATTCCTCTCCTTCTGGGAGCTTCACAGCACTGCTCCGTGATCTGCTCAGGTCTAGAAATAGCAGCTATCCCAAGAGCACAGGAGAGACACACGCCAAGTCCTGCTGTTAGCATCTCCATAGCACCTAATGTCTGCAAGATCTCCTAGGGACGATCTCAGGGTCCCTTCCACCTACAGAAGCATTCACCAACATCATCATGAGCAAGGGCTCCATCTAGATCAAGGCTTCATTCACAGAGAGCTCGTAGTTTATTTGCCGTCATTTTCCTCAACCACTGACTGGTCATGGAGGGGTCTGGGGAATTATTTAAAGGCTCCTGAGATCTGCACATTGCACACTATTCTTCCACAGAGTTCCACTGAAGACACAAGTCAGTTCAGGGGAACTAGCTAGAATCAACAGCCCACGCCCGGCCAGAACACTGCCAACAACAAATCAGAGGACTCTGAAGAACAAGATCAAACGGCCTGAGCCTTAGTTGAGTGTGCCTGGCTTCTAGCCTTACAGTCTTTATAGCTGGGGCATGGCTAAGCATGGGCACTACAATGGCTGGGGTTAATGTAATTATCCTAATGACTTGGGGTGGGGGAGGGGATGTGTCTTCTCCAGACACCTTAAATAAGAATCAGGAAAAGACTTCTGTGTTTCAATAGAAAAGATATTTTAAGGCCAAAGAGATACTAGCCCTCGACGCTAGCCCTAGCCCTTGCTTAAGTAATCACCAGGTAGGCAGGAGAACCAGTTTGACCCCTAGCAACCAAGTAAAAAGCCAGGTGTTCTTGTAATCCCAGTACTGGGGCAGCCTATAGAAGTGAATCCCTGGAGCTCCTTGGCCAAGTATGAGCATGCTTGAGACCAGACCAGTGAGAAACCCTCTCTCAAAACCAAGGCAGACATTGCCTGATCTGATAATCACAATGAAGCTGACCTCTGGCCTTTATCACACACATGCGCCCTCACATACATGTGTGCACACAGAGACTAGATGAATTTGACCTGGGTCAAGGAAAACTGTAAGAAGGCTGGCACTTCACAGTGGTCCTGAGATCTAGCATGCTGACATAATCACCCTCCCTATTACACTCTCAAGAACTTTGCTTCCCCATCCATTCCCATGACTGTAATGGCAAAGGCTTCGTATGCAAATGAGCCCTCCATCTGTAAATGAGATCCATCTTTGGGCAAGATGACCAGAGATTATTTGAGACTTCAGGGAACTCAGCAAATACCACAATCTCTTTTTTTAGAAAAATATAAAAAAGTTAAGGCATCCTCTTTGTTTCCAACTTCCTAAAGGAAGAATGACACAGAAACGTCTTTGATAAGACTGGATCCTACAGAAAGAATCCTACATCCTTTTAAGATCAAGATTGTCCCCTTCCCTATTTTCATTCACCTTCCTGATCATCCAGGGTGTAGATCTGCGCCTGCGTCTCTGTTTCCTGAAAAGACACTGACAGACAGATGTCCCAGTCCAGTGAGCCCCCAGTACGGCCAACACCAGGAAGCAAGCTGCGAGACGGAAACGGCCAGACTCTACTCAATGTCTCATCTTCTAACATCCCTCCAACGTGTGCAAAACCATGAAAAAGAGAATGCAATCGATCAGCTCACGACAAAGGACAGTGATTTAATGTCTGACACTCCACAATAAGGCAGCCTTCCTCAGCAATCTCGGCTCCAGGAGAGGCCGCCTTCTCACTCTCCTCTTCGCAAACCTCATTTCAATTGAACGCTATCACGGAGCAGCTTACCAATTAAATCAAAATGTCTCAATATTACAGAAGAGAGATTCTTAAATGCAATAACACCACTCCTCGGCTGTGTTTACAGCCTTGGACATTGCCAGTTAAGCACCCCTAAGGAGAAATTCTAGGAAGAATTTCACTTCGCACAATTTCAATTCACTTCTTGAATGACACATTTTTCTCAGCATGAATATCATCATGCAGGAATGAAAGCCCAGTTAGTGCCCAACCCAAGAAATAAAGAAAAACACCATCCTTGAGAGAACTGGTCTGATATATTAGAAATATCATTGGTGGTTTTTTTCTAAACCTGTTAAATATATGTATAGAATAAGGGAATATATGTATACATACATACCACATATATATGCCATACACTCAGCATGAACCAGAAACAGTTCCCATTGGACAGACACTCTGCTGACTTAGCCAAACATAGCATGTGTCATTCTGCTTATTATTTTGCCTACATGGGCCTCCAGGGAGGGTTTTGTTCCTGTCACAGTGGTTGATAACATGGTTTTGATAAACTGAGCAGATACATCAGCTGGGGCCCACACACTCACACTTAAATCTCTTGTGACTAAAGCCAGGATCTATGTAACAATCAAACTCCAAGTTATCTCTCTTGATAGGTACCACCGCTGCTTAGGACCAGATGAGCCCCTCTGGGCTTTGTCTGGCTCTGGGTGCCCAATTCAACATTACTAAATTCTTCATATTTAACTCCTCCGAGTCTCAAAATGACATCACCCTCGAGCAGCTGTGACAAACTATCTCATGAAGAACACTCAAGCCACACCTGACACTAACTCAACATTGGGATGCTGGCTTCTAGGAAGGTGAGTTTTGATTATCCTGGGCTCTGTGAGTACAAAGCCATCGGCTTTTCAAGAAACGCCTCTTCTGGGTAATGCACCATGCTAGGCAGTCACATGAGACCTGCCTCACTTACTTAAGAGTCCTGGTTTGCAGGCAGAGACGGAGAGAGCTGGGAAAGGGAGCACTGTGACAGCAAACAGTGTGGGGGAGGAAGACACTCACAATGGGGCTGGAGAGCGGGGCCAGCAGCTGCACGTGCTGCTCTTGCAGAGGACCAGAGTTGAGTTCCTAGTACCCACATCAGGCAGCTCATCACTGCCTATAATTTCAGTTCCAAGGGACCCATGCCTTCCCCTTATTGATAGTCACACTGCACACACGCAAACACGCACACACAGATGGTGATTTTTTTTTATTAAAAAATGGCAGAAGTCAACACATGGATCTCAAAAAGACTCCCCAGTTCATGTGGGGTAGGGGAAATTACAGAAAGGGAGAACTCACTGAGTCAAAAAGAGAAGGGACACACCATGTGTGAAAGAACAGAGAGTGAAGATTAAAGACCCAGGTGCAACGAAAGAGCAGGGAAAACTACAAAGCTGGGACCCAAGGTTAAGGGAGGCAGGATGAGGCAGCAGTCACAGGGTCACAGAGCCAAACCTAGATCCACCTCTTTCCCAGGCCTGGGGAGTAACTTAAGATACCTGAGCAAGGACTGGCAGGATGCAGTTTTTGGCTTGGAAAGCATTTTGTCAGCGATACAGACAGAGGGCTGGGAGAGACACCAGACACAGAAAACACCTTCTATGGTGACTGGCAGGTAACGGATAAAGTCAGAGCAAGGCAGTGTGGATGGAAAGGACGGACAATGACAGACAGCGACTAGAGATGGGTGTTCCTGGGAGGATGCTCTCCATCTGAGGAAGGGAGATGGTGAGAGAACTATGGAAGAATTCAATCTATTTCAGATGTGCGAACCTCCTGTGTCCACGAGGAAATCAAAGGTGTGCGGCAAGCAGGTGGCCATGCAGAGCGGCGCTGATGGGAGAGCCCAAGAATCTGCAACTAATAGGGCATTGGTGGCCAGCAGTATTCTTTGAGAGTCATTTAAGTAGAGTGGTTGACTAATACCAGGGTACACTAGGCAGTTCTCCCATAAGACTGTTTTCAATGCCCAGGGCCAGGAATGCAACGCTAAGCCTCAGGGCCAGGAGCCAGGTGCTACCAAGCAAGTCAGTGCACAGAAACTACAAGGTTGAGAGAAAGCCCTGTCAGACAGGGCCCTGTCCCCACGTCCTTAGGAGTGCACTTAGAAGGTGCTGGGAAAGGTGTCAGCTCTTCCTCTTGAACCCGGAGCTGTGTGGGAGCACTCAGGTTTCCTCCTGGCTGAAGGCCTCCGATTATTTTCCATGGATTAGCGCTTCCAAGTGAGTGAGAATCGACTTGCCAAGTTGTCTAATTCACTTGGCTGGTGCGTCTCGCTGAAAATCCATTAACAAGTCAGACTAGAGGGGTAAAGAGCGTCCAATTAAAGCAATGGCTGCCGTGTCCAAATGCCTAGCAGCTGCGCCATCCTCACACCACGGGCTAGCTACAAAAACACGATTTTACCACTTCTTGGAGAGTACCACCAAAACTTGGTCCGAAGCCACCGAGGCCTGAGAAGAGCGGAGAGAAACGGCAAGCCACCAGCTCTGTGAGCTTCCATGGTGGGGGCTCTGAGTTAGGTTGAGATTCCCTGGAGGCAACTCCCAAAGCAGGATCATCAAGGGAAAATGGAGTAAAGCTTCTCACAAGGGAAGTTCCGTAGGCATCCCCTCGGGAGTGGAAAAACAGGACACAGCGGAGTAAACATTTGCAAGTCTTGTGGGTAAATAAAGGAGATATATGGATGCTTTTATAACAAAAAAAAGGAAACTAAAGCAACTTTGAAAACGGAAAACTTGAATAGACATTTATTTAAAGATATAAAATGATCAGACAAACATTTGAAAAGGTGATCAGCATTATTAATCAGCAGAGAAATATCAGTAAACCCCACAGGGCACCACAGCAGAACAGACAATAAAGAGCGTGGACACAACGGGAAGAACTGGCACATCTCACAAACTCCTTGAAGGATTGTCAAATGATGCTGCCGCTTTCAGAAACATTTTGGCGGTTCTATAAGAGCTGCCACACAATACCATGCTCTGATCCCAACTATACACCCCAGAGAGCCGAAAACATCCCCATACAACCCGCACGCAGGGTTAGCGGGACATTATCAGTAATATCGTAGTGGTGCCAAGCCGAGAATGAATAAAGGGAGGATAAAGTCATGTAAAGGAGTTTAAATGACAACGGACCAACCAGGCAGGGACTGAGACAGCCAAAAGCACGCTCTTCTTTGCAAAGAAACCAAGTTCAGTTCCCAGCACCCATGGAGGGTCGCTCACAACCACCTGTAACTCCAGCTTCAGGGGAGCTGTCACCCTCCTCTGCCTCCCAGGCAGCTGGCCCTCACACACGTCGCCGATACATAACTAAACACTGATTTTCTTAAAAAGCAAAGACTGAAGCGTCGACATAAGCTATAATATGCATTAGCAAGATATGTTGCAAGAATCTAGTCACAGAAAGCCACACAGTACATGATTTTATCTGTAGGAATTATCCACAGCTAGCTGCTCTCTGGTTACAAAACAGCACAAGTTCCCAGGGGCTGGGGAAGATTGATAATAGTGTTTAGTGTTTACATGGTCAAGGAATATAGAAATTAGTAGTGAACTATATGGTTTAAAGGGGTGAATTTTATGGTGGGGGAGTTATATCTCAATTTCTTATTTTAGGAGAGGGGGGGATCACGTGAGAACTTAGCAGCCTCCTTCCAGAACATAAGAGGGAACATAAGACTAAAGAGTCTTGAGACCCACATGGAGAGGGAAGCCAGCCCTTGAGAAGAGAAAGATAAAAGCCTGTCGCAGCCACTTCCGGCTCCTAAGAGGCCTCACAGGAGGCAGCTTCTCATCTTCAGGACCTGCCATCCTCTTTCCGTCTTTGTGTTCATGAACACACAAAGGGAAGAGAGAGCAGAGAGAGGGAAGCAGGCACGGAGGGGAGAGGAGAGACACAGGAGAGGTGGGAGAGGGAGTGGGGAAAGGAAGGGAGTTGAGCCTGACAAGAGAACAGAGCTGGGAACGTGCCTTCTGCAAGCTGTCAACCCAGAGTTTCTCCGCCACAGACAACTAACAGATCCCTCAGCTGCAATCTTCCTTCAGAGCCCATAGGCTAGTGGCTTGATTGGAGGAAAACATCAACTAAAGGGCTTCTGGTGGAGATGGCCAGGCTGGACACCGCCTCCCTAACATCCTGAGCTGAGCCCAGGGCCCTTCCATCAGACAGAGGTTGCTTGGCACACACACTTGCCCAGGGAGGTGGAGGCCTCAGGAAGGCTGGAAGGCAGAACAAAAGCCGAGGCTTTCGCAGTGCACACGTCTTAGAAGGCTGACATTCTTTCTCTTAAAGGTGAAACAGAAGCATTTATTTCTAAATGAAGAAATTCAAAGCCACTGTGGCTAGTGGTTCTGCAAGCTGCTTCTGGATGAAAGATAATGGCCGGTGAGGAACAATGGCTGCCATTTGCAGAACAACTACATCCCAGATCTTCAACCCAGTAAGAGCCCGGCAGTATGGAAAACATTACCTCTATTTCAGGAAACCTTGCCTCTCGATTCCTACTACCTAGGCTGACCCACATTCGGTGGAATTGAAAGACGTCTGTGCACACTAAAACCTAACATTTCATGTTCACAGGAGGGCATCCTACAGGAATGTAAGTGAGACACAGACATAACTTTAATTTTTCCAAGATCCTGTGTAGAGATGAAAAGGCAGGACTTTACCAGTAGATCAAGTTGCTTGCCAACAACCGGACAACTTGAGTTCGATTCCCAGGACCCACATATATAGAGAGAGGGAGGAAGAACTACCTCCTACAAGCTGTCTTTTAGCTACCAGGTCTGCACGAAAGTATGATGCACCCACACAAACAGAACAAGCAGATAATCTAAGTTTTAAAAATGGAAAGGAGGAATATACTTTATTTTGCCCATTATATCTAAAGCATTTTCATTATGGCATGAAGTCAATATCCTTCGTGTAGGGAGTCTGCACAACCCAAGAGTCTTCCAGAGGACTGCAGCGTAGAGCAGCCCTGTTTCAGGTACTCAACAGAAGCACCTCTATGAAGAGCGAATTCCAAGGACTCTACAAACTCAAAGTTCTAGCATGCAGTCAGCTAAGCAACCCTCACAACCACTCCAAGACACCATGTGCTGATGCGAGGTTCTTGACCCGCTGAGTTAAAGAGCCAAACCAAATCACATCAAATACATGGTTCCCCCCTTTCAGGGGAAGGGGTGAATGGATGATCAAAAAGATCATGTAGCCCTAAGGAACAAAACCATCTTCAACTCTGAAATGTAGTCATGTCTCTAAGCTCAAAAGCCCCTTAGGTTCTCCCCAACTATCTCAGTCAGACTTGGAGATGAGAGGGAAAATCAGAACATGGGGAAGAGCAAAGACCAGAACAAAAAAAAAAACCAGTGTTTTGTGGTTAGTGTGGTTCCAGGGGGGTTGTTTACAAAAATATCATTTTCACTTTGAGTATATGTACAGATCATGCTCCTTCTGTCCCTCCCTCCCTCTCCAGCACCCCCACAAACAACAACAACATCAAAACGAACAAACAAACATGTTCATGTTCCTGGGAGGGAAGGGGACTTGGCTCACAGATCATCTAGAGACTTAGGCAGGTGGAACAGTTCAGCTGACCGGAGGCCAAAGCTACTTCAGCCATTGAGATCCCCATCCGGGGCCAAGGAGGACGAGGGCTCAGAAAGCCAAGGGAAACTAAGGAGCAGGATTGGGCGTGGCAAGCATCACGCTTCTTTCCTCAGAGCGGTGAGTCACTAGGAACACTGGGAAATGAAGACAGTGCGACTGGAGAGGGGACGAAGTGGGCTTGAGCGGATAGCCAGCTGTTTGTTCTCGCGATGCTAACTGGACGCGATTTGGTGAGGCTGAGAGGGAATCCGTGGTGAAGAAGTAAAACTACCGAGACGCCACACAGACCAGAGCATGAAGAGGTGCTTATGCTGTTGGCACACTGGGTACTAGAAAACAGCACCATCAGTTTCTCCTGTGCTCCTCCTGGGACTGCTGCAACGGATACCACTTTCTCAATTTAAAAAAAGAAAAGCAAGGTAGGAAGGAAGGAAGGAAGGAAGGAAGGAAGGAAGAATTTTCCCCGAGACACACAGCAAAGAAAACACATCTTGCCTCCCCCTGCACAGCTTTTTCAAGCATACCTTACCAACTAGCCCGGAACAAATGGGGAGAAAAATCTAGCTACCATTTACTGATGGGCAGGGCGGCAGCAGGTCACGTGTTCTCTGTGTTATTTTATCCGATCTTCCCAACAAATCTACAGACGCATTTAAGGAACCTACGACGCAAAAAGTTGAGGTAACCTTGCCAATGTCATGTCACTAGGCAGGGATAGTTCTTGGATTTCAACTCCCGTGGGAGTAGAAAGTGTTGATGTTCTCCTCAGAGTTAACTGACCAGTGAATACCTTGCTAGGGACAGACAGAAATGGGCCAGAATACAAAAACTTGAGGCTAGGAGGCAGAAATTATTCTTAAGGACAGGGAGAAAATACAGAAGAAAAAAACCAACAAAACAATATTACAGGTAATAAAAGACCTTTCTCTTAGACTCCACCCCAGCCCTGCATCTAATTTTAGAAAACTATTGTGTCTGGAGGAGAATCAAGGTGTCTCTATTCATGTCTACCTCTAGAGCCCCTTGGAAAAGGTGTACCCAGGAAGGAGTCTTCTCTGGTCTGCTCTCCTGCGAGGTCAGCTAATCTTTCAGATTCTTCCTCCTGGGAAGCAGGAGGAACTGCTCCTGGGCTCCAGGGTTGAGGACAGGGGAGTGTGTGGCTGGGCCAGCCCTGCCCACGCCTGGGGCTCAGAGTGACCTTGCTCACGTACAGGCTTGTTGGATAAGAGTCAAAGCTCATTATCAACAACTCCCCGGTTGAAAGACTTTCATACCCAAATACAGAGTCTAGACTAAGGAACCCACGTTAGATGGTTGCTACTCGACCCAGGCACACCTGCAAGGGCCAAGTCCTGCACTTGAAAGTCTCCTTTCTCCCAACTGCTTCAACCCTCTAACCTGACAACACTCCAGCTCCTTCAGAGCTGTTGTCCAGTTAGTCTCCTTGGCAGCTCCCTTCCCTGTCTGAGCCCTTGAACTCTGTTTACCGTCTGTAAACACAATGACACTGTCTTACAGCTAGCCTTGCTCTCTCACCACCTCAGAACATCAGCCTCAGGCCTGGCACGGAAGAGACACCCACAAAAATCTGCAGAGTGCCAGCAAAGGGAGGCTTCCATGCAGTCCGATATGGCCTCCTTAGTTGCTGGAGGCCTGCAACTAGCTTCATGAGGCGAGGCTGAGCACTCCTGGCTAAAGGTTGCCTCACGCTGTGCTGTGGGCATCCTCTCGTGCATTTTTCATTCTCCATAATGGCCTCTTCTTATCATGCATTTTATTGATCTGTCTGAGCAATGAAATTTATTATTTATTAGATTTCTGTAATAGCTTTGCTCCAAAGAGCAAGGTGGGATATGCAGACAGTCCAAGGCATGGGATGTGCAGAGGCCGAGGTGTGGGATGTGCAGAGTCTGAAGCAACACAGAACCCACAGAACACGGGGAGCTTGGCAGAGAAGAATGGAGACCAGGGGTCTATGGTGGAGGCTGGGAGAAAGCCACAAGGAAGGCCACTGCCCTCAGAGAGATGGCAGCCAAGCCTAGTTGCAAGAGCCTGTGACAACCTATCTCAGGCTGGTCCCAGGCTCCCGGTCTCCTCTGCCTAACAGGGAAAGCACTCTGAGAAGCTAGGAGGGTGTTGCAACCACAAAGCAGTATCCTCCATTATCATAACCAGCTCGGAAGTGACTCACAGCAACACAGGAGTCTCTAATATCTAGGGATGAGGTTCAGGGTTCACTGTATCAACCCTCCTCTACTCATGACAGTGTCCGCTAAAGACCTGGCCATATTCCATCTTTGCAACGGGATAGGGGCTGAACAAAATTTCCCAAAAGGCTACAAACTCTGAATTCCCTCATACAATGAAACACATTCATTTCATCTCAATTCCTAGCTGGTGAGAGGGAATTCAACCTGATGTAGGGTTCCCCTCTGTATGCTGTGAATATCATTGGTTAATAAAGGAACTGCTTTGGGCCTATAGCAGAGGAATAGGGGGACAGAGCCAGGTGGGGAAAACTAAACAGAATGCTGGGAGAAAGGAGGCAGAGTCAGAGATAAGCAATGGAGCCGCAGCCAGAGACAGACGCCGGAACTTTAGCCAGTAAGCCACAGCCACGTGGCTATACACAGATTAATAGAAATGGGTTAGATTAATATGTAAGAGTTAGCCAATAAGAAGCTAGAGCTAATGGGCCAAGCAGTGATTTAATTAATACAGTTTCTGTGTGATTATTTCGGGGTTGAGTGGCTGAAAAGAAAATATGCGGCCTCCTCCAAGATCAACCCTCCAAATTTCCTTCCATACCACCCTGAGAACTTCAGAAGAAACTCATATTGGTGGATACAAGATTCACTGGACACCTCTGGAGGGGTTCCACTTCTTGGAGCCTGAATCAATGAAGTGCTAACTGCATTTTCTGGTTTGTTTTTGTTGTTCTCATGTCGTTTACACAGGGTCGGCTCCCTTGAACACACTCTGTTACACTTGCTTTTCATAAAACTTTAGGCATTGCATCTCATGAGCATCTTAAACCCCACCCACAGGTGCCTTTTCACCTGATAGGATGAACCTCAGGCTACAGCAGGGTCCCAACCGGGCTGGTCACCTCTGCCAGGGCAGGAGTCCCCCTTCCTCTGACAAAAGGTTTTCCTTTTATGATAATTTGGCAGCCTTTGTGTTGTCCTGGTGGAATTCCTGTTCCCCACTGGCTTGGCTTAGAAATGGCTGGCTTTCTTCCAGGTAAGGCGCTCACCTTGTACCTCCCGAGGCTCTCATACACATTTAAGCTCTGTCCTGTTTCTAGAAAACCAGGCACACTGCACACAAGCGGCCCTGCTGAATGGTGGTGAGGACACAGGCCTGTGTCTACCTAGTCTTCCTCCTGCAGGGGAAGGAGGAACTTCCCCAGAACACAAGAGCACCTCTGACAGCCTCCCAGGTGCCAAGACCCAGACTCTTTGTCCAGGCTCCAGCCCCATCACACCCAGTGCCTCCTACACCCTGCTACCCACCCTAAACAGTTCCCTGGGGGCCCATCCTCTCAAGCCACCACCTTACTACCCAGTCCTCTGCCCAAATGCAAGGGTGGGTTCTGAGGCAGCAGCTGGGTTTCATTAATCTGGAGTCTCATACAGGAACCAGAGACTAATCACTGAATTAGGAAGCGGCCCCTATTTTAAAGGAGTTTTTTGCCAAGATCAAAATGACTGTTTTGTGTCTGTTTAATTAACAATTCTTATGCAACAACTGAGCTTCCTTATTGAAAAAAATTATGGTAGAAACTTGATTACACAACCTTAATACTTTATACAGAAAATCACATTTACATACAGAGGCTAAAGTAAAGAGTTATGAATTTTTAAATATTCTTTCATTATTCAGAGAGTTCCACAATCAGGTTGAGATTAAAGCCTTGTTTACATTCATAAACAAGTTTGGAAGGCTCAGCCACACCAAAATCATTCCAACTCTTATGCTTTGGTTTATGGGTTTGCAAACGCTGTGCACTAAACATAAAGAACTCCGAAGTCTTCTAGGGGATGAGAGGGCCGGTAAGACAGCCGACTACCTGAGCATGCTCAGTGGTGATGCTGTGATTGCTCTGTCTCCCTAAGACTCAGCCAGAGAGATGAGAGCCGACCTGACCTGCTTTCACAGTTCCTGCTCCATCCGCTGTGATAAACCACACTGCTGAGAGCAAATGTATTTTAGCTCACAATCCCAGGCTACAGCCCATCCTAGCGGGGAGGTCACAGTGGCAGGAGATAGAGAGCAGAGTGGCCTTGTACCCACAGTCGGGTGCAGGGAGCAGAGACTGAACACAGCCACACTAGTGCTCAGTCCATTCCTCGGCTCTTAAAATGCTCAGACTTCTCTGCCTAGGGAATGGTGCCACCAGTAGTGGGTGGAGCTTCCCACCCCAATTAATGTAACAAAGACCATTCCACACAGACGATCTAACATGATCTAAATGAGCCTGATCTAACTTGATCTAAATAAGCCTGATCTAACCTGATCTAAACGAGCCTGATCTAACCTGATCTAATAAGCCCTCAATGGATATCTCTTTCCAATTGACTCTAGCTTGAGTCCTGTTGACAGTTAAACTAACCACCACAACCTCAAACAACACACGACGTTCTAAGTTATTCTAACCCCCCCCCCCCTAGAAGCTGAGGATGGACATTGAGTTGTACTCTCTCCAAATGTATATAGTAAACCTGGGCACTGCAGAACATGGCCTCATTTGGCAGTGGGATCCCTAAATGCTGCACAGTCCTCTAATTCAGGGCATCCGGGGTTCTCATAGCAGGGGGATGTTGAGACATACTGAACACACATGGAGAAGCACATGTGACTGTGCAGACATGAACACCAGAGAGTGTTGGCAATCCAGGAGATGACCTTGCCTGCACTTTGACCTTGACTTCTGACCTCTGGAACTGAGAGCCAAGAGAACTGCTCCTTAATTCACCAGTTTGCAAGACTGTGGAAAAAGCTCGAGCAAACAGAGAAGGCCATGTTCTTAGGGTCCCATTTTCAAGGTGGAGAACCTGGCCTGGGATAAGACCCTTGGCTGCTATTTCAGAGGACATGGGTTTGACTCTCAGCACCCTCATGTCAGCTCACAACCACTTATGATTTCCATTCCAGGGGATTCAGTGCCCTCTTCCAGCCTACCTGTAACCAGGTACACATGCAGCATACACACGCGCTACACAGACACACAGGTGTATTGTACACGCAAACGTGCATGAAAAACACCCAAACACACAAAATAGATATAAATAAATCTTTTTAAATGGGGAACCTGAAGCAAGGAACTTACTTACCCTTTTTAATCAATCTCTGGTACCACTCAACTCCAGCTAAGAAACCCCAGGTTTCACGGGAATCTCGGGGACAGCATGTCACTGATAATCACAAATGTGCATCCTAATAAACCTTATTGCTCATAATGCAAAACAGGCTTGCCCTTCCCTTGAAAGTCAGCAACCGTCAACTGCATGACGGATTCTTGGCACCTCCTTCAGGAACAAGCCAAGGCTCGGGCCCTGATATCGCAGACTTGCCCACCAGCATCTATCTAAGAAGCTGAGCCTAACATGATGAGGTCCAGACAGCTGCATCTGAGGCGGTGTTAGCATCTGATGGACCAGGACAGATCCTGCAGGGTAGTGCTACAGGGAGGTTGTTTAATGTAAGTTTGACTGACTTGTTATTGCTGTTTCCATACCTCATCTTCCATGGGTCCTTTGGGAAGAAGACAATGACAACATCATCCAGAATCCTAAAAATTTAGTCCCAGAAACTCTAGTTTAAAAACAAGTCTGACTACTCAATTCTTTCAGAAACAATCTTTGAAAGCAACGAAGTGTTTCTCACGGATGCCTCTGTTTACTACAAAAATGTACTTTGTAGATTGAATTTTCTTGGAATTGCTACACGAGGAAACTCAGGTGTGGAGCCAGCTTATAGACTAACAGCAGGGATTCTGGGTAGAAGTCAGGAGAGGATGCCGAACACAGAGGGCTCAGCAGCCGAGCATCACCAGCCCTGCTATGCGAAGCACACCACCCTGAATTGCTTTCAGCTCCCCACTGAGAAAGAGCAGCCCAGGGCACATACATGGACCGCATAGCACACTCCTGTGTTTGGGTGTGTCCCCACTATCAGTGGTTTGACTGGTTTTTGGATTGGGGTACTCTTCAGTCCTGCAGGTCTCTCTAACCCAGTGCCTCATTCGGGCTAAGCAGAAGTTTATCCCAGGGCATTCAGCAGAAAAGAGTGGAGTAAAACAGCAGGGTCTCTTCTCATAATTAGGAGGCAGAGCAGGGTAGGAGGCATTCCCAAGCTGCCACTAGGAGACACTGAAGACCAGCGCGCGAGGAGGGCGGCAGAATCAACCTGGGGCCAAAGGAGCAGCAAAAGGAGGTACAGAGGTACAAGGCCGGCCACACGTGGATCTCAGGGTCCAAAGGAAGAATTTATGCTCCTGGACAAACAATTTCCCCTCTACCATCTACTTGGACAAGACAGAAATACCAGATAGCAGTGTAATGTTATGTCGGTCTGAAACAACTCCCAAGGAGCCTTTCCAGACTTGCCTTCACTCATTCAGGATCCGTGCTATTTGCTGAGTCTGCTTACCGCCTCTGCATATAAAAGTTAAGATCACTTCCCACCAGGAGTTGTTCTTGCCCTTGGGGAAAATCCTGCCCCCAATAAAAATGAGTTCTCAAAACATCTTAATCTTTGAGCTGTGATTTGTATGGGGACATGAAAGTCCTGGCAACACTGGAAAGGTTTTGGAACATGAAACAATAAAAAATTAATTCAAAACCAAACACGTACTGAAGCTGAGTTGTCTGGAGCAGTGCTTGCCTGTGTTGTATCCAGTGACGTCAATGCAGCTTTGGTTCTGAGCACACAGCACCTGCACTTGGTGCTGTGCATGCAGCCACGCCACAAGTGCACATTGACATGGGGGTGCACGCCTTTTGCTTTTAATTGATTTTATTGAGCACTACATTTTTCTCTGCTCATCTCCTTTCCTCTCCCCTCCCCTTCAACCCTCTCCCATGGTCCCCATGCTCCCAATTTACTCAGGAGATCTTGTCTTTTTCTACTTCCCATGTAGATTAGATCCATGCATGTCTCTCTTAGGGTCCTCATTGTTGTCTAGGTTCTCTGGGATTGTGAACTGTAGGCTGGCTTTCTTTGTTTTATGTCTAAAAGCCACTTATGAGCGAGAAAAACACACAAATTAACATCCCCAACAACAAAAACTAAATTAACAGGAGATAGCAATCACTGGTCATTAATATCCCTTAATATAAATAGACTCAACTCACCTATAAAAAGACACAGATTGGCTACAAAAACAGAATCCAGGCAGCGGCGGCGGCGCCAGACGCACAGGGGCGCAGCGGCTGCGGCGCCAGACGCACAGGGGCGCAGCAGCAGCGCCAGACGCGGCACAGCAGCGGCAGCACGGCGGCAGCGCCAGACGCGGCGGAGCTGCGGCCAGACCCAAGCGGCTGGGACAGGCGTGCAATAAGGAGAGCAGATCGCCCTACTACAATTGAATCAAAGAGGTAGGCCTTTGGTTGGCCAGGTCACTGGCACAAGGGGAGCCTGGTCCTGTCCTGAAGATCCTTCGGAGGGGTGAGAGGGTTCTTGGCCTGCAGCAGGAACCACGAAAGAGAGTGAGGGCATTTTGTAAGCGGAGCCCTTGGCCAGCAGGGAAACCTGATCCGGTTTCTAAAGGATCCATTGGATAGGATCAATAGGAGGAGATGGGCAGGCGCCAAGGCAAGAACTCACCCAATAATCCGAAAAACAACATGAAAACATCAGAACCCAATGATCTTACAACAGAAGTATTTGAACAACCTAACACAGAAGAAGTGGAAAAAATGGACTTTATGAAGATAATAGAGTCCCTTAAACAACATGTAAAAAATGCCCTTATAGAAATGGATGAGAAGTATAACAAAAAGTTTGAAGAAATGAGTAAATACGTACATGATACCCTGGGAAACCAAGAAAAAACCATCAAACAGGTAATGGAAACAGTTCAAGAATTGAAAACTGAAATGAAGGCAAAGAAGAAAATACAAACTGAGGACCAGCTGGATATGGAAAATCTAGGCCAACGAGCAGAGTCTACAGAAACAAGCATAATCAATAGAATACAAGAGCTAGAAGAAAGACTCTCAGATGCTGAGGACACCATAGAGAAAATAAACGAACAGATCAAAGAAAACAGCAAAGCCAACAAATTCTCAACACAAAACATTCAGGAACTATGGGACACAATAAAAAAACCAAACCTAAGAATAATAGGAATAGAAGAAGAAGAGTCACAGCTCAAAGGCTCAGAAAATATTTTCAACAAAATTATGGAAGAAAACTTTCCCAACTTAAAGAAAGATATTCATTTAAATATTCAAGAAGCATACAGAACACCAAACAGACTGGATCAAAGAAAAACATCTCCTCGCCATATAATAATCAAAACACAAAATATACAGGTTAAAGAAAGAATATTAAGAGCTGCAAAAGAAAAAGGGCAAGTAACTTATAAAGGTAAACCGATCAGACTTACACCTGACTTCTCGATGGAAACTATGAAAGCCAGAAGGTCCTGGATAGAGGTTCTGCAGAAGCTAAGAGACCATGGATGCAAACCCAAACTACTATACCCAGCCAAGCTATCGTTCACTATCAACGGAGAAAACAAGACATTCCAGGATAAGAACAAATTTAAACAATATGTAGCCACAAATCCAGCCCTACAGAAAGTAATAGAAGGAAAATCGCAACCCAAGGAATCCAACACTGCCAACACTGCCTACAATAACCCAGGCATCTAATGACCCTTCACGAGCACATCTCAAAGAAAGGAGACACACAATCTCTACTACCAAAAGCAATAAGAATAACCGGAGTAAACAACCACTGGTCATTAATATCACTTAATATTAATGGGCTCAATTCACCTATAAAAAGGCACAGGCTAAAAGATTGGATACGAAAACAGGATCCAACATTCTGCTGTTTGCAAGAAACACATCTCAACCACAAAGACAGGCACCTACTCAGAGTAAAGGGTTGGGAAAAGGTGTTTCAAGCAAATGGTCCTAAGAAAAAAGCAGGTGTGGCCATACTAATTTCTAACAAAACTGACTTCAAACTAAAATCAATCAGAAGAGACCGAGACGGTCACTTTATACTCATAACAGGAACAATTCATCAGGAGGACGTCTCAATCCTGAATATATACGCCCCCAATATAAAAGCACCTACTTATGTAAAAGAAATATTACTAGAACTCAAGGCAGACATCAAACCACACACACTAGTAGTAGGAGACTTCAACACACCCCTCTCTCCAAGGGACAGGTCAATCAGACAGAAACCTAATAAAGAATTAAGAGAATTATTGGAGGTAATGAAGCAAATGGACTTAACAGACATCTATAGAACATTCCACCCAAATAGGAAAGAATATACCTTCTTCTCTGCAGCTCATGGAACCTTCTCAAAAATTGACCACATACTCGGAAACAAAGGAAACCTCCACAGATACAAAAAAATATCAGTGTCCACCTGTGTCTTATCAGATCATCACGGATTAAAGTTAGAAGGCAACAACCACGCTGCCCCCAAAAAACCGACAAACTCATGGAAACTGAACAGTCAACTACTGAACCACACCTGGGTCAAGGAAGAAATCAAGAAAGAAATTAAAGTCTTCCTTGAATTTAATGAAAATAAAGGGACAACATACTCAAACCTATGGGACACAATGAAAGCAGTGCTAAGAGGAAAGTTCATAGCACTAAGTGCCCACTTAAAGAAAACGGAGAATGCATACATTGGGGACTTAAAAACACACCTGAAAGCTCTAGAAAAAAAAGAAGCAGACGCGCCCAGGAGAAGTAGAAGACTGGAAATAATAAAACTGAGGGCTGAAATCAACAAAATAGAAACACAGAAAACAGTCCAAAGAATCAATGAAACAAAAAGCTGGTTCTTGGAGAAAATCAACAAGATCAACAAACCCCTATCCAAACTAATTAAACGACAGAGAGAGAACACGCAAATAAATAAGATCAGAAATGAAAAGGGGGACATAACCACAGACACAGAGGAAATTCAGAGAATCATTAGATCTTACTACAAAAGCCTGTATGCCACAAAACTGGAAAATACAAAAGAAATGGACATTTTTTTAAATAAGTATCATATACCAAAGCTAAACCAAGACCAGGTGAATGATCTAAATAGACCGGTTTCTTGCGAAGAATTAGAAATGGTTATCAAAAATCTCCCTTCGAAAAAAAGCCCAGGACCAGATGGTTTCAATGCAGAATTCTACCAGAACTTCCAAGAAGAATTAATACCTATACTCCTTAAGGTATTTCACAATATAGAATCAGAAGAGTCATTGCCAAATTCCTTTTATGAAGCTACAGTTACCCTGATACCAAAACCACAAAAAGACCCAACCAAGAAAGAGAATTACAGACCGATCTCACTCATGAACATCGACGCAAAAATCTTCAATAAAATACTGGCAAACCGAATCCAAGAACACATAAGAAAAATTATCCATTATGATCAAGTAGGCTTCATCCCAGAGATGCAGGGCTGGTTCAACATACGCAAATCTATCAATGTAATCCACCATATAAATAAACTGAAAGAAAAAAACCATATGATCATTTCACTAGATGCTGAAAAAGCATTCGACAAAATTCAACACCCCTTTATGATAAAGGTCTTGGAGAGAATAGGGATACAAGGGTCCTACCTAAATATAATAAAAGCTATTTACAGCAAGCCAACAGCTAACATTAAATTAAACGGAGAAAAACTCAAAGCCATCCCACTAAAATCAGGAACACGACAAGGATGTCCACTCTCGCCATACCTCTTCAATATAGTGCTTGAAATTCTAGCAATAGCAATAAGACAACATAAGGAGATCAAGGGGATTCGTATTGGAAAGGAAGAAGTTAAGCTTTCGTTATTTGCAGATGATATGATAGTGTACATAAGCGACCCCAAAAATTCTACCAAAGAACTCCTACAGCTGATAAACAGCTTTAGTAACGTGGCAGGATACAAGATCAACTCCAAAAATTCAGTTGCCTTCCTATACACCAAGGATAAGGAAGCAGAGAGGGAAATCAGAGAAGCATCACCTTTCACGATAGCCACAAATAGCATAAAATACCTTGGGGTAACCCTGACCAAGGAAGTGAAAGATCTACTTGACAAGAACTATAAGTCTTTGAAGAAAGAAATTGAAGAAGACACCAGAAAATGGAAAGACCTCCCTTGCTCTTGGATTGGGAGGACCAACATAGTAAAAATGGCAATTCTACCAAAAGCAATCTATAGATTCAATGCAATCCCCATCAAAATCCCATCAAAATTTTTCACAGATCTGGAGAAGACAATAATCAACTTTATATGGAAAAACAAAAAACCCAGGATAGCCAAAACAATCTTATACAATAAAGGATTGTCTGGAGGCATTACCATCCCTGACTTCAAACTCTATTACAGAGCTACAGTATTGAAAACAGCTTGGTATTGGCATAAAAACAGAGAAGTCGACCAATGGAATCGAATAGAAGACCCTGACATTAACCCACAAACCTATGAACACCTGATCTTCGATAAAGGAGCTAAAAGTATACAATGGAAAAAAGAGAGCATCTTCAACAAATGGTGCTGGCAAAACTGGATGTCAATCTGTAGAAGAATGAAAATTGATCCATATCTATCACCATGCACAAAACTCAAATCCAAATGGATTAAAGACCTCAATATCAGTCCGAACACACTGAACCTGATAGAAGAGAAAGTGGGAAGTACTCTACAGCACATGGGCACAGGAGACCACTTCCTATGTATAACCCCAGCAGCACAGACACTAAGGGCATCATTGAATAAATGGGACTTCCTGAGGCTGAGAAGCTTCTGTAAAGCAAAGGACACTGTCACTAAGACACAAAGGCAACCCACTGACTGGGAGAAGATCTTCACCAACCCTGCAACTGACAAAGGTTTGATCTCCAAAATATATAAAGAACTCAAGAAACTAGACCGTAAAAGGCTAATCAACCCAATAATAAAATGGGGCACTGATCTGAACAGAGAATTCTCAACAGAAGAACTTCAAATGGCCAAAAGACACTTAAGGTCATGCTCAACTTCCTTAGCGATCAGGGACATGCAAATCAAGACAACTTTAAGATACCACCTTACACCTGTCAGAATGGCTAAAATAAAAAACACCAATGATAGCCTTTGCTGGAGAGGTTGTGGAGAAAGGGGTACACTCACCCATTGCTGGTGGGAATGCAAACTTGTGCAACCACTCTGGAAAGCAGTGTGGCGGTTTCTCAGGAAATTCGGGATCAACCTACCCCTGGATCCAGCAATACCACTCTTGGGAATATACCCAAGAGAGGCCCTATCATACAACAAAAGTATATGCTCAACTATGTTCATGGCAGCATTGTTTGTAATAGCCAGAACCTGGAAACAACCTAGATGCCCTTCAACGGAAGAATGGATGAAGAAAGTATGGAATATATACATATTAGAGTATTACTCAGCAGTAAAAAACAAGGACTTCTTGAATTTTGCATACAAATGGATGGAAATAGAAAACACTATCCTGAGTGAGGTAAGCCAGACCCAAAAAGGGGAACATGGGATGTACTCACTCATATTTGGTTTCTAGCCATAAATAAAGGACATTGAGCCTATAATTCATGTTCCTAGAGAAGCTAAATAAGGTGAATCCAAAGACAAACACATAGGCATCCTCAGGAATATTAACCTTCATCAGGCGATGAAAGGAGACAGAGACAGAGACCCACACGGGAGCACCGGACAGAAATCTCAAGGTCCAAATCAGGAGCAGAAGGAGACGGAGCACGAGCAAGGAACTCAGGACCACGAGGGGTGCACCCACACACTAAGACAATGGGGATGTTCTATTGGGATCTCACCAAGGCCAGCTGGCCTAGGTCTGAAAAAGCATGGGATAAATCCGGACTAGCTGAACATAGCGGACAATGAGGAATACTGAGAACTCAAGAACAATCGCAGTGGGTTTTTGATCCTACTGCACGTACTGGCTTTGTGGGAGCCTAGGCAGTTTGAATGCTCACCTTACGAGACCTGGATAGAGGTGGGCAGTCCTTGGGCTTCCCACAGGTCAGGGAACCCTGATTGCTCTTCGAGCAGATGGGGGGGGGGGGACTTGATCGGGGGAGGGGGAGGGAAATGGGAAGCGGTTGTGGGGACGAGGCAGAAATCCTTAATAAATAAATAAATTAAAAAAAAAACAGAATCCATCCTTCTGCTGCATACAAGAAACACACCTCAACCTCAAAGACATCACCTCAGAGTAAAGGGTTGGACATTTTTTTTCTAATCAAGTGGACCTAAGAAACAAGCTGGTGTAGCCATCCTAATATCTAACAAAATAGACTTCAAACTAAAATCAATCAAAAGAGACAAAGAAGGACATTTCATAATAGTCACAGGAAAAATCCATCAAGAGGAAATCTCAATACTGAACATCTATGCCCTGAATATAAGGGCACCCTCATATGTAAAAGAACCACTTCTTCTAAAGCTTAAATCACACATTAAACCCCACACACTAATAGTGGGAGACTTCAACACCCCACTCTCACCACTGGACAGGTCTGTCAGACAGAAAGTTAACAGAGAAATAAGGGAACTAACAGATGTTATGACTCAAATGGACTTAGCAGACATCTATAGAACATTCCATCCAAACATAAAAGAATATACCTCTTCTCAGCACCTCATGGTTTACTATATTAAGGGAGCAGAATCTGGGAAGGAAGGTGGCTTCAGAGGTCACCATGGAAGCAGCGGAAATGGAGGGGACATTGACACTACACCAGGTACTCTTCGGGTCCAATGGAGACTCTATCTTTTATCCTATTCATGTGTGTATTTTATGTCACATACAGGCACACAGTGCCACGGGGCATATGTGGGAGGTCAGAAGGTGGCCTCAGGGGCTGGTCCTCACCTCACCTTGTGTGGCAAAGGGTATCCTCAGGGGCTGGTCCTCACCTCACCTTATATGACACAGGGTATCCTCAGGGGCTGGTTCTCACCTCACCTCACCTTATATGACACAGGGTATCCTCAGGGGCTGGTTCTCACCTCACCTCACCTTATATGACACAGGGTATCCTCAGGGGCTGGTCCTCACCTCACCTTATATGACAAAGGGTATCTATCTATCTTTGGTGTCTCTTTGCAACATATGCCAGGCTAGCTGGCCTGCAACTTCTGGGGCTTTCCTGCCTCTGTCTCCCGTCTCTCCACAGGAGCAGAAGGATTAGGCATGCACACTAAAGCATCCCTCTTGTATACAGGCTCTGGGGATTCAAACCTAGCTCCTCCTGCTGGCACAGTAACAGTTTTGCTCACTAAGCCCATCGCCAAGAGTTTGCCCCCCTTCAGCTGAGACTTGTCTACGGGAAGAAGAGGGAGCTGAGGAGCCCTGCACTCACAGTCAGAATCCCTCACACCCTAGGCAAGAGTGACCCAAAGGATACCCAGAGTGGCCTTGAGGAAGAGCTCCCCAGGTCCAGTCAGATGTGCAGACACACCCCCCTCTGCTGGACTAAGCAGGAAAAGGTCCCTTACATGTAGATGACAGAGCACAGACTTGGTGCCATCTGAGTGGAGTGTGGACTGAGGTTTGGAGATCATTATGTACCGCCCAGCGAATGCCTTGGTCAGGCACAACTGGCCCAATGGACCCCAGAAGCCCTAGGGAAGGGAACACGGATATGCCTGTGAATTCCTTGGCACGCTGGGCAAGCTTGCTGGCAACAGAAACAAACTCAGTGATGACCTCAGGATGGATAGATGATCTCAAATTTAAGAACCAAGCGTCCTTGGCCTATGTTAGTCATAGACAAGGCAGCTTCTAGTGATGTTGGCTACTGATGCTTCTCTCTGCACAGCATTGACTACTAGAGATAAAACAGAGATGACAAGGCCTTTCTGTTCAGTCATACAGTGTATGAAAGAAATTGGAGTTTGAAGCTGGGGAGATGACTCGGTGGTTAAAGAGCTGGCTGCACAGGCGTGAGGACCTGAGTTGGGATCCCCAAAACTCATGTATAACCTGGCTGTGGAAGCAAAATTCTGTAATTCCAGTGCTAGCAAGGAGGGTCCCCAGAGCTTACTGGACAGCCAGTCTAGGGGAAGCAGAGAGCTCCAGGTTCAGTGAGAGACCGCCCGTCTCAAAAGATGAGCAACTGAGAACACTTGATATCAACCTCCAGCATACACAAACACATACGCGTGCGCGCGCGCGCGCGCACACACACGCGCGCGCGCACACACACACACACACACACACACAGAAAGGGGGCAGACAAACAGAGACAGAACTAGAGTCTGGTACCAAACTTCCTGGTATCAAAGTCAGGCCCCATTCTGTACAAACCACATAACTTTGGAAAAGTCAGCCCCTCCCTTTGTAGAATGGTAATAATAGGGTCTACCACCAAACACTGTCAGGGCACAGTTAAGTGTTTCAAGTATTTCTTATTATAGTAAATCACCTCAATAATCAATGACTTAAAATAACCATTTCAAGAAATTAAAACTCAATTATCAGTTTGGCTTCTAGGTACGAATCTGAGAGATATTTATACATTCATGCATATACCACATTAGTCCCAGCAAGCCTTCCCATGGACGCGATGCAAACGTCCCTCAGCAGATGAACGGATGCACCCAGCACAGACACACAACACACAGTTGCGTGTGATTCAGTCTTAAACACTCAGGACATGTTTCAGACTATTGTTCAGTTCTACAACACAATGAATTTTGAGGAACTCGACACTGAGTGACGTAAACCTATCACCAAGAGACAGGGATGGCACAATCCCACTTGCCTGAGACATGTAGAGTAGTAATTCATACAAACAGGAAGTGGAATGTCTGCAGCAGAAGTGGGTATGGGCTGAGGATTGTGGGTAGGGGAGCCACATCGTCTCGGAGATGATGGAGACTTAAATCTTGAGTTGCCGTGAAAGACATTCAGTGCTCAAGACTGTCTCATTTGCCATCCCAGTAACTGCTTATTAATATCTCTAAAATATATTCTTAACAGACTGCAGCCAACACCAATCTGAAAGCTAAGGACACCATCAAATGGCATCTGAAATCCTTACACGCTACCAGTTCAGGGCATTCGCTAAACACTTGCTCTGTTACGTGATATGAGACTTTCTCTGTTCTGGAACTAGTAAAATCTCAAGAAACCACTTCCACAGTGGAGCACGGTATTTGGGGACCCGAACCTGTGTTCTGGGTCATGGCCGCTCATTTCTGATTCCCGTATAGACTATCCCTTGTCCCCTTGGAGGGGAGAGCTGTGTTTCTGTGTTGATGGGGCAGTCTGGGAGTCATTGGCGTAGAGTTTCATTTTACAAGACAAAAAAAGCTTTGGGGGTTGGCTGCACTTCACTGTGAATATGTGTACCAGCGCTGAATGATGTACTTAAAAATGATTAACATGGTAAATTTTATATTATGTATGTTTTACCACAGTCAAAAATAAAATAACAATAAAAAATTAAATTAAAAAGCAACCATTATCTTGGCTCATCAGCCCATGGAATGGCAATTTGGACAGTGCCTTGCCTATGGCCATCTGGTAGCTCAGCTGGGCCTGCGCTCTTCAAGATGGCCACTGTTGCCGAGCAGTGGCTTGGCTGGAGCTCAGGGACAGGTCCCCGCTTCTAGAGAGTCTTTCATTTCAGGAATGGGAGAGATGAAGCAACAAAATCTCTTGAGACCTTTTCTTAACTTGCAAATGACAAAAGTCACACAGTTGGTCAAAACAGTCACAATCCCAGCCTGGACTCAGAGTCCTCTCTGACAGAAAAGCAGAGGGAGTCGCCTCCTGGAGAGAAGGGCAGACTTCAGGCTCACTCTGCAAAGGGGCGTGCATAAACCTGGGAGGCACTGCAGGGTTCTTACAAACGCACAACTGTTGTAATAAGGAGCTGCAGGGCTGCTTCCAGCCACCCGGCTAGCTTTATTCCCGAAATAATTACACGGAAACTGTATTCTTTTAAACACTGCTTGGCCCATTATATCTAGCCTTTTCTTGGCTAACTCTCGCACCTGGACTAGCCCATTTCTTATAATCTATGTAGCCCATGAGCTGGCTTACCAGGAATGATCTTAACCTGCATCTGCCTGGAGTGGGAGAATCATGGCGACTCCTCGACTCAGCTTCTTTCTCCCAGCATTCTGTTCTGTTTACTCCTCCCACCTATGTTTTAACCTATGAGGGCCAGCCAAGCAGTTTCTTTATTGCTTAACCAATGAAATCAACAGATTGATATATGACACTCCCACATCACTTCCCCTTTTTCTGTTTAAACAAAAAAAGGAAGGCTTTAACTTTAACATAATAAAATTACATATAGTGGCCGGGCGGTGGTGGCGCACGCCTTTAATCCCAGCACTCGGGAGGCAGAGGCAGGCGGATCTCTGTGAGTTTGAGACCAGCCTGGTCTACAGAGCTAGTTCCAGGACAGGCTCCAAAAGCCACAGAGAAACCTTGTCTCGAAAAACCAAAAAATAAAAAATAAAAAAAATAAAATAAAATAAAATTACATATAGCAAAAAAGTTATCAAGCAAGAATTACAGTTAAAATATTTATATCTATTTTATCTTTTATCATAACTAAGGAAAACTATAACTATCTATTTATTCTTCAACTCCATCAAAGACTCCAGAAGGATATAATACTACCTAAGTAAACAAGAAATAAGAAAACTCTAGAAATGACAGAGACATCTCGCTGCCTGGACAGTCGCCCAAAGTTCTTTTGTACCGTTGGGGCATCCATCTTCAGCCTTCAGGCCCAAAGTATCCAGCAGACATTTCCATGAAGCAGGAAATTTTAAAGACAGTTCAGTCACTATCTGCTGTGTCTTGCAGAATGTCTCGCAGACTCTTTCATGAGTCATGTACCCCAAAAGACCGTCTCACCTTTAGGCAAGTTTAGTAGTCCTCTCTCTGTGGGTTCTTTGTGTCCAGTTTATGCAATAGTCCAGGCAAGAGCAGTTTCTTGCCCAAATGGCTATCAAACTCCATAAGGATCCTCTTCAATGCCCGTCTTCCTCTCGAAGTAGATTGGTGCCGCCAGGAGCAGATATGTCTCATTGTCATGAAAAGTCCTAAGTTATTAAAATATTTTAAATGCAATATTCTGTAGCCTTTGAGAGATATGAAGAATGCCTATCTGAAATATATCTCTATATATCTAGAAAATCTAAGTAACATGACTACAAACTTTACTATTATCGATGATTATCCATTAGCAACCTCTATTTCCTATTATACATTACATTTTAAAAATGAACTACACAATCAGAACACCATATTCAAGATCAGAAATACATATACATATAACAAAATTGACTGTAAAATCCATACCAATGCAAATTATTCGTACCTATATCATTTCCCCCTTCAAATGTAAAAGAATATTTATAAATAATATTTTGGGAACATGGGCGCAGTTTTTTTCACTCCAAACTGCTTCCTGCTGAATGGGGGCGTCGTTAATTAGGTCTTTCATGGTATAACCTGTGTGCCAGGGTCATCTCAGTTGGCAGTTGAGCGAAGCAATTTTCTGAAGATGTTCACAACAACCTTTCAGGAGGGCGTGGTCTATCATACCAAATTGGAATAGAAGAAATCCACAGGGTCTGGTCCTCTGTGAAAACAAAAGAAGACCCTTTCCAAAGCATCATATCTTTAGACCCAAATTTTGAAATCGTAATACCCTTATATCCATTCTGGTTTAGCTTAGCAGCCCATGTAATGAAATGTCTCTCTGTACTTAGCTCCTTTACAGTCAAAAATTTTAAAGAAAACACAATGTACATAATCCAGACTCTCTGTGAATTTTCCATTTTTACATGGCTTATTTTTCTTTATTTCTTTTAATCTCTTAACTATCTGTATTCTGTCTCTTTAAAGACTTTACCCTTTTTTTTTAAACCATTAACTTTATCCTCTATATTTTTTTCTTCTCTCTCTCAAGCCTACGTACATTCATCCAACAGTGTGGTCTTTTATGTCTGAATCTGTTTTATTGTGAATCTGTAACATTTTTTTACTATCCAGGAGCATTTCTTAAAATGTTAAGCAGTTCTTAAAAACTTAAGTTGCACCATGTAGGGGTAATACGGTACTGCCTGTTTACTGCCAAGTCTAAACCTTAACTGCACCGGGGATAGGTAAGGTTCATCTTCACTGTGGACAAGACCATTCCTCAGGGACGGATCCTCAATTGCATAAAACAGAGAAAGCAGACTGAACATTAGAATTCACTGCTCTGCCTAACTGTGGGGCTGACAGGACCGGCTACATCAAGCTCCTTTTGCCTTTCTCCTCTGCCATGATGGATTGACCTTGAAGGAGAGGTGTATTTGTCAAGATCTTACCATTCTAGCAGCTTGAATAAGGATGCCTGCCACATGCTCGCAGATTTGAATACCTGGTCGCCAAGGAGTGGCATTATTTGAAAGGATTGGTGTGTCCCTGGGCTCTGAAGTTTCAAAAAGCCCATTCCAAGCCCAGTTTCTCTCTTCACTCTGCCTGCAAATCTGGATGTGCAACTCTGAGCGCCTTCTCCAGCACCATGCCTGCTTTCATGTTGCCGGGACGATAAGAAACTAAATCTCTGAAAGTGTAAGCCAGCCGCAAGTAGACAGGACGTTATAACAGTTGCCGTGGTCATGGTGTCTCTTCACAGCAATAGAACCGGGACTAAGACGATCATCAACAGAAAAGACGCTGAGATAGTTCTCACCCCCCCACTCACTGGCGCCCCAGCACGCGCACCCGTCCTGATCAGAGGGGAGAGGCTAGCAGCACTCTATTTCACAACCAAAGTCTAAATAAATAAGTGCAAATTGCAAACTTTAATAATGCCAACCTCAAGCTTTCCCCATCGGGTGATGCAATTCAGGAGGCTCGCCTAATCATAATTGCATAAAATTAAACTATTTTCCAGAGGCACTTGGACTTCCAGTGTATCCCAGGAGCTCAACTAACAAAAGATAATTGAGAAATAATGTAGACCTTTCCCATGAACGATGTTTAGGTGTTTTTGCATCCTTCTTGCCTTCATTCTATCCAAGCTCCATAATTGTGGTTTTTTAATATAGCAGCAGCAGAGGGAATAGAGACAATAAACAGCGTGGGAGGGAGGAAGTGTGACATTAAAATCAGCCAAGGTATGACCTCAAACTGTTTGTAGGGATTGGTTCAGCGTCTCATCTTAACATTTATACCTACCCTTAAAGGTCGGAGAGGAGCCATTGCTGAAATGTCATTGAATTTTCATTAGAGAAAGATAAAGGGACAAGTGGCTTTGCTTCCCACTGCTGTCTCCCGGGGTCCTGTGACCGGAGCAAACAGAAGCTTACGGCTGGGGTTTCTGAACCCACTCATCTATAAGCAAGATGGAGACCTTGGGTGACCTGTTCATCTCTGACCTTCTATTTTCCAGGATGATGCGGGGAAGAATTTTCCTTTCTTCTACTTTCTTCTTAGCTTCTGGCCTTTGCTCATGGCTGCAGAGACCCTGGGCTCCTCCCTCTCAGTGCTTGAGAATGGGTTCATAGTCACATGAAAATGCCTAATGTGTGTGCTGACACTGAACAGCGCACTCCGCCATGCTGACTTTTCCATACAAGGAAGGGAAGTGAGGACTATGAGCATCTCCCTCTGGTAGGCCATAGTCCCTCCGGACCTAAGTAACGCGCCTGCAACCAAGAAACAAAAGCCACATGCCACATGGGACGACTGTCCACACAGAGAGGGCGAAACTCAGTGTGATCCTGCAGGATGGACACACCTACCAGTCTAACGACAGCGAATGAGGGCGGGCTTCAGGGCGCTTCATCTAGCTAGGGTGACAGCACAGGGTCACTTGTGTTTTGACAGAGACTCACAGGCTGGCAGGGAAGTGGGAAATTTTTATCCTGAATTGAGAATGGCTTCAGGGGTTGGAGAGATGGCCGAGAGGTTAAGAGCACTGACTGCTCCTCCAGAGGTCCTGAGTTCAATTCCCAGCAACCACAGGGTGGCTGACAGCCATCTCTAATGGGATCTGGTGCCCTCTTCTGGTGTGAGGGTGTACCTGCAGATGGAACACTCAGACGTGCATCAAATAAATAAATAAATCTTAAAAATATAAGAATGGCTTTGGAGAGGCTCAGAATGGAGGCAGATAGCAGGAGGAAGCCGGTGAAGGGGAGTGTGGCTACTTTGTGATTGGCCAGACTTTCTTTATCTGCGCATAAATTGTAAGTAGAAACAAAAACAAACAAAACAAAATGAGAAAGCCACCACTTACACGCTTGCACTTGTTAATCAAGACCTGGCCATCTAGAACCAAGTATGCAAGTTATTATTTGGCTATTGTTACTAGGCAGAGCAACCTGAATTCCTCTAGGCCTAATCCCCAACAGCTTCTGGGGTATTACCTCCTGAGCAAGGAGCAGATTCCCAGGCAGGAGGCAGCCAGCCTGTTTGCACCTGTAACTCCAGGGCTAGGCAGAGGCCTGGGATTTGCCAGCCAAGTCCTGCTGAAGCGGTGACTCGGTTCTGCAGGTTCTCCTACATGAACAAGTCCTGCCTACAGGGGAATCTGATGAGGCATTTTCTCAGCTGAGGTTCCTCTTCCCACGCCGCCCTTCTCTTACTAACATAAGGGTTAGTACGATTGATACGACATTTGAGAATAGGTTGGACTGTGTGTGAGTGTGTCAGATTAACAGGAGGGCTAGGGTGTGAGAAGGCTGTGGAGACAAGGCATCTGTGTATTGGGATGGACTGTTCTTTCAGGCACCATGATCTGGTTCATACTGAGGAGGGTACAGGCTCTGCTTTAAACCTGGCACTTCGGAAGCATGATACTCTCTAACACCCCTGAGAGGTAAGCACAGTTCTATAAAATGGTCCAGGTCTGCATTCCAAAGGGTACAGCCATCCCAAGGCAAGGCAAATGCACTATGTTACAACAGACATCTTTCTCCTTTGACTGCTAACCTCAATGCTATAGGCCTGAGTATAAGTGCAGCTGACTGGTGCTTATCTGCAGGTCCACTCCTCACTAACAGAGTCATGAAATTAAATGCCCTGTGCGTGAGCATTGGCACTTCAGACTTAGATGACTCCCTACGTGTCAGCACAGATTCCAGAAAACACACCCCTTGCAAGGAGATAAGCACAGCATTTCCCAAGGTTTACATGTAGTCAAAGCTCTAAACCAGCTGCAGATAGATGATAGACAGGTAGGAGGGTAGGTAGGTAGATGACAGATAGACAGACAGACAGGCAGACAAGTAGATAAATAAACAGATGATAGATATAGATAGCTGATAGATAGATAGATAGATAGATGATAGATAGATAGATAGATAGATAGATAGATAGATAGATAGATAGATAGATGATAGGCAGATAGATGATGGATAGACAGAGACAGATAGATAGGCAGATAGATGATAAACAGATAGACGATAGACAAATGATGGATAGACAGACAGTCAGACAGATACTTTGTATACACAACATTACATGGAATCCTGACAACAAAGAATCCTGGAAACATACTAGTGAGTGAGTTGATGCTGCCGATGAATACCACACCGTTTCACAATTGGAAACCAGTAATGAAACCAGACAAGATCTTTCAGAAGGTAAAGGTGCTAGCAGCCAAGCCTGATGACTTGAATTTGATTCCTAGGACCTACGTGGTATCCAGAGAGAACATGTTCCTACGTTTTGTCCTCAGAACTCCACACGTATCATGACATGCACACCCTACACAGACAGAGGCATATACACACATACACAGGTGCTCATATGCTTGAGCGCACACACACACGACAAAGGTCTTTGGGGATTTCTCCCTAGTGAGCTTTACAATACAAGCTCAACACTTACCCCATCAATCTCAGGATAGCATGCTACACTGCTGCTAAAGCCCCCTGCAGCAGGTGAGCACTAAATGCCAGTCTATGACACATTACACAGTCACACCTCTCAGGATTAAATCCTAAAGCAACATCTCCAGACATCTGCTGAGTGCCCCCTGTGCTGAGTGGAAACAGGCAGCACTGACCTCAGGTGCTGCACTGACCTCGGGTGCTGCACTGACCTCGGGTGCTGCGCTGGCTAGAGAAAAACAAGTGTGCACTATTGTGTGAATTCTAATTCACACAATAATAATAATAATTCTAATTCACACAATAATAATAATAATAATTATTATTATTATTGTGTGATAATATTATTATTATTATATTATTATATATTGTGTGATATATTATTATAATTCACACAATAATAATAGTAATAATAATTATTATTATCTTAATAATAAAAACCCAGAGTCAGGTCTCTTGGGGTAAATGCTGAAAGATCAGAGAAGTAAAGAAGCCAGTCACTAGAGAGACTGTATATCACTACTGAATCCTCAGACCAAAGGAGACAAGGCCCTGTCTCTAGGAACCCTCAGACTGAATGCTGTGAGCTCCTGTCTCCTCCCACCTTGTATTCCTCTCTCTGCCCAGCCATATCACTCCTTTCTCCCCCTTCCTAGTGCTGGGATTAAAGGTGTGGGATCCCATGTGCTGGGATCATCTTTGTGTGAGTTCTGTTTCTCTTTTAGACAGATTCAATCTCGTGTAGACCAGGGTAGCCTTGAACTCACAGAGATCCCTCTGCCTCTATCTCCCGAGTTCTGGAATTAAAGGTGTGTGCCAACACTGCCTGGCTTCTATGGCTACCTAGTATGGCTAGCTCCACACTCTGATCTTCAGGCAAGCTTTATTTGTTAAAGCACAAACAAAATACCCCCACAGAGCACACACAGGCAGCTTCAACAGAGCAGGATGGAAGCCATGAGGCAGATGGATCTGGAAGTTCTTGGGCATCTCCAGGGTCAGAGTGACCGATTCCTCGTAGAATGGAAGGGACAGTAAGCACTCAGCAATGGTGTCCCCTCCACACAGGTCATTTACAGCCAGTGTCCATCTCAATGGCTCAAGGCCAGGTGAGGCAATGGGCATTCCGAAGAGGCCAAACAGTTCTAAAGTCACCTGTCAACCTGAGCCATGACTTCATAGTTATAATTGCATCTGACTTTGGCCCTAAAGTCAACCATTTCTTTCTTTTCCTTTTGAAACAAGACAACAGTACTGACACCAAATATTTTCTCAACATGATCAAGAAATACTTTTCCTTCATCTGAAATATCAGTTCATTTCGGCTCCAGAACTGGAATTTTCCCCTGGTATTTAGAATTATTGGTATCTTATAGAATCCCACTTTCCATTCCCTGGATTCCTATTGGTTGTGCCTGTGTCTGTTTTTAATTGAAATGCACTCTTGAAGAAAACACAAGTAATTACAACTAGGAGATGGGGTAGAGGGTTATCCTGAGAAAGAACACAAGCCCCATAGGACAATGATCTTGTCTCTGACTTCCCAGAGAGTGCCAGGCTACACATAAATCACAGACATACTTTGGAGACAAAGTGAATTCTCGTTTTCATAAGAAACACACAGCATTAAGACAAATTTTCATATTCCACACCCTCTACTATCAGCTGGACAAGAAGAAGAAAACCCAACAGCAGTGTTTTATTCCCACAGTCTGGGGGCAACTGATTTACTTCCATCGGGATCGTTCATCTATCAGGGCTGAAAACATAAATGTCAGGGAGTCCATAATATATGTGTACCAATAAAGTCATTAGTTATGCCTCCATACCACAGCGAGAGAGGAGACTTTATCAGCCGTCATGAGCATTAAATACATAAATAACACTGAAGAAAAACACTCGGTGGCATTCCCAGGGGCTAGTGTGTACGGGTGGGTGGAAAGAGTCAAGCAGGGGTACTGGGCTCTACCCATGCGGGAGGAAACGGCCCCATCAGGTCGTAAACCTGTTTTCATAGGGCCTCTCCAGTCCTCTTGGTTCAATCTGTCATTGTTCCCTAGACACATGCAACTTATTAGCAGACGATTGCCCCACTTTGCCGCAAGCTATTATCTAAGTAATACGATTCCCTTGCAAAAACGAGCAAGCATAAACCAGGCTCTTTAAACAGAGAGGCACGAGCAGCAGAATAAACCGTGACGCAGCCGAGCTGCCCTCAGTGGCCTTAAATGTCACCGTAGAGGGTAGTGGACGGTCGGAGGCATCGTTCCCTCCCTTAATGTGTCTGTTTTCCTCTTCACATGTGCTCCTGGTCGCTTGCTTACTTCTATCGATAGAGAATTCCAGAAAGAATCTCCAAGGTACACTCAAATAGTGCATCACTCAGAATACACAGTTGAGCCGCCTACCCCCTCACAGGAGATGAAAACAGAAACTAAAGCCACAGGGTCCTAACTGGGAAATGTCTATCGTCCACATCCAGGGACGGGGACTAGGAAAGGCATGCTCCCTGAGAAGAGGGTGTGAGGTTCAAATGTCTGATTAAATCTGATTTCAGGGAAGTTGGCATTCTTTTTGTCCCCCATCATGACAGATGTTTATGTAGCCTGAAGTCAGATGATTCTGTTCTGAACAAGCAGGAGAGTGCTATCTATCAGAAGACAAAACTATGAGTTGAAAAGAGTAAAAATAGAAGCCCTCGGAAGAACACAAGGGGTGTCACTATAGTGGCGCTCCTCGCCTATGTTCTAAGTCACAAACGAGGGAGCAGCTATCTGTCCTGGCACCTTCCTGTCCCACAGTACCAGGCTGGCTTCCACACTGCCCGAAATAAGCGGTGCCAACCGTGCTGAGTCTTCTACCATCATCTGATGTCCAGGATATCCTCAGCTACATCGGTAGAGGACCACGTCTAGACGACGTCTAGCGATCTCCCTGTTGTACAGAACTCGCCATCTTCCAGAGAAAGGCAGAGAAAGCAAGTCCGGTTTTAACGCACAGAAAGAGCCGCCCTGCCGAGGAGAACTTTTTATTGAGCTGATATCGGGGAAATCTTTCTGCCCATATAAGTCCTCTGTCCCCTTAGAGATTTACTAAGAAGCTTTTAACAACCAAAATCGATCTCCGGCACGAGAAATCTTTTGTTTCATAAAATGTAGAGGTATTTGTTATAATCTGTTTGTGTTGAGCAGAGAATCGATACGCCGTTATTTAATGCAAGAGACCAAAATATTTCAACCAGGGGACAGGCAACTTGATGTCCAGCTTATATATAAAAAAAAAAAAACTCATCACAAAAAGACAATGTTGATTCTAGCACTATGGCTCTGCACGCTTACCTGCTGCTCTCTATTTAAAGGATCCAGTCTCCACCCTTTCCCCAAGGTCTTCAATGAATGCTTACTGAGCTTTCACCTTAGATCAGCACTGTCACCCGGACGAGAAATCGTGTTCCGTAAAACCTACTCCCTGCTCTCAAATGCAGCGCAGGGTCTGAGGCGCGCTGTCGGGGAAAACCTAAGGATGAGAGCGCCTACTCCCTGCTCTCAAATGCAGCGCAGAGTCTGAGGCGCGCTGTCGGGGAAAACCTAAGGATGAGAGCGCCTACTCCCTGCTCTCAAATGCAGCGCAGAGTCTGAGGCGCGCTGTCGGGGAAAACCTAAGGATGAGAGCGCCTACTCCCTGCTCTCAAATGCAGCGCAGAGTCTGAGGCGCGCTGTCGGGGAAAACCTAAGGATGAGAGCGCCTACTCCCTGCTCTCAAATGCAGCGCAGAGTCTGAGGCGCGCTGTCGGGGAAAACCTAAGGATGAGAGCGCCTACTCCCTGCTCTCAAATGCAGCGCAGGGTCTGAGGCGCGCTGTCGGGGAAAACCTAAGGATGAGAGCGCCTACTCCCTGCTCTCAAATGCAGCGCAGGGTCTGAGGCGCGCTGTCGGGGAAAACCTAAGGATGAGAGCGCAGCATTCATTCCTGACCCCGTAAGTGTGATCTTCCTGGAGAAGATGGTCTGGAGTGAGCTCTCGGTGGTCCAACGAAAGCTCAACAGGCAGAGTCTAGGGTGAGGAAGGATGTCAGGAGAGAGTGGGTTTCTGCTTCAAGTGGGGTGGGGTGAGCTCTAGTGGGTGTTGGTAGCAGAGAATGCTGAGCTATGTAGAGCAGAGGTTTTAAAAGATTCTTAAAATGGCTTATCTTATTTCTTCTCCTGTGTACATGTTGGGGGGATATGTGCGTGTGAATCCATGAAGTCTAGAAGAAGACATTGGAATCCTCAAAGCTAAGGTGAGATGTGCTTGTGAGCCATGCAACTGTGCCCTGCGGGAACTAAGCTCCTATCTTCCACAAGAACAGGGAGCACTGTTAACTGCTGAGCAATCGCTCCAGCCTTGGGTTGAGATCATTCATAGTGAGTCAAGGTTGCTTTGACCCTGACCATAACCCTGGCTCATCTTCTCATAGACTTCTACAGAGAAACCTAAAAGGTTCATCAGGGCCTTAACAGCAATGCATGGACCCAGGTTTAGAAAATGTCACCACTGAAGAATGAAGCAAGAGAGACCATCCAGAGAAGTCTGTGCGACCTATTATTCGAGGGGACGCTGATGCCACTATTAATAACCAGGGGAGTGGAAGGATAGACATGAAAGGCTTGACATGAAAGACATGAAGTTGCTAAATACTCCAGAGAAGTTCCACTTGTTCCTAAGAACCAGTGAACAGAAAGGTATGATCTTCTAGCAAAGTATAGATTCTTAACTGGGTGGACAATGGCAGGATAGTTGTGTGGATTTATAGGCACCAGGCCTTGCCTTGGTGCTTCCTGGATGATACTGATACATTTGATCACTCAGAGAGAGAACTCACATGACAGCCAGAGGTAGAAATGGAAAACTCAGGAGGAAACCCCATGACCAGTCACAGGGCCAAGAACATTAGTTCAGTCCATCAACACAATCAACGCTCATGTCAACCATGGCAAGTTACATGAGTGTCTTGGGGACAGGATGCAACAGAAGCTCAGAAAGTCACAGCCTGATTCAGAGCCACTCTCCTGTGTTTAGAAGTCCAAGTCTTTAAACTCAACTTGACTTTTCACCAGGTTAACAGAAACCAAGCCTGTGGGCAAACTCACAGGAGCATCCAACCTGGGGACATTGTGATGCGGCATTGCCATATACAAGTGTATTGGGCCACACTCATGTCTCCTGAGACACTGCGGCCTCAGGAACACGCTAGACATACATGGATAAAGTACCACGGGGTCTGAGTCCATGAGAGACAGAAGATGACTCTGTATCAGATCATGACACTCCACATGTCTCAAAAAACATCACATATCTAGCCTATAGCTCCCCCATGGTAATTACCAATATACACTTAGCAACATATAGTAGACTTTACTGCTTCGGGACCTCTCACACCAGAAAAATCCCCACAGTGCACACAGAGGGAGTTTGCTACAGTGCATGGGCAAATGCCTCCTGAAGGACAATGTCTCTAGCATTCTCTGTGCTGTGGAGACAGCCTGGAGAAAGGAAGGACCAGGCAGGGATCTCATATCCTGGAATTCAGAGCATCACCCTCATAAGAAGCAGCATCCCAGGATGCTGGAGAGAAGACGCAGTGGGTAAAACGCTTGCCGTACCCGTGTAAACCTGGATGAGGTAGCATGTGCCTTTGGTGAGATAAGAGGGAAAGACAAGCTAGATCATGGGCTAGCTAGTCTGGTGTATGTAGTAGGGAACAGGAGAGCTGGTATCAAACATGGTGAAGGATGAAGACTAATGCCCAAGATTGTCCTCCAACCTGAACACACACACCCTGGTATACACACAACTCACATACACAAACACACAGAACTCACATACATCAACACACATACATATGCATATACAGATTCTACACACACACACACATACACAAACACACACAACTCACATACATAAACACACACAACTCACATACATCAACAACACACGTAACTCACATACACAGACACACACAACTCACATACATAAACACACACAACTCACATACACGAACACACACACACACATCAGTGCTTCCTGCTTCTTCTCACTGTCTATGATCTCAGAAATGTGAGGAGCAAGGATATTAAAAAAAGAGAAGATGGAGAGTTTATTCTAGTGTGGAACATTCAGCCGTGCCATGGGCCAGGAACAAAACTGCAAAAACCAAGTATCTCGTTGGACCAAGCAAGCCCCGAGGCAGAAATCAGCCTCTCCATTTCACAGAGGAGGAAGCAACTCTCAGAATGATGGAAGCCTGGAGCTTGTCTCTGTGCCTTTCCTTACTTAGAGCCACGCGACTTTGGGCAATATAGCATATTAAAACTCAAGGCACAGTTTCCTTTGCCAAAAGGGAGGCCAATGATATTCCTGTGTTCTATGATTAATTCTGAATTAAGCACCAAGTTCATGCAGACACTCAGTGCCTGAGACAGTACACTCCACATGTAACAGAAGTCAAACGTTTGTTATAATTAAAATACCAGCAATGACACCATTGCGCTAACAGCAAATGCCACATTGTTATTATTTTAAAATGACAAAGATAAGACAAGCATAGGCATGTCTCTTTTTCCTCTAAATTCCTTACTCTTAGTTCAGATATTTGTGATGTACTCTATAGCGCATCAGAAGTGAGGAGCAGGAGGAGATGGGTACAGGAAGGAAGAAAGAAGGGGGTGAAGGGAAGGGGAAAGCAGAAGCATGGAAATTGAAAGTTAAATATTTGATAGATGCTGATATATGTGGCAATAACACATACATGATATTGCATATTAACTTTCTTGCAGAAAATGCTGAGAAGCCTCTCTCCATTTACGAGGGGTAAGGCATGCATCCCTGGTTTCCTCAGGGCAGCGCTTCAGTGAAGATGCTGTGTTCCGCACCTCTGTATCCCCAGCCACAAGCGCAGACTCTGGTGTGCAGAAGGCACTCAATATAAAGACCTATCGACTGAGTGTCAGCAGGAGGTTCTGATGCACGCTGAACACAGCTACTCAAGTGTGCAAGGCCCTGGCATGCAGCGGAAATGCTCTCGAGACCCAATTGTAAATGTATTCTCAAACAGAGGTCTGGGCTAAGTCATTGGGGGGGGTCAAGGAAGGCAGACGTTATTTACACTAATGCAGAAAAATCCAGAAGTTCTGCCGCAGAGGAGTGATGACGTTGGTGTTTGTTAGACAATAACTTCAACCACCACATCCTGCCACGCAGATGATTTGACCTGCAGTGCCTTTTCAACCTCCTTTCTGGACTACAACTAACGGGGAAAATCTACTTCTGCAAGTAAACGGGATTTAAGATCCCAATGTCATTTCCTCTCTTCCCTGAGAAAAACACACATGAACATAAAACAAAGTAACTGAGGTTTTCTTTTAAATTCTCTGCCAATAAGGGAGTATTATTAAAGAGGTAGCGCAGTTTAGATTTTCCCCACAAGGTATTGAAAGAGCTAGCAAGATTTCAAAGCGTCTATCCGAGAAGACCTTTGAATTGATGGGTTTAACCGTGCATGAAATTAAAATGAGGTGTTATCTTAAAAAGCTAAATTTATTTGAGTACAATTGGAGGATTTTAATATATGCCCAAGGCTGACTGCTCATCAGAGGTGGCATTTGAAAAATAACAAAAGATGATGCTAATATTTCTGTCCTAACAAGATTTCTAACTTATGGCTCAGGGACAACCTACAGTGCCACTGACTTGTCCTCCCACACTGGAACTGATGACAAAGCGTTAATTTTTACACATCACAGAAATTAAGCCTAGCTTTCTGCTGCGTTATTGACCTATCCTGGACACAAAATGGCTCTGAGGAAACAAACCACGAGGCAGCCAATCTGCAGATCTGTGAACCCGGCGGATTTCATCCGGAGAGTGCCTGACAACTGCCAACAGGGATGAAAGTCCTGCCTTGAGGAGGCACTGCTCCTGCTGAGTGTGGGGGAAACTGAGAAGACAGAAAATAAAACCCTGAGGGGGGCAGCACACAAAGGATGTCTCATCTCTCAGACACAAACCAAAGCCAGGAGGGTGGCACACTCCTGTAACCCCAGCATCGTGGACATTATGGCAGGATGACTACCTCGGTTCAATGCCAACCTGCTCATGTAGTGTAATCCTGTCTCCACAGACACCAGGGCAGGTAACTGAAGCTACAGCAGGAGGATTCCACAGGGAGGAGGACCTCAGATACACTCAGGCATCTTCAACCACAGTTAGAAACTGCTGGAAATTCTACCCCAATCCCAGGCCAAAACGCACTCAAGTCAGTAATACATTACTTTAAAATAAACATTCTAACACAATACAACTCAAATGTATACTGAAAATGATGGAAGGAAAATGTAAAGTCTTTTTTCCCCATAATTAAACCAATACATTTCTCCAAAAGCAGAAATGTTTTCCCATACAGTAAAAACACTGCAATTCACCGTGCAAAGTAATCTTGACTCTAGGCTGTGGTGCCTCGGGCACCGCCTGTTGGTGTTGGGTGGTGCAGAGACTTGGGTGGGGCAAAATGCAACACTGTGGGTTCTGAACCAAGGTTGTAATGAAAACCAGCAACGCAACACAGGCAAGAACTGCCAAAAACACACTGAGATCACGCCAACTTGACCTTTAATTATTTTTTGGTCATTTTACATTTAGAGACATTTTACTGATGCCAAACAACATTGCCACCCACAGTTTAAGAAGTCACTAAGCCCAGGGATGGTGTTTGGGCAGGACACGCCTACCTGGTTCACAGAAGAGTGAACGCACAGGCTCAGGCCATGCTAGCACAGGTGTCCAGGGAAACATAACACTCAGTTCAATGCAGGGAAGGTTAGAGACCTCAGAAAGAAAGAGGGCATCAGAAAACGCCCACCAGAGGGAGTGTGCTCCTGCTTCGTTTTATGAGTGAGTGAGCGCACCGTAACTAAAGCAGGAAGGTCCTCACATATCTCACTAGCACCACAGGGCGATGACAAAGGAGGCTGCCAAGCCGTGATGTCAGTGACTTCCATAAAACTCAGTCCTAGCCTAGGCAGTTTGGATGCTCACCTTACTAGACCTGGATGGAGGTGGGCGGTCCTTGGACTTCCCACAGGTCAGGGAACCCTGATTGCTCTTCGAGCTGATGAGGGAGGGGGACTTGATTGGGGGAGGGGGAGGGAAATGGGAGGCGGTGGTGGGGAGGAGGCAGAAATCTTTAATAAATAAATAAATTAAAAAAAAAAAACCTCAGTCCCATTGCAATTGCTCCTGCTCCAACCTGCAAGAAACTGAAGGCTGCCTGGTCAGATATTCCCGGGGCAGCTATACATGGAGTTGTTTGTGCTTAACTTGAGCAGCAACTACGACTCAAAGTCAGAAGCCAAAACAAGGCCCAGGTAACTCTCTAGGAAGCAGGATGCTGGAAAGAGATGCAGGAGCCACACGGGCTGAGATCAGAGCTGGAGTTCTGACTACATGTCCCCTCAAAGTCAAGTGCAACGAGAGGGCTCGCTGAAGCACAGCACAGGGCCACGTGGCTCCTTAAACACATTTGCATGTGTGTGTAGCCTTTGCGTACACCTGTTTGTATACACGCGGAAGTCAGAGATCAACACCAGTGTCCTCCTCAGTGGCTCGTCATCTTGTTTTTCGAGACAGACTTTCACTGAGCCCTGAGCTCACCAATTCTGCTAGACTTCCTGACCAGCAAGCTCCAGGGATCCCTCTGCCTCCGATCTCCAGTGGAAAAAAAGACATGTGCCACTGTGCCAAGCTTTCACATGGGGTATGGCATCTGACCACGGACCCTCATGTCACCAACTGGGCCAGGTCCCCGACCTTAATGTAACTACGTTTAAACTGCATTTCTTTCTCCCCCGTGCAACGATTTTATCTTGGGAATCTCTGAGATTCCAGGTAAGGAAACAATTCTTAGACCTGGAGAAGAAACGACCACCTCTTCCTCTACCTTCCAGCTAAGGACAGTGTGCTACTGGAAGCAGGCGAGCTGCAAGCCCACATGGCACCACTGGGCACTGGGCAAGAAGCTCTTGTGAAGGTGCCACACTGAGGCTGGTTCAAGGCTTGGCTAGGGAATTCCACACTGGCTTGAAACCTTGGAGGCCCCGGGTAGGCAGGCTTTAGCAGGCTTTAGCAGCTCGTAATCTGCACAAGAATTGGAGCTGCTGAGATGTAAACCAGGCCTTGAGGAACCTTCTAAACCCTGTAATGACCAGACAGTAAAAAGCCCTCCAAGCATAACACTGTGGAGAGGAAGCAGCGTCTTATACCAGGCCCAGCGGTGTCTACCTGCTCCAGAGACAAAGAAACAGCGATTTGCCAAGGAGACATCAGGGTAGCAGCCTGCACCTTCTCAGGCATCTGAGAATCGCAGAAGCAAACACTGAAAGGTTCCAGGAAGTTCCAGCAGCCGGCAAAATGAGCCCTGACCACAAAAACATGCCAGCTATAAGATGAATGCCACTCTAAAGAGGGAGCAGGGCGCTTCCTGGGACCACAGGAACGTGAAACTGGGGCATGAGAAAGTGCGCTCATAAACTCAGTCTCCGCACTAATTGACTCTGGAGAAATGTGAAGAAAAATAAACTACAGGATTATTCAGGAAAAAAACAATTAAGGGGGCTGTTTCGCGAGAAAAATACGTATGATGCGTGCTGCTTAAAGTACGGGATGTTGGAAACAGGGGAGCGGGGAAGTAGTGAGAAAAACAAACCAACACTCGCTTTGGAAATGCCAGTGTTGCAACAGAAAGACAGACTGATCTGGGAACCTGGGCTCTCAGAACCCAGCAGAAAAAGACAAGATACAGAACACAGCCTACTGCTCTGGCCACACACACAGTGATGGGTTCTCAGCCCAATCTCAGCTCCTCAGGGGTACCAACAGCTTGACACCGAATTGCCCACTGAATGCCCCTTTCAGGACGCTACACTGAACGCCAACAGGTTCCATCAAAGCAGCCACGTCATACTAAGACTCATCTCTGTCCTGCCTCTAGTGAACAATGAGACGCTAGTCAGTCATAAATGCTAGCCAAATGTAGAGTGGGAGTGGCCAAACCATGAGGGCTTGCTCTGACCAAGCACCCTGCAGAACTCCTGCTCCCTGCTCTTCAGTACAGTATGCTAGCTGTGGTACCATCCCAAAGGCAGGCACCTGTATCCCTCAGGCCCAGGGGGAGTCAGAAAGCTCTCAGGATGAGAGCTGGGCTCTGCACTAAGGATGCTGCAGTGCACCTGGCTTCTGCTGTGCACTAAGGATGGTACTGTAAACTCTGGAAGCGAAATCCAAGGTCATGTCCCTTGTCAGGCACATTGACACACATACCTTGTCTTCACTAAGAATACTTGTCGCCTACTCAGAGCCCTTTCCCAACTTTGGAGAGTGCAGATTTAGTTTTTCTTAGTAGTATGAGGCCACTTAATGCTGTCTTAAATAACCATGCTGTGAGAAAACACCATGACCGCAGCAGCTTGGAGAGGAAAGGGTTTATTTCCTCCTTCAGCTCTCAGGTCACACTCTGTTACACAGGGAAGTCGGGACAGGAAGGTGAGGAGCGGGAGACACAAACTACAGACAGTGCTGTGCACTGGCGTGAAGCCCTGGTTTGTTCAATCTGCTCTCTTGCTCAATCCGTGGTCACCTGCCCAGAAGTGGTACCACCCAGAGTAGACCAGACCCTCCCACATCAATCATGAACCAAGAAGATGGTCCGTAGCCTTGACCACAGGCTAATCTGATGGACCATTTTCTCAAGTGATGTTCTCTCTTTCTAGATAACTCTAGGTGCATGCCAAAGACGACAAAAATCAACCAGCCAATACCCTACAAGGATAACACAGCAGGGCAGGGTTTGATGCTTTCTTTCTACTTTGAAACAAGGCCAACGCTCTGAAGCCCAAGCTGGCCTGGAATTTTCTACGTATCCCAGACTGGATAAATTTATGACAGTTCTCCTGCTTCAACTTCTCAGGTGCTGGGACTGTAGATAAGGGCCACCTCGGCCCAGACTTGAAGTCAGCCAGCATGCTCAGCATCACACTCCTTGAGATGCTCTCTGTAGCCTAGAGAGCCAACGGACACCAGTTCCAGCTCTCAGGCCGACAGCAGAGGACCCATCACTGCTCATGCTAACGGGGCAATATTTCCTGTGCTGCTCCCAGAGGTTGCCAAGGTATCATAGAACCTCATCGCAGAAGGCCTTGCAAGATTAGGTTATAATCTCCTTTTTCAGTTTCTTGCGATACAAGCTCCCAGGTTCCAAAGGCCATACCTCACATTCTCCTGGGTCTCGCATTCTCTTACTGCTGTCTCTGCAGTGAGCACCAAGCTATAGCATGAAAGAGCTAGAGACACACGGTTAGAATAAATGAAGGATTTCTAAAGAGGGAGGTAATGCAAGACCCACACTGGGAGGCTCTAATGGCGCCGGGCATGGGGAGAAACATGAAGGCAATTTCATTCAATTCCAAGACGGAAAATAATACTGACATTCACTGCTGAGGGAATCCATGGTCTAATCTCCTTTAACGTCCCCAGTGCGACATCTGTCAGTCAGCACACACAGATTGAGTACTGACTGCCAGGTATTCATTCTCAATTCTCTGAAGCATAAACTAGGCAGCTTCAGATAATATAGCTGTGGAAATGCTTTGGGTTCTTTGGGAGGGAGAAATGTACGCACTTCTATTACTTGTCAATGCCACCGTAGGTTCCCTCCTTCTTTATGGCTTCACAGCAACAGCAAGGGGCCCATTCATAAATGCACACACACTTTCCTTCCCAGGCTGCCTGGTGGGACCAAACACGACGCTCTGAATAGAGGGTTCAGGTGTCTGGTTGGCATGCCACCAGACTCTCTTCCTCTCCACGTCTCCTCTGTCACAGGCACCTCCCTTCTGGCCTGGAGGTCAGTGTCTTCCATGGGCCACAAGGAATGAGGGGCTGACGTGTGCTTCGGGGAACCCTGAGTAAGCTGGGCTATAGAAGAGGAGGTGTGGTGGTCTGTGTGTATCAAGAGCGTAAAGGAGGAGCTGTGGACCCCTGAGTAGATGCCCCTTCTTCTAAAGCAGGCATTGTCCACAGTGCGGGCAGGCAGAGCACTGGGAAGACATGGCTCTCCTCAGGTAGAACGATACTGAACCACTGAGAGAATATGCAGAGTGCACAGTGCATTGGGCGTCCGTCAGATCTGAGCTGGCCAGTCCTTCACTTGGCACTCTCTCGGGCATGCTGACTCCAGGTTACACTTTGCATGAGGAAACTGGGAAAGTAAAGATAAGCACAGTGTCTCGTCTGCCCTCGGGAACCCCACAGTCCAGGAACCAGTGATGGCAGAGGGGCATCAGAACGGGAAAGCTATCAGACTGTTCACAAGTGCTGTGTGTTCACGGTGTGTCCTGTAGAGTCTGCAGCAGATCCACACACACCAGAGCATCCGCATCTGCAGAAGAACCCTACAAGGCAAGCACTGCACTGCACACGGCAGTGCAGACACAGATGTGTCAAAGCAATCCGCCAATCATCTCTAACTTGTCCCTAGCAACCTACTGGCGCCAGGTGGTGCTGGTACACACCTTCAGCCTCAGCACTCCGGAGGCAGAGGCAGGTGGATCTCAGTGAGTTCGAGTCCGGCCTGGTCTACAAAGTGAGTTCCAGGACAGCCAGGGCTACACAGAGAAACCCCAAATAAAAGAAAGAGAGAGAGAGAGAGAGAGAGAGAGAAAGGGAAGAGGAGGAGGAGGAGGAGGAAGAGGAAGAGGAAGCAGCAGCAGCCAACTCTCTGTGGGTACCAAACAGCTATGAGAAGATAAGAAAGTTCTCCCAAGGTTGGCGCACATCTTCTTGCACCCTTAGAAAGAGCACATATGTCGTTGCCTGGTTTAACTTTACATCCCTGCCGCAGAAAATGCACAGACTAGTGGCCTGCAAGAAATGCCATGCCTGGTACCCAGACTGACCCCTTGTCCCAGGGTCATCCCTCCATATCCCCATGGTTGAACAGACAGGATTTCCAACTATGCCAGTATTCCCAGTTTTCCTCTGCAGACTTGATTTCAGAGCAGACTAAAGATCCAGCTCTCATCTTCAATGTCTTTACTTTAGAAGGGCTAATAATTCTAATAGGTAAGAGAATCAAATATTCATCTGTAATAAAGACCACATGCACATTGCATACCAGAAAACAACATTTTTAAGAATCCCTGCAGTTTAAGGACATACCTGCCAGGCATAGTGGCATGCATCTGCAACCACAGATTTTGTCTGTCATCCTACTGATTTCCAAGGTTGATGTGGCTGATCTGGATGGCTTGGCAGGTGTCCTGTTTCTCCCTCATCACAGGTCCCTCCTGAAGATGTGGACACAGGATGGCTGGCATCCAGTCAAGGGCGCACAAATGGTGCTCTCCCCTGCTAGACCCTCCAAACTGTTCTCAAAGTGGGAAGAGCACAAATGCCCCCCATGAAGTGCAGACCTTGTTGATCCATTAATTTTGTTTACACTGGCATTGGGAAGTTCATGAAGCTTCTCTAAGCTTTGATCTAATTCTCTCACTCAGGGCTGCTTGCATGTTGTGCTCACCTTAGGGGCAAGGGTTTTCAAGTGATGCGTGCCTTCCTTTGCGAAGCTTCTGTTTAGATGGCCCTGAATGTGGTCCTTATTGACCTGCAGGCCAGCTCCACTGGCCTGAGTTGTCTGCGTCTCAAGGTCCTTCTGAAACATGGTAGCAACCCTCAGCCAGGAAGGAAAGCATCCTTAGGTTTCTTAAGCATGCACCCTAAGACTCAACCCAGCACTTACATGCTACTGGATTTCATTAAGCGTCCTCTGATAAATAGTAAAACAATTTCATTTTAAATATTCTAAATTCCCATTCTGCAACTTCCCACAAATTAATCAGAACCAATAAAGCTTAATTGAATGCAAAGTTAGCACACTCAGACCCCATAAAACTGCAGACTGATTACTTCAGGAAGGACTCCCCTCCTTGACAGGTAATCTCTTCACAATTAAGATGAAGTGCGGAACACGCAGACATCCATATTTAACACTAAGGGCCCAAAGGCCACATCAGTGTACATAATAAATCAGCACATCGGAAGCGTGAAGCTCAGAGGCCACATATGGACGACTTGCCTGGGTTTCTCGATGACAGACAGGTTTTTCCCCGAAAAACTAAATTCATCTCAACACCCAAGACTTAATTTTATCAGCACAGAGCGATAACAACCTAGACGGGGATCTGGTTTCCCCACCCCCGCCCGTTATTCAATGCTATCTCTCTTTCCTGTCCCCTCATTCACCATGCTCCTTGATCACTTCTGACGTGAGGGTCCTTTCCAGTCAGGACCGGACTTCACAAAGGAAGCCTTCATTCACTTTGTATCCTCTTAGGGCCTTCGTAGGGTCCTGACACAACGAAAGTTCATGAAAAATATGAAGTGCACAACATTCAAGCCCCCATATCTAATAACAAGGGCACAAAGGGAGTTGAAAGGAGTTGCACTGAACATCTTTCATGCCTTAAAATGAGTCATATGCATGTACCATGGGTGTGCACATAAACACACACAGGGAAGACACTTACACTCTCCCTAGATCCCCTCAGCCACACCAGAGATTTTCTGTACTATTATTAAAGAACAATGCCTTTGCACTAAATTCAAAAGTTTGTGGTCCTTCTTCTACACACCAGAAAATCCACCTGTTGTGTCCTCTGTGTCCTTCAGGGATACCTCTGGCACCTCTGGCATCTGGTCCCTTTGCCCAGGAGCGCTGGGTCCGCTTAGTGCCTTTACTTTAATGCACATCCCAAATGCACATCCCACTGCTGTGCTCAGTCCGTGCTCTCCAAGACCTTAGAAGAGTTGAATTTTACTAATGCAATCATCGCTGTGTTTGTACATGCTGAGCACTGTGTGAATGGTGTTGCTAGCGCTGCAAGAATTCCTTCCCTGGGAAACACAAACGCCGTCTACCCCCTCCTTCTATGGTCCCAGGAACAAATCAAAGTAAGATTTCCCCCAAGTTCACTCGGGGAACCAATGACTTCTATGAGTGGAGGATTTGCTGGCAGGAGAGCGAGGGGCTCCAAAGCACTCAGGCTGAAAAGTCTTTACCCAGCACTGACAACGGCTTCTCCATGACCATACAGATGGAAATGCCCTCCTGATAACCTTCCCCAGCCTGTAGATTCTAGTACCAAAAGATTGCACTAGAACCAAAGGCCATGTGCAATCAGGGCAGAACTACACATGACTGACTGGGTACTCAGGGCCAATGACCCTGCCCACCCTTCCTGCTGTGATCCAGTACCAAGAGTGATGAAGGCAAGCAGCCACCACTGACCGAGGCAGGTAGTGGCTGTTTGGTTCATGGAGCAATGTTCAACAACCACTCAGGACATGCTTGCTACTTGGCCTACAAGGAAAGCTTTCTGCCAGTTTACATGGCTTCCTAATAGACTCTGTGTAATGATTGTTCTGTATTGTTTAAGAGACAAGCCACGCCCACTCCCGCCCCCATCTTCCCCTTTCACCTTCCTCTCCTCTAGTATGTCTTGAAGTACTAGAAGTTAGTAAGAATAGCTTGTCCTTTTCTTTGTGGCCTTTTGCCTTTAGAAACGCTGTTTCCTCCCTATCCCACAGACTGGCGTCCTAAGTGAGAAACCAGCATCTTTAGCAAGTAAGTGCAAACAATTGTCCTTAGGACCTGGCAGTCATGGGGCCACTTATCAATTCAAATCTAACTCAATCATGAGTTCTCAGTCACAAAATACCACCTGCTTCCCACTCCTGGGAGCTTAGAGTCTCTTCTCTCTGTCTCTGCACTAAACTTTAAAAGGCTTAAATTTGCTGGGCAGTGCTGGCACACACCTTTAATCCCAGCACTCAGGAGGCAGAAGCGGGTGGATCTCTGTGAGTTTGAGGCCAGCCTGGTCTACAGAGCGAGTGCCAGGACAGGCTTCAAAGCTACAGAGAAACCCAGTCTCAGAAAAACAAACAACAAACAAACAAACAAAAAGGCTTGAATTTCCCCAATCTGGAACCCAGAAGCACACACACACACAAACACACACACACTGCCTTTCCTTTAAGGAACTAATTTCAAATTTGCATGTGTCCTTAGATTTTTCTGCATTAATTATTGTGTTATAAAAACTCCTCAGTGTCCAGCATCACCAGAAGCCATCAATTGTTACTCAACTCTGGAAGGAATTATTTTAAAGTCACACACAAAGCAGGGACTCCGCCATCCATCTTGTCAGGAAACAGAATCACAGCTCATGTTGGGGCGCCAATATGCCAGAAAACATCTGGTCTGGAGTTAGAACCCAGGGCGTTTGTTAGACGGCTTTGGAAGTCTCTGGCAGACCTCAGAGGTGGGGATGAGATGGCTGGTCTTAGGAATCACATTGAAAATGAGGACTGAAAGTCTCTAGCCTACCTGGCCCCACTCACATCTCTGTTGCTCATCTCTTGCTTCCTCTCCCCTCATAGCTTGGCTTCTTAGTTTCACAGCAGAAATGGTGAACAATTGCAGATCCTGAGATTTGTAATGTGGGGGCTCATTACACCAACTTCTACTGATGCCCAGTCACACCAGTCACTGTTCAGAAAGCTGTATCGTGTGAGATTCTTCTCCCTGTGCCCATCCTATGACCAACTGGGTAGCGTTATCAGGAAAGCAGGATGGCAGGAAGCTCAGGAGATAACCCACCTTGAATCTATGCAAATTTCATTTTAGACTATCACTTTTTTCTATTTGAATATATAAATAAGCTCTCATTTAATGAAGAACTTTAACACTCTCAGTTGGGATGGCTATAAATTTCCACTTGCCTTCTCCTTCAGGACAGATGGGACACATAAATTAAAAACTCAAGGTTGCCAGACCAGAAAATGTAAGGCTTCCAAGGGCTTTAATTCAAGTGTGTGCTGCTGAGTGCCTTCTCTATTGTGTGGAAAAGTTATAAAGCATCCTGTTTTAATTAATAGAGCGTAGAAACCATTGCTGAAATTTTGAGCATGAAATTCTAGCACAGCACAGAATTTCTGGCCAGTCAAATTAGCATGTGGCCACGGGACTCAGTTCTGAAGTGGTCATAATAAATCACAGCCGTTTAGAAGGCAGTGGGTCTTAGCTACATGTAAACAATACACTGCAGCCTTCAAAGGTCAGGTGTCTGGAGCTCACACCACTCAGAAAAATTATACAATGTGCAGTGACGCTATCGAAGGCTCGGCTATATGACATCATCCCACTGAGCGACAGCTATGCCGTCTGGAAGTCACCAGGACTGGCTTTTCTAATGTGGCAAAGCATTTCTACCACATACCAGCTCAAAGGAACTGTCCTCATGCTCAGCAAGTGACCTTGGCTCAGGGAATACATTCCCATTACAGAGTCCCTACATTATGCAGCAGTCTGGACCAGCATCAGCCCTACGGTGGGAGAGCATCTGTCTTTCAGTTCTAGATGTTACCACTCAGAGCTTCTGCTTTGGTTACATGAAGGACAGATGGGGCAATCTCCAGAGCCAGAAAGATCCAGTCATTTCAGAGTAACCAGTGAACATCCGGGACCACAAGAAACGTCCAGCCTCTGAAGAAAGGGAAGAGTTTGAACAGTAAGTTTTCTTCTCTCAGCAAAGCTACCTCAAGCTTCCACGGCTACCCTCTCCTCCTTGTCTATGCTCTACCTGGCATGAGGCAGGACTTGCCCCAAGTTCCCCACTTTTCCAGTACATGCATCTCTGCCTGACTCACAAAGGCAAGCAACATCATCACATCACTAATCAGAGCATCCTCCACAATCCCCAAATAGATCTGCTCTTCCTCCTGTGCCCCTTCGTCCACAAATCATGTCACTGTCTCCCTCAGAAGCCAAAGCAGGTAGCCTTCATTCCTCTCCACAACATTTGGTCCAAAGAGTCATAGCGCCCCGTTGGAGCTGTCTTCCAAATCTGTCTCTCACGCAGATCTTTCCGTTCCTCATTCAAGAATTGCTTTCCTACCCTGGCTGTGACCACAGCTTGGACCATCTGAATTAGCAACCTCAGTTTTCACAATCTTCCGGAGCATTCCCTGCTAACTGAGGTACAAACACACCCGCTCTAATTCACCTGATGGAGCAGAGCAAGGCACTTGGAGCAGACCGTAAACCTGCTCTGAGCCGTAATTCACACAGCAATGTTGTTACACGCCACCTTACAAATGAGAAACATGAGCACGCCATCTCAACAGATCTGTCTACTGAGAATCTAGATTCTGAGCTTCAGAGGCTCACGACATCACAGTCTTCTTTGCCACCTTACAGGTGTACACCCAGCACTCACTAGACACAGAGATCAGGGCCACCAGGGAACTTACTGAGGTACAATTTCAAAATAATAAAAAAAAAATGGAGGGCTACAGCTCAGTTGTATTGTGCTTGCTTAGAACACTGGAGGCCCTGGGTTCAAGCCTTAGTACTACAAAACAAAGAACAAGAACAAAGACTGTGCTGAAATAATACTAAGGCCTTTTGCTATGCTAAGGTCTGCACCAAATACTCTCGGCTAAATCAGCACCTTAGCATGAATTATCATGAAAGAATACCCATTGCGCCCTCCGTGGTCAGAGACTCTCAAAACATCGGCTCTATTAGAATGTTCTTGACAGCGATGTAAGAATTACTAACTTCACTAGACCTTGGCTAGACCTGTGTTTTATGTTCTGTGACGGAGCGGGAGAAACACAAAGCAGACGCGGGTGTGACAGTTGTGACATTGGGTGCTGCTGGGAACCCGTCAGCCGCGAGTCCAGCTGGTGGGTGGCTTCCTTACTGAACCCAATTTTTACTTGAAAGGGAAACTAGCAGTCAATCCTCCAGACTTGAGCGTTCAGCAGATGCCGTTTTGAAAATGCATGAAGCAATTCGACCACTTTAAGAATAACAACTAAGAGTATTTGATGTGAGGACAAAAAAAAAAATCGCCTTTTCAAGTGAAAATCTGGATTTTTATAGACCGTGTATAAGCCATCAAGAGCTCGGCAGCTTCTCCGGACTTAGTCTTTCTTGATGCTTTTTTGTGTGACACATGATTAGGGCGTGTGACTTCCTCCATAGTTATCACATAATAAGATGTGTCAAAATCTGAAAGACTGACATCAGCTCAGCTACCCAATCTTTTCAAATAACCAACACAAGATATGAACAAATCATACAAGAGTGAAAAACTCTAAAGCACACTCTCAAGCACTGAGGTTTACAGAGACGGAACTCATGGACCCGGTTTCAGATTCCACAATGCATCTAACCTTTAAATTTAAAACCACTACCAAATGGGGTTCTGTGGAGGCAGGAGCAGAAAGGTCCACCGTATCTGAAGCAGCCGCCCAAACAGGTTTTCCCAATACCGTATCTGCCTGAAGTGATGTTTTTCCATCTCGCATCAGACTGGATGAGAGACACCAGGAGGATCCAGCTGTCTTCCATAGATGGGAGGTGTGCAAATGTGTTCTAACTTCTGGGGGCAGTGCTAATTATCTCTACAAATATCTGTAAGTTATGCTAACGTGAAAGGGGTTTGTTCTCATTGCTTTAAATGAATTAACATTTTTAAATCCTGCCAACTTGAGTTTCCGATACTATAAACTTCAGTGGATACAACTCCAATAAGTAAAACCTTTTCCCAATACTTCCTCTTTTTTTTTTTTTTTAAGACTGTAAAGAGGTTGCATTTATGGTTTGGAAGAGAAATGTCCTTCAGAAACCTTCCTGTGTTGAGTGGTTGGTCCACAGCTGATAAGGCATTCTGGAAGGATCTGGAACTTTAGGACATGAGATTTAGCTGGAGAAAGCAGGTCATCCAGTTTGAATCCCACCCATCCCCACAGCCCTCTCCCTCCCCAGAGACCTCAGCCAATCTTTCGTAGCTGTCTCTGCTCATCACAGAGGTGTCCTCTCGGGGTAAGAGTGTGCTGAAGTGTCCTCACACCCCTCCTCTGGCTGAGCTTGCCCACAGGAGCCCACTTTCCGCGCACCCAGGCTTTGTGACAGTACGGTCCACAGCTGTGCTTCTACTGCACAAACAGACTGTCTGGACTCCTTCTGACTGTGCAGGCAGTGACTGTGCATCCCAGTCTCCCGGGATCTGCACCTAGCCTGCTCCACGCGCTAGGAGGGGACGCTTACTCTCCGTTCACTGCCCTGGCTTCTGCTTCTAACACCAACATCTGTTTCTAAGCAGGTTTCTGGGGAAAGTGTGAAAAGCAAACAAAGAGGCACAGCCTCCCTGACCTCCTGTCTGTCAGGGTGGAGCCAGCCACACTTCCAGGGCTCAGGCTGAATGGGTAGCAAGTTCTGTCGCCAAGCGGGAAAAGCCACGTGTAAACAAACACATGAAGAATTTTCAACAAAGACAAAGCTGTGATCTTTTTACAAATCTGATCATCAAGGATAGGTTAACTCTGTAAAGCCCTGTGAGCTAGCAGCAGGAACCATTTCTGTAACTTCATAGAGAATTTTGGAAATTCTTGGAAACAACCTCACGGAATCATTTTCTTTGTGTTTGATTGTGGGTTTTGTTGTTCGTGCTCTATTTTGCCACGCCAGTCTTGTCCTGTTTCTGTCATGTAAACTGAATCCTGCTGGCAACCAGGTTATGCTAAATTCCTCAAAAGAGAAAGCTTTAACCATCTTAAAAACAGTAAGGATAGATTGGGGCGGGGGGGGGGGGGGGGAGTGAGTGTGTGTGTATTTGCATGAGTCTCTGTATGTGTGTATATCTTTGTCTCTATTTGATTGTGTGTTTGTGTAACTGTGTGTTTGTGTATGTATCTGTATGTGTGTCTGTGTGTTTGTTTGTAGGAGTCTGCATGTGTGTGTATATATTTCCCTGAGTACGGGTGACTGTGTGGACATCTGTTTGTATATGTGTGGAGCACTGGCGAGCCTGGAGGGTGAAAGTCTTCAGTCAACACCGCCCACTGGCTGCCTGCAGTATAAACTACTTCAGAGTGCTTGGGTTGTGTTGAACATAGCTGGACAGAATTAAGTAGCCAAGACAACGTCCATGAATATCTTAGTCACCAGTGGCACCGTCTGCAGGAGTGATGCTCGGATGCAGGAATGAACTCATCTGGAAGTGACAAATTTACTGGGTCCGTCCAGTTAGCTAGGATGCAAAGACATGCCTCAGGTGAGAATATGCACAAACACTTAGCCTACACTTTCATGGGACACAGTGAATCCCGAGTTAGCAATTACAGGCCCACAGGATGGAAAACAACTCGAGTGCTTCGCTCAGGAACGGTGACTGTGCAGTGTGATGCAGCTATTAGCCGTGTGCCATAATCAAGGTGGTAATTGGTTCTGAGGCCGCTTAGGATGCCAGGGTGTTCTGCGGAATACCATCCACAGTATTAGGACAATCTGGAGAAAAGCTGCACTTTCCTAGACCTGCTGGCAGACCTAACGCTTTAGCAAGAGGTTCAACTGCTCATTTCAGTTTTTAGGAGACTCAGGTGTGGGGCCGGGAAGATGGCTCAGTGGGTAACTCACCTAACCTGAAGGCCTGAGTCTAATCCCTGGGGCCCAGAAGGTAGAAGGCAAGAACTCCTGCAAGCTGACCTTAGACCTTTGACGTGAGCCTCCGCGTGCACAGAAACATGTGCACACAAATATATTTTTTTACAAATAAATCAGGTTTGAGGAAGAGGAAGGAAGGAGGGATGATGTCGTTTCCTTGGAAACCAAATGTGGTTCTACTGTAGCAATGGTCCTGATGAATCACTGCTCAGAAGGTGAAAATTCTATTCGTCTGCTTAAAACAGGGCAAGGATAATTTAGTATCCAAATAATCGTGATCTCTGAGACTCCACAGGGGACTCCAGTGGGGGTGCTACACACACGCTCATAAACCTGCAAAGGACTACGAGAAAGCCCCCATGGCGTCACAGAAATGAGCAGACTACCGTAATGAGTGACACATACAATTTCCAGGGCAGGGATAAGAATAGACTCTGGCTCTCCCACCCTCTCCTGGTCCCTTCTGACTGCCCTGAGCACACAGTCCTGTTACCTGCAGCTTACAATGTAGCAGCTTTCAGTTACGTTATAACAGGGACATGTATCTATTGTTACATTAGAATAAGGGACATGTATCTATTCTTATGTTAGAATGAGAGACATGTATCTATCGCCCATGTGTATCTCTTTCCCTTGCTAGTCTTTGAGTCTCTTCTGGGGGGGGGGGGGCAATTAGGAAGTTTGAATTGAACTAAAATTTCACCGGACAGAGAACATTACTGGCTTTGAACAAGTATCATCATAGTTCTAAGACCTGAGTGTCAGCTCATACACCAATCAGCCTGGCTGATTTGGCCAAGTTACTTCCCCCCTCTGAACCTCAGTGTCCATATCTGTGGAATAGGCAGAATTTGAGTTTATATCTAGGGTTAAGAGGTCTCCCTTCATTGTCATATGACAAAGGAGGAGCCATCACCTCATGGCCACTCCCATTCCTCTGTGTGTGTGTATGAAAGAGAGAGAGACAGAGAAAGAGACAGAGAGAGAGAGCCATACTCGGGAAAACACTGAGCAGAGAACTATCAAATCCTCACCAAGAAAAGTCTCAAGTGTGAGGATTCTCTGAGAGGTCTGCCTGTCTCCTAACTCAGTGCTTGGAAAATGGGGTAGGGGTGATTCTCTCAAAGCAATATGCACATAGACACTTGTGTCCCGCACAGGGACTCAAGCCACAGTTCATGTCTGGAGAGAAACTAAAAAAAAGAAAGTCACAAAGAGAGCTTAACAAGCCTGTAGTTGGTTATTAAAGGAGCCGGTCAACTACTCTGAGTGGAGAGGGGAGATGTACCAAACATAAACCAAGAAGCTGACACACAAACCGCCATCTCACTCACATCTGGACGAGCCATGGAGTCATGTGCTGGCGTGCACAGTGCAACAATCCAGGGTCTCCATTGCCGCTGTCTGGGGGCCAGCCTCTAGCAGAACCAGGCCTTGAAAGGAAGCTAAGACTTTCCTATCTGAGGGGGTGTAGGGAAAAGACACTCACACACTCTCTTGATGGCTTCCTTCTTTAATTTCTGTTCTTCTTATGGTCTTAGAATGTTCTTTTTACTGTATACTTTTTCCCTACAGTTTGTACACCCCAACAAAGTTTTTTAGGCAATATAGGAAATACAGTGTGGTTACATTCTATTTTTCAAGTGAGTGATTACAATGAATACAGGTAAAAACATGTTTTTCATCTCCCTTACACAATTAAGCATTTCAAGTATTACAAGTGAAAAACAAATTATCCCAAGAAGCCACATGCATTCATTCATTACCCAAGCAACTGGTTATAGTAACTGTGTGGACAAGCAAGGTGTTCTTCTCAGCCAGGTCTTTGGCTGGCAGGCTGCACTTTGCAGTTACAAGGAAAGGGTTAATTACTTTATTACTTCTCTTGAAAGGCGATCTTATGAGGAATCTTAAGCCTAAACTTTTGTATATGATAAACAGTCTGCTCTACTTTAAATCTTTAGGGTGCATACCCACTCATTAATAGTTTTGTTTTTAATATCAGGAGGTTGAGGGCAGAAATGGGTACAAGGAATTAATCATCACCTTTGGTCATCAACCAATCTGAGCAAGAAAGGTACATAAGCCAATGATAATTGAGCTGCTTTGTTCTTGTTCCCTGACCTTAAGGAGTTCTCATTCCACTTTGTGCCTTTCTAAAACTTCAGATTGTCTTCTTGGGTTTCTCACCTCAAAGCCATTTAACAAAAATACCTTAGTCTAACTTTGTTATTTTCAAAGCTTTGTTTCAGCTGTGATAACCTGTGAATACATTTCCCAACGGTGAGGTTAAGAGAATTTAAACTAGCTGGGCTACTGGGACTCAATTGCTTTTCTTAATCATTAACTTGAGCTACAATCTATGCAACTCCTTAGGTGAAGCTCGCAGGCCCTGGCTGTGGAACCATTTCCTTGTATTTATTTTTATTCGTAAAAACCCTGCATAAGCTCCCATTTTTATTATCAATTAGATAGTACAGCTTGGGGAAGAATCATCTTCTTGACAATCCACAGATAAAAACGCCCAGTAGACTGGGATGTCTCCATGATATAAACACAACACAACAGGCAATGGGGATCTCCCCACACCAATAGCAGTAAAGCCACAACAGAAGCAAAAGGCATTCTGGGGTCTGTAGTCCCATAGTTTCCTCCTGGGGGCTGACAACCTGAACTTCGATTCCCACCTGCTGCTCCTCTGGCATGGCCACCAGCCTTCCATACCATACACAGCATACCCAGTAACATATGTACTTCCAGCCACCAATTGCCTCCATCCGCTCACTCATGTGTTCAATGTGTGTATTGGTGCTTTGAGCATGTCCTGTCCTGCCCATAGGGCTCTATTGCTCTCACGATCCTCCCAGGAGAAGGGTCACTCACAGCCCTGGAGCTAGGCTGGCAGGGAGCAGAGCTCGACCTTCTTCTTGGGTCCCCGTCCCCTACAGAACTGAAGGTGACAGGCACACACAGCTACCCATGGCTTCTTAACAGGAATCAAACCCAGGTCTTTGAGCTTTCACTAGCTTTCTTACCCACTGAGCCATCCCCTTAGCCCCAGAAACAATCGTTTAAAAATATTTTTAAACCACAGCTGATTGAACTCACAACAGTAGGACACACAGACATAGAGAACTAACAATGTACTCACTACTTGTCTCTATGGACTATAAAAAAAAAAAGTTCAGTACAAAAATCAACCACAGCCTAAAAGAAGGCACAGAGACCTGAAGCCTTGGGAGAGACCATTTTCATAAGTAAGTAATAATGTAATGATGTATCATCGAGGAAATGAACTGGAGAAATAAGCTCAAAATAAATTGTGCAAAATCTTCACTAGACCAGGCTATAAAGAGCGCCGCCGAACCCATGTGGAGAAAAGTCTACGTGCTCCTTACTTTCCCGCAGAGTGCTACCGTGACTACACCCTCATTGTCTTTCCTGGTTTCCCCACCATCATGCACAGAGTCCAGAGAGCACAAAACCACACCATCCCCAGCTGCGCCTGCAAGCTCTGCAACGGTCCCAGCCTCTGCCTGAGCCACCAGCACCCTAAGCACAGATGCCATTGCTAAAGTGACGCCTCTGCACACAAGTAGAATAAGTGGCAAGTCGAGATCCCAACGAAAGGAGTTGTTTTAGGTAATTCATAGGTTGTAAAAACTAATGAGAAGTGAAAAAAAATATGAGGGTGTTGTAACACTGCCATTAAAATGAAAATCTATATTACAGCCTTACGTTCTCAAGTACCACTCCAGAAGGAGGCATCCAGCAATATATCAAAATGCTCTATTCAAAAAAACCCACTTCATTAATTTTCAGGAATAGTTGCCTACACATTCTTTTACACCAAATCATCTCCAGTTTTCATGACTATCGAAGTTTACTCTTAATAAGCAATTCATTTGAGCAACTAAAAAATTGCAGAAGATCAGCGCTTACCACAAACACATACAGACACAGTCATGCGCACATATGCACACACACACACACACACACACACGCACATGCACATACGAGCACAACCAGGTAAACAGATCTCAGATAATCGTACCCCTAAAAGAAAAGTCACTATGAGCGGCTTTGTAAATAGCCCTGAAAGAGTTAGCACATATGCGAACAACGGTCACACAAGACTCAGTCAAGTAGCTCCGATCTACAGTAAAGACTCACCTACAACCACGTGTCAATGGCCACTTGTGGGACTGGGGAGACTGCAGCTGGGGAAGTGCTTGCCTTGAGAGCAAGGGGGTCAGGTTTTGATCCCCAGGATGTAAGTACAAAAAGCTGCAGAGTGGCAAGCTCTTGCAACCTCAGCTCTCAGAAGATGAAGACTGGTGTATCTTGGAGCTCCCTGGCAAACCAGCAGTGTCTAGAGACTGTCTAAAAGAGACAGCAGACACCTTCTGATAAACACCTAACGCTGACCTCGCTTTAGCCTCTACATACATATACCAGTACATATGCACACGTATACACCTGTGCAGCGCATACATGCCCACATGATAAAAGTGCACACACACACACTACCTCTTCAGAGTGGCTAGTCAGTACAGTAGAGGTCTGATTGAACAGATAATTGCCGATAGCCAAAAGACACGGCTTATCGCCGTGGAATAATCCCTAAGGACCACTGGTCATGTGAACGGCAATCATGGCCCAGTAATGAAAAGCCTTGACCAGTCTTCAAATCTGGGGTGTGGAGGGAAGATTGATAGACTAAACCTGAAACTGAGCCCTGGCATGTTATCACCACGGGCTGCCGACGACACGGGCGATGGCGGCCACATGAGGAGGGAGAGGTAGTGACCCTGGCAGGCACTGACAAATAAGCATTCTAATTTGAATTTCCGAGTGTCCATGTCCATCCAGCCTTAGACTAATCATGCAGGCCTGCCTCCAGCTGTGCTCTGGCTCTGTTAGAAGCAACCTGTGCAGACTTGTGCTCAATTCTAAATTCTCATCTTAACTCTCAATCTTGAAGGGGGAGGCACTGAAAACATTTGAACTGAATTTGCAGTATTAATAGATAACAATTGCTGGCATTTTAAGAGGCAAACCACCCGGGTGTGTTCTTCACAGAACTGAACACTAACCATATATTTTTTTATGGTTAATGTAAAAATTTGTTAGCAGATGTGGGTGTTACCTTCCTAACACAAGAGCGATGGAAGCATATAAAATATTGCACACCGATTAAATATAAGACAATAAGGACCATCTTAATACTCCCCGTGTGATTAAAAGACAAGAATGGGCTCCACTCTGTAGCTCTATTACAATTCAAAGACTTAAGAAGAATGAGACATTTTACATCCTGGAAGCTCTTACCCAATAAACAAGCCTGACTCCACAAACAGGCAGCCCACACTCTTCTACACTGAATCAGAAACAACCCAGTATTTCCTTCCCAAACAGCTGCACGGGCTACAGCTAGCTTTTGAATTCCTCTTCCTGGGAAGCCAGACCCAGGCCTGAGTACACTCCTAAATCAGTGAGAGCCCAGTCAACACTAACACTGACCACGATAAGGACAGCTTTTGTATTTGCACCTCAAACCTAGTGCAGGATGTCAGGGGGGAAATGACGTTCATTATGCTGGGCAAAACAACTCTATGAAACAGAGGTCGCTCTGAGTTTTTCAGATAAGGAAACTTGACCTCTGTGACTTGCCAAATGCCATAGTTATTACATGTTAAAGGTGAACTTAAAATACAGACATTTTCCTACTAACACGTTCATTGTACAATACTTTCTGAACACCGACCATGCACACAGTGCTATTCTGGACAAGACCATAAACAAGACAGTACTCCTGTCTTCCAGAGCTTTCCCTAAAGGGGCTCTTAGCATTTTATGAATAACAAACCAGCAAAACAAATGTAGAAAGTCCACAGAGGAAATGTACCACTGCAAAGAAAAATAAAACGGAGAAAGGGAAACAGGAAGGAACCGACAGAGGTCAAACCAATTTTATGTAAGCTGGTCTGGACTCGATTCTCCAGTAATGCCGAGCAGGCTGCACTTGAAGAAAACTGCAGGATCCTTGAATATACGCAGTTTTACAAAGAGATGCTAAACCACAGAAACAGGGACGTTACCAAGAAGGAGCAAGAGGGTTTGGCCAAGGCAGAAGTAGCAGGGAGGAGATTCCAGCCAGAGAGAAGGGCTCAAGGAGAAATAGGTCAGAGATGCACGGACAGTGCCCAGGATGAGGGGCAGCATGGTGGATGGTTCCACAGTCCGTGGACTCTTTCAGGCCAGTATCCCCTGCAAAGGGCCCAGGTATGTTGGGAAATGGCCAGCGTGAGCACCTTGCTGGGCAAAGACGAAAGGAAAAGGAAAACACTTGGCTATAGGTAGGTCTGTGGCTCAGAAAGTCAACAATCAGAGGCCTGAAAACAGAGGTATTTCCAAAGATTTACTCTCTAATTGAAGGTGGAGAGAGGAAGATGAAGGAGGCTCTGGACTTTTACCTCAGCAAATGGAGGGGTAGGCATCCTTGCTAAGAGGTTTGCAGAAAATCTGAAGCCTAACCAGAGAAGAACCTGAGAAGAAAGGAAGCAACCTCCTTCCAGACTGACTCAAGAGTGAGCACCAAGGGTTCTTAAGGTGAGACAGGACTGTCTAGAGCCCCTGAGCAGAGCCAACGACCCCTGAGCATCCATGTTTTTGCTGAGAAGCACAGGCAACATACATCTCCCGAAAAATGCCTTCCTGGTTTGAGAAAGCTAACACCACCACTCCAGAGGCCAAAACAAGGCCTTCCTTTGTAAAACGCTCCCAACTGGGAGTGCAGAGATTTTTCCACTTCTTTGCACAGCTCATGCTCCTGTGCAGATATTTTAATTAAAGTTTAATATTCCTGCGTTTGTGCCTGGAGGCGAAGCGTGTGAAGGGCAGAGTTCGCAGCCACGGCCTCAGACAGCTCTCCTGGTCTACCATTAAATAACAACAGTTCCAGTGGCCAGCAGCAGAAGCCCCGCCCTCCACCCCAGCGGCCAGACGAAGCCCCGCCCTCCATCCCAGTGGCCAGCCAAAGCCCCGCCCTCCACCCCACCACTGTGTTCATGTTATCCCCTAACAGTTACAATGGTGGGTGTTTACTTCTGTTCCCCCTTTCCTGGGGAGGGGCTGGGTTCCGGGAGAAAATGGCTCTGTCACTCAAGAGGGATGAAATCAGAGGAGAAAGGCTGGGGCTAGAAGTGATTACAGAAGGCCTGGTCGCACGTGCCTCGGAGCGCCTGTGTTAGCCGTCCTCCCCTCGGTGCACACAGCAGGAAGAAAAGGCAAGAAGCTTTGTGCTACTCACGGGATCTTAGGGAATCGTCTGACAGCTTATTTATTAAATGCATTTTCATACTAATTCCCCCTGCACCCCAGCTGACCTTCAAAAACGTTTACTGAGTGTCAAGAACCTGAAGCGCCGTGGTGGAGGGGTGTGAGGAGAGTCTCCCGAGCTTCTCCCGCACGAGTGCCTGCGGAATGGGTTCCAATGAAATACTACATTAGGTAGCTGGGCCTTTAATGGAGAGCCTAAATTAGATAGCTAGAAAATTAGAACCCAATTAACGGAGGTCCAAATTACTTTTGCCTCTGTGTATTTCTGAGAGGAATGGTTGGCGGGAGTGTAAAACAACATGAAAATACTGCCAGTACTTCCCCAACATGCCCTGAGCCCAGACACATTTTATCTTCACCAGCCCTAACAGGAGCACTGGAGTCTGGAATAATGACCCTTAAACATCCACACTGTACAATTATATTTAATATCTGTATTTCCCGAACCAAAGCCCAGACCCAGAGGCTCTCCCAGAGAGGCTCTCTTTCAGTCTTTTAAAAATAAACTTTGGGCAGCATGCACACAGCACAAAGGTCATTATCTCAAGCCTGCTTTACATGCGTGGCTCAGAGGTATCCGTACAGTCACGCTATTGGACAATATCACATCATCCATCTAACCCCAGACTAATCAACTCGCAAGGCTGAGATTATGTTCCCATTAAAGACTGGGCTGTCATTCCTCGTCTCTACCTATTCCCGAGAAAAGTTCAGCAGAGGGAAACATCCAGTCCACGCATTTGACTGAGGCTGGCTTCCTACAAAAGATAAGGTTGGAACTCTCATTTCTCAATGACGCCACCCACGGGTAAGCCGACCATCCCATGTTGTCTCCTGCTGCTGTGATAAAACACTGACCAAAACCATCAGGAAAGAAAGGGTCCCTTGTGCTTAAAGGGAAGCCACGGCAGGAACCTGGAGGCAGGAACCTGGGGGCAGGAATCTGGGGGCAGGAACCTGGGGGCAGGAACCTGAAGGCAGGAACCTGGGGGCAGGAATCTGGGGTCAGGAACCTGGGGGCAGGAACCTGAAGGCAGGAACCTGGAGGCAGGAACCTGGGGGCAGGAACCTGGGGGCAGGAACCTGGAAGCAGGACCCTGGAGGCAGGACCCTGGAGGCAGGAACCATGCAGGGATACTGCTCATAGCTTTGTTTCCTCTGCCTCACTCAGCTCCCTCCTCCTTAAATGGTGAGCCCCACCTGCTCAGGGGTGGCCATGCCCACACCAATTAGAAACCAAGACAATGACCCACAGACTTGCCCACAGGCCAATCAAAGGAGGCAATTCCTCAGCGGAGATTCTCACTTCTTGGCTATGTCTAGGTTTGTGCTAAACTGACAGGAACTAAGCAGCACACCTACTAACTCCGTTGATCGTGCTTGGGTGACCTACTTTGTCCCATGAAGTCCTGTGAAATCCTCAGACATCTACCAGTCAGTGCTGATGGGTAACCAGTCAACACATGCGGCCTGGAAAGAATTAGGAGCTGCAAGCAAAACGGATAGCTCTGAGATCCATTTGCAGCATCGGGACTAGAGCTGACGTCGCAAGGGGCTGGAGGACGAGTGCAGACGCACATGCATGCACACACACACACACACACACAAGCACAAAACATGTTTTAATGTCTTTAAAGCACTAGAGAGAACAATCACCCTGAATTCCACCAGGAAATGCCCAGAACCGAGCACACTGTGATCTCTGTCTGCACAAGAGGCTAACAGGTGCAGTCTTGAGCTAGGCTGGGCAGTGGTGCCGCAGGCATTCTCGTCACCAGGGAGAAGGGGGCGTGGGCACCCAAGGGAGCATGGGCAGCCCACGCATGATGAAGCTCTGTGTCAGGCTTTCCTGGTTCTGAGCCATTAGTTCTAGGGAAGGAACACATTAGAAAAACCTTTCAAGCCGCAAACCACACATCTTAGGGAGATAGCTAATTAGAATTCACCCTTAGCTGTGAGAGAATTAACAGACATTAAATAATCATTATTTATAATTGGAGAATCAAGTTACCCAAAAGGGGGAATGGGTAAAACTCAGATTTCGTTGCTTAATGCTTAGTTTAGAAAAATAAAAGGATATTTGGTTCTCTCAAATGATCAATAACTCATTCCTAAAGTCAGAAACCTTACTTAAAACCACTTTTTCCCTAAAACAGCGCTGCATGCTCTGGTCTATAAAAGACATAAAAATTCTGATCAGATGTAGCAACATGCAGGACACAGCCTCTCCTGATCTGGACCAACTGACCGAGGGAGAGGGGACCGTGCCTTCTTCCCTCTCAGGGCAACACGCTCGCCTGGAGGATTTTTTTTTTAAGCTTTGGATTTGTTTATTCTATTTTCCCCTAGAATTTTGGATCCTCTCTCCTAAGGACATGAAAGCCTAAAGCTGCCGTAATTCACTCCTCTCCCAACAGGACCCCTCTCTGGCCAGGCTCACAGCCTGATCTTTGGGAAGCTGATCGCTCTGGGACCAAGGCAGATGGGTCAAGCCAGGACATGGGGGAAATGAGACTTTCCACATTCTCTGTACTGAAGAAGAAAAAAGGGGGGCTTTGCAATATTAGGTCTCTAAAACTCAAAAATACATTAAAAAGCAAAAACATGGAAATATACTATTATCCAATGTACACAGAATGGCAGAAACAGTAAGAGTAGCCCAGTGGGAGGGGAAGGGGAAACAGTACCTTTGCCCCAAAGGCTCCCGAAAGCAGCAGGAAACAGCCACCAGCCTTCCAGCGGGCTGTGCCCATCCACTTGTAACAGTGGCCCACTGACGTCTAAGAACTGCGCAGATAAGATGTCCAGGGCATGCGTAAGAGGAACAGGTAATGCCGTTAAAGTTTTGTAATAATGATGCTTGATCTCAGTTCTTTATAACAACAAAGAAAAATCAAAGAATGTAATTGCCAAGCCAGGGGAGACTGGTCAATATAATAGAGCTTCCAGGCAATAGAATACATAGGCATCATTAAATGATTTATCATAGAAAAATATTTATTGCTATGGTGAGAAATCTTCATGGTTTGTGCTGTTAGGAAGAAAGGAAGTCTTCTGCCATCTCACAGATTTATAAATGCTTTTAAAAGTCACAAAAATACAAACTGCATTTATATTTTTATATTTATATTTTTATCTTTCATAGTGTTCCTTTGTGCTCATCTACGACTGTGTGTGCACAAGCCTGTTTATATGCACATCTGTGTATACAAGCCAACACGCGTGTGTGAGCACACGTGGATACTGGAAGACAACCTCAACTGCAGCTCCTCAGAAGCTGTGACCTTGCTTTTTGAGACAGAGTCTCTCACGTAGCATGGAACACAAGTGAGATGGTACTACACACCGGCCAGCAAGCACCGGAGATCTGCTTCTTTCTGTCCCCTAGCGCTGGGTTACAAGCTGAGCCACCACACCGGCTCCTGGTCAGTGCGGGGTCTGGGGACTGAGCTCAGGTCCCCCACCACATCACTGACCACTTCCCTGGATGCTTTTCTAGCCACAGACCTAAATAGATCATCCTGCAATTATATAGAAGCTATTTTAAGTTTAATGTAGAATACTGAAAATACCGGCAGCTCTAGTATAGCAAATCTAAGACTACTCACGGAGAGAAGCGACTACCAGCAGGCATGGGTGGTGTCTGTCTAGGCTACAGTGCCTCTGTATGATGTTAATAAAGCTGTCCCCCAAAGCACGCACACACACACCCATGTGCACACACATGCACGCACACATACAGACGCCCCTCAACTAATGTGTTAGTTAAGAACAAACAAAAGAGCCAGATGTAGTACTGCAAGCCTACAATCCCAGTACTCAGTAGGTGAGACAGGAGGATTGCAGCAGTTAGACACGAGCCTGAGCTACACAGTGAGTTCCAAGCCAGTCTTTACTACAGTAAAAGCCTATGAGAAACAAAAATCAAACGCAACGATAACAATGCTAAGGAACAAAGGAAGTGCAGTCCTTGGGCGCCCAGTCCTCCTGGCATTAGCTCCCCCTTCATGAGTCTCAGAATATTCAGCTGTGGTGCTGCACTTTAAGGAATATTCTACATCCTGTTGCTTCAGAACACTTGAAATCATGTAAATTATTCCTGGGGAATGTTTAAAAATTCATGTTATTTACTCCTGAGAGGCCGCGGCAACATCTTTCCAGACCGCACCAGACTGTTCTGTGAATTGGGGGGGGTTAATTTCTGAGATGCACAACCCTGCTTAGTGTTCAGATCAATAAAAGGAAATGAGCTACTGTGGTTTTGCCTCCCCCATCGCCTTCCCCTCCATCGTATGCACGGTCCTGAGTGGATCAAAACTCCATTTGTAAATTAAACCAGCTTGTCTGGCATGGGAACGCAGTGAACCCGTGTGCAGTGTGAGCCCCGTTCTCTGAACCTACCTCTCCCAAGCCAGAGATGAGAATAAAAAGCCAGCCGTAAACGGGGCCCTATACAACCCCAAGCTTTATATACATGTTTTCAAACAATGTATTTTAAAACCCCTGGGTTCCCGTATTCCTAGTTTATTACTTTTATCTGTACTTTAAAAACAAAGCACTGAAGACTGATGCCCACCTTCCGTGGGTGCGTGTATTACGTGTTGTGAGCCCCAGCGATCTGCCCATCTCTACCTCCCAGTGCTGGATTACAAGAGTAGAAACCCATGCCTGGCTCTTGTATGTGGGTCCTATGTTTTCCTTTACTGACAGAGATCTCTCTACAACCCAAATGTTTACATTTTAATGTATTAAGATGTATTTTCACATTTATTTTTGAGAACGTCACACATGAACACACTACATCATGTCTATCCTATGTCTACTCCCTCTTCAGTGTGCTCCACCACCTCTCTAATTCACAGGTTTTTGTATTCATATTTTTGTATCTTTATATATTTTTGTTCCACACACACATCTATACACATGTACACATGCATACATGTAAGACAATAATAATACAATACAACCTGTTGAGTCCATTCAGGATTGCTGTGTGTTTGTATGCCTACTTGTGATTGGCTAGTCTACCAGGGGTCATTAACTACTTATAGTTTCTTCATACAGGGATAGGGACTTATGAGAATCCACACATGCGCGCGCATGGGAACACACACACACACACACTGGAATGCCCACAGATGTTATCGTTGTCCTGGTCTCGTGTAAGCAACCACACTATTGGGATTTAGTGACCACAGGCTACCCCATAAGCAGCCTTCCTCCATGGTTCCTGCCCTGGCTTCCTTCAGGGTTAGACTGTGGTCTGAAAGGGTAAGTCGGCCACGTAAAGCCTTTCCTTGCGACGTTGTTTTAGTCAAAGTGCTGGAGAAGAAACTGGGACAGGACTGAGCCCTACCTCAGTCTTCTGCCCCGTGAGGGAGAAATAGCCGAGTGCCGAGAATGCTCACACTGCAAGCAGATAGCAAAGGCAGCCGTGTGAGCTGTGAGTCTGGGTGACTGCACAGACAAATTCAGAGACCTGGGAGCCCGTGCACTTAACAGAGCCATCGCTGTCTTCCGCCAATTGACCCCGGCAGCTGTCAATCTCCAGCAATGTTTCAGGCCACCTCCAGTCCTCACTGACCAGGTTGCCATTGGTTTGTTCAGCCAAAGCCTCGCACTGTTTGACTGAGACACTGATGAGCATGCTAGGACCGAATAGCACGGAGCAAAGTCAAACTAAGAGAAACGCGCAGAGCCAGCCCTCAGCGCTGTGTGTCCCAATGAAGGGACACCCAAGGTGACCACGGCTCAGGGCTGGGGTGAGCCAGATTACACAGTAGCTGCACATTCCAGAAGGTGCTTGAGCGTGTCAGCAAAGCCATCCACAGCGTCAGTTCAGACATCAACCCTCCGTCCAGCACAAGATGGAGAAGGTGAGCTCTGGAGCAGTGTGAGGGCCCGAGGTTTGTTTTTTTTTTTTTTTTAAGAATTTCAGTGGTAGGTGAAGTGAAGAATCAGGTGTGCAATGTGACAAAACCATCTGATTGTGTTGCTCTTGGGTGAGGATGCTCTGACGGAAGTGGCTAACAGGAAAGGCATGCCCCAAAGGCCTGGCAAAGGAGGCCAGCCATGCCAGAGGCAGCGTGAGCTACAGTGAACACTTGTGCCAGTAGGGGACGCTGTTGCCATGAGGCCAGGTTCTCATGTTGGACCCTGCTAAACAAGTGACCCCAAACTGAACATGGAGGCAAGTGTGTGACAGAGACCAGGAGGGTTTACCAATCTGAGAAGGGAAGGTCACAGATAAGCAAGGACAATGGAAAGGATGACCCCCAGGGCTGCTAGACCAGAGTGGGAGAAATCAGCGGGAACTCAGTTGTGTTTCCTACAAATGCAGACAGATTTGTGCAAACATGTCCGCTGGTTTCTATGCACGCCTATTTAGATTGGCACACACATACATTATTTTGTCAGCGGACAGCAAGGAAGCAAGCACACCCGGGCCCAGCACACACTTCCCAGTATTAGCCTCCAGGAGAAGGGCCCAGGACGCCCTGGAGAAGGAGGAAGTCCAGGTCCACAGCCAGGACACGAAACACACCGCCTAAGTCAGCAGTTCCCTACAGTGCAGAAACTGGTGTGTTCAAAAACAAAAGCCACCCCAGGGGCGTGAGAGCCAACAGAATGACCTCCGGGGCCAGAGCGAGGACCTGTTAAATGAAATAGGATTTGGGTCTAACCTAAAGAACAGAAGGTGTCTCTGTGAATCCACACTGATGGAAACAGACAATCAGCTAAGGAAAGAGATGAGAGAGAAGACATTTGCCTTGCGGGGACATGCCAAAAAGTCTGTAGGGGCACTGGGACCCTAAGAAGGGGGCGGCTCCTCACCCCCTGGGGTAATAACACAACAGGGCATCATGTGGCAGACAGGAACTTTCTGGGGGGCTGAGGGACACACACTACCTCAGACAGCAAGGTGATTCCAGCAATGAGAAATTACAATGATGGCGGGGACCCTTGTAGTAATAAGGGCGGCGGGGCTGCGTCCCCAGCACCCCGGCTGCCTGGCTAGCTTATGCCCGAAATAACAACACACAAACTGTATTCATTTAATCACTGTTTGGCCCATTTCTATCTAGCCTCTTCTAGGCTAATTCTCATATATTAATTTAGCCCATTTCTAATCATCTGTGTAGCGCCCCTAGGTGCGCTTACCGGGAAGATTCTAGCCTATGTCCATCCTGGGTTGGAGCTTCATCGTGTGCGTCTGCCTGGGAGCTGGGAGCATGGCGTCTCTCTGAGACATCTGCTCCCGAGAGGAGAGCTATGGAGTCTGAGCTCACTTCCTCTTCCTCCCAACATTCTGTTCTGTTTACTCCACCTACCTATGTTCTAACCAATAAAATGGGCCAAGGCAGTTCCTTTATTAGTCAATGACCTTCCTCCATCAGACCCTGATTGCAGGATGGGATCAGAGGGGTTCTTATCCATCCTCTCTTCCTCTCAAAAATCCATTTCCCCAGTCCACTCACAGGAAAAACTGCAGACAAACTCCAACAGAGCAACATTCTCCCAAATGCCCAACCAGCACTGTTCAGAGCTTCAAGATCATCCAAGGCAGGCCAAGGCTAAGACATTTCCACCGCAGAAAGGACCCTACAGAGACCTGAGCGCTGATAACGCACGGCACGCTGAAGTGGGTCCTGGGACAGACACCAAGAAAATCTGAATGATGTCTGCAATTTTAGTCAAGTATTGTAAATGACGTCAAGAACGAACCAGTAAAGGGTCACTAGCTTTAATAAGTGTGCTGCACAAATATAAGACATTAGAAGAGGAGGTTACTGAGAAAGTAAATATCACTTCTACAATGTGTAAGTCTACAATGGACCTACAATATAAAGTTTATTTAAAACAAAATAAATTGTGTGGGAGGGAAACGCATGACTCTTGTAATTCGATAAATGATTAGCAATGATTAGCAATGGTGGGGCTAATAGTCATGGGGCTGCGGACGTTCGGTAAGCAGCTCAGCTTGCAATAGTCCTAGACATAACCACGTCCAGTCCAAGTGGGCAGGCTGGAGAGTATCCTCGTGTCCATGGCACACTCAGAGCAGAAGCTAGGACACAGAGTAGGATCTTAGGATGCATCCCACTTTGGGGACTTCAGCTGAAACATCCCAAGTGTTTCCCAAAAGCATTGCTTTAAGAGTGACAAGAGTGCCCTCTTGTGGTAGCATCTTGGAACTACAGGCAAGTCTACCCTGTGCAGAAACAGGGTAGAGAGTTTTCTCCTCTTGGTAATCTTGGTGGTCCAACAGAGAACACCCACCCACATAAGAATAGGGAAATTCCGGTGGGAAATGAACAAATCCATCCTCAGGCGTACAGGACCAGGTTCCAATGCCCTTAAGTCATCCTGGACAGCAGATCACAGGTGGCCACCGCGCCATCCCCGACCCAGACCCCACTAACTCGGGAAACCAGGAGGAAAGTTCTCACGGAACACACCGAGATGGAAAAAGTTGCCCATTTTTGGGGGGACCCCATCTTTGAATGACAAAAATAAAAACAAAAAATTCCTGAAAGCCGGACTCCTACACCACAGAACAGGAAAATGAAGAACACCCCTCACCAGGCACTAAGCCAAACAAAGACACGTTTCTCTCATGTAAAATACACCATTTACTCAAGCAAGCAACACAACAGTAGCTGTACCAACAGCAAAACCAAAGAATTCTATGACAAGGGGGTAGGAAGCAAACCCCACTCCAAGGTGCACTGAGATGGACGGGAGGGACTCCACCAAATCCCTCCCCAAGCAGGCTCTTTGGATGCTGATGCAGGGATGCTAGCTGTCATCCACAGATGGAAGCCAGAAGCCACTTACAGGAGTCACCCCAGGCTCACAGATGCTCTCCGGCAAGCCCTAGAGAAGCAGCATTATGGAGGATGCAACTTACTTTAGATCATTCTAGAAAAGGACACCATCAGTGTCTATCGGGAGTGGACAATTTCAGATCACAGCCAAAAAGACACCCCAAAGATACTTAAAGAAATGCAATTAAAGAAGGGATGTTTGTACTAGTGAGGGGGCTCGCTGAACAGAGTCCCACCCCTGGAAGTCACGTGATAGGAGGAGAAATCCAAAGCCCAAAGGTTGTCCTCTGACCTTCACACCAGGAGCAAGCATGCATACATGTTCCTCCAGGCAATGAGAATTATAATTTCTTTTTTATTTCAAAGACAGGATGCAATGTCACTCTCCAGCAATCAGGACAGAGTGAAAGGCACATCAATACTGAAGGCCTGAGGAAAGAGAACTAGAAACAGCTCCAAGAAAAGCCTGGAAGGTTCTCTGCACCCCTGCATAGATGCAGCACCCAGTGTCTTCAGAACGTGCATATCTCGAGACCCAGCCAGTCCTTCTGAGAATATTTAGATAACCTTCCCCATGACCAACCCCTCTCCCTGAAGTTTATGATGGCACAACAGAATTACATCTTTGGGGTCCAGATAAGGGCCACTAGCTGCAAGAGAAAGGAGATAGAATTGAAGGTGTAGACATGATCTAAGAATTAAACCGACATCAGTGAACCATCCAGAGCGTCCAGCAGACGTGGGACACAGCAAATCCTGGGTGAACACTGCTGCCCCAAAGTTGACACCATGCTTCCAGGTCTCGCAAGTTCAGAATTACACACGATTGCAGGCCTCAACTGTTTCTTCCATGATGAACATTGTCCCGCATGTCCTCCTCGAAGCAAACCCCACAGAAGCCTCCTTCTCAACCTTGGGGGGTTGTAAGGAGGTTCCACTCTGAGCACTGCCAAGGGCTGTGGGCCTCTCAGAACCGAATGGTGCTCTACAGACAGCTTTGACTTGTGTCTGGAGGAAGGGTTTAGAAGGTGTGTCTCTGGGATGGCTCGCCCGCCTCCTGCCCAGACCCGACATCTTAAGTGACAGTGACCTTCATGAGTCCAGCCAGTGGCTGTCAGGATCCTCTGGATCAACAGCATCCTTGGAAAAAGAAAACGCCAGAAACCCAAGTAATCATTTAAGAGATGCCAAAGCCAAACAGACAGGAATAGCAAACACCTTCAAGAATATGAACTTCCCGGGAGATATTATTTACACACTCGGTCATTTCTTTTTCTCTTTCTGTGGCTCTCAAAGAGGATTTAATCCTCAGACAATTTCTCACTCCCAGAAAGACAAAGGAGCCCACGGTGGGAAGAAAACATTGCTCCATGAATCAAATCCAACACAGCTCGTAAATCACAGCGGATTTAAATTTGTGTCTTGAGTAACGATTGGAAGGAGTGCCATGGCTGAAGTCAGGAGGCCCGGGTTCTCACCTCAACCCAAGAACTGCCATGTGGCACGGCCTTGGGCCTTTCTGGGGTTACTCACTGGTCCTACAGACCAGACCTCGGCTCCTGTCTAGGATGCTCGGTAGCTCCACGGCCCCATGAACATGGCGGAGCTCTGGCCATTCCACTCTCGTGTCCCTGACTATCATTAAGTTGGTAACACTGGCCTGACCATCACCTGACAGCCTCAGCCTGTCTCAGTGGCTCTAGCAGGAGATGGCTTCCCCACAAAGCAGGGTGACCCAGAGGCTCCTCCCACCTACTCCACAGAACTGAATCTGAATCCTCACCTATGTCTGCTGCTGCAGGGATTGCTGGTGTGAAACACAGCTTCTCTGGGCTTCGTCCCTAGCCCGTTGCCCTCCCCTCTCTGCAGTTTCCGGGTACCATAGCCCTATTCCTTTCTCTAGTTTCTGGATAGCCTCTTCTATCCTCCCCCCCATCCTCTCCCCCACCCTCCGCACCGAGCAGTTTCTGAGCACCATAGTTCCATTTCCCTCTCTGTAGTTCCCAGGTACCGTCTTCCACAGAAGCCTCTGGAACTGGAACCCTTTGGAAGAAAGCCAAATTAAAACAGGGACAGCACGGCTTTCTAGCATTCCACCCTCAGGACAGAGGAAGTGGTTGACTTTCCCCAGGGCTGACCCAAAGCAAACTCAGAAAGGACAAAGCCTCATTGTAAGGTCCCCTGGCCTCTCTGGAAGCACAGCCTGATTCCTGCTCTCCCCGATGAAAAGAAGAGCCACCTTTCCTCTCTGTCACCTGCTTTCTGTGTACTGGTGACTCCTAGTGCCAGCTCACTCTTAGAAAGGCCCAAAGGCTAAGAATGCCAGGTTAGAAAGCAGGCTGGGTGGGTGTGGAGGTGTGGGCCTTGCCCGTGATTCTTCCACAGTTCAGGTCCCTTAAATGTCAGTGTTTCCTGACAGCAGTGTCCAGGGCTGAGCTCAACCAACCTTGATCATCTCAGGCCAGAAGAAGCTGAACTGTAGCCAAGATCGTCCCAGACAACCACGCAGCTACTGGTTCCCAGGCTGCTGCATCCACAGGTCACCACAAGACCCTCACACACAGCTCTGCAACCGACAGAGGACTTTCATTGCCATCACCCTGATAACTCAGAGGCGGGGCCATGACTGCAAGTGCATGCTGTCTACAGATGTCCAAATTCACATACAAGGTATTGTCGCCGTGCCCTGCCAATGCATAAGCTGAGCTGAGGGCAAAGCCACCAAACACTGTGCCACAGGAAGCTGGGAGAAATTCCCACCATATCCGAAGACACCAAGATCCGGATGTGGTAAAGAGAAAACAGGCTAAAAGTGCAGGGAGCTACTAAGGCAGGAGCAAAAGGGCAGCTCGGGGAGAAGAACCAGTCCAGCCTGAGAAGTGAGAAACCTCATGGCCAGCCCTGCTCTTAGGTAAGAACGGGAAGCCCAGTTCCTGCTCTTGCCCTTGCTTGACACCATAAAGAAGAGGGTAAGCAGGAACAAAGGGGGAAGGTTAAAGAGGAAAGTTGATGTTGGCTTTCACACTAGGTGCTGGGCATAAAAGCAGCTCACCAGGCCAGGGACTGAGGGAGATGTCCTACTGAAGCCACAGAGAGGCTCTTAAAGGGGCACTGTGAAGAAAAAGGGTTGGATCAGAGAGGCATGAGATGTAAGAGATGATCTGGCCGGAACGCTGTGTGTCACACTGCTGGGTCACTGCCTTTTCACCATGTCCCAGTCTCAGAAGCACGGCCCTCAGGCTAACTCCAGCCTGCAGAGACCCTTTTTATTTAGAATCTTGCTGTGTCCCTCAGGAAACGTCACCCAGCACACCAGACAATGCCAGGAGATCCCTTATGGCCCAGTCACCCACTACTGAAAGTATAATCCAGAAAAAACAAAAAAAGACATAATACATGAGAGACTCTCACTTGTCCGCTTACTCCAGCACCATTCACAACAGCCAAGGCAGAAGATCCCTCAAGTATCCAGGCGATAACCGGCCAGCAAGAACAATGGAAAGCAGGCTCGGGCGAAGGCTCGATCAGTCAAATGCTTGCAAACACAAGGACCTGAATTCATCCCCTGAACACATTACTGTGCAATGGAGCTTTGTCACCAAAGCAATGTTCTTAGAAAAAGAAACTTCAGAGAAATAAAAATCCCAAGAACAGCCCCTTGAGGATAGGAGGCCCCATCACAGGCTCATGAAGAAGTAGAGAAAGGACCCACTCTGGTCCTCGGTCAGATGAAGACACCAGCCAGGCCATCTGACGGAAGGGTTTGTTCTGTTTGCTGTAGTTTCCTGAGCAGGCTCTGTTGTTGACTGTTGATTGTTTTCCTCTCTTTTGGCTCTTGGGGGAGGGGAGGGTGCTGCCACTCAGCTCCCAAATAAATCACACATGGAGGCTTATTCTTAATTATAAGTGCCCGGCCTTAGCTTGGCTTGTTGCTTGCCAGCTTTTCTTTTTCATTTTTTCCACAGAAGAAAGTATTTTTTTTATTGAATTTATTGATCTCTACATTTTTCTCTGCTCCTCTCACTGCCTCTCCCACCCCCTTCAACTCTCTCCCAAGGTCCCCATGCTCCCAGTTTACTCAGGAGATCTTGTCTTTTTCAGCTTCCCATGTAGATTAGATCTATGTAAGTCTCTCTTAGGGTCCTCATTGTTGTCTAGGTTCTCTGGGATTGTGATTTGTAGGCTAGTTTTCTTTGATTTATGTTTAAAAATCACTTATGAGTGAGTACATGTGATATTTGTCTTTCTGGGTCTGTGTTACCTCACTCAAAATAATGTTTTCTAGCTCCATCCATTTGCCTGCAAATTTCAAGATGTCGTTATTTTTTTCTGCTGTGTAGTACTCCATTCTGTAAATGTACCACATTTTCCTTATCCATTCTTTGGTTGAGGGGCATTTAGGTTATTTCCAGATTCTGGCTATGACAAACAATGCTGCTATGAACATAGTTGAGCACATGTCCTTGTGGCATGATTGAGCTTGCTAGCTTTTCTTAAATTATCCCATCTGTCTTTGGCCTCGGGGCTTTTATCTTTCTCTGTTCCTGTATACCTTTATTTGTTTCTTATTCTGTGTCTGGCTGTGTAGCTGGGTGTCTGGCCCTGACATCCTCCTCCTTCCTCTCTTGTTCCCTGATCCCCCCCCTCCGCCCCGCCCCGCCATTTCTCCTCACATTTATCCTCTCTGCCTGACAGCCCCGCCCATTTCCCGCCCCTGCCTCGCTATTGGTCATTCAGCTCTTTCCAGGTGGTTCAGACAGGCACAGTAACACAGCTTCAAAGAGCTACACAAATACCACATAAACAGAAGTCACACACCTGAAATGATATTCCCCAAGGAGGGGAACAGGGATCTCCCGTGATTCCTCCCAGCTCGAAGGAAGTCTGGCCACAGCACTCACGGAGAAAGGGGTCCAAACAGCAGCCAAGGAAGACTTCTGGGAGAAATGCTTCTCAGAGAGTGGGACTCTGAGCAGTGATAGAGATGGTGACGGCTCCCCAGTACGAAGTGAATAAATAAGGAAGGGGCCATGACAAGAGCAGAGGAAGGAATGAACCACTCCTGCACGCCTGCCCCTGACTGCACACCGTAGGTGCATGGGCGGCACACTGTAGGTCATGGGCGGCAGGACTCCTGCACAGCTGCTCCTGACTGCACACCGTAGGTGCATGAACAGCAGGTCTCCTGAGCACCTGCCCCTGGCTGCACACCGTAGGCGCATGGACAGCAGGTCTCCTGAGCACCTGCCCCTGGCTGCACACCGTAGGCGCATGAACAGCAGGTCTCCTGAGCACCTGCCCCTGGCTGCACACCGTAGGTGCATGAACAGCAGGTCTCCTGAGCACCTGCCCCTGGCTGCACACCGTAGGTGCATGAACAGCAGGTCTCCTGAGCACCTGCCCCTGGCTGCACACCGTAGGTGCATGAACAGCAGGTCTCCTGAGCACCTGCCCCTGACTGCACACCGTAGGTGCATGAACAGCAGGTCTCCTGAGCACCTGCCCCTGGCTGCACACCGTAGGTGCATGGACAGCAGGTCTCCTGAGCACCTGCCCCTGGCTGCACACCGTAGGTGCATGGACAGCAGGACTCCTGAGCACCTGCCCCTGGCTGCACACCGTAGGTGCATGGACAGCAGGACTCCTGAGCACCTGCCCCAGGCGGCACACCGTAGGTGCATGAACAGCAGGTCTCCTGAGCACCTGCCCCAGGCGGCACACCGTAGGTGCATGGGCGGCAGGACTCCTGCACAGCTGCCCCTGGCTGCACACCGTAGGTGCATGGACAGCAGGACTCCTGAGCACCTGCCCCTGGCTGCACACCGTAGGCGCATGGACAGCAGGACTCCTGCACAGCTGCCCCTGGCTGCACACCGTAGGTGCATGGGCGGCAGGACTCCTGCACAGCTGCCCCTGGCTGCACACCGTAGGTGCATGAACAGCAGGTCTCCTGAGCACCTGCCCCTGGCTGCACACCGTAGGTGCATGGACAGCAGGTCTCCTGAGCACCTGCCCCTGGCTGCACACCGTAGGTGCATGGACAGCAGGACTCCTGAGCACCTGCCCCTGGCTGCACACCGTAGGTGCATGGACAGCAGGACTCCTGAGCACCTGCCCCAGGCGGCACACCGTAGGTGCATGAACAGCAGGTCTCCTGAGCACCTGCCCCAGGCGGCACACCGTAGGTGCATGGGCGGCAGGACTCCTGCACAGCTGCCCCTGGCTGCACACCGTAGGTGCATGGACAGCAGGACTCCTGAGCACCTGCCCCTGGCTGCACACCGTAGGCGCATGGACAGCAGGACTCCTGCACAGCTGCCCCTGGCTGCACACCGTAGGTGCATGGGCGGCAGGACTCCTGCACAGCTGCCCCTGGCTGCACACCGTAGGTGCATGGGCGGCAGGACTCCTGAGCACCTGCCCCTGGCTGCACACCGTAGGCGCATGGACAGCAGGACTCCTGAGCACCTGCCCCTGGCTGCACACCGTAGGCGCATGGACAGCAGGACTCCTGAGCACCTGCCCCTGGCTGCACACCGTAGGCGCATGGACAGCAGGTCTCCTGAGCACCTGCCCCTGACTGCACACCGTAGGTGCATGGGCGGCAGGACTCCTGCACAGCTGCCCCTGGCTGCACACCGTAGGTGCATGGGCGGCAGGACTCCTGAGCACCTGCCCCTGGCTGCACACCGTAGGTGCATGGGCGGCAGGACTCCTGAGCACCTGCCCCTGGCTGCACACTGTAGGTGCATGGGCGGCAGGACTCCTGCACAGCTGCCCCTGGCTGCACACCGTAGGTGCATGGGCGGCAGGACTCCTGAGCACCTGCCCCTGGCTGCACACCGTAGGTGCATGGGCGGCAGGACTCCTGAGCACCTGCCCCTGGCTGCACACCGTAGGTGCATGGGCGGCAGGACTCCTGCACAGCTGCCCCTGACTGCACACCGTAGGCACATGCACGGCAAGACAAGTCAAACACTCAATGCAGACTTGGAAGACAGTGAACAAGACCAGCAGGCCGGGCCAGCGGGGCAGGGTGGTAGGCATGGTGGCCGTTTAACACTGACAGCTGGGAACTGGGAGACAGGCTGGCAAACTGGCTGCTCCAAGGACACACGTGGTCTTAAGGGTGATCCTAAGGACAGGGACTTGGTTTCACATCGATGAGGCAAAGGCAGAGAAAATGTACGATCAAGTCAGCTGCCAGGGTACTGTTCATCTCAGGATGCACCCTGACATCCTGTAAGGAACAGAAAAGGGGCATAGGGAGGACTAAGGAGGAGGAGGATAGAGGAGGAGGAGGAAAATTGGAGGAGGGGCAGGACCCAGGAGGAGGAGGGAAGACAGAAGAGGAGGGGGAGGATCCAGGAGGGAGGAGGACCCAGAAGCCAGAAGGAGGAGGGAGGACCGAGGAGGAGGGGAGGATCCAGGAGGAGAAAGGGGAGGACCCTGGAGGGGGACCATACAAGGAGGAGGAAAACCGAACAGGAGGACAAAGGAGGGGGAGGACCCAGGAGGAGGAAGGAGGATCCAGGAGGAGGGGGAGAATCCAGGAGGGGAAGACCCAGTAGGAGGAAAGGGAGGACCCAGGAGGGGGACCATACAAGCAGGAGGAAAACCGAAGAGGAGGACAGAGAAAGAGGCAAGGTGGAGAGTGCATTTTGTTGAAACTTGTTCCGCATGGGTGTATCCCAAGGGGCCATACAGGAAATGAGTTTAGAAATGGGATGACCACACAACCCCTCTCTGGAAACATTTAAATGTTCTGATTTGTCCTCTAGATAAACAAACAAACAAAACCATCTTTAATTCTGCCTGAACCTGCATCTTCAGCTCTTTTCTGACAAATTTGTTGGGTGCAGGGGCATGGGATGAGGCAGAGTACCTATTAGAACTCACCAGGATGGATTATGAAATTGCTGTTGAAGAGAAAAGAAAAAAAAACTTATACACTGGGAAGAAAAGATGGATACGGGGGAGGGACGCTCAGCAAGAACTTCACTAGGGGGACATGAGGAGGGAGGCAGAGGCAAGGAGCCTTCAAAGTCACAGAAGACAGAGGATGCCAGGAATTCACTAAGACTCCTCAAGAACATCTCAGTCAAGAGCTGACCCCCCTTCAGGGAAAGCGTAATGAATGCTAACTCACTTCTCCGTGCCTCCAACCTGACCGCAGTGAAAACAGGGCAGGCATTAAGAGGAGGACAATCCTCCTTTGACAAAAAGAGAGAAGTTAAGGCTTTAGACGGGCCCCATCCCAGATCAGCCCTGCAATCGATCCTGAAGGGATGGGGAAGGAAGGTGAATTCCGCAGAAGCAAAGAGAAGGAGTGCAGGGGCGTGAGGGGGGGGGGAGGGGATTAAGCCTTGTTTAATCCTGCTGGAAGCAGAAAGGACATCTCCCATCATTGATGTCCAAAGGCACCCAGGCCATGCACAGACACAAACTGCAGGCATCTCTTTGCCCCACTGCTTAGCAGTTTGTATTTATTAAGTCACCTTCACAGCTTTTGGATGGCCACACACACACACACACACACACACACACACAAAAAAAAAAAAAAAAAAACTCGGAAACTGTACCTTAATGGCCAACTTGTCTTAAGTCCAGTCCGGGCTGTCAGTGCCACACCCTAACCAGACAGAAGACTCAGATTTATCACTTTGCAAGCAGATGGTTTAAAGAAAAAAGCTGAGCGCCAAGTGTGGTGGGACGTGACGGAAACCGCAGCACGCGTCTGGTGGGGGGGGGGGGGTGGGAGGCAGGAAGATCGGACATTCAAGGTCACCCTTGTCTACAGAATCCATTCAAGACAAGCCTGGGCTACAGGAGACAGACTCCACTAATAAATTAACTGATAAAGCAACTCTAATAACAGCGGTGCTGGAAGAAAAGTCTTTTCTGACCCCACAACTCAGGAAAACCCATGGGAGACCTTGATAGCTTACATTGTTACCACTCCAACGCCTGTGTCGGACTTTTATGGAACCCTGCGTGTATCTAGTCTTCAGTAAGCGTACAGAATTAGCTCTCTAGCTCATGGATCCGGCCACTTCTCTCACGTCATCACAGCCTGAAGGCACCAATGTCAGCCTCCACAGCCATGCAGTCTGAGTGGGAACCCAGTTTTGAGCAACAGATCTGACCTGGAACACTGCAGGTTGGCCTGGGCCACACGTTCGTGTCCAGGTTCCTGGAGACGCCTTGCTGCTGGCTGCTGGTACAAGCCCTACATTTGGGGGAGCAAGACAAAGGGCCACCTTCCAAGGCCTAATGTGGAGTCCCCTGGTTAGTAAATGAAGAGAGGTGACATCAGCTAAGTTTGTTGTTTCTGTGGTGGCCGGTGACCACCGTGGCCCCTCTGGAGATGCACCACCAGCCCAGGAAAGTGCTGGCAGCACGGAGGTGGCTTCCACTCTGCACCGTGGGGCACTAAGAAGGTGGTCCTGAGTAATGTGGGCTGAGGGTCAGGGTGTGGTTTTATCACTGCCCAGCTGGCTCTTCCGACCAGCAGGTTCTAGCGAGCTGCCGTGAGGTGGGCGCTCGACTTATTTTGCAGTAAATGCACTCAAAATGCAAAGATGCCACGTGCACACACCTTGACAAGAGCCTGGGAGTCTTCTGGTGCCAGGAAAAGGGCCAGGTGATTCCTCTAAATGTCACAACTAGCCAGTATGATTTTCAAGTCAGTGCTGCTAACTAGTGTTTAAGAAATTCACAGAAACCGCTGGGTTCTGGGACCCAGTTCACGTCAAGGTGAAACTCTCCAGAAAGGAACCTACCAAGACCGACAGACTAGTTGCATAAGAGAACAGGAGGTGTTTTTATTAAAAGAAGGAGCAAACATCAGGACCTACCCTGGGCTTGCTGCCACAGGCTCTCCCAGAAGGAATGGGACGGAGCATCCTCTGCTGCTCGAGGGCTCTTCAGTGGTACCCGCCAGCCATTTGTATTTGTTGAATGAGTGAGAGAGTGAATGGGTGGACCAGAACCTTCCTGGGAAGACCAGACCTTCCAAACTTTATTGAGCTCCAAGAGAGGCTATGGATGTAAGGAACAAACGGTACCCTGCCCAAGTGGCAAGTATCTGGTTCTAAATCACAAGTTTGGAAAGGGAGTCACAGCCCTTGCTGACACAGTGTGCAATGAGCAGTTGTTCTGGCCTCCGCCCACCTCCCTAGCCTCTGAGCAGCCAACCTGAGCCTGCTCTGACTTTCCTCCCTCATTGAGGTCAAGGAGCCCCCCTCCACCCTCCCACTCTGCCTGGCCTCTCGCTCTGTCCCCACACAGTGTCTCTTAGTGCAGCACGCTGGAGGCGGGATGATGACAGATGTGGGCTCAGGGGTTGAAAACTGGGTTCATTCGTCGAGCACTGACGATGCTATGCACTGCCCTGAGTACTTGAAAGAGCAGCTAAATGTACTGAGGCAGGCAGAGTGCTGAGGATGGGGTGTCCAGGTCCTTACGTGTGTATGCTCTGCGTGTGTGCTCTGCGTGTGTGCTCTGCGTGTGTGCTATGCGTGTGTGCTCTGCGTGTGTGCTCTGTGTGTGTGCTATGCGTGTGTGCTATGCGTGTGTGCTATGTGTGTGTGTGCTATGCGTGTGTGTGCTCTGCGTGTGTGCTCTGCGTGTGTGCTATGCGTGTGTGCTATGCGTGTGTGCTATGCGTGTGTGTGCTATGCGTGTGTGCTATGCGTGTGTATGCTATGCGTGTGTATGCTATGCGTGTGTATGCTATGCGTGTGTGCTATGCGTGTGTGTGCTATACGTGTGTGCTATGCGTGTGTGCTATGCGTGTGTGCTAAGCGTGTGTACTATACGTGTGTGCTATGCGTGTGTGCTATGCGTGTGTGCTATACGTGTGTGCTATGCGTGTGAGGTCCCATGACACAGGTGGGGTTTCAACATGACACCGCTAGCAGAGGGAGCCTCAGAGAAGCCGTGACGATTCTATTGCTGTGAAGAAACACCAGACCACTGCAACTCTAACGAAGAAAAGCCTTTAATTGGGGCTGGCTTACAGTTCAGAGATTCAGTCCGTTATCATCATGGTGGGACATCCATGTGTAGGCAGACATGGTGCCAGAGAAGCAGCTGAGAGCTCTACATCTAGCAGGAAACAGGAAGTCAATTGAGACACCAGACAGTATCCTGAGCATAGAAAAACTCAAAGCCCACCCCCACAGTGACACACTTCCTACAACAAGGCCACACCCACTCCAACCGAGCCACACCTCCTAATAGTGCCACTCTCTATGAGATTATGAGGGCCAATTACATTCAAACTACCACAGACCTCAAAGTCAGCCATGAGGAAGAGGCCAAGAGGCTGAGAAGCCAGCCTGGCATCACTGCCCATCTCCTCACCTCTACTCCAAGCTGCCCAGGCAGTGAGCTGCCCTAGTCGCCCAGGCCACATCTGTGGGCACCTTGGGAGTGAGAGGCTCCAGGCCCTGATGAGCTGAGGCTACTCACTTGGTAGGAAAGACCAACTACTTCCTTCATACAAAAGCTACCCACTGCTACTAGGTGGCGATTCTCCTTTCCAAAGGTTTTTATCTCAGGATGGGGAGGGCTGAAATTCACTGAACTGTCTGGAATTGTCTGGAAACCATACAGAAGCAAAACCCAGGGCAGCATTGGCTATTATATTCCAAGGGAACAGGCCTACAGATATTTTTTTAATGTTTTAAAGTATTCTGCTGGGACATCCCTAAGGGAACCATGTCAGGAAAAACAGGGGTAGTGAGATCACCTATGCTGTGGTGTGCCTGCATGCCCATTTCAGATATGCTGTAGAAAAATCTGTGCACAATGGTGCATGAACGCAAAAGTGCACACACATGCACACATACACCTTGGTGGAAAGCCTGCATGGATCCTGTTAGCCAAACACGGTTGCTATCACTTAGTAGGACTTTGAAAAATAACTTAGCTAATGGGACTGCCAAACGACTGGAGAGAAATTGCCTGTTCTAAAAGCGCTATAAAAATTCTCTTCTCTTTGAGAACAGAAGACAAGCTGGTGGAGAGGGAATTACTTTTAAAAGAAATCTAAAGTTAGTTTAAAACCCTTTTCTGCCAAGATCCATTAACCGCAAAAATAGGTTCCTTCCCAGGGCCCCAAAGCCTGCCATGAGTAGCGGGCAAGTTCAATTTCCCTAAAAACTATTTTCAAAGGAATCACTTCATCACTAGCTTAGACATCTAATTTCCCTGTGATAAGGAAGTAATCCTTCTCCCGCCCTCTCCCACTGGCTACAGGCCAGTCAGCACTTGGAAGCTCAAGGAAAGAAGTCACAGCCGGGGAGGCAGGGTGTTCATGGACCTAAGCCTCCTTGCGGACCTGAAACCACAGGGTCCCAAAGCTGCTATGAACAAGGACAAGAAAGGAAGCGAGGCATTTGACCAGGACGCGAGGTCTCTACAGCAAGCTCTGCTCATGCGGTCCAACACACAGCTGAAGCTAGCCCAAAATATCACCCCCACTATGTCTTTTTTTTTTTTTTTTTTTTTTTTTTTGGTTTTTTCGAGACAGGGTTTCTCTGTGGCTTTGGAGCCTGTCCTGGAACTAGCTCTTGTAGACCAGGCTGGTCTCGAACTCACAGAGATCCGCCTGCCTCTGCCTCCCGAGTGCTGGGATTAAAGGCGTGCGCCACCACCGCCCGGCTCCACTATGTCTTTAGAATGACTGTAGGTGCACAGATAAATTATTTAAGATAAATATGAGCAAAAGGCAAGAGAGTTTTGTTTTATTACTTCTTGTTGTTTTGGGGGTTTGTGCGTTGGCTTGCTTCTGTTTGTGTGTTTCTTAGACAAAGTCCTGGTAGATAGCCCAGGCTGGCCCTTGACTCCCTCCCAATCCTCTTCCTTGCCCTTCTTCATGTCGGGATCATCAGCTTGTGTTGTTGTGCCTAATAAAGGTTTAAATGGAAAGCAGTCTCCAAGTGGTTTCTGTTGTGGTTTGTCTTTGGTTTGCCGCTAATAAGCCTAATGCCGACAGTCTGTAGGAAAGCAAGTGTTAGTCTTCAATGCTTCTCTTTCTGTAGAGAGTGCAGCCTATTTCTCTGGTCAGGGCCTCACTCCCTCCTCTGACTAAAGAGCAGATCACAAGACCCTCTGTGGGACCCTGCCACCTCAGCATGGCACAGATGGGTTCATCTCTTCCATGGGAAGCAGACAAGAGAACACCTCTGTGATCCAGAGGAGGGGACAGCCTTGGAACCCCCTCCACCATAGGAATCCATGCTGTGGCTAGCACCATGAAACACGAGGTGCCAGCTAACAAACATGCCGTGGACACGCCCTGGTGGATACTATCAAGCACCCAGTGTCCACCCGGAAACCACATTTTCAGGCTGACATACCCCATGTCCCCGCCACCGCCAAATGCCCTCCATCCCAATTAACCCGCCACTAACTACTTAAGGAAAAGTGTCTTGGATACTTACTATCTGCAAGTTACCAAGTGAGAAACAAGACTAAACCCCTTATTCCAGAGTTTTGCTGTGAAGTAGAAAACAGGAATACATAGGCAGTTCTGATGCAATCTAACAAGCAAGCCCAAGGCACCACGGGCACAGCTAAAACCAGGTAAGAAGTATGCAGGAGCCGTCCTGTGGACAGAGCAGCAGGGACCAAACCAACCCCCTTCCAACTCCATGTAGGCTTTTTCTGGCTAAATAAAAGCTGGCCTTCCTTCCGGGGCACTGCAAGGACAATCCCAAGCCAAAGGGGACTGAGTCACCCACACTGCTGATGAGAACACCAGGCAGGCAGAGGGCAAAACTTCTCCTTGCTCCAGAGAGCTCAATGCCTACTCCATGGAGCACCAGATTAATCTCTCTCACCGTGGAAATCAACAAGAGCTCAGACAAGAGACAACGGGCAGGGGAAGCGCGCGTTTCTAGAATCAGAAAAGCAAAAGTAAGCCAATTATATTGTTCAAGAGCCTGGACTGCAGGAAGAGGTGCCCTGCGAATCACACCATGGTTGTCAGGTACATCTAACACAGGCGCTCAGCAGAGCTGGAGGAAGAAAAGCTGCCCGCGGTCTGTTCTGTCTCACACCTCCAGATACGTGAGGATTCAGACCAGTCCCTCCCTGACTCCCTCAGCCGCCAGGAAAGACAAAGCCCAGGATTTCAGAGCCACAGCTACAGACAGGGGAGAGACCCAGAGGCCAGAAAAGTGTGTCCGTATCCAAACCAGAACCAGAACCCAGATCCCGAATGCTCTGTGAACACATGTTCCCCTCCTCTTCCCGAATCCCAGGTCTGGGCACTCGGCAAGGACATATTCGGGAGAGGTATCTATTTCCTTAGATCTTTTTTTTAGTATCTCTTCCCAACTTGTAGAATTTCTACCAGAGGAAATGCAGACTGGTTTAGTGATTCTTGTTGCCTTCCCAGAGCAAGAAAGCCCAAGGGGGACTCCACCAGAAAGGAGAGAGCCCTGCCCTAAATGGCAGCTCCTCCCAGCAAACAGTACATGCCTACAAGAGATAACGCATGTGTTTATATGTGCCTGGATGTGCGTGCCTACATCTGTAAGAGCACATATGCACACATATGAATGTCTAGGCACTGTGTATGTGTGAGGGGCCTATGGGTGAGCATGTCTGTATACAGACACAGGCATTAATGTACTCATGTTTGTGTGACTGGATGTATAGATGTTTATGTTTGAAAACTTCACAGGAGGAAAATGAAAGAAGACACCGCTTTCTGCTACCTTCGCAGAGCTGACAGAGTCCCCTTGCCTGGAGGACCTTCTCACTGCAGCTGAGAGGCGAGAGGCCACTGTGCTGACAAGCAGCGAATGTAAGCCTGAGGAACCAGGTCTGAGAAGCCGAGCTCAGCTGCAGCATAACGCATGGCCCTGAAGCTCACGCTGCCTTTGTTTTGGTTTACTTTCTAAGGATGTTTTGTTTTCAATTGTATGAATACATACGTGTCTCCCTAAGGGTATGTGCACATGCGTACAGGTGCCAACAGAGGCAGAAGAAGGTGTCAGATCTCCTGGAGCTTACTCTGGTCCTCAGCAAGATCAGCATGAGTTCTCGGCCACTGAGCCATCCCTGCAGCCCTCTGATTTGGGAGACTGGGTCTCCTGTAGCCTAGGCCGGCAGTGAACTCACTCTGTAGCCAAAAATGACGCTTGAACTCATGAGTCTTCCAAGTCCAGGCATATACCACCACCAAGCCTGCCTCCATGCTGTTGTATTTATGTTTCATTGTGTGTGATGGGTGTGTGTATGATACACATGTGTATATGACCTGTGTGTGAGAATGGGCACTTGTATGATGCTTTGGCATGTCGGAGGAGGCTGAAGGACAACCTCAGGGGTCAGTCCCCACTTCCACCTTGTCATTTGCTGATGTACTGTGAACACCGCACTCGCTGGCCTATGAGTGTCTCCACCTCCCATCTCCCCATCAGGGCTCTGGGATGCGGATCCATGCTAACGCACCCATGTTTATGTGGGTCTCTGGGGATTTGAACTTGGGTCCTCTCAAGAGCACAGCAAGCTGTTTATCCCCTGTGTGTCTCCCCAGGCTCGCGCAGCCTCTATTAAACACTGTCCTGAGACACCTCACCATCTCTGCGCAGAGATGCTTGTGATGGAGTCATTGCTGTCACCTCATCAGGACAGGTGATCCTGTCTAAATGCTCAGAAATGTTCCCATCATGAATGTTTTTTGAAACATTTCAGAATGTGATTTTTACCAGACAGACAGATTTTTCACAACAACAACCATGCACTTCATCTTTCTTTCATTTGGGGGGGGGGGGGTGTGGGTGTGTAAAGAAAGGGTTTCACACAGAGATCATAGATCATGCTGACCTCAAAGGAGTATCTGTGAGAGAGACAGCCAGAGTGAGAGTCAGGGCAGCAAACATTTCCACTAGCACTGACAGGCCTCCTGGCTTTGGGAAAGGGGTTAAAACCCTTGAGAAGACTTTCACCACAGAGAACGCCATCTTGAGCCCATGGTTCCACACATGGCTGGATCCCGTCATAGGGGAAGAAAGGCAGCGGTGGTTTTCAGCATATGATAATCACTACAAACAGACTAAGGCCTGTGGGACCCCAACCCCCTCTGGGATGGAGGGGAGGACTTTGTTCTGCTATTCTCTGCTTTAGCCCTGCATCCTGAGCTTCTGTAGCATTTGCTTAGACCCCCACTCCTCTGCCTATTTCATGCATACTGCTATTGCTCACCTGGTCACCTGACTCTCAGAAACATGTACCCACCAACACGCATGGGCCTTGGACATGTGCTTGGAGAGAGACTCACTGGCATGCAGTTGACCCCCAGATCCCCAGAACTCCCCATACTGAGGTGTAGGAACAGCTAACAATAGAAGACAACTAACAAGGGACACCCAGGTGTCCTGGACAGACAAGACAGAGAGGACCAAGAGCACAGACGGTTTGGCCAGGCGGTCATTTAGCTGTGTGTGGCTCTCTCCTCCACACACAGGTGAGCAGGAGGCTGCAGAGGTGACTGTAACATCAGGGCTCGAAAGGAGGGCAGGTTTGGCTTCCGGTTCCCATTTCCTGACTCTAGAATCGAAGCTGCTACCAAGACAATCTGAATTTTCCTTTCTTACAAAGTCCTGACACCACGATCCACTATAAATTTAAAAGTCAATTAGCTAGCCGGGCAGTGGTGGCACATGTCTTTAATCCCAGCACTTGGGAGGCAGAGGCAGGCGGATCTCTGTGAGTTCAAGACCAGCCTGGTCTACAAGAGCTAGTTCCAGGACAGGCTCCAAAACCACAGAGAAACCCTGTCTCGAAAAAAAAAAAAAGTCAATTAGCTCTGATCCTGTGAATGATACAAGGATCACGTTCCTGTCAATGACGTTAGCATCATTCTTGTGATTTGTATGAAAAATGCCATTTCTAAGGCTTGAGGGTTTGTTAGAGTTTGAATAAAAAACTTATAGGAAGAACTTAGAGACAAAGACTATAATTCAAATTCATCCTAACCAAGGGAGTGGAAAAGAAACCACATTCTGAATATCTACACTCTTTCAAAGCAGCAACCGGTTTCCTAGATGAGGCCAGCGGTGCAGCAGAGCCCAGGACCGGGAGCCTCTTCCAAGCTCTGCTGCTTGGCCGACTGTGAAAGCTACTTATTGGTAGGAATGTTCTCGGGTTTTCTCATCTGAAAGGGATTTTGGATGCACACAAACCCCACATACAGTTGACACTACCATTGGTGCATTTTTTCCCCTTCTCTGTCCAAAAGAATCATGGTAGAATTAGCTTGGGATCCACTGAATCATAGAAAATACCACATAATAAGATTAAAATTGAGTTTGTCAAAACCCTCCCACGTTAGCAAGCCCTGGAAACACTTCTATGTGTGAGCTGCACACCAGTGAACAAACCATCCACTGACAACAAAACTATTCTGTAGGAAGTTTGTCTCCTGACAGAAATAAACACATTTTAAACAGCTATTGACGAGGCTCACGCCATAGACTGCACGCCGGGAGTCTAGTCTCTGGAAAGCACACTTATAAATGGCCTGCAGCTGTCTCTTTAATGCCAATTTGCAAGGAACAGAATAAACTTCCAAAGCAAAGGAGCTGTGGTAAAAGGCACACAGACCTGTTGGTTGTGGGTGGTGCCACTTTCCCGGCCTGCCACAGTGGACGGCTCGTGCTCGCTAGGAGCAAGCAGCAAGCTCGGGATTTTGCTGAGCTGATGCTAAAGCCTGGGTTTTGCCACTGAATCACAGACTCGAGGGCACAACTCGAACACAGCACACACCATGCCTTCTAAGGTCACCTCTGTGCACTCTGCACCACAGAGGGACGTGTGTAACGCTGGAAACCAGTTCTACAATCCCAAGGTCAGAGTAGAGGCCCCTGGGTGGAAACAGAGGGCACGAGGGAAAGCAACTGCACGTCACTGGTGTGTGTCTCTGCTACTGCACCTGCCAGACAGAAGCTCTCAGGAGGAGGAGTTCTGTTCCGGTGACAGCCCGCCATGAGTCAAGTTCCTCCCTGGATGCTCAGTTTAGAGTATGGTCTAATTAGAGGGGAATCGTTTGTAGAAATTAAATGTATAGCCAAAAGGTCATGCTGAGAAGTGGCCTGGTCAGAAAAGGGTTTCCCACAGAAGCACGAAACCTAAATTTGATCCCTTGCACCTACATAAAAAAAAAAAAAAAAAAAAAAAGTTGGGTTAGATCTAAAGAGATATCTCAGTAGTTAAGAGCCAATACTGATCTTGCAGAGGACCCAGATTAAATTCCTGGAATCCAGAGGGCAGCTCACCACTGCCTGTGACTCCACAGGCCATGACTCCCTCTTCTGGCCTCCACTGCGGCGAACTTCTCGACCAGCGAGAAAGAACAACCACCACACGAGGATTCTTCTCAGATCATGCTTTAATGGAGTGCCCTTGGTTGGGGGAGAGCAGGAAGCGAGGGGCACCGAGAGCATTAAGGCGGCTGCTTATATAGGGAGTAGGCACATGGGTCGCCCTGTGATTGGCTGCCACCATCAGCTGACACTAGACTGCGTCAGGATAGGCCCAAGGACTCTAAACCACTGTGCATGCGGGAAGCGGGGGACACGCAGCTCCCAAAGGCATAGCCAAATATGGAGTTGTTTATTTCCAACAAGAAAGGATGTCGGCGCCATCTTGTAATGGCGATCCTGTCCGGCTCCCTGCAGTGATGGCATTCATACAGGCAAAACACCCATACACATAAAATAAAGAAATAAAAATTTTAAAAGCTGGATGTGGTGTCAATACATAGAATCTCAATAGACAGGCAAATGACCAGATTACTAAGAATTTTGTGTGAGGGACAGGACACAATGACAGCTTGTTGAGTGGAATACACAGTCTCATAGCAAAGGCCCATCAAACAGAGTCCCAGAGGTGGCATGTTATGAGCAAAACGAGTTACAATGGTCACCCTTGCGGGGCCATCAGAACCAGCAGTCATGGGTGCCCACCGCCAATGCAGGCAGAGCCATAGCCAGGAAAGCAGTCACTGAAAATACAGAAGCCAAGAATGTGATACAATCATGCTATTCATACCAGCAAATCCAAACAGGACAAGAATTAGAATACACTGGCAAGGAATTAGAATACACTGGGTGTGGCAGATGGACCACACAGCTTCATTCCTCTGGTGCCCCACAGTAGATGACACCTGCTCTCAAACAGAAAGGAAGGCCAGGACTGTCACGCTGTCTGAACAACGTTCTGCTGTGAGTTTGAGTGCCCCACCCCATTAGTCAGACCGCATTCCTTCCCCAGCACGTTGATTTCACCACATCTGGCATGACAGAGGGAAGAGGAAACCATAACCAATGGGGGCATCAAGAAGCATGATTGGCAGGGTGGTCCTGTGATGATGATATGTATTGCTTTCATTGGCTAATGAATAACACTGCTTTGGCCTATGGCAGGGCAGAATATAGCCAGGCTGGAAGAGATATACAGAGTAGGGAGTCCATGTAGCTGCTGAAGGAGGCAGATACCATGTAGCTGCCCAAGAAGCAAAAGGTAACAAACCATGAGCCTCGTGGAAGAATATGAAGTAATACAAATGGGTTAGTTTAAGATGTAAGAGCTATCTAGAAAAAGACTTGAGCCATTGGCCAAACAATGATGTAATTAAGGTAGTTTCTGTGTGATTATTTGGGTCTGGGTGGCCTGGAAATGAATGTGCAGTCTCCTTTTACATAATGGCACCAATGTGGGTCAACTACATCCACATAAAACCTGAGAGAGCTTGGGAAGGAATTCTAGACATAAAAGAACAGAATTCAGCACAGCTTCTTGGTAGCAACATTTTCTCAGGTGTACTCTGTTTGCTAGAGGCAAGCAGAGGTGCAGCTACTTTACGAGAGGCTTCCTGATTCAGTGTTAGCAGCAAAAACTGTGCCGTTTAAGAAACAGCAGCTTCCTAGTTCGTGCTGGGAGGTCTGCACTTAAATGGGGTTTACGAGCAGTGTGCTACTAGTTGCTTAATGGTGACTTAGACCCAGTGTCCCTGGAGCTGGGGCAATGAGCATGAAGTGAAGAGGTGGTGAATGCACCTCCGCCATGTTAAAAGGGGTGGAGCCAAAAGGCAGTGCCGCAGAGTTGGTCCTAGCCATGGCTGCTTAGCATTTAAAAACAAAAAAAGTGCTCCTAGTCAGGAAGTGATTACAAATATGCAATAAAGAAAGATTCAGATAAAAATAAACCTCTAAATGGGTCACAGTGTATTTAAAAAATGATACATAGGCCTGGAAGAGAGAGGAAAAAGAGTATAGACAGCTATAAAAGAGTATAAACAGTCATAGATTAAAGGAGTAGATAATTAAATATATATTAAAAATATAATAAAAAGCCACATAAAAATGGGATATACACAGAGAATCTGGATTATGTATATTATTGTGTTTCCTTTGAATTTTTTGACTGCAAAGAGATATTTGATTCTGGGGGCTGCTAAGCTAAACCAACACACAGATAATCTTCAACATTTCAGAGACCTACGGAATATGATATTTAAAAGGTTTTAAGAATTTAAACCTTTAAACTTGACAGTGAGATATATCTGCTTCTGGCAGCACCAATCTACTTCAAGAGGATGGTGGGCATTGAAGAAACTCATTATGGATTTTGTCTTCAATGTGACAAGGCTAGCCATCTGGGCAAGAAACTGCTCTTGCCTGGACAGCTTCGGCGGTATGCTGTATGAACTGGACATGCAGGACCCACAGAAAAGTGACTGCTGAACTTTACAAAAGATGGGATGGTTCTTCAGGGATCCTGCCTCACAGAAGAAAATGCCAGACATTCTGCAGGACACAAAAGAAAGTAACTGGAGAACTTTAGCAGTACAAGGCAGAACAGATTTTCAAATTTCCTGTTTCATGGAAAAGTCTGCCAGATACTATGGGCCTATAGTCCAAAGATGGATGCCCCAATGTTACAGAAGAACTTTGGGTGACTGTCCAGGCAGCAAGATGTCTTTATCAATTCTAGAACTGGGAAGTAGCTTACAATGCACTTCCTGTCTCCTTATTTAATATTATATATCCTTCTGGGGTCTTTGAAGAATTGAAGATAGAAAGTTATAGTGTTCCTCAGTTATGATGAAAGATAAGTTAGATATAAAAGTTTAGACTCACAAAGATATCATAGATGACAGAGTATTTTCCTTAATTTCCCAAACGTAAATGGACTAAATATTTTAACTATAATTTTTGTTTGATAGCCGTTTTGTTTAACCTTCCTTTTTATTTAGACAGAAAAGGGAAGATGATATGGGATGCCCTTCCCTACATGCATTACTTTCATTGGCTAATGAATAAAGCTACTTTGGCCTATGGCAGGGCAGAATATAGCCAGGCTAGTAGAGATATACAGAGTAGGCAAAGTCAGGGAGACATCATGTAGCTAGCTAGAAATACACCTGAGACATCGGCCAAACAGTGTGGTAATTAATTTGCTTTCTGTGTGATTATTTGGGTCTGGGCAGCCGGGAAATGAACAGGTGGTCTCTGTTTACAGTCCTGTCCCCTCAGTGAGCTATTTAGGAGTCAGGCGTCACATCAGCCAGAGGCGGCAGTGCTCAGGTGCATGCTAGCAAACATGAGTTTTGGGGGACAGATCAATCATTTGCCCCATCAGACGGCACCACTCTCAGCGTGTTCCACCATGCTTTTCCTTCGTTCCCTCTGGTACTTGGGGCTGTTTCTGTGCCGGTTTGTTTTATGAGTGTATGTGTGCGTGTACAAGTGTGTACACAGATGCACACACATGTGGATGCCAGAGGATGACTTCTAGTTTGTCTTCCTCTGTCACAGTCCCCTTAGATTCTCACTGAACCTGAAGTTATTCAGTCTGGCTGGCAGACCAGTGCACCCCATCAGCCCACCTGACTCCGCACCCCAGGGGTACAAGCATGGACAGCCATGCCCAGCTGTGAAGTGGCCTACAACATGAATCAGAAGGGCTCCATTGTTTATTTCCTAACTCAGACCCGCATTTTGGACAGGGATGGATGTGCAATTCTTCTCAAGTCACAGGCTGTTAACTGGCAGAGACAGCACAGCTGAACTGATTAATACAACAATCACACCCTGCAGGGGTCACCTTGGCCTCCAGAGTATATGTTTCCTCGTAGAGCTCTAGGGGTTGTATTCTGCCTTTCTCCTGAACAGGTGTCCTGCTTGAAGTACTAAACACGTGGGGCAGAAGGACAAAGGGACCCCTTCTGCTGTTCTGTTGCTAAGGCCAAATACTGGCTGCTTGCATTTGGGTATCCGAGCGCAGACACAGTAGAATAAAATCTCAAGGGCCATGGTGTGAACAGCTAGAACTACAGCCCTGGTCAGCAGGACCATCAGGGCTCACTACCCTTGCTAGCAAGTGTACTGAGGGAGAACTAGCACACCCTTGATCATCTGCTGACAGAACAGAGCCTGGGTCATTACCAACGCTTCCTGGTGTGTGCATCTACTGTGTGGGAAAGATAATACATGCTCAAGATGGCTGCCACCTACAGATCCGGTCACTACTGGCCTCGTTCCTCGGCTTTCATCACTGGTCCTGTTAGTGGCCACTCTGAGTGCAGGGCCACACCATAAACCATGTCAATCATTCATGACCACTTCAGCATACCCATGGAAGCATTCCACCTTCAGTAGCCCCTGGTCCTGCTGGGTGTGGTATTTTGGCTTCTCTTTGCCTAATTCTTATTCCCCTGGTATTGTAATGAAGTAACCACTGCCTGACACGTTTCCCCAACTGTCACCTAGGACATTGCTCCACCTGGAGCTACCCATACTCCCCAGGTTTCCCTTCCTAATTAGTAGAAATCTTTATTTTGGATATGCTATTCCTTTTTTGTTTGTATACCTTGGTAACTGGACTACCCATCTTGTCTCTCTTCCCCCATCAGGGCAGGAGCAACGTAGTCTAGGCAGTCCTTCATCTTGTGATGGCTATCCCAAGGTACCCACTCCCCATAGGACTGTGAGCACATTCCAGAGTGGATTTGCTGCTTTCCCCTTGAACATAGCACAGTTCCAATATCTATGACTCCGGGTGGGGGGAGGGGGCTGCCACCCTAGGTGATACAATGACAGGTGGTATTGACTTGCTTGTGTGTCCTCCATGACGTGGGACTCCTCAGCTGGGATCAGTAGCTGGACCTACCTTCCTCACACATGCTATGTTTGGGATATACTTATCGCACTCTGACACTCCCAGGATTACCAATAAAGTTTACTTTGAATCAGAGGGTGGAGCTAGCTGACCAAAATTAGCCTCAGAGGTTTTGGTGGACAGAGGACCTAGCGAGGCATAGGAAGTAGTAGGGTGGGGCTTAGAAAGATTCTTGGCCCTTTTGGATCAAGGAAGGAGAAAGGGGGAGGTCACTGGTCGCTTATCTGCCCCTTCTCTGACCATCAGGGTCTTACCCCGATGTCTGACTCCTGTGTTTTTATTGATAAAGGATAATTAGATAAACACAGCAACACTATGACAGGAGCTGTAACTGCTACGTGGAAGACTGGAGGAGGATCAAGAAAGGCAGAGAGAGAAGTAAAAGGATGAACTTGGGTCCTATAAAGTCACAAAGGTGAGCAAAACCGGAGGTGTCCCTCTAAGGCATGTGTGCCGCTGAAGGGCATGGGTTTGGTCACCTAAGGTAACTTTGGGGCACACGTTACACACTTCCTGGACATACTTCATGTCTTGTGTACAAGACATGATTGGCTCCATATCAAGCAAGCAGCCCCTTCCTCCTGGGCCACCTCAGAAACAGCCACCAGGGATACGTTACACAGGCTGCTTACAATTCTATTCCAACCTTTGATGCTACCAAAAATAACACAAACAAGGAAGAAACAACATATCCCCTGTAAACTACGAAACACAGTGAACGATGTGAGCCCACTGGGTGTGTGGTTAGACAACACGGTAGACATTAAGGATAGACACATCTGTGTAACACAGATTTATTGGAATTAAAGACGGAACCTTGACTTCATTTACACTTAAGAAAATGTAACAAAGACTCTTCTGTATCTTTGAGTTACCATAAAGCCCCAGGAGTACCTCCATGGAGAGCAGGAGGCCCAAGCCCAGACAAAGCAGACAGATTCCCCTCCTTCCAATAAACAATACTAACGGCCAAAAGTTCATGCTGACTGGGCGCCTGAGGAGCAGTCAGGCTTTTCCACAGCAAACTGCTGGCCATTCCGTGGCTCTTAGGTCCCATAATGCTGCACTCTCACACCCAGAGATCCATCCACCTCCCAGAGGGCACACATGTCAAACAGCACATTGCAGTGAACACAAAAACTCCTGGAGACGATTCCAGAGTCTCCCTCCACCCTTGGAACTTGCATTTGCAAAGCAGCACTGCAGAAGCGGGGACCTGGAGTGCGCTACAGTCCTTGCGAGAGCATTTTAGAAGCACCGAGTCAGGGGTGGCTGAAGATACGATTGAGGCGTGCTCCTTGGACTCACGCTGAGACCAGGCGTTCATCCATATCCCGGGTGGGAGCTGTTTGTGAATAGCATCCTCAGAACGCCCACTCTTCTATTTTTCATACACGTATAGGATCGAGGGTAGCGTCCCTGTGCATCAGACAAATGTCTGGATATGGAGCACGGTGTCATCTGTCCGCTGTAAGCAAACGCGGGGACTGTGCGCTGGTAATTATGTCAATGTTACAAAAAAGAATCACCTAGGAAACAAAGCTCTGGGCGTGTCTGGGAGGGGAGCTGAGGTGCAGGGACTCACTCGAGATTTGAGTGGCATCACCCTCATCGGCTGAATATAAAAGAGCAGAGAGTTGAGTATCAGCACTTGGCTCTGGAGAGTGGAACCAGCTGCCTCCTGTTCCTCCCGTGACGGACTGTGCCCTACAACTGTGACCCAAAATAAACCCTTCCCTCTCCGCGATGCTTCTGTCAGGTATTGTACCACATCGTTGAGAAAGTGACTGACACAGACTCAGACCTGGGGTGTGATCCACGTTCCATACCCCTCGTCCCTGTGAGATGCGGGTGCTCGGCCAATAGCCAAGGGGACTTTTAGGTGTGTATGAAGGCTTCGCACTTGACTGAGGAAGGGGTACTTTGTCACGAAACTATTTACTTATACTATAGGAAACAAGGCAGGGGAGGAAGGGGCGGGAGAGAGGAAAACTTTTCCATTAAGGGGATCACTTGGCAAGTTCTCTCATTAGCCATTAATTTGTTTTGAAACAGGGCCCAAGGTAATGTGCACACGGGCTGGAGAGGAAGGCGAGAAACGGGGAGAAGAGATGAAAGGGGACTCAGGGGACAGGACACGGGAGGAGGACTATGGAGAAAACAGACTTCCCTGGAACTTCCTTATCAGCAAGACTCCTGAGACAGACATCTAAAAACATCCCAAGGCCCAGTGCTGAAGCCCTTCGCCGTCTTTGGAGGGGCGCGTCTGTATTAACTTAGGTCTTGCCAATCCAGTAAGATTTCCAGACAGAATCCCAGGGGAACCTCTGTTTCCAGCAGCAGGAGGAAGATCTATACTAACCGAACACCGCTTCCCACGGGGGCCCCCCTCACTGACTTATCCATCTAAATGGGGTTCCAATGCCGGCACGGGTGGCCATGGCAATCCTGCCAGGTACTCAGAGTCTCTTCAGGAAGATGCCAGTCTTGGTGTCAAAGGAGAGAAATGAGACACCATCCACAAGGTGCACAGGGTTGTGCGGATGCCAGAGCAGGAAAGGCTGAAAACATCTTACAGAATGGTCCTCTGTCCACTGGCAGGAATCACGTGCCCTGCTGAGCAGACCCACTCCAATCTCCTCAATGCATTCCAGGTACTAAAACAAGATGACTCCTTCCGGATGGGTCACAGGACTCGCACTGCCCATTGAAAACCGGTTCAATAAGAACCTGAGTCCCCAACCCAGGCAGGGTGAAGGGGCAGCACCCGGAGGACCACCGTCACTTCCAGCTGGTGGAGCATGAGGAGGCTGTCGAGGAGTCCCAGGAAATGGAGGCAAAGAGGCAAGCAGTCCACGTAGGGCTGAAACCTGAGGAGCACCTGATTGGAGCGCTGGATGGGCGGGGAGGAGCCAGGATGCACTGTAAACACTGAATCCAGTAGGCACAAGGCTTGTTGGCTGCCTCCGGTGAGATGAGCTCAGAAAGGGGCTGACCCAGAGAATACCTTGCGAGCCTCATGTGTAATTTTTAATTTTCTAGCAAGATAGCTTTAACAAAAAGTAAAATAGAAACAGGTAAATCTAACTTTGATATCATATCTCACTTAATCCAAAGAAATAAAATGTTCAATAAGTAACCAATGCAAAAACAATTAGCGGAATCCTTTATCTTTGCTTTGTTTGTGGCGAACAGGGGATCTCTGCAGCGCACAGGAAGCAGGAAGAGCAGCAACTCCGGATGAAGGAAAACTCGGATTACCGAGGGGCTTTTCAAAACCGCATTTTTAAATTACTTTTCCTGAGAATTTCCTACCATGTATTTTCACCACACTCACCCCCACGCCTCCTGGATACACCCCCACTTCACCATCGCCTGACTTCGCAGAGGTATTTTTATAAACACAGTCACAAAGGGAGGTGGGGGACAGTTGGGGCAGGCAGACTGCGTTCTGTGCTAAACAATACAAGCAAATTGCAGCTTCTCTGAGATGGAAACCAAACGGGTCCCTGTCAGCAAAAGTCAATATGGCTTTGCGATACCCAGTAGGCAGAACACCGCAGGGCCCTATCCAGGGACCTGCTACACCATGCAAGGTCACCATGGAGACAGGCCCCTCCTGGCCTGCTCAAGGCCATCTCATACTTGTGTCCCCAAATCTTTTAGTCTCCTCGGCAGAACGGGACATGGCTTGGGCAAGGATGCTAACGGGGCAATCCTGGCTGTCTCAGACTTCCCATCAGTAGAGCTGCTCCCCATCGGAGGAAGGGTGAGATGAGGGGAAATGCCTCACTGAGGGTCACCTAGCCCTCCAGCCATCAGCGGAAGCCGAGCTGATGTTGGTTTCCTCCCTTCTGTAGCTCCTGAGCCCCTCACTGCGAACTAAGAATATTCTTTTGCTTTTTTGAGAAAACCTAAAGTTGCTAGAAATTCTGCCCTGAGAGGGCATGAGAGCAAATAAAGAAAACCCTGAAGCCTGTGATGTGGAAGCAGGCCCCAGCCAGCATTAGCTCCTGTTTTATTCTCCATGGACTGTGGGTGCTTCACCTCTCGCACGTGTGTGAGTGTATATCTACACACATGCACACACACACATGCACACACATGCACACACATGCGCACACACGTGCACACACATGCACACACACATGCGCACACATGTGCGCGCACACATACACACACACCACACACACAAGGGGTGGGTGGGGGAAGAAAGAGGGAGAGAGAGAAAGAGAGAGAGAGAGAGAGAATATAATGGCTATGGGGCTAATGGACCAGACTCTGATGAGAAATTAATATTTGCTAGCCCTGTAACCTTGAGCAAATTACTTGACCTCTGGGTATGAGTTTCCTTTTCAAAAAAAAAAAAAAAATGGAGAATAACTGTCAGTACTTCCCAGAGAATTAAAAAGAGTTAATAGAGCAAAATCAGTGCATTAGAAATAGAAATTAGTAAAAACAGGCCTGGAGCACGCTGAGAACCACACACGTGGCTGCTATCATTTGCCACATCGTTATTCTGTGCCCCGTGAGTGAAAGCTCTGACTAGCAGCTGCATATGGGCATATTTACACCTTCCTTCCAAGCTCATCACTCTGGCTTTTCCTGACCAGTGACCATGCCAAGCCCCTACCGGCCAGCCCCAACAAAGCACTCACATGCTGAGAAAGAGCGGCCAGGGCTCCTTGGATAGCTCCGGCTCCCTGCTCCTTCCCTCTCTACACCGCCTAACCACACACACAGCAACTGCTCCAGCACTGGTCACTCCCCCCAAAGCAATGCTTTTAAATATTAGCATGCATGTCAATCACCCAAGCACCCACTGAGAACGCAGAAGGCGATTCACAAGCTCTAAGGCTGGAATCCTGCATGTCTAAGTTGTCTCCAGGTGAGGTAAACAACGCCGGTCCACAAACACTCTCCATTGCACTGATGGAGTGCACAGCTCCTCTGGGGCGGGGACCAGAGCTGTGCGCACACCGTCTCCTCTAGTCACCCCAGTCTCTGGCACAAAGAGGCTGCTCAGGCAGCTCAAGCTGAGTTCCTGGAGAAGACACTGCCTACTCCTGGACCTCAAACTCCTCTTTGGCAACTGGCAAACCCATCCAGAATGCAGGAGCTGCTTTGGGGTTCAGGAGTATAATCACCCCCACATTATGCATCCCAATCTCTAACGTGATGGCCATTTGCTGCAAAGAATACACCCTGTTGTCTGTGATGTCCCCGACTGAGCCAGAGAGCCCTGAAAACCCGCTGAGGCTCAAGGAGAGCCAACCCTATCCAGCCCTACAACTCACAGAGAGAGCAGAACTTCCCGCGACCTTGAGCATGTCCTCCAACCTCAAGCTTGAGTATCTTCTGATGACGAGGTTAAATCTTGTCTTCCTCTACGATCCAAGGAGATTGACAGTCCACGCAAGTGTTCGCAGTGAGCCGCTGATGTAAGGCATTTGTTACTGAGACAGCTCAGCCTCCTACCCAAGGCAATGGCAGTTATTTCTCACCGAGATCTTTCCAAGCCCCCTGTCACCACAAAGCTCATTATATCCCACCGGGCTCCACGGGTTGCAGAGAGCAACATTCAGAACAAAAAAGAAAGAGAGAGAGAGAGAGAGAGAGAGAGAGAGAGAGAGAGGAAGAAGAAGAAGAAGAAGAAGAAGAAGAAGAAGAAGAAGAAGAAGAAGAAGAAGAAGAAGAAGAAGGAAGGGCGGGCGGGCTACAATTTCAAGGAAACAGCAGATCACTCTGGACACACCCAGGTAATTGAACCACACTGAGGCTCCCCCCTCTACACTCAGGTCTGCTGTTCTTCTCCCTCCAGCCTTCCTAGACTGTTTCTGTGACCAACAGCCAGGGACAGGCTCATGTATTATGGACCCAGTGCAGGGCCCTGCATCCCATCAGGTGTTAACATCGTCGGCCGGGGCACACTGGGTAGAACGGGGCACACAGCAAGCCAGTGCTCCTGGAACCTACTCCTCCTCATGCTCTCATGTACACAGAATGATGGCATCCTTCTCTTCAAGGCTGGAGTTCCGATTTCCTGATGCTTAAGCCGTGTTCATGCATCAACACCAAACTTGCTTGAATACCACTGGAAGGGACTGCAAAGGCCACAGCTCTTACCAAATTCTAGGTGCTGCAATAAGTCCTAGATATAACAATATTCACAACAAGTGCTATGACCTAAGGTCTCACCATGTGACTAACCCTGTACTGAGCCATATTCCCAGGAAGTACTCTAACACACGACACCACTGGAAGCTGCGACTCAGAGACAAGGCATGTGACACAGGCATGCTGGCAGGGGATTTCCTAACACACAGCATGGGGGAGACAGAGGGAGGAGGACAGTTAGGGACATCCGAGGCTACATAGTGAGTCTGGGGCCAGCCTGAGCTGCTGCTTCAAAACAAACAAGCAAGAAAATAAGAAAAATCAGTAACTTATTTGAAATCAAGTCTGAATGTAGTTCTGAACCCACAACTGGTCTACTTACTCAGTAATAGTGTGAACTGGTCTGTCATTTGCCATCTGTAGGCTAGGCTTTCTCAAAGCTCGGCTACTACGGGCAAAGAGCATCCATACAAATCAGCAGACTGAGACCAGTCCAGCAAGAGGGACCTGCCAATTGTGAAGGTGCTTGCTCTCAGCTGAGCAGCGTTGGGAGCATGAAACAGGCCAAAGCCCTAAGTAAGCCACACTTCAGGCTGCAGACAACACCCCTTGCTGCTTGCAGCACCTTCTAGAAGGATGAGACCTTTGTGGACTGTAAAGACGCAGAGCAGGTGCCGGAGGTCGGGACCAATTCCTACTGTGTTTCCACATGCAAAGCCAGGGCTTGTGTGCAGGGGTGTTCCCGCTTACACAGCCAAGTTCTCTCATTATGTTTCCATCCTCAGGAAACAGGATGAGCTTGACTTCTCCTGACCCTTGGCATCTTCAGTCTCAACTGGACAACAGCTGACTTGCTGTGAAATTCACAAGCTCTGTGAACCTCTAACTCAGAAGACAGACCTGAGGTAGAATTATCACGAATGGCCGCAGATATCTGCACACACTGGGAAAACATTTCTCATTGGCCGGAAATGCTAACACGGCTGGAATGAGCAGGAATCAAGGAAAGGAGTTCTATAAACCATATTATAGAACCAAGGACTTACACAGATTCTATGAGGATCTAGAGGAGACTGGAGCTCCTAGGGGGTCCCAGAAAATTCCCTCTCCCTCTGATTTAGCCCACATGCTCCTGTCTCTGTTGTTCATGCTAACTCGGAGTGCATGCCCCCAGGAACTCGTCCCTACTGTCCCCTGCTTTCAATATCAGACAAGAAACCAGGCTACTTTCTTGATCTAATTCTGACATTCCCAGGAATGGAGTATGAAAAGTCCCTGATCAACCAGCAGCGTCTGGAAGACAAACAGCCGACCCGTCACGTCTGCTTCCATGCCAGTTACGCAGATGAAAGAATCCAGAAGAAATTTCATAAATTTCCAGAATTCTCTAATTTCTTCTTGGTCAAGATGAAAGGAAATGCAATAATACGTCTTCCCACTGTGTCTTCCCAAGCCAGGCACTTCCTAAACAGCAAGGGAATTATTCAGTGTCTTCTCTGGGATCCAGGAGCCTCAGGAGCCGCCTCCTTCCTGTCTCCACCAGCTCCAGGCCATCATTCCCTTGGTGACAGAGGTACTTTCTCAGACCAAGGCCTCCACACGAGGCCACCCATACTCTGTGTCCCCAGACTGACCATCTCTCCCTTTAGCCTCTCTTCCACAGAGCCTCCCTCCAGCCACCGTGCCAGACCAGCCAGGATCATGTGACCCCTGGAAGTCTGAGAGTGTCTGAGCTAACTTGTTTTCCTTTGCTTTGGAAAAGCTTAACAGGAGTGGGGTCTGTCTCTCCGGTGTGCATTCAACTCCACGGCAGAGTCTCGAGCAACAGGAAACAGTCAAAAGCCATTTAATATGCACTTTCAAGTGGAAAACTAATAAATAAACAAGTGAACTAGGCCGAGTCCTTAGCTTCCCAGTGTCCCAGGGTACAGAGCGAGGCACGGCTGGGAGGGGAGTAAACCGCTTCCCAGACCGCGTTTCCTAGCCCAGAACACTGACCCAGACGGGAACCACTTGGCAGGTGATGGCTGGCAGGGGCCACTCCAAAGGGATAAGGGACACTTTGTTACACCAAGGCAACCTAAAAACAAAGTCAACTGTGGTCCTGCACTCAAAGAAGCCAAGTTCATGTTCCCTCACAAGTGGTTTTCTGAAGTAGGCTATTGGCTACTCATCTAAAAACCAGAAAACCCAGAACATCAAGGTTTTCACCAAAATCAAAAGCAATTGCACCACCTAGCCCTTACTCAAGACCCTCAGCCCCCGTCACATGTCAATGACTCCTGGTTATTTAAGGTATGGGTGGTTTGGGACATGGCATGTGGCAAATTTAAACTCTTTCTCTTGAGGCGACATTAAAAAACAGTAATGATATCCATCCCAAATTTCCCAAGAATCATTGGTGGGGGTGGGGAATGTCCTACTTTATACAGAGACAAACTAAAATATATTGACGAGTGAGAATATAGTGAACCCGAACTGGGGGAGAGAATAGCTCAGTGGGTAGAGTGCTTGCCCGTAGCAGCAAGAGGGCCCCCAGAACCCACATAAATAGCCAGCTGTGGGGGTGCACGCCTGCAAACCCCAGACAGAGGGAGACAGAGACGGGTTGATCCCCAGGGCTCTCTGCATAGCACACTCACACAGGTGCACACACAGGCAGAGAGTGACAGTGGAAGACTGCCCAAAAGTGGCCTCTGTTTCCCCACAGGCAGACACACCCATGCATCCATGCATACACATGCTTAGCGCACACACACATTCAAACACACACTTTTTTGTTGTTGTTGTTGTTGTTGTTGTTGTTTTGGGGGGGTTTTTTGCTTTTTGGGGGGGGGGTATTTTTTTTGAGACAGTGGCTATCTTGGAACTTGCTCTGTAGACCAGGCTGGCCTTAAACTCAGGTCACCTGCCTCTGCCTCCTGAGTGCTGGGGTTAAAGGTGTGGCCACCACACCCTGCTGAAGTTCTTAATAAACTTAGAAAAACCAGCAGCAACATAACTAACCCAAGCCTGCAAGAGTCCGCCCACGCCCCCGTAGCAGGGACATTTCCTTGCTTGCTTGCCTAGCAAACAATTCTATCTACTGTTTTCCTGACAAAAACAAAATCTGATTTTAAAGAACAGAGGGCAAAATACAACCAGGGCCACTATTTTCAACAACTTTAAGACAGAGTTCCCTGTCAACTACTGACTCCCTGGGGTGTGGCCCTGTCTCACTCCCGGCACAGCCTGGACTTACTGAGCATCCTCTATGAATCCTGGCGGACCTAAAGGCAGAAGCCCACCCTTCACGAGCACTCCCTAGTCTGTCCCCATCGTCGCTGGTTTTCCCTGAAGGCCTCCTCTTCAGCTGCAGAAGTATAATCCCATAAAAGTAATAAGGTGCTTAATTATGCATGCTTCATTGTAGGAAAATGTCTGCTCTGCATTTGTGGAAAACATGCTCACTGTAAAACCCAAAATGAGAGAGATGGCAAAAGGAGGTCACATGCTTCCCAGACGCACATCCCTGGGCCTGCTGAAGGACACGCTGTCCCTATCCTGGGACAGATCATACAAGTAATAATCCTTAATCTGCATAACCGCCGCAATATAAAAGTGCAGGACAAGGTGCCAAGACAGCCATGCTAGGACCCCCAACTCTAGCATGGTGGTGTCTGTACTTCCTACTTCCTTCAGAGCGGTCTCTCCCACCCACCTCACGTTAGACAGTGTAGACTGTTTGGCAACAGAGAGTCTGCTTGTCATTTCCAAAGCCCATGTCCACAAACAAGGGAGGTTCTTGTCTCAGTGTCCCTCAGAAATCACCAGAACAATAGGGAGCAAGAGAGCTGTCACTGAGTTCCATGGCCACAGATGAAACCCAGGGAATGGCACTTGCTGTCTCTCTGAAGCAATCAAGCCACCACTGGCCAAAAGGGGTCACCACTGAGCCCTCGGTGAGGTCACTGCAGCATCCCAAGTTCCCGATCCTTCATTTTCCCCAAGAATCTTGCAAATGTGTGCAATAGCCCATCACCACCATTGCTTTACCTACGAACTCTGGTTTGCAATTATGACCTCATAATGGTGTCATCTGGACTCTCAGTCTGGCCTGACGATGTCGTCAGACGAGCCAGATTCCCCAAGCCCCGCATTCAGCAGAAGGGTAGCTCACTGAGGTGTCGGCCATGCTGTGGGTGAGGCTATGTTAGCCTCTTCCTATATGACTGTCCACGTTAAGCCAGGAGTTAGTGGTGCGTGCCTTTAATCCCAGCACTCGGAAGGCTGAGGCAGGTGGATCCCTGTGAGTTTGAGACCAGCCTGGTCTACAAGAACTAGTTCCAGGACAAGCTCCAAAGCTATAGAGAAACCTTGTTGTCCCAGAAAACAAAACAAAACAACAACAAAAAAAGACTGTCCAAGTTGTGATATCTGCTCACTACCCCACCAACACACTAAGTGTAAAACTCAATCCTTTCCAGTTTACACACACACACACACATAATCTACTCAAAAACTAACAGCGAGCAAAATTTATACTAAGAAATGCTAAGTCAAAAAGCCAGGTGTCACAGTACCCACTAAAAATCTCATCATTTCATAGGCAGCGCAGCCCCTAGCGTGTCTAAGGCAGTGGTTCCCGACCTTCCTAGTGGAATAGAAGACCTTCCCAACCCTTTCACACAGTTCCTCACGTTGCGGTGAGCCCCAACCATAACATTATTTCTTTGCTACATCATAACTGTAACTTTGCTACTGTTGTGAGAAGTACTGTAAACATCTGATATGCAGGTTATCTGACACACGCCACCCTGTGACCACGGGGGGGGGGGGGGGGTGAGGTGTCACAGCCCATAGGTTGAGAACCGTTGATTTAGGTCTTGCTCCCAGGCCTTTCAGAACCTGGAGCAGTGTATCACAGTTTCCAGAGATTCCATCAGTCTTCCTCTGAGGCAGATCCCCTCTGCTTGGCCTTAGAATTGGTTCACCAGGCCTGAAGAAGCTGGCATCTTCTCTTCCACACCTTCCTTGAGTTGAACAAGGCATCTTCGCTCCTCATGAACACAAAGATTCTCTGCCTACTCCTGGGGCGCGGATCCATCCACACGAGTTCAGCCCCACACTCCTCATCATGCCTAGTCTCAAACAAGGGGCAAGTCTGGCACCCGCTGTCAAATGTACACAAAATGTATTTAAAATGCAAAAGCTTTTCATTCTTTGTATGCAAGGCTTTTAAACACCTTAGGGAAGCAGCCTTGGTACGCTAAGGCCATGTACTGGTAGGCATGGTCACTGTTTACACAGCCTGTTCCCGTAGGGTTCAACTTGATCCTTGGACTCCCGTGTCTACACAGAAACTTAGGATCACCTAATGTAGCCTTCTCGTCTTGGAAAGCCCAATTGCCGCGCACCGCGACCCCGTGTCTGCGCTCTGTGTGCTGGCACCCAGTTACTGAGCTTCAGGCAAGGGACTGGAGGTTAAAATACACAAACACACACAGACAGAGAGACAGAGACACGGGTCATCCTTGAATTCCCCAAGATTGCCCTCTTTATTGTGTTCGGGGGCAGATTATATAGAGATGGCCACGCCCCAGCCAAACCCACCAGAAACCACTCTCCTGCCATCAGGAACTCCTGAAGGTCTCGTGCTCAGAGCAGCTGTAGGCACTCAGATCAGGGGATTACAAGAAATTCAGGATCTGGGGTCTCACTGCTCCCAACATCTCCCCCCTAAATTTTTTATAAAACAGAAGACCCTCCTGACCACACAGCCTTTTGGTCACTTTGATTGAACCTGTACTCAGGAGAGAGTGACAGCATCTCCTCAGGAGAATACTGGCTTTTAGGGAACACAAGAGAGCAACTTAAGCCTGTAAGACAGGTAGATTCAAGTATCCCAGAGACTGTTGGTTCCTCGTACTATTTCCCACACACCCTCAAGTGAACAGAGGTGTGTGACCATTTCAGACTCAGAACTTTTAGGAGTGGCTTTGCCAACTGCCACTGCCTTCTCCTCGTCCCGCTGCTGCGTTCTCGGGCAGCCCACTGGGGTCTGTGCTCCAGCACTTGTTGTTGCGTACTCCTGGCACTGCTGTGGCATCCGCCAGGCTAGGCACCGACTGGGCTGAGGCAATGTGCCTTCCACCACAGCCCTCTGAGAACTTACGGATGCTATGGTGAATTCTACACTCCAACAAGCAGCCGGACAAATGGGAGAGGGAGTTCCCACTTCCCTGAATGAGCTCCTAAGTGGAAGGAGAGTTTCTTGCATCATAGAAACACACAACTAATAAATTCAGGAAATATTCGATATCTAAAGATAGCTAAAAAGACTGGCCTTGGGAAAAGTGGTAAGAATTCCTCTGAACCAGTTCTGTGGACTCTGAAACCTTCGAGGTCAAGTCAAGCGTCTTAACCTCAGGGAGACTTGAGTTTCTACAATCCAAGTCATCCTGGGTGGCACCTGCGGTGAGTGACAGTGAGCTGCCCCGGGAAGAATGGTGCTGCTAATCAACGGTCTGTCTGGTCTGAAGGCCAGGACTCACTAATCCCAACACCAGTGAGCTGGCACCCCAAAGCCCGAGTATGAGCGAGGAGCAAGGTGAATTCGGTAGGACCCGTCTCTCCCAGAAAGGAGGTTTATGTGCACCCTCTGTTCTGTGCTTGGATTCGTAGTGATTCAAAAACAGGCAAAGCATAAAAGAGGTGTGCGTTTAGGTCCTGGTTTCCACCTCCACACAAACGAGGCAAGCAAGGTCTTCTATTCCACAGTAAGTAATAAGCACCCCGGCAGTATCAACATCTAAGCTTCCCAGTGTCTTCATACGACATAAGGTACATCAGACAGAATGAATGATCCCATTCTTTCCTGAGAGCATGATACCAGGGAATGGAGGGGCATGGACCATATGGAAAAAACATAAAGAAAATGAAAAAAATATCAGAATAAATTCCTGGCACATAGAAACAAAACAAAGAGCTAGGCCTGGTCAGCCCAGCAAATGTCCATCCAGACATCCAACAGACAAGGGAGCAAATTAAATTCACATGAAAATTCTCGGCTCACTGCCTGGTCTTCTCATAGGCAGCCTCAGAATTTTCCAAATGAATGTGCAATCTGGTACCTGCTCAGCTGCTGACCATTCCCCCGGTGGAAATGTATCTTAATAATTAGTTAGCAGAGGAAACAGAAGAAGAACAATCAACATGATCCCTTCCTAAGCCTATGCTGCAAAGATCAACTCCCCAGCCCTCCCCTCTCTGCTCTGCTCCCAGCCCAATTCACAAGGTGGCAGCTGCTTCACTGCCTTGAGCAGCTCCTATGGGACTCAGGAGAGATGGCCCCTGAGTGTGTGGGAAAGCCCAGGCTCTGCATGACGCCCTGGCAGGCAGAGGGTGACAAGCAAGGTCAAGTTGGCTTCTGTCTCTGTCTGTTTGCCCTAAGAACTGACCCATTTGGTCAGAGGAAGTCGATTCCTTACATACCATCTCAAGATAAGATGGAATACGTAAGGACACACACAGTCACATGACCAGGAGACGGTCTAGATCCTGTCTGTATTCAGCAAAAGTTAAGACATTCTAGAGTCGTGTACAGGTAGCCCTGGAGCCAACAGACCCTGCTAGCCACTTCTATCACAGCTCTCAAGGTGAGGCCCTGGCCCTTCTCAGCTCAGTTTACTGCGGGCTTTGGTTTTCTTAGTGGAACATGATGCCCTTCTGCTTCAAGAAGTCTCCAGTTACTCTTGGCCTCAGGGAGGGGGCAGCGGACTCCTCCTCCCCATCCTCCTCCTTCTCCTCCTCCTTCTTCTCCTGCTCCCCCTCCTCCTGCTCCTGCTCCTCCTCCTCCTGCTCCTCCCCCTCCTCCTCCTCCTCGGTGTGCCTCTGAGGTGAGTCAGCACACACGCAAAGGTTGCCATTCTTTGGCAACCAGCAGCTCCTGCTTATGTTGATGGAAGTCAGACCTAGAACGCCGCAAGTGAGGCCAAGGCACACTGTTCTCTGTGACCATGAGTTATGTGCGCCATTCCTCCCGGGAACACAAAGGCTGCACCAGATCTGTCAGAGAAACTACAGCTCATCTAATGAAATAATAGGAAAACAGAGGCCTGGCGCCGTAGATGTCTGATTAGCTGTCATTCTGATTCAAGCAAGGTGCTCCAGAGGGAATGCGCTTGGATTTCAGATGCGAAATTTTCATTGTCTTCAGATAAACATACATCCTTGCATGTGCGTGCACACATACACACAGACACACACACACAGATACATATATATATATACATATATACACACAGAGATACATATATATGTACATATATACATATATACCATTCATACACAAACACCATATACCTGCATACACACACTCACATACATATATATACACATATGTACACACATATATGCACTCATGTACATATACACATATTCACACAGCATACATACATACATATACTCATGCACACATATATATACATAACATGTGCATACATACATATACACATATGTGCACCCATAAACACGATACACATAAACCTGTGCTCATGCACACACACATATACACTCACTCACACTCATACACACACACACACACACACACACACACTGCAGTTCTAAGAAGGCATTGTGCTTGTATTTCCTTTTCCACAATGACAGGGGCTACTGCAAAGATCCAACAGACTAAGCTTCATTATCACTGAGGGTCCCCCCCTCCACTGTCCTGGTTTGTTTCAGTGGGGGATTTAAGTTTACCATAAAGCATTTTAAACCCCATCCCACCAAGTGTCAGAACACATCAGTGCAAAGATGGTGCTTTGGGCACAGGCTGTCTGCCACCTTGAGCAATCCCAGAGCTGCTGCCGCCACTGCTGTCTGTCCAATAGGGCATCAGCCATGAGCAGGCTGACCTCAGCTGAGCCCGGCTGCCTCAGCTGCCAGGGCGCAGGCTCCGTCTCTACCTCCAATCATAACGGGGAAACCCTGAAATACTCAGCATGTGATCAAACCAAAAAGGGGCCACACCGCAGAACCGGGACCCCAGCCAGTAGACCTTAGAGGGCTTCAAAGGGCCTATGAACCCCCACAAACTGTTCATTCAGCTGAAACAGCCAGGGCTAGGATCCTAGCTGGTGGCCCTCAGCGGAGCTTAACAGGGCCTGCGAGTCCCTACAAGTACATATGAAGCTGTGTCGTGTGAGTTATGTCTTATGTCTGCTGTATATTAACAATAATGCGAAGTCCAGCTAGATGACTCAAGGCCCATGCCACCAAGCCTGATGACCTGTGTGTGATTCCTAAGACCATGGTGGCAGGAGCGAGTTGACTCCCACAAGCTCTTCTCTGACCACCACAAGTACACAAACACCCACACGCACACACCCACACACACAACTAATTAACTTTTTAAATTAAAGATAACAAGAAAACAAAAATAACAAAGAGTAAGAATTTTACAAGAAAAAAAGGCAATCATGGTATCTATAGAATAGATGGTGTTAGGGACACTGGACAGGGTCAGAGAGTGGACAGTGTTAGGAACACTGGACAGGGCTCTCCGGAGAGCAGACGGTGTTAGGGACACTGACAGGACTCCCCAGAGAGCGGCAGTGTTAGGGACACTGGACAGGACTCCCAAGAGAGCAGACAGTGTCAGGGACACTGACAGGAATCCCCAGAGAGCAGACCGTGTCAGGGACACTGACAGGACTCCCCAGAGAGCGGCAGTGTTAGGGACACTGGACAGGACTCCCAAGAGAGCAGACAGTGTCAGGGACACTGACAGGACTCCCCAGAGAGCAGCAGTGTCAGGGACACTGGACAGGACTCCCCAGAGAACAGCAGTGTCAGGGACACTGACAGGACTCCCCAGAGAGCAAACGGTGTCAGGGACACTGACAGGAATCCCCAGAGAGCGGCAGTGTTAGGGACACTGGACAGAGCTCTCCGGGAAGGCAAGCCTGGGACTGAGTCCACACTGACCCTGCTGACCTTACAAACGTGGTCAAGTTTCTTACATTTCTGAGCCACCGCCATGGCTCAGTGAAATGAGGGTTAGACATGAGAGACCTCCCTGGCTGCAAGGCAGAAGTGAGGCCGCCTGACCTCACACACAGTGTGCCTGACCCACAGTTATTAACAGTGGCCCGGTGGTTCCCATCACCCCGGTTCTCAGTGGGTTAGCCAAGGAAGAAGTTAGTCAGGAAACTGACTGAGTTGATTCAGACTTAAGCCGTAGCTTCTCCTGCTGCAGACCATCAAGGGAAATTACCTTTATAACCTTCAACCAGGCCAATCCAGGAAGACCCTGAAGGAAGCCTGTGTTTCTTCCCCAAAACTAATAACTGGAGGGCATGTGACAGTTTGTTACAGAAGGGGAAAGAGAAGCTAAGTTCTGGGACAGTAGCAAAGAACCCTTCAGTCTTCTGAGGGTGTACACATTTTTAAACAGAAGAAAGGTCAAGTCTGCTTGCATTTCAGAGTGAATGCTCCCACACACATTTCCCACGGCAGCAGGGAGCCCCAGGGGCACAGACACTTAGGAACTGTCACCGTCCTGTCTATCCACTTCAGCAAATGTGTGTACGTCACTGTCTCAGTGCCCAGTTTTGGGCTGAAACAAAGCCACACACTCTGTAACACTTAGCATTCCTCCCGCTTGAATTATGGGTTTTTCTGCCTGTTTAATTTGGGAAGATTTAAAGAATGCATTTCATGGCTGTTTCTCTTCCTCACGCCACCGAAAGGCATGACTACTTCAGCTCTTAAGGAAGTTGGCTTCACACGGCCATAGGAGTCATCGGCAGAGTGGTACAGAGAAAGGCCGAGATCCCGGGCAGGAGGCACACTACGAAGCACAAACCGGGAAGGGAGGTAGTAAAGTCCTTCCCAGATCTGTCACAGACTCCTCAGAGCTCAGCTGTCAGTCCCTCTGACACCAACTTCACAGCAAATGATCTGCTGATAACAACACATTTTTCATCTTACAAATAAAAGGATTAGTTAAAATGAAATTCCAATTTGGCTTCATTATCATCTCCATCGTAGCAACAAGTAAGTGCGCATGATTTCACTGACTGCCTGTTATGTTCTGAACTAGGCGTTTTGTGTATATTAGACCTTAAAGACTTATTTTTAATCATGTGTGCACACATGGGAAACATGTGTGGAAACAAGCATGTGGGTACAGGTGCCCGAGGAGTCCAGAAAACGGTGCCAATCCCTTGGAGCTGTATTTGCAGGCATGTGAACCACCCATATGAGTGCTAGGAACCAAACTCAGGCCATCTGCAGAAGTAGTGTGTGCTCCTAACCGCTGGGGCATCTCTCCAGCCTCCTGAGGGTGTGCTCCTAACTGCTGAGACATCTCTCCAGTCCTGAGTGTGTGCTCCTAACCGCTGGGCATCTCTCCAGCCCCCCGAAGTGTGTGCTCCTAACCGCTGGGCATCTCTCCAGCCCCCCGAAGTGTGTGCTCCTAACCGCTGAGACATCTCTCCAGTCCCCCGAAGTGTGTGCTCCTAACTGCTGGGCATCTCTCCAGCCCCTCGAAGTGTGTGCTCCTAGCCGCTGGGCATCTCTCCAGCCCCCTGAGTGTGTGCTCCTAACTGCTGGACATCTCTCCAGTCCTGAGTGTGTGCTCCTAACCGCTGGGGCATCTCTCCAGCCCCCTGAGTGTGTGCTCCTAACCACTGAGACATCTCTCCAGCCCCCTGAGTGTGCGCTCCTAACGTCTGGGGCATCTCTCCAGCCTCCTGAGGGTGTGCTCCTAACTGCTGAGACATCTCTCCAGCCCCCTGAGTGTGCGCTCCTAACCACTGGGGCATCTCTCCAGCCCCCTGAGTGTGTGCTCCTAACTGCTGAGACATCTCTCCAGCCTCCTGAGGGTGTGCTCCTAACTGCTGAGACATCTCTCCAGCCCCCCTGAGTGTGTGCTCCTAACCACTGAGACATCTCTCCAGCCCCCTGAGTGTGCGCTCCTAACCACTGAGACATCTCTCCAGCCCCCTGAGTGTGTGCTCCTAACTGCTGAGACATCTCTCCAGCCCCCTGAGTGTGCGCTCCTAACCACTGGGGCATCTCTCCAGCCCCCTGCGTATGTAGATTCCTAAGGACACATCACTGCTGTCATTTGACTGTGGAGAAGACTGAAGCTCAGCTTTAGGAACTTGCCTGATACCAGAAGAAGGACCAGCAAGCAGCAAACCACACTCTTCACGCCAATGGGGCTGACTCCAAAGCACACCTTCACTCTAAGTTCCATGGCCAAAGGACTAAATTTTCTAAATCATGTGAGGAATTGCCTCTCATAAAAGAGAGCTAATCTTTTTTGGGGGGGACAGAAAGAAAGCAATTTGAGGTGGTATTTGTACAATAATTTTAGGAATGTAATAGCAGAAGATAATGGTACCAGCAATCCAGCATGTCCTTTATGGCCCATTAATACATGCCTGGAGTGGCCAAAGGCTGTGCCTCTGACTCAAGGCAAGTGCTAATGGGCAATAAGGTTTGCCTTGTCACGTCTTAATGCCGTATTATAGCAGGGCTCTGGCGATGGAATGAGAGCTATCAGAAGAGCAGGGGGGAAGTGGTGGGCAAGCAGACCAGCTAAGTGTGGAGGAGGAGGGCTGAAGGGTGAGGAGAGCCATGAGGCGGGAGCTTTGCTTAGGCCTGCTGGACACCAGCGCAATTTGCGGCATGCTTCAGCCCTTGGGGTCACACTCGCTGCCTCTGAAAGATGGGTTCATTATGGTTTCTTCTGCGCTCTGAGGGGTGGAGACATCTCTGAGAATTCACATTCACTTAGTAGCAGTTCAAGGAACACAACCCCGGAGCAGGGATGCCTGGGGAGACAGATGTAGTCACCAATGAGATGCTGGGCTCCAGGAGGATGGGGACGGGAGCTGAGGCACTGCCCCGCTTTGTAAGTAGCAAAGTAGCACTTACAGCTAATGCAGGGCTCTGATTATATCAGGAGAACACTGTGCAGCTACGTCTCACTCACAGTAGATCAGGGCTTCTCCACGTGGGGGTCACGACCCCTTTGGGGGTCGAACAGCCCTTGCACAAGGGTCACCTAAGACCCATCAGAAAACACAGATATTTACACTGTGATTCATAACAGTAGCAAAGTTACAATCATGAACTAGCAATGAAATCATTTTATGACTGAGGGGGTCACCACGACAATGACCTGAATTAAAGGGTCACAGTGTTAGGAAGGTGAGGGCCACTGCTCTAGAGCATAAGGAAGCTCATGACAGGTGAGAAGATGTAAGCAAGGCCAGAAACCACGGAATGGAAACACGCGCACAGGCCTCAGATACAGGAATCATCAGAAACCACGGAATGGAAACACGCACACAGGCCTCAGATACAGGAATCGTCAAAAACAGGCATTTTGTTTAAACTCTTTCTATCTGTAGGAAAATAAAAACGATAGGGTTAGAATCCCAATACAGAATGATTTAGCACGCAGAATTATGGGGGGAAAAGGTCTAGGACCATTACCTTATGTGGCAAAGGTGTAAATAATAGCGAATGCCGTCTGTGTGTGTGTTTGTGTGTGTGTATGTGTGTATGTGTGTGTGTGTGTGTGTGTGTGTGTGTGAGAGAGAGAGAGAGAGAGAGAGAGAGAGAGAGAGGGAGAGAGAGAGAGAGAGAGCAAGCACACACTAGGGGGAGGAGCTCAGATTGCATTATCAAGGGAACCCTGAATACAGTCGTCACGTGCATCCTCTAAGAGACAGGTGCTAAGACTGTGACTCGGAGATAAAGGAGGCTTACTAATCTTGCAGGGCACCCAAGTTTGGTCCCCAGTGTCCATACAAGGCGTTCACAACCATCTGCAACTCCAGCTCCAGCACATACAATGCCACAAGCACATGCAAACACAGACTTATAAGATGCACAGCATACACATAAGCAAAAGTAAAATAAAGTCCAAAGAATAGTAAGAGAAAGACCAGAGCTTTGAGATGGATGCGTGGAGGAAAAGGCCGAGAAGAGATGGGATACCTTGCCTTGCTGGGCCTTAATCTGTATGATACCACATTTTAGTACCGTGCACCCACCAGAAGCTGGACAAGATAAAGAAAGGGGTATTCTCTTAAGCATGTTGGTCAACACCCGGACATACAGCCTGCACAATGATGAGAAGACACACTTTTGCTGTTTAAGCCGTCCACCACTCCCATGAAAACAGCATAAATGAGGAACTCAAAAGCAGCCGAATGCAAGCTTTAGAACCAAACTACGCTAACTAAAATGAGTCAGTTAATAAACAAACCTAACTGTAACAGAATACACAGAGTGGAGACAGGAATCGGAAACTGGGAAGAAAACATAAGAGGACAAAAGGATGAGGACTAAGGAAGACAGGGAGAGGGCTCGACACACATGTAATTACAGCCCAGGGAAAGAAGAGGTGTGAACGGGCCACGCAACACTTGACAAGATAATCGCTCAGGCCTTCCCACGTTCAAAGAAAGCCATCGAGCCTCAGACCGGCACGGAGCATTGAGACACAGAGTCCAAATCCCTAAGCAGGATCTATAAAAAGCAAACTTCTTCTAGCACTTTATAATAAAACTGCTGAAACAATAAAGAGAAGCTCCGGAAATCAGCCCAAGGGGATCAGAAATTACATCTTAGCTAGCTTACCAACAGAAACCCAGGAACAGAAGACAAGAAACCAGAGCGAGTTGAAAGGGTTTAATTAACGACCACAAATTCCATACCCAGAGAAAATGTAGCAATGGTGGAGACTTACAGCATTTCAGACACACGAGAACCAAAAGGACTCACAGCCAGCAGACCTCCAAAGGCTGTTCTGTGGGGAGAAGAGAAAGTCCTCCTGGAGGGAGGGTCAAGGACTCAAGAATTGAAGAGCAAAGAAAAGACAGAGAGGTTTGAGTAAATCAGGATGCACCATGCTTGGGAAAGGCACAATGGTGCTGTCTGGGGCATCCGGAAACCATTCAAAGTCAAACAGGTACCTAGACACGTGAACCAATAGAGGAAATGCTATTAGGTCCTAAGACCTAAGTCAGGATGGACATCACCTCTTACCATGAGCACCAAAATAATAACAGAGGAAGTAAGAAAAGGCCCGAGCTTGTGGAGAGTCAAGGAAGAAAACACGTCACCGCAAGCAAGCCTCAACCCAAAGGAGGGAGAAAGGGGAACTGGAATACGGATTTTCCGGGGATTAGAAGAAGGGGGGGGGGTGAAGGGATGGAGCACAGGCAGCTAGGAAGCCGCAAAGGGAGTTATGTCACCACTGATAGAACGTACAGCAACAGAGGCGACCATGGAACTGGGGATAGGGACGTGTTAATTTGGTGGCATCAATTGTCACATGTGCCATTCTGGTAAGGACTGCTGGTCACCAGAGATCTTGCTTCTCTCGAGTGAGGGTGTATATGGCAGTGGTTTCCTTTGGGGGGTGAGAAAAGGGGAAACTCAGATACAAACAAGAGGTGCCCTTCTGGGCCATCCGTCATGCCCCACCCTCACCTGGAGAGACGGCAGCTGGTCACAGACAGGGTCACTTCTGCTGCCACTGCCTATTTCAATGTCCATGCACTTTGTAAAAATAATAAATAAATAAAATTAAGCCAGCCAAAGGCTTCAGGGAGTGAAGGACCCGATGGCCAATTAGACTCTAAGGCTAAGTATGCACTGTATGTATTTCCACATTAATATTCCAAGGCATCACAGAGCAGCCTTCAGAGACTTCCTAATCCCCTACAGCAGTAAGATAAATGCAGCAAGCAGCCGAGAAGACAGGAAGACTAACAGTCCTGAAGTCAAAGCATTTTCTTTCCTCTATGAGGCTTGCCAGGTTCGTAAAAAGTATTTTTCAGCTGGAAAATTATGGCTCGGCTTTACCCTCCCTCCCAGCAGACAGAAAATGAGTTGCCCCCCTCAACAAACATTCATGACTGCATCTGCTTCCCTTCCAGAGAAAGCTGCTGCCTTCCTTCCCTGGCCCCTGCAACTCGAGAACCTCATGCATGCATCAGGCAGAGGCAACAGATGTTACCAGTCTAGGCGAAGGTTACCTAAGGAACCCAGCCCTCCATCTGCAGTACCAGCAACTCGGACCTGGCTCACGGGCCCAGTAGAGCACTCATCACCACGACACGAGAGAAAGGTTAGACAATTCAACCAAGGTCATCCATGGTTTCACCATACCAGAGTGTCACCAGGGTGGGTATATGCCAGGGCATGTGGCAAGGGCTGGCACATTTACAATACGTCCAATCTCATTCAGCCTGGAAGAGAATGAAAGATCAGAGAGGGAGGAAATGGAGAGGAGACCTTTCACGCTCCCCAACCCCTCTTCCACTCAACACTGGAAGATCGACTCCTTGCTGTCTAGAATAATGACGAATAATGACAGCAGTCACCAAACATTTGCCACAGGCCAGGTGCTTTATACCAAGCATCTTGGTCTTCAGTGGAGTTGTACTTCCAAGTAGACAGCTTTGTCTTCATTTCCCAGGAGGAAACAGGTTCGGGAATGGTAAGTGAGTCAGGAGTGTTGGCTCACATCTCAGAGTTCAACCAGGCAGGATTGCCAAGCTAGGGCAGGAGGCTTGCCAAGAGTCTGAAGCCAGCTGGGGCTACCTAGTGAGTCGAGTCCCAGGCCAGCTTGGGCTACTATGGAGTACGACTGCCGGGAAAGGGAAAACAGGAAGGAAGATGGATAGCTGATGGAATGGCCTGGGCAGCCAGCTCGCGAATCTCAGGAAGGCTGCCACTAGCAAATCCATTTTCCTCCGGCCCACACTATGTCCACTTTGTCATCGAGTTGGCAATTTTCCGAAAATATCTAATTAGTCACAGGCTTCCTAGACTTCCCCAGCCTTGAAGTGATACAACATGGCAAGCTGCAGGAGCCATAGAAAGAAACTAAGTAGAGGCTTGTGGGAAATCCGGTTGTTTCCAGCGATACACACTACACAACCTAGATCGTCTTGTTACTGCTGTCTCTGGCAGTTACCATGGAACAGACAAGATTACCATGCTCTCACTACCTCTAAGGTTCAAGGGGCTGTAGGCTGTCCACTCAGATCCCTGAGCAACCACGACCCTGCTCACAGGCTGCCTGCAGTCTGTCACTGTTCAGTCTACTGATAATGACACTAACAGGTGGGTGACTGAGTGACCAGGGAGCAGGTAGGCATTTATCATGGTGGGATTAAAATCAAAGGAGGCTGGTTTGGTGAGTGATGTTCACAATAGCTGCAGTGATTTCAGGTGGATAAGGAGAGGGAAACCTGGGAGGAGTCTGTTCAGAACAAAAGAGAAAGCTCTGTTATCTTCCCAGGACAGCACTCCAAGGGCGGGGATGGAGAGAGGCCACTGTGGAAGCCTTGGGAGGTGGCAGATCTAACTGGCTCCCCTTCGATGTGAGCCATCTTTACAAATGTGAAATACGGGGGCTGGGAATGAAGCTCGGGTGGTAGAATGCTCACCTAGCATGTGTGAGACTCTGGGCTCAATCTCCAGCACTTTATAAACTGAGCAGGCCTGTGCTGGTAATCCCAGCCCTTGGAAGGTGGAAGCAGGAGTCACGAGTTCAAGGTCATCTCTGACCACATCAAGAGTTGAATAGCCTTACAGGCTACACAAGACACTGAAGAACCCAAGGATGAACAGACGTTGTTTCTTCATTAAAACACTTAGGTCCAAGGAATAATTATAACATGGACAAATAGGATACAGACTTTAGAGCCAGGTTCACAGTCCTTGCTTGGATACATACTAGTCACGTGACCTCAGGCAACTAAGTAATGGTCTCTGTCTTAATTACCTTCTTTGCAAAAGGATACAGTAACCAACTCTAGAAGGTGAGTGGAGAACAAGGATGCTACAAGGCTCTCCAGTACCTGATACCTGGGACGCTTTACTACAGTTATTGCCCAGGTCTACGACTGTCCCTTAGGATTTAATTCAGAATGTGTGATCTAACACACAGTATTTAGCTTCTGCTTCCTCTGGACCAGCATCCCAACACTTCACCCAGGATGACTTCTTGCAGGTCACTCACCCTCCCTCGCCATGACCTCTCACCTCTAGGCCTTTGTTCTTACCGGCCCCTCCTTTTAGAACACACTTTCCCATCTCTCTGCTGTGGAATTCAAGAAACACTTCCTATATCATTTTTATGAGCTGTTTTCCTGGTGTCCTGCCTGCCTTCCTCAGAACCTCTGTGGCTCCAGGGAGACAAATCACGAAGAAAAATAACTTTTGTCTCTCGGTTTCTATGCATTCTTTGTAGGGATGGATCCCAGAAAAAAAACAAATATATAAAGTACAAACTGCATCCCAAAGAGGGGCCTCAAAGGGAAGCAACCCCAAGTAAGCTTGCATCTTGCTTCCATAGCACCAGAGAATGACAAACTCATGAGTAAGAGTCATGACAAAGGGCGACAGCTTTAGATTCCCAGAGGGGGACCTTGAAGATAAATCTGTGAAGGCGACCAAAGGTGGTGTAGACAGGATCCTCCGGCTGTCGCTGGGGTGGCTGAACTGAGAAAAGTCCTTAGACTCTTCCCCATTGGGTGAGGAGTTAAACACTGACTTTAGGCGGGGATTGGGGGCAGGCACAGACAACTTCCCCTGCATCTGCTGCTTCCTGCTCCTCTCCAGGTCAAAGATAACATGTATGCCACAGAGATACGTTTTGGAGTGACAGTTAGGGTTTCCTTTACGATCATGCTTCCTTACTCTGCCTTCCACCTTGGGAATTTCCCCCTCTGGCTGGCCTCTGTCTCTCCACAGAACTCTCTCAGGAAACTAGGCTGGGGGTGTAACTCAGCTGGCCAAATGTCTGTCTAACATGCCTGAAGCTTTAGGTTCAAGCACCATGAGCACACACAGCGACTGTAGTAGCTCATGCTTATAACCCGAGCTCTCAGAGGTGAAGGCAGAAAAATCAGAAGTTCAAGGTCATCCTCGGCCAATACAGAAAATTCCAGGACAATTTGGGTTACAGAAGACCTTGCCCAAAAAGGTGGTGGGGCGGGGTGGGGGAAGAAGGAAAGAAAATGTTCAGTGAGTTCTCAGTCAGTGCTGAGAACTGGGCAGCACAGGCACTCACCACAGACCACGGAAGAACGGCTCTTGCCTGAATGGTGGAATACCCTCCTCATCTGTCTTTTCTGCATCTCACTTTACTGCACAGCATGAGAAGCTAAAAAGCAGCTCCTCATGAAAACGTCCACAGAGCTGCATGTGGTGATTAAGCACGGCCACCCTCAGCACACACGCAGCTCCAGCTCCGGCTTGGGACTGCCTTGTCTTTAGAGGTATTGGAGCTTATTTTCTCGCTCCTTTCCTGCTACTCAAGTGCAAAGCAAATCCCCTCCCTCCACTGCGTCTTCTTTATTCCCATTCATCCCTAGGCTGTCGTCTGCCACCACAGCCCTCGTCTTCAATCCTCGGATCTTTTCGTTGGCATGCTTACAAACATGACCGGGAATCACATGTGTTGGCTCGACACAGCTCAGATCCAAAGAGCTGCCAATACAAAAGCATAGCTCTCACCTCAAAGGGAATGAGAGGTAGTTTATTTTAGAGCCAAATATGAGTGATAAAAAGCACAACTCTCACCTCAAAGGGGATAAGAAATAGATTATTTTAGAGCCAAATATGAATGATCATGGCCTGGGAACACAGATTTAGGTTATCCCAAATTTTATGCTCCAACATGGTAACAGTTTACTGAAGTTTTTATAGTAATGGAACAAAGAGTCACAAATCAAAGCACTTTTCAGCTACATTGGTAGGAACAACGGGTAGATCTCTGCTATAGGCTACCTGATGGCAAGCTTTTTGGTTGGTGGGAATGGGGTGACTGAGCATCTCAAAAGACTGAACTAATAAACAAAGAGTTGTTAGCTCACATCCCCCTCCTCACACAGAAGTGCAACAAAAGGCTGTGGAGCAGGCTCACGGTGGCCCCAGGTACATCCCAACCCCTCCATAGTCACCTTAATTCTAACAAGTTGATCTACTTGCAGAAGATCTGTGAGTGGAAGGTTCTGTTTCTTTCAAGTTCAAATCACCCAGCTCTGAAGGTAGACCCCGAGGAAAAGACATTGGGAACACAGAGAAGAGGGACACAGAACCCTCAAAGTTAGGCCTCTGCATCGGGGGACCTAGAGGAGCTTATAGGAGCAAGACCAGCAACATAATTTATGCCATTCAGTGAGAGATAAAAATTCAAATCATCTTGTTCAAAATTATGAAGAATTTATAGGCAGGACTTCTGTGAGGATAAATCTTGTCAGAGTAGCTGGAGACAGAGGTACAGTGTGGTGGTAGGGTGCTTCCCAGCATGCACAGTGCCTAGGTTTGCTCCCCAACACAAGGAGGGAAACACAACCAAGAATCTAGTACATGTCAAAACACGTTAGCTTTGGCCATTATTACTTTTTTAAGCCAAGCCATTAATATCCCATGACAAAATCACTCTTCACTCTGCCAAGGGATTGGCTACATTATCTTTTTTTTTAAAATTTATTTATTTATTAAGGATTTCTGCCTCGTCCCCACAACCGCTTCCCATTTCCCTCCCCCTCCCCCGATTAAGTCCCCCCCCCCCATCTGCTCGAAGAGCAATCAGGGTTCCCTGACCTGTGGGAAGCCCAAGGACTGCCCACCTCTATCCAGGTCTCGTAAGGTGAGCATTCAAACTGCCTAGGCTCCCACAAAGCCAGTACGTGCAGTAGGGTCAAAAACCCACTGCAATTGTTCTTGAATTCTCAGTATTCCTCATTGTCCGCTATGTTCAGCTAGTCCGGATTTATCCCATGCTTTTTCAGACCTAGGCCAGCTGGCCTTGGTGAGATCCCAATAGAACATCCCCATTGTCTTAGTGTGTGGGTGCACCCCTCGTGGTCCTGAGTTCCTTGCTCGTGCTCCGTCTCCTTCTGCTCCTGATTTGGACCTTGAGATTTCTGTCCGGTGCTCCCGTGTGGGTCTCTGTCTCTGTCTCCTTTCATCGCCTGATGAAGGTTAATATTCCTGAGGATGCCTATGTGTTTGTCTTTGGATTCACCTTATTTAGCTTCTCTAGGAACATGAATTATAGGCTCAATGTCCTTTATTTATGGCTAGAAACCAAATATGAGTGAGTACATCCCATGTTCCTCTTTTTGGGTCTGGCTTACCTCACTCTGGCTACATTATCTTATAGGTAGCAAATTCCCTTACTTATTTCTGAGTGCGTTTATAAAAGATCAATGCCCTGCTTCTCACTAAAAAGAATATATTGGGTGAAACAAATTGTATCTCTAATAATAAATCAATAAATGGAAGATGGAGTTCAGAAGAAGGGACCGAGAGCTTTAATTAAGATCTGTAGGTAAAGACTCTCGCTCGCAGCTGTCAGGCTAGCCGGCTTGAGAGGGTCCTCGCCTTAGACCGGGAAGGAGGTGGCTGTATTTGGAACCTGGGATTTATATAATCGGAATTAAGCGGGAATAGAGCTCTCTGGCTCTAGATGCCTCAACTCTGACTTCCAAGCAATTACCTTCTCTAAGCCTACATTTTCTTCATTAACAATCCAAACTCAAGGGGATTTGCTGTTAGAAACAAATCCAGAGTTCTTCTCATGACTTTTACTAGAGAGACGTGTGTGGACGTGTGTGCCTCTCTCTCTCTCTCTCTCTCTCTCTCTCTCTCTGTGTGTGTGTGTGTGTGTGTGTGTGTATGTGTGTGTGTGTGTGTGTGTGACTAAAGCGCTTAGATGGACACTTGTCTATCTTACTGTTCAGTAAATAGCTACATTGTGGGCAGCAGTATGGAACCACACTCCAGCTCAGTGCTGGGGAACAAACAGTAGACAGTGAGTACACACAGGGCCAGCAGGACCTCGCTCCGCAAAAATCACACCTTCACATCACAAGCACTGACCACTCCACGTCATCAAAAGGAACCCACCTGAACCACCAAGCATCCAGTGCTATAAAAACATCTAAATTTGGCACTGCCCTCACTAAACGAAATTCTCACCATTTGCCTTAATAGCATTCATTGCTAAGAATATTTTGCTTTTATTAGCAGTGTCAAGCAGATGGGTATGCTGCTTATCCCTGTTTCGGAGCTGGCACCTTCCCACTGAAGCGTGGTCACACGGACTGAGGGCTAGAGGCAGGACAAAGCACCGTCCTGGCTCCTTCCTTTCAAAGAGCCTGGACCTTAAATATGCCAGGCAGCAGGCTAGAGGGATGCCTTGAGGTTTAAGAGTGCTGAGCACTCTGCCAGAGAAGTGGGAACTAGATTCTTGGCACCCACGTGGCAGCTAACAAAAATTTAGAACTCCGGTGCCAGGGGATTCATTGTTCCCTTCTAGTCTCCGAGGGTGCATCATGCAGGCAATGCACAGACAGGCAAATATCCATTATATAGATACAGACACAGATAGATACAGACACAGACACAGACACAGACACAGACACAGACACAGACACAGAGACAGATAGATAGTCAGGGCTCATCACAGCCAAGGTAAGGGGTGCCAGTGTCTTGGTCTCACTGACACCTCTCTGGCAAAAATCTGCCTAGTAATCACTAACGCTGCTATACTTGACTTCTGAGTACCAAGGAGCAGAGTGGGTCAAAATGCCCGAAAGCTGTAAGATGACATAAAGAGTAGGTTATTCTATCTGCTAGTGCAAAGGCTCACAAACACACCAGTCTTGTGCTTGAGATGACTCAAAGGTGTTATATTACCCATGAGGTCAAGTTCAAACTATTTAAACCACCGACCCTCCCACTAGCCCTAAAATCTAGACTAAACAGCCATCTTGACTTACCTATTATTTTACAAAAATGACATGTTTTCAGGCCATGACTTGAAAGGTCCCAGAGTAGCTGGCTCACAGGGAGTACGAAACTGGGTGCCTTTAAGAGCATGGGGAGAAAAGCAGGGACCATGTCAATGGCCCCAAGTCATTCTCCTCTCTACAGACATAGTAGCAGGCACCCAGACCTTAGTAGGCCCCAGACTTTTGAGCAGCTGACACCATGGTAGAAGTATCATTCAGACCCTGGAAGCCAGCACACAGCCAGAAAACCTGCCAAAATGACCTAATCTATCAAAGTCCATAGTTCTGGTAAAGTTCCTAAATGTACTAACCTTGCTTTTCGGGCTTCTATAGTTCCACTTCTGGCTAACTGTTTTTGGTGGCTGAAGTGTGTCAACCCAGGATGTGCATGTGTGTGTGTGTGTGTGTGTGTGTGTGTGTGTGTGTGTTTAGAAGCCCACTCTAGAAAGGCTTGGGACTGTACTCAGATACCGAGCACCAAGTGTAGTCACCACCCAGCTAATAAAGGGTTCCTGTTGGCTTGAGCCTGTGTCCAAATAGTCTTCTCTAGGGGACACCTCACAACAAGAAGAACAAAAAGGTTAAAGTGGGGTGTTTTGGGTCAGAGAGGCCTGAGGCTGATTCTGTCACAGATCCCTGTCACTCACTGGAGAGAATGACTGAGCTTCTGGAACACCGGCCTCTGACTTTAGAGTGGGAAATGTGTTTTCCTCAAAGAGAGGTTGTGGCATTTGCCTCCTCAGCTCACCTACTGAGGAGGTTAGCCCAGAATGTCAACTTAATCAGATGGGGATCAACTAAGAGAGTTGCCTCTGGGCGGTTTGCGAGGTTATTTCCAGAAGGAATAGCTAAAGGGAGAAGACCCTCCCCAGAGTAATCCACAACTTTCTGCCCCAGTCGGAATGTAAAGAGGCCCCAGGGAAATGCGGAGCTAGGAGCTATGCTGCTTGTCTCTAAGAATCACCCAGAAGGTGAACAGATACATACTAGCTACTTCGAGGACAACAAACTATCCTTCCCAGGCAGGGCTCAAAGACAGTCATTCAGCGACACTTATAAGCGACACTTATAAGCGACACTATCAACCAAACAGGAAGTCAGCGCCACCAAACATCTGACCCAACTGACTTGGGAAGTAATGCCCAACAGTAAGATTCCCTGCAGAGAAGGGGAAATTCAACAGTGTGAGGCAGAACTAGGGCTGCGCCTGTAGGACGACTCAGGCTCAGCATATGGGCCGCAACATACAACTTCATGTTCTGCACACATGAGCACACCTCTGTGCTTGGACTACGTCAGTCTGGGGCTTTGAAGTTTAATTTAAAAGGTCCTCTTTGAGATCTGCTTGTGTCCTTGCTGTGGTGAAATCACAGTTGGGTTAAGTCATTTCCGACGTGAAGAACCCAGTTCGTCCCACAGACCAGGAGCTGGAGAAGACAGAGCATTCTCTGGGTCAGCATTGCCTTAATCTAATAACCTCTCTTTCACCGTTGTTGACTCCCATGTCTATGGAGAAAGTCTACACTCCACAGAACACGAGACCAGGAGCTTGCACCAAGTATTCCATCTCTTCCAGCTCTCCAGACAAGCTCAGTGCCAGACAACCAATTCTCCACTGTCTCTCAGAACGTCCTGCTCCTTCAGTCCACCCTATCTCCACATTCATACTCGCCACTAGCCCTCTGTCGGCAGGCTCCATTTCAGCAGGTGCTAGGCACAATGATGAACTAAGCCACTATGAACTCTGGCCTTTCTGTCTTTAGCCACAGATAAACATGCAGGTGTTCACAGGTTAAGAAAGTGTTGTAGACATTCTGAGATGTGGAGGTGTGATAGGGAGAGTCAGGAAGACACTCAGCCAACACTGAGGTCTCCGTGGGGTCTTAAATGGTGGAAAAGAAGAGCTTTCAGAAGAACCTGGGGCAAGACAGGGCAGCCAGGGAGCAACATCTGAGGGAGACTCGACACAGCAAGGAACTGACAGGCAGAGGAGCAAGGCAGGGGAGCAGAGTCTACAGAGGGAGAAGAGAGTTCCTCCCTGCAAAGTGTAAAAGCAAAGGGCGAGGTCATGAGACCTGCGCAATGTGGGGAAAGAATTTTGACCTTGTGCAGAGCAGAACGGAAAAGTCACCCAAGTGTTTAAACAAGATTGCCAGGACCTGACCCAGTCTTCTTGAAATGTCTCCCTGGCTATTCTGCCGCGCTCACAGGGGAGGGCAGGGAAAACATCCCTACAGCCCACGCAGTTGGATGACCCAGCTCCAGCTCAAAGATCATCTTTGTGAGGATGACCTCGGCGAGATCGCATCTGAAACATTTTGAGAATCCTTCAAAGGATGTAAAATCAGTTTACCTAAAGTTAAAAATCAAGCTATGTCTACCAAGCCCACAGCTTCTCAGAAACAGAGCTGACGCTGACACTAGCGGGTAAACCTTCAGAGCACGGGAATGTGTGTGTGTGTGCGTGTGCGTATGTGTGTGTGTGTGTGTATGTGTGTGTGTGCGTGTGCGTATGTGTGTGTGTGCGTGTGCGTATGTGTGTGTGCGCGTGCGTATGTGTGTGTGTGCGTGCGTGTGTGTGTGTGCGTGTGTGTGTGCGTGTGTGCGTGTGTGTGTGTGTGCGTGCGTGTGTGTGCGTGTGTTTGTGTGCGTGTGTGTGTGTGCGTGTGTGTGTGTGTGTGCATGTGTCTGTGTGTCTGTATTATACTCAGACCCTAGAGTATTGGACCTGTGTTCCAATTTCACGACTATAGTTTGTGACCTTCACCACTCTGTGCCTCCGTTTCCTTCTCTGTAAAGGGGAAGTTGAATACAATAACAATGTAACGATATGGTTAGAGTTAAGGAGTGCCAATACTAAGCACTGAAAATAACGCCTGGCCTTTCTGCATGCGGTATGTGCTAGGAAAGACTTCAGAGCACTGTGCGCTTGGTTCTCAACTCACCCATCAAAGGCCTTAGGGCAAAGAAGGCAGGTGTTCTCTAAGCCCTGTTTCCTCACAGAGAGTTATAGAAAAAAATAGTGGGGCTTTTTCTAATAATTGAATATTAACGGTTATGATATGCATATATTAAATGTGGCAACTACCCTATGCTGATTAGTCAGAAAGTGTCTGCTGGTGTATTTTACTGTTAACGTTATCACTTTGTTGTAGGACGTTACAAATAGCTTTGTCTCTGCAACCTGAAAACTATCCTTCTTTTCTTCCCTTTTATTGCTTAGACAAAGTCTTGCTATGTAGCCCAGATTATCCTAGAGCTCACTGGGCAACCCAGGCTGCCTCACACTTATGGCAATCCTCCTGCCTCAGTCTCCCAAGAGCTGAGATGATGTACACTGTCATCCCCACTTTGCACAATTACCTTCTATTTGGATTCAAATCCTAGCTTCAATTTTGCTAATACAACTTCTTCAACAGAGCTTACGTCTCCAAGCCTCGATGTCTTCATCCACATGGGGTTTATCACCATGCCTACCTTAACAGTTTCCAGATAAGCACGAAAGCACTCGGTGAGAGCTTCAGGCGGGGTTCCTCTCACACAGACCCCAAGCTCCCTCAGAAGAGAACCAGGCATTCTGCTATTCATTCACCTCTGACCTCTCCACACCTTCTACCTCTCATCCAGTGCATGGAGATTGAGTTCATGGAAAGCACATTTTCTTATCACACACCTTTACTTGTTAAAACTATGTGGTGGAAAACGTCATACATAGACTTTTTAACACTACATGTGCACAAGTGTACACACACACATACACACACAAAATGACACACAGTGAATCTCAGCTGCCAACTCTTAAGAAAGGAACCTCAAATGGTACCCTTTGGATATCATTTTTTTGAAGGTAACTTTTTAGTTTAGCATGCCAAAAGGAGGCTGTTTCTTTTAATGACATTTTCAATGCCCTTGGTCAAAAAGGAAGGAGTAAAAAGCAAACCTCAAGTCACCAGCATGTTTGTAGAGATCACATGTAGACATTACATGTAGAAATCTTGGCTCAGATCGGGCCAGCAAGTGGGCTGCTTAGTTAGGCTAAGCAGCTTGGCAAGATCAAACTGCCATCAACCCAGCCAAAGAACCACAAGGAAGCCGCACACACCACAGAAGAGGGGAGGTGTTCCTCAGCACAGCTGAAAGAACAAGAAGAAGGAAAAGCAATACGGTGTCGATGCTTCAGGACGCTCTGCCTCGAGGGAGGATGCAGGGCTGAGAAAGTCAGCACAGAAAGAGCCAGGTCAGCCTCCTACATGAAATAGTCCATCGTCTGGGGGCACAGGAATGACTCGCATTTCCCAGATAATCCCAAATGAAGCAGCGGATACCCCCTTGGTTTGCAAGATTGTTTCATCTACTTGTTAATAGAGTTCCACAAACTCTTCCACCCTACCTAGGACTGAGACGATGCTCCTTTCAACCTTCAGCTAATGATTCCACAATACCTGGGATGAGAAGGAGCATGGAGGCCAGAGATGCAATGGGGCTCGGCAGAAAACAATGATCCTTGAAGTAGAAGGCCCAGGAGTCAGGAGATACTGCACAGAAAAGTCTCAAAAGCCATTTTTTGCTCTATATCCTCCTCCCCCCAAAAAAGCCTGAGACACCAGCACAGTGGCTCCTGGGGCTTCTGTTCCTCGTTAAAATCTCAAATGAGGCTGAGAATCGCTGACTCGGGAAGTTCAAAGTTATCACCTTTCCCCAGTCTTCACTCTCCCTATTCCTAATCCCTAGATAATGATATTTTTTAAATAGGAGACTGACCAGGTCATAATTATGACAGCAAAGCATTAACTTTTATCACCAGAGCTAGCACACCGCCCTGCGGAAGCTGCTCAGCAGAAGGAAGGAGAGCACACAGTGAGAAGGGGGCTGACAGCCAGCGGAAAGGAAACCCCATGGCTTGCTGTCACCAGAGACTGGTTTTCCTGAGAAGGGTGAGTGAGGAATGCCACCAGAAAGGGGTGGATTTCTGTCCCAGCTCCACATACTGGGCACAAGAACACAGGGTTTCCAACATGTATGTGATCAGAGTTCCACAGCCTCGGGGAGCTTGGTAGGGGAAAATCAAACAAGGCAATGTCTAAAACGTTCAGAACAAGTTGGTCTTAAATTGCTATACATATGTAAATATCTCATTAATTTCCTTTGGAGGATTAGCAGATTCTCATCCCTGTTCTGCACCTCTTATTGGCTTGAGTTGGATGTAGTGAGGCAAGGCCTCCCAAAGTATAGCCCATGGGCAACATCAAACTCCAGGGGCTCACCAGAGAGGGACATCAGTACCCAAGGGCTCACCAGAGGACATCAGTACCCAGGGGCTCACTAGAGAGGACATCAGTACCCCAGGGGCTCACCAGAGGACATCAGTACCCAGGGGCTCACTAGAGAGCACATCAGTACCCAGGGGCTCACCAGAGAGGACATCAGTACCCAGGGGCTCACCAGAGAGGACATCAGTACCCAGGGGCTCACCAGAGAGGACATCAGTACCCAGGGGCTCACCAGAGAGGATGTCAGTACCCAGGGGCTCACCTGAGATGGACATCAGTACCCAGGGGATCACCAGAAAAAGACAGTATAATACCCTTAGGGCTCACCAGAGATACAAGTTTTCAGGCTCTATCACACATGGAGACAGAACAAGAAATTCTGGGGTCCTGAGACCTTCCTTTAGGGGTCCCTTCATGAGTCCTGACAGGAAAGCATGTGGTTTACAGATCTCAAGAACTCTGCTTTGGCAGAGTTCCAGCCCCTGTAGGCAAGTCTGAAGAGTTACTTCCTTGCTAAGCTTCGGTTCCCCCTCCCGTTGGAGCGCTTAGCTCTTGTGCAGTGAAATGTCACCAACAGTTACGGAGCAAGGACTGATCTAATGAGGAGAATCACAAGCCCTGCCTTGGTTCACAGTGCTAGAAGAAGGAAAAACAACTCAGAACAGAGCTGGCACAGTTTATCTGGAATCAAATCCATGGGGTCTGTGGTGTTATGAGTGATCTCACCAACCACTCGGCTCAACTCTGTCACTGATAGGACACCCCCCAAAAAATGTAGCAATGTTCTAATAAGACTAGTTCGGGGCTCTGAATGGGAATGGCGCATAATTTTTGTTGTCATGAAATCTTATTCCTCTTTTGATTTTTTTAAACCCCTTAGAAATGCATATGTCATTCCTCCAGGACCTCAAGACTTATTGGCTGTGCCCTAGGAGTCTCTCATGAGTGAAGGCATCAAGCTGTGTGAGTCAAAGTCTCCTCAGCTGCCAGGTGAGAGCAAATGCCACCCACCCTGACAGTCTGCTGCAAGATAAGCATCTGGGAGTTTCTGGAAGGCCTCCTGGCACTGGCATGAGTTGAGATTCAGCAAATGGCACAGACTGTCCTTACGCCATGGTCACTCATGAAAAACTGTTAGCACATTCTGTAACCTGCAGAAGAAGCCAGTGCAGCGCAGGAAGATACTGCAAATATAGACATGAAACAGGCACACACCTATGAACAAATGTGTTCTATGCCCCATAGTACACGCATCTCTGAGTGGAGCTGAATGTATACGCACACAAACACACAAAGGAACTTCCAAAGAAGACACAGCTTATTTTGCATATCCAATTCTGCATAACCAAATCGTTCCCATATGTGCCCCAGCCTCCTGCAGCAAAGAAACAAAGTCTCTAACGTCTGCCTCTGACCTCAAAGCCCTCAGGAGCTCACACCACACTGAGACTAAACAGCTAGCTCGCATAACCCACAGAGCACCAGCCTCTGGGGGGAATTCACATCTGCACAACATCTGGAAGGGATTAGGATCAGGACATGGAGAAACCCCTATGCGATTTCAAGGGTCACTCCAAGGTTCACAAGTGTCTCTGGGTCAGGCACTCAGGATTTGCCTGCCTTTCCTTTCTAAGAATGTCACCGTCCCATGGACCATGGCCTCTGGTTTTAATCTGAGGGGCATCTTTCACAGTCCCTTACACTAGGCTCATTGTCTAAGCTCTGCAGCCCCTCCCAGCACGGACTGTGTTAGCCGAAGGACCAGTCAGTAACCACGCACGGCTTTTGGGTATTGAACCCTGGCAGGTACCACTAAGAAACTGTATTGTTGATTCCATTTCATTTTAATCAATTTATAACCAAAAATGAAGAGTTGCACTTAGGAATTGGAAAATAAATGAATCTGCTTCTTTAAACCATTAAATATAGATTGAAAAATATCTATGAAAAATTTAGGACCTGAATTGAGGCATACTGTAATTGAAATATATACACTGAATTTGGAATATGCAAAAGGGAACATAAGTATTTCACTTATAGTTATATGCTGATCATATACTGAAACAGAGGAATTTCTGATAGTTCTGGTTAAGAAAAATATATTACATAAATTTCTACATGTTTCATCTTTTACTTTTAATATGACTCTTAGGAAATGCATAGGTGGTACCAGGCATAGTTTGTACTCTCTGCACTCAGAGGCTAAGGTAGAAGGATCACTGCCTTAAGGCTACACAGTGAAAGAGGATAAGAATAGACAGAGAGAGGGGAAGGGAAACATGGGGAAAGGAAGAGAAAGAAGACAAAGGTGAGGGGCAGAGATGGAGGGAGGAAGGGAGAAAGAACAGGAAGTAAGGAAAGGTACCAGAGAGCTGCCCAAAGGCATGGCGCTGTTCTTCACAGCAGAGCACGGCTCAGAGGCAGAAGAGAGAGCTGTGACTGCACCCCATGCCCGTCCCTGTCACCCTGTCACCACATGCTACAGAGGCACCTGAGTCCCTACATGACACAAATTCAAATCCAACTCGTCCCCCAAAGAGGAGCAGCCTCCAAAGTGGTCATTTGCATGTTCCAGTTCTTAAATCCACAGTGACTGCAGGACCAGATCTTAGTCCCGGATCCTCATCCCCAGCTCACAGCCCATTTCCAATTCCCCTGCCAGCCTGACCTTCTCACAGCAAGATTTGCACACAGATTTCAAAACAGACCAAAGACAATCTTCACTAAGAAATAAAACAGACTTTAAAATTAAAGTAAGTCTTTCCCGGAAAAGATTTAAAACTCAAGCGTTTTCCAAGCTGAGCAAATACTACAATCTAAGTAGGTGAAAGGGTGAAATAAAGCAGTTTCCTCCGAGATTGAAACATTCTAACCTGCAGGGAAGCTCCATGAGACAGAAAGTAACCAACACATAGTATCTTCAAGAAGTCCCCGAAACTGACCAGAATCACTAGGCCCCTCCTTCCCAAGAGCAAACAATAATGACCCAGGGACTGTGCAGCCCAGCCAAGCAGCCTGACTGGAAGATGTTTGCACCTGCAAAGGACGCTCTCCGTCCTGCTAAGCCGTCTGCAGGCTGTGCAGTGTGCTCCTGGTGCCCATCTCTGCGAGCTGCCTTCTGTGCTGGGGTGGGCTTCGGTGATGCAGCTGTCTTTGAGTCATTTCTGCTCCTGTAAGGAAACCGTCACCCATATTCCTACAAGTAACCCCAATAAAATTTACTGGTTGACCAAGCTAGACTTCAGGGGCATCCACACGCTGGTCTGTCGTGGATCCTTATCTGGGGTGAGTAGATATTTGTGTTGAATTCCTCCTCCCCTCCCCCTGGGAAACGTCCTGAAACCATAGGCGAGTGAGTGCAGAGTTGTATTTCCTGTGGCCATGCACGGCTTTTACACCGCTCTGTAAGCACTCCAGGAAGAACATTCCTCGTTTTCTGCTCCCTCTCCAGCAACTTTTTTGGGGGGTTCACTCCCTCCCATCTTTCTCAGGGACCAGAGGCTATAGACCGACCCTCCACATCCTGCAGGAAACGACATGGCCACTGGGGGAGACTTTGAGGAATATCACCTACCCAGAGGCTGCTGTTTATTAAAATCTCTTGCGATCCTGGGCCAAGGTTTCCCATTCAGCCACCTTCAATCTGCTGGAAATCACAACCAGAGACAGCTCTCTGTTTAACGGAGGGTCAGGCAGCGACAGTGAAAGCATCCCAGCCCTCCTGATGGTGCCCCTTCCTACCAATCCTTTCGAAAGCTGCTACAAAGTAGCCGAAAGACCCAACTTGAGGCCCAACCCTCCCCCATCCCGGCTTACTGAGGCACTAATTGGCAGTAATATGCAGGAAAGGTGTACATCTGAACAGCTGGAGATCAACAGCTGGATTATCCACAGCCTGAATAAAGGGCCTCTTGGGATTCGGGTAACATTTCTAAGTCTACTCTTTCCACTTAGATAACGGCCCCTCTGCACTTTACCTAAAGCAGGAAACACAAAAGAATTATCTAGTGTCCACCCTCAGGTACAGTCTGTCTTAAATGCTCACCAACAGCTACAGATTTTTCCATCTGGGGAGATTTAGAAACTGGCTACCCTCAGATCTAAGCCCCTCCCACCAACAGCATATGCCCAGGAAACACGATGTCAACATTTAGTAACAGTGGGCGAACAGCTCCGCCCCCACATCCACTGTGCCACATGGTGAGTCCACGACAATCGGCCTTTGGTTTTCCTGTGCCACATCAGACAGACTGAAGTGGTAGAACCTGAGAATTCTACAGTTTTGTGAGTCTTAAAAAAATAAATATAATAAACTTGTAAATTAAAAAACAATGCTAGGGCTTTTCCCCAGAGCCCCAGAAGGGCCCTAAGTTACTCTAATTCTATACCACCCCTCTCTCTCACTCACACTCCGTCCTTCAGTCCCATCCCCCACTCTCTCACCCGCTTCCTGTCTCCCACAAGCTCCTACCCCTCCATCCACCCTCAATTGCTAGCACATGCTGTTGAACTCTGGTTTGAGGGGACAAGTCGAGAGGCTTCTCCCTCTTAGACACAGAATCACAACCTCCTCCATCTCCTCAGTCTCTGACCCTCCCCCCTCCAGTGCCAAAGTCACAAAGGAAACTCTGAGGAAGATAGGAACATGAACATGTGCAAAGTCACCCACACCAAGCCGACCTGGGGGAGAAGATGGTGGCCAGAGGGAATTCTGACAGCCACACAGGCTGGGGTCTACTTCACTCTGCCACTTTTACCACTGAGGACAAGTTATTTACCCTTGCTGGGCTGTGGTGCCTCTGTTTGTTACAATGTCCTTAGCTCAAGCCCCAGTCAAACGACTCAACTGTCCGATAACTGCCAGTAGCTATTGTTATCACCAATCCAAAGGGTACTGTCTACACCTGCCACTCACTCTCAGAGCACGCTCACACCCAGAGCACGCTCACACCCAGAGCACACTCACACCCAGAGTACGCTCACACCCAGAGTACACACAACCCCCACAGCATGCTCACACCCAGCCAGAGTACACACAACCCCCAGGGCATGCTCACACCCAGAGCAAGTTCACACCTAGAGCACGCTCACACCCAGAGCACGCTCACACCCAGAGCACGCTCACACCCAGAGTACACACAACCCCCACAGCATGCTCACACCCAGAGCAAGCTCACACCGAGAGCACGCATGTTCACACCAGGAACATGCTTTTCCACAGAATACCATCACACACAGAACATGCTCACACCCAGAGCACACTCACACCCAGAACACATTCACGCCCAGAGCACGCCCATCCCCCACTGCTTATGAACACACAGCAAACACATCTCCCCAGTCAGGCAGTCGGGAAGGGAGAGTAAGGGCAGAGCTCAGCATTTCCCTGAGCTGACACAGACGCAGACTGGCTAAGGATTCAGTCTGGGGTAGGGAAAGGGGGATCCATGAGAACTAAGTTTGTAATTCTGCAGCACAAGTATGCAATTTCTTATCAACTGGATAAATTTATATGGACAAATCACTTAAAAGAAAACAAAAGTAGCTGCTTAGAAAGAAAGTGGTTAATATGAATGTACGATTTAGCTTCACTAATAAATTAAATTACAAATTAAAGTGGCCAGTTTTCCTATCCAAATTCAAAGGCTCTTAAACACGCCACAAGACCCTCTCTGGGCTCTCTCTTCAGAGGCGGGGGATTCAGCAGAGAGCCCTTACAGACCTCACTCCGTGGGAAAGCAGCGGCTGTTTGAATTGAGGGCTCACTGTCTAGCATGCTAAGGCCGGCAGGAAATGAACCCACTGAGATGGAGGTTGTCATTTCCTGCAGAATAACCAGGACATAGATATTCTCACTTCCCCTACAATGGCCCTTTGAGAGATGCAGGGTCACCCTGGGACAGTACTGTACATTAAAAATTAAAAAAGTGAAAAACAAAAACCAAAAGCCTTTTCTGTGGTTCAGTCTGTAAGAGGTAGCGGCCTATCTAAAGCCCATGTGTTCTGTGTCTTTGCAATGTGGGATGGACATGCACTCCACAGTGTGCGTTTTAGGATCCCCGTTCTGTGAGAAGGGGTCCTATTCAGATGGGTCCTCGGCATGCACAGTGCCCCCACAGGATGGACAGTCCAGCGTCCCCCAAAGGTCAGCATCAGCTGCCATGGATCAGCTTTTCCTCGTAGAGATTCCTGTTCCTGTTGTAGGAACAACTTTAAGAGCATAGCCTGCACCTCTCCTTTGGTTTCCTCAGAGATAGAAAGGATGACACATTCTTCTTGGATAACATTCTTAAGTCTTTGCCCACAGAAGAAATGTTTCTAGAACACCAGCTCCAGGTCAATAAATCCTATTCAGCTCCAACAGTCGGTGGGAAGCCAGCCTCGGCTGTGCCCTGTGGGGCGTGTTACTGTCTCCCTCCAAGCTTCCTCTGGCCTTTGGGAACCCGGGCTGTTTCATTCTTTCAAATATTCTTCTGAGAAGCACTCATATGTAAAGTGTTCCTTCCTTGCACCAGGAATAAAACATGCCCATCACGAGGGTCAAGACTAAGATAAAGATGCCCAAACACAATTTATTTTTCATTGCTTTTCCTTGCCATTTCCTGGTGCCCATAACGTACAGCCCAAGCCCCCTTCTTGTTGCTGTACCATGTCTTCATAATATATCACTCTTCATTAAAATGGGACATTAACCCCCAGACCCATCCCCTTGTCTTAGTTGTCTTTCTATTACTGGGATCAAGCACCACGACCAAAAGCCACTTGAGGAGGGAAGCGTTTATTTCATTTTAGTTTCTAGTTCATCACTGAGAGACATCGGAGCAAGAACTCAAGGCTTCCTGGAGGCAGAAACTGGAGAAGGGTCACTGGGAAACACTGCCTACCGGCTTGCTCAGCCATGGTTCACTCAACCTGCTTTCTGGTGCCAGCTCAGATTGTCTGCCCGGGTGGCACGACCCACCGTGGGTTGAACCCTCCCACTTTAATCACCGATAAAGAAAATGACTCACAAAATTGCCTACAGGTCAATCTGATGGAGGCTTTTCCTCAACCTCGATTCCTCTTCCCAGATGACCCCGGCTTGTGTCAAGTTAACAACAACAACAACAAAAACCTAACCAATGCACCACTTCTTTGAGGATGTATTTCATACTCACCTGGGGACACCATAAATCTTATAAGCACATACATGAATACATACACAGGGAAAGACGTACATATATGCACACAGAAGAATGCCAACATCTAATAAAATACATATGTCGTTGCCCTATTAACCTGCCCTGCTGGAACATCAGACCCAGGTTCAGTTTCCAACACCCATCTAGGTGAAGGATGTCGCAGAAAATATCTCATTAAAAACAACAAGAATTTTCTGTTCATTGCAACATGATGAAAAATTAATTATAATAATAACCCATTTTTTCTATGCTTTTGGAGAAAGGAGTCCAAACACAAATGCAAAAGGCCATTCTTGAGCAGAATGTAGCCCTCCTGTTTGGAACCTGTACTCCCCACTCCACCATGGGTAATTTTTCAAAGACAGCACAGGTGAAAGCAGCCATAGAGATCATTGAGGACCAAGTCGGGCCAGCCTCACCCAGAAGAGTCATGAATGCGGCCCAATACATTTACAGCCACATGTCACACTGCAGAGGCAAAACATTACCAAAAGAAAAGAGAAAGGGAGGGAGGGAAGGAGGGAGGGAGGAAAGGAAGGAAGGAAGGAAGGAAGGAAGGATTCTGTTCTCAAAGGAGGCAAAGACTGGATGGTGCAGCTTACAGCATCATCCCCTGGGAACGGTTGTAAAGCGTGAGGACAGTTTCAGATCAGGGTCGGGATGCAGGTTCACTCTGCCCTTAACTCCGAGTTTAAGAAACTCATGACCCTCGGCTTCTTTTCCTAGAAGCGGAGCTGCAAACCAGAACACTGACCCTTCAGGACCTATGCAAGAATAAAGCCAAAGCCTGCGAGAAAGACTGGGGGTTCTGAACACCCCAACTAATATGCCACGACTGGACATCAGGAAAGAGTGACACTACACACCTGCACCACAAAGTCCTTCTCATCCCTACCCTGCCATCTCCTCGGAAACATGACGAAGTGTGTGATCACTCTGATCTTAGGTGGAGGAAATCAGTATTCGGGGAAGTGTAAGCGACTTGTCCAAGGCTACGCGGGTGAAGAGGCACAGCCAGAACCAGATGAATGTCTTTGCTCTTTGCTCCTCTTCACTCTGGCTAGGTTATGAAGGCAAACAAGCAGAGGCTTCAGGTCCAACCTCCGTGTAAGTGATGAGTACAAAATTAGATCAGATCTGTGTGTGACCTTAGATGAGCACTAAAGATGCTTTGAGGGGTCTGGGGGATATAGCGCAGTCACAAGACATGTGCTTAACATGTGTGAGGCTCGGGGTTCAATCACACGCCAATCACACATACAGACAAAAGAAGAGAGAGGACACAAGGCAGGAGAGAACTCCATAGGGGAAAGGGTGACCAACAGTGTGTGTCGTGATCCTCCATCTCCTTTCAGCAAGTGACAAAAACAGAGGTGACACTGTGACATAGTCCCAGTCCCTGTGTTGAGCTCACAAGCTTCGAGTTCCATACTTGAAGTGGTATCAATGGATTACTTCCCCCTGACTTTGCCACCTTTGGTCATGTCCTGGAAAGTGCTCCAAAACAAACACAGCAAACTCTGGAAAGTCATGGGAAGAGTCTGATTTCCGTGATGGGAAGGTATGCTGAGAGGTGACTGGGGTAACTAGAACAGCAGTCCAAGATGTCACATCAAGTTCTGTTGGGGAACAATACAACACACATGTGCACGCACATACGTGGGTATGTGCGCGTGCACACACACACACACACACAACTGTTCTCTGACGTTCTCCTTGGTCACACAGCACTTTCACCGGGCAGGAAGTCAAGCACTTTTGTGTCCTCCTCTCAGGGATGGGGAACTTTCTCGCTGCTCACATTTTGATCCAGGAATCAGGCTGGGCAGCTGAGAACAGCAGGACAGAAAACTCAGAATGAGGTGGGGGAGGGGGGACTTTCCCAGTGGATTAGAAACAGTCTTGCCACGGAAGGTCCTCGCCAAATAGGTCTACCCAAAGTCCTCAACCCCGTGGCTGAGGCAGGTACTCAAAACACTTAATGAACCACAACTTGGTGAAAGAATACAGCAAAACGGCGGTAAACTATGAGTATGTGTTCACACGTGAGCCTAAGTATGAGTTCATAGGTGAGCCTAACGAGGTTCAAACCGCCACATATTTCCATCCGATGAACTTTTCCAACTGTAGTCACTGCCACCTGGAGTTAACTCCCCAGAAAACTCATCCCTTCCTACAGGGCTACCTGTGGACCCAGAAGTTTTTGTGTTCCCAGCATCAAAGGCTGAGAGCTCTCCACACCCTCTCCTCTACCCAAACGCTGTGCCCCTCACCCATGCTGGGCCACTCCTTCTCAACCCGTGGCCCCCCACAGGCCGCGGGCTGCCCTGACCGCAAGGCTTGGAGCACCCTGCTCCTCCTGCCATCCCCATCATTCGGCACGCCGCCGCGCGCGCTCCCTGCCCAGTTTCTTCCAGGCAGGCGCCAGCCAGCAGCAGTGTAGGCAAGGAGGCTGTGCCTGATGCACGTTGCATAGTCTCCCACCCCGATGCCTTGGCCAAAGGAACAAAAAGGAAGCCGACGCCAGGAAGAGACGAGCGGGCTAAGGATGCGGCGGGACCGCGGCGGGCTCCACGCCTCTGCGCACCAGGCAGGCGGAGCTCGCAGGCGGCCCGCAGCCGAGCGGTTACCTTGAGGATGCAGGCCATGGCGCTACGGATCGGCCCTGTGGCTTGCTGCACCCCGGACCCGCAGCGGGACCACTCCAGTCCACATTCCCGCAGAGCGAGCCGGGCCCGCGGGAGCTGCGCGCCCAGGCCCCACCCCCGAGCCCCGCCACTGGCTGGCGCCGCACGAGGCCCCGCCCTGAGTCACGTGCCCGCCGTGCGGCCCGCAACTGCCTGCTACTCTGCTGCTGCTGTGCTACTACTTGGCTTTTTTTCTTTTTTAAAAAAAAAAAAAAAAAAAAAACTCCTTCTGCAGATCAAGCTCTGCAAAGCCCCGCCTGAAGCAGCCCCGGATCTTCGCACCCCACCCCGAGGACAGAAGGTGGCCCTTCCAGCTGCTCTTGCCCATCAGAGAATCCGCAGATGTGCCACTTTCCAAAAAGTTAACTGTGTTTGGCCCCGTCGCGCTACAGGCGTGGGGCCCATCAAAGGATTCTTCGAAAGCAGCTGGAAGTGCCCCGGGCTAGCCCTTGGCACTGCAGAATACCGTGGAGGGCTTCTCTTTCCATGACTGATTGATTGGCTGCCCATCAGAAAACACGAACAGCTAGAGAAACTGAAAGACTAAGAAGTCATACTCCTCACACGACGTGGTATATACACATGTGTAGCATACACGCACATAAACATATGCAGTTGTGAATGTGGTAGCCTGTTGCAAGGGAGTTAGTAAAACGTCTATATACATAACGATACAGTGCACACTGATCACACACTTACATACAGTGTGTGAGGGAGTCACAGGTCTTTGCCACTCACTGCCATGGTCTTAGAATTTAGAAGAACTCGGTTGGAATTTCAACAACCAAGTTATGTATTAGCTTTCCTCTTAAGTTTCGAAATCTAAGAAGGTCCCTTTCAACCACTCAACCTGAACCTTTGTTAAAAACAAAGGGCACTGTGGTAGATTTACCCAAGAGGTCCCTAGTCCTCTCTAGGTCTTAAATTTGTATGCAACAGACACAAGGAAAGGCTGCCTCCCCAAACCAGCCCAGCTAAGGGAGCACACATTTCTACAAGGAGAGGACATGCCCAAAGGGCACAGATTTCTGCCTCCCAGTAGTGAAAGAAATCTTTAAATTACCTCCCAAAACATCTGCCCTGAAGAAACCTCTCTTGGCAGATGACCCTAGTTAGCTGGTTCCCAGAAAGTCAGGAAAAGCACATGGGTTGCTGGTGACTGAGGGTCATGAGTTGGCTCGCACACCATCAGACAGGAACCAAGTGTTCACGGGAGCTGGTGTGCTTTCGAAGAGGACATTCAACACTCTGAGAGACTTAATTAGTTTTCTATAGGAAAACAAGATGAGCAAGTCAGAAAGTAGCACTCCTCCATGGCCTCGCATCAACTCCTGCCCCCGGTTCCTGCCCTTTCCCCAGTTGCTTTTGGTCATGGCGTTTCATCACAGCTATAGCCAGGCCAGGAAGACTCTGCAGACTCGTTTGCTCTGGAACAGGACACTCGTCACCAGGTAGATGAGGAGGTCAGAGGACCGCTTGTGTGAACAGTGCTGCTTCTACCAAGTGAGCCCCGAAGATTGAACTTAGGTTTGCCCCCGAAACCGTCTCCCAGATCCCACACTCATTTGTTCATTCATTCATTCATTCATGTCAGGTTTTTTTTAAATCTGATTAGCTAAAGGGAAAATCCTTAAGTTACTACAGGAACTTTCAGCTTTAAGAGATTGGTTTTGTGGTGTCTGATATCATGGCAAAATCATAAGTTAGAGTAAAGAGGGAAAGATGAGAACTACATGGCAACACAACACAGCTGCTAACCAAGAGGAAAGATGAACACACATACAAATCATTACATAGATTGGGCAGGCTCTATTTGGCAGCATATTTAATTGTTTTATATTATATTTACATTACATGGGTATATACATGTAATTACATGGGTATATACATATAGGTATATAATGCAATTAATTTTTAGAAAGAAGCCGTGAGTTTGAAGGACAGCAGGGAAAGGAGTATAGGAGGGTCTGGAGTGAGGAATGAGAAGGGAAACATTCTGTAATTATAATCTCAAAAATAAAAAATACCCCCCTCCAAAAAAAGGGCAAAGGTGGTCTGAGCACCCCACTCCCCAGAAAATCTTCAGGACATCTGGGAAGGGTCAGCAGACTGGTGACCCTTGCTTGGAGACCTCGTTCAAACCTACTCCCTTCAGTCTTTATATGACAGTATACGGAGCTTTAGCAGAGTTAAGTGAACTAACGGACGTGAGCTCATTCACTTCAATTCCTGGAACAATGACCGCTTTTAAATGATAACAAGTTATTTAAAGGAGAAGACTTTCACTGCAGTTATAAAGACCGCAGATGAAGCAGAGGAACGGCTTTTGTCATCCTTCCTGTCTCAGAAAGACGCTGCTGGTGGAGCAGTGAGCACGCGTGACGTCTCAGAAGGATTCTGGTCATGGAGCAGTGAGCATGCGTGACGTCTCGGAAGGACGCTGCTCGTGGAGCAGTGAGCACGTATGATTGGCCAAGACACGGTGACTCAGCTAGGATTTCCTACTGCTATGCAGAGACGCCATGACCACTGCATCTTTTTTAATTTTATTTTATTTAATTAACCTTTTTTCATAAATTTTACACACTGACCACATCTTCCCCTCCCTCCTCTCCTCCCACTTACTATAATCTAAAAGCAAGAAATGTTAGGATAAACCTAAACCAGAATTTTATAAAATAGGATTAGCAACTGCTGATTTGGGAGGAGCTACCCTAGAAAATCTTTTGGTCAGAAAAAAATAAAAAGTTCTGAATCTACCAGGGATTGGAGGTAGCGCCAGATTTGTAGGAGGTGGGTAGGTAGGAGAATGTAGCCAGGATATTTTTGTTTTAAACTGGGCCAAACGTCAAGAATAGCTTGGGCTAGTCTATAGGTATACTCTGATCTTCCAATTATTTAAGTTATGTAACTTAAATCCAAGACCACCTGTCTCCAAAGTTAATAATAAACCAAAACCCCATTCAGTCAGATGTCCCACCTGGTGTGATCCTGTGACATCCATGGGTTGAACTCAGAAGTCAGCCATATTACCCACCACAGCCAGTAGGCCAGTGTGAAGACTTTGGCGTTCTTTGGGTTTAGAATATCATCTTGGGTTTGCTCATAAGAAAACCTTGGATTCATGTCTTCACCTCCTAAGACACTGGGAAGTTAATCTTCAGTGTCAGCTTGGCTGGATTTGGAATCGTGGTGACAACACCCTTCTGGGTGTGTCTAGAGGGGAGCTGGGAGGGAAGAGCCACCATGAATTTAGACAGCATGATCCTGTAGGATAAGGCTCTGGAAGAAAGGAAACGAAAAGGCAAGCTTGGATATTTAACAAGCATCTCTGCTTCTTGATGATGGACACAACATGACCAGCTGCTTCGTGCTATTGCTGCCTTGGTTTCCCCCACCACCCTCACGCTATGAGCCAAACTGAACCCTTTCTTCCCTAAGTTGCACCCCCCCACGAAGATATTTTGTCACAGTAACTGAGCAACTACAACAGATCCACAAGAGAGCGAGACCCACATGAGGGGGCAAGGCCTTGGCTGAGCATGTAGGCAAATAGATTCTAACACCTGAGTGTGCACATGAGATACCTCACCTTGCGTTTCAACCCCGACTGTGGGAAATGCTCAAACAATAGCACTTCATGTCCTTCCTAAGGGAGCCCCCACCACAAACTTTAGTTGACTGTGATCAACACCACGACCAAAACCAATAGAGGGAAGAGTTTGTTTGGCTTCCATGTCCCCATCACAGCTTGTCCTTGAGAGAAGTCAGCTGAGGAACTCCAGGCAGGGGACCTGGATATGAGGGACAGAGGAATGCTGCCCCATGCCTTGCTCCTCATGGCTTGCTTAGCTTGCCTTCTTATGCAACCCAGGACCACAGGCCCAGAGGTGGCACCACCCACACAGGGCTAGGTCCTCCCATATCCATCACTGATCAAGAAAATGCCCTATACACTTGGCTACAGGTCGATCTGCAGTGGAGACAATTCCTCCATTAGCACCCCCTCTGGCCAGATTATTCCAGCTTGTGTCACGTTGACCAAAAACTAACCAGCACATCCCACAGCCAGGCCTTCCCACCCGCAGCCATACAAGCTGCCTCCCACCAGAGAGTCTCATTACTGTATCTGACATCTCCACAGGCCTACGATACCTGCTTCCCTTTATTATGAGAGCCTGAGAGTGGCTACTGTCAGGACACTAGACACAGGGCCTGGACAGTCTTCACAGCTTCCAGTGGCCCATCTTCCCGCCCAACCTGGCCTGTCACCAGTGAGATGCCAGCATGCCTTAGCACTCATGAGACATCAGAAGTCACGAGCTAAATTTTATTTAAATTCATTTTTGTTTCATTCCAAACAGCTCCGTTACCAAGTCATCCTCAGAGTTATGAAATACAGTTCCCTGATAGAATTAAAATGCAGACTCTCATAACTTTGCCAATTTCACCCTCCACACATATTAATTTAATATGTTTATATTCAACAGAGTCATTTATTAAGGTTTTAATTGGGTTTCAGACTTTCCCATTTGAAGATGCGAAATGGATTCCAGATACAATAAGACTTTTCCTTGTCATGCACTACATAAATCACACTCCCATCAGGGCTGACTGGAAGATCCATTAGGAAGTGTGACGGGAAGACCATTCTCTTGCACTCAGTCAGCTTAGGACATGACGTTTTTCCCCTAGAAACCATTCCACCCTTACCTTTTGAAATCCTGAAGCAGGTCCTTCCTACATGTCTATTCCCAGACATGTGTCCATCTGTGGACCTGTGCCCAAGGACATGTGGCCCGGTCTTCCAGCCACCTGATGATGGTAAAACTGCTGGTGTTTGTTTTTATTTCAGGTGTCGGAGGTGTTGTGTGTGTAGTGTCCACAGAGGCCAGAAGAGGGCCTCAGAGGTCCGAAACCTGGAATTACAGGCAGTGGTGAGCCACCATGTCGATGCTGAGAACTGGACCCCAGCCGTCTGTTTTAGCAGCAAGTGCTCTTCACTTCGGAACCACTTCTCCGGCCCATACTCCACCCATCTTAATAGACATTCTCATCTCTTCTCAAATAACACAAACAAAAGATATGTTTTTTTCACATGAACTAATTAAAGAGGAAAAAAGAAATATGCTTTGTATTAAAAAATGAAAGCCTAAAATGAATACTCTGACGTGGGATTCTCCTCTGTATGCTGTGAATATGTTTTATTGACATTGGTTAATAAAGAAGCTGCTTCTGCCTATGGTAGGACAGAACAGAGCTAGGCAGGAAAATTAAACTGAATGCTGGGAGAAACAAGGCAGAGTCATGGAGATGCCAGGTAGCTGCCAAAGGAGAAAGACACTAGAACCTTACCAGAAGGCCACAGTCTCATGGTGATAAACAGATTAATAGAAATGTGTCCATTTAAGATGTAAGAGCTAGCTAGAAATATGCCTGAGTCATTGACAGAACAGTATTGTAATTAATATAGTTTTGTGTAATTATTTGGGTCTGGGCAGTCAGGAAACTGAAGTGCACCCTCCACTTACAATACCTTTACCTAATTTTCATTACATAGAAAGAAGATTGTAGCTTTTAGCCAGACTTGTTTTTCTTGAAGAATTCCTCCCTAAAATTCTTTTTTAAATATAATCAATTTAAAGTAAATATGGCTGACAGCCGTGGTCTGTCCTCTGAATTTGGTTTGTGTTGGGTTTCTCCAAAGCTCTCTTATTAACAATATCCCACAGTCCTCACCACGCTTCCCAAAGGTAGACTTTTATTGTAGGTGTTCCCCAGTGTGTCTTGCCACACTTCTCTTCTTCAGGGGTCCCCTTGGCCATGCTTCCCTGAAAATATTCTGGAGGAAAGTTATTATTGAGAAAGTATTCAGGGTAGGGCTGATGGAGCCGACTGCAGGAGAGGCTCTCATAGTTAGGCTGGTCCTGCAATCTGTATTTTGCTGAAACCACTGTTTGTTTTGTTTTTGTTTTCTGGAATGGCTTGGTATCACAAACCCTCAGGAGAGGACAAAGATTTTTGTTAATTCTTCATGTCTGGGGAATCGCCTTCAGCTCTCAGATTGTGTGTGGGTCTGGGCTCTTTATTGTACGAACAAGAGGAACGCACAACTCAGAAGAAAGGGCCAGGGCGGCCCTTGGAGAAGCCCACGGGAGGAGCTGTCACTGAGAGTTGGTTCCTGTTTTCAGAACCTTCAGTGCTCCCTTTATGTCCACAGCATGGCATACTGGCAGGGCTGCGGCATTCCTTTCCACCATTTTTGCCCATTATTCTTACGTTGAGGATTGGCAGGCTTTCCCAGTAGAGAGCCAGACAGTAAATATTAGGCTTTGCGAGCCATTTGGTCTCTGTCACAACTCCCCGGCTGGGCCACTGCTACACGAAAGCAGTCAAACACATAAACAAATGGCTGCTGGCTGCGTGCCCACAAAACTAAATTTAAGCACACTAAACTGTACATTCCATGACACTCTCCGGTGTTACAGGATAGGCTTTAATTTTTTTCTCTTTAAAAAGGGTTCAATCTACTCTTAAGTCTTTAAGTGTACGAAAGCAATCTGCAGACTTAATTTGGCTTGTGGACAATAGCGTACCTGTTCTCTTCATCTGTGCTCTTGGCTGAGGTCTATGTCACCATCCTTTGAGGTCAGAGCATCTCCCATTTGGCCACTGATGACCACTTCAGCCTCCTACCTTGGACATTCTAGCCCCCTTCCACTCTAACAATTGCTCTTTGTAGGGTTTTTATCACTTAATCACATCCTATCTGCTAGCACGTCTTTAGGTAACAATCTGTTTTCTATATCTTTATTTTTAGTTTGTGGCCCTAACTTCTCAAGCAGATTGCAAATATCCTGGTTGTTGTTGTTATTGTTACTGTTATTTTGTATTCCTAAGCTCTCTGAGTCCTCCAGCCAAGAAAATTGGTTTCTTTTCTTTCTTTCTTTTGTCTTTCTTTCTTTTTTTTTCTTTTCTGTGGTTTTCCGAGACAGGGTTTCTCTGTGTAACAGCCCTAGATGTCCTGGAACTAGCTCTTGTAGACCAGGCTGGCCTCGAACTCACAGAGATCATCTTGCCTCTGCCTCCCGAGTGCTGGAATTAAAGGTGTGCGTCACCACTGCCCAGCAGAAACAGGTTTTTTTTAAATATATGTTCAGAATGTCAATCTAATTCACTCAGCTCTGGAGAAAGAACAATGAATGCCTAACGACGAGATGCTGGCATACATAACCCTTAAAACTCTGCGAAGAGCGGGCAGGTAGGACCAGTTCTTATCCTGCACACATCAGCCAGATCATCTTCAGCTTTGATTTTCCAGTCAACAGGGTGATGTGTTGGTTTAGATGGAGCATTTGGTCTGTATTCATTACAGGTATGGGCTGTAACTGCCCCCTGTGGTCTCTGCCCTTGGCTGAGAACCCAGCAGGGCTCTTCTTCTGAGTGGCTGCTGTTACTTCCACCATGATGTTTGCGTGTGTGTCTGTGTGGGCTGCTGACATGTCATGTCTGCAGGTGCCAGTAAGGCTGAGGAGCCTCTGCTGCTGCACTTGCAGGCGGTTGTGGGTGTGTATTGCAGCATGGGTCCTGGGACTCTTAACCTAAGCCATCTCTCCAGCCCCTATCGTGGCTTTTGAAAGCACCTACCGCATGTTTTTATCACTGCAGTGCAATGAGTTTATCTGATTTGCATCCCAGTTTAAAAAGTAAAGGACTCCATGATTTAAGCTGTGATCCCCATTTTTGATTGCCCATGCTTTGTCTTCATTAAAGTAAAACGAACAGAATCTTGTGTATAAATCCATTTTGTCTAATAGATGAAGAGACCTGGATTTTCAAAAGAATTAAACGTTCAAATGACTAAGCTTGCAGTTTTTACTGACCCCTTTCTAATTAAGAAATAGGGAGACGTCACATACTACCTAACAGCGTGTTCTAACGGATAACTCTGCCCCTCCGAGTGTTGAGTTCAGCAGTACCTAGAGCGAGCCTTAGATCCGAATGGCATTAGACATGGTCGGCTTTTCCTTCATTGCAGACTTACAGTGTCAAATAGCTATTTACACTTGACTCCGTGTTCTTTAAAGGCAGGTGACAGACAGCGATTTGCCTCTTGCCCTTCAAGCCAGTCTGTCTGGATTTCCAAGGGAAATGTGTTTTTGAATATGACCATTGGATGAAAACCTTAAGTTCTGAGAAGCTCACAATCTTCTCTGTGAAGTAGGTTTAATGTGTCTCAACTTCTGTTTGGGTTTCCCCCCACATTTTTGGTAGTATTCATTTTATCCCTTCATTTTTTTGGTAACAACCTTTCCCCCATTCCACTCTAAATTTAACAAGAAAATTAAATGCCATGGGGAATATTTTACCTTGAGAAAGTCCCCATTTGGCTCGCATATTTGTCTGAATAAAATGCAAATACTCAAAGTGATTGACAAGATTTATGAAGAGTGTGAAATTTTATTTTATAGCAGTTACTCATAGGCAGTCAGTCAACATTTACACCTAGTGTTTCATAGGCAAAGTCAGCATCAACACCTATGGTCTCATAGGCAAAGTCAACATCAACACCTGTGATCTCATAGGCAGAGTCAGCATCAACACCTATGATCTCATAGGCAGAGTCAGCATCAACACCTATGATCTCATAGGCAGAGACAGCATCCGCACCTATGGTCTCATAGGCAGAGTCGGCATCAACACCTATGATCTCATAGGCAGAGTCGGCATCAACACCTATGATCTCATAGGCAGAGTCGGCATCAACACCTATGATCTCATAGGCAGAGTCGGCATCAACACCTATGATCTCATAGGCAGAGTCGGCATCAACACCTATGATCTCATAGGCAGAGTCGGCATCAACACCTATGATCTCATAGGCAGAGTCAGCATCAACACCTGTGATCTCATAGGCAGAGTCGGCATCCACACCTATGATCTCATAGGCAGAGTCGGCATCAACACCTATGATCTCACAGGCAGAGTCGGCATCCACACCTATGATCTCATAGGCAGAGTCGGCATCCACACCTATGATCTCATAGGCAGAGTCGGCATCCACACCTATGATCTCATAGGGAGTCGGCATTCACATCTATCTCCGAAGACTGTTACCACAAAGTAACGTGGAAAGGCTGACTCGTCATGGGTTATGTTTGGGAAAAACCCTAGGGAAGCCAAACCTTTGGTAACAGGCAACCAGCCCTCTCCTGGTGGCAACACCTATCTTCTTCCATGACTCACAACTGTATAAAAGTCCTTGGAAAGATAAAAGGCAGCATGGAGGCATTAGCCCTTCTGTCTGCAGACGTGCGGAGGAACTGGAAATGGCCCTGGTGTCCCTCGGAGCCACACTCCTTGTACACAAGTAGAGTTTGTGATTAATGCAGTGTTTTGCTCACGCACTTAATAAACTTAGTCAAGTAGAAAAATCACATAAAAGACATTTGTAAACACGTACTGCATGAATATGAGCTGCAGCAAATAATTTTTCAATAAGTCAAATCTTTAAAAATAGTAATTCGTTTTAAACTATTTCCAAATTTGATATTGTTCTTCTTCAGCCTGAGGCGTTATATTAAATTAAAATACTCTGTGCATTACAATGAAATATTTACCAACTGACTCTAAATATCCTTTATTTTCTTTCTGTTTTCCTCTGTGCCTCACTGGCATCTGCCCGAAGTCTCTTGCTCAGAGACTGTAAAGCAGCACTGTGTAGCTGCACAGACCATGGTGACTGAATGACTGAGTGCAGTCAAGTCAACATTATGGGTGCTCAAATTTTCCAAATAGGTCTTTTCCTTCTTAGTTCCTTTTTTTAAGCATCCTCCTATTTTCAGAACACCTGAAAGCTCAATCACCTTTCCCAGGAGGGGACCAGAGAAAGCGGAAAGCATGGTGAGCCCTCATCTGCCGGCTCATTCTGTTCTCAGAGGACGGAAAGCTCACACAGCCCCGGCTGCTACACCAATGTTGAGCCCATCCTAACTGCCCCGCTAGATTCTTCCTCTGTTTTAGACAAGGTGGGACTGGCCAGGTCCATCTTGGAATGAATAAACCCTTCTGATTGGAGGAGGGGATGTTGTGGCTTCCCTAGAAGCCAGCTCCGGGGGCTCTGATCACGCCAGCGTACTCCCCTCTAACCAACCTGAACTTTGGCTTGCGGCAAATGAAAGCCTCCCTGTTACACGCAACTCATTTTCCACTCTCCTTGGCCTCACGACCCACTGGAATTTGCCACCTTTTCCCAGTAGAGCCCTGCAGATACTCACATTCAGTGCACTGGGCTCTGGATATGTGTGCCTGGCACTGAGCCTCTGACAGTAAGCCACACAATAGTCAAGCCTTCTCCCCTTCAGGGGTGAGCTCCTTCCTTTCCTCTTCCTGGGACCAGAGTGATTTCACTGCATGTCGTGTGGTACGTGTTGTAGGGTCAGCTGAAGGGCAGTTTCTAGGAAGCAGGTCTATTCCAAAGGCAGAGCAATGCTGGCGTTCAGCAGAGGCACTCTGAAAATGCATCTGAGAGGGCATTTCACAGGGCACACTGTGCCACAGACTGCACGCACCCACTTAATCAGCTCAGTCACAGGCTTGCCGGTATTCCTTCAAGTGCTGCCCCTGTGAACTAGGAATTGAGAGGGAGAAAATGAGATTTAGGGAAGGGTTTGTCTTAAATGAAAGCAATAACACACTTCAGGGTGATGGCCCTGGACCCCTTGCAATGCTTTCTTTCAGCTCTGTCCTTCAGAAAGATGTGCCCAGGTATCGTCAAAACCAAAGCCCAGGTAGCTTCAAAACCAAAGCTGACTGGAATAATAAGCTATCTGTCTCTTAATTTAAAATGGGAGCAGTGTGTGACAGCGTGGGGCTGAGAACATACAGAAAAGTCAAACCGTGGACCACCAATGCCTCTCTAGCCCCCTGTTGGTCACTGCCTTACCACTTCCATCGCCAAACAAACATTCCATTCTCTTAAGGTTAACATCCCCTGGGTCCTCCATCGCCCATTCTCACCATCCCGACAGTCATGCAAATGACCACGTGTCTAACCAGCGGGTACCCAGCAGTACCACAAAGTGCTCCGTCACACAGGAGAGTTAGCAGCACAGCAACCACACAGCATATCCTGGTCAGATGCCCGACAGTGCTCTATGCGAGCATCTCAGGCGTATGTAGGTCACTGGTTCTTTGTGGGCGGGAGGCAGGCAGGCCAAGGGGAATGCACTCATGTCACCAGCTCTGACAGGAAGTCCCTCTGCTAGAAAATACCGACATATTAACGTGTGCAAAATCAGCATCTTAGTCACCCTACTTATCCCGTTTTCCGTGTCTTTGTTATTTAATGCTGTAGAGCAGTACGTTTGTCCTAGTGGTTAATGTATCATTTCAGTAATCAAAAGAGAAATAAACACAGAAGCCATTTTAAGTATACAGCCGCCGGGCTGCATCTCAACTACTGGGGGGAGTAGGAGAAGAATGTATCTAATAACTTTTTGTTTATTCTAAGACAGTTCATGTACATGTAATATATTTTGATTATGCCTATCCTTTTCCCCCCTCACTCCCTGCTTTTTCCCATGCCCCCTTTTGCCTTCATGTAGATATAAATGCAGGTACAGATATAGGTATACACATAGATCCTACTGAGTTGTTTTTCCTGTATACAGTGCTCTGCCTATCTGTATGCCTGCAGGCCAGAAGAGACCACCAGCTCTCACTACAGATGGTTGTAAGCCACCATGTGCTTGCTGGGAATTGAACTCAGGACCTCGGGAAGAGCAGCCAGTGCTCTTAACCTCTGAGCCATGTCTCCGGCCAGATCCTACTGAGTTTAATTGGGGTTGCTTACATGTGCACGAGTGTAGGGTCCTCCACTCTAGCATGGGCAACCCACCACTTGCCACACTTAAGAAAAATGACGGTCCCTGCACCAGGATCCATTAACTGCCAATAACACCTCAGCTGGGGCAGCCCCGCCTCCTTCCTTGCTGGGTGTTTGACTGCCTAATCCTATGCAGGTCTTGCACAGAGAACCCTGGCTACTGTGAACTCCTGGATTCGGCAGCAGGGGTTTAAAACAGCATTTCACAGCTCTCTTTCCATTCTCTGGTTCTTACGTTCTTTCCTCCCCTCCCTGGGCACTGGGGAGGGTGGTGGTGGTACAGTTGCCCTGTTGAGATACACGGGCTTCTGGTCTGGGAGGATGCATTATTAAGCATCTACTAGGCCTGGAAGCTCAGGATGATTCCTCAAGAGGCTGAGGCAGGTGGATCCCAAGGTCAAGATCCCAAGGTCAAGGCCAGTACAGGCTTTATCATGAGCCCCTCTACCAAATACAAAGGTGACTAGAAGCAGCAAGTGACTGAGCAGCTGGGGCAGACCCTTGGCCCTGAAGGGATCCTTCAGACAGGATGAGGAGGCCATGGGGAGACCGCAATTCTTTGTAACCCTTGGCTCAAGTCCTTGAATCTCCTGGGCATTGAAAATTCCAAAACGCGTATCATTTTTCTGTGATGCAGATATGTGTAGAGTTGAAGACACCTTGCAAAAGAGAAAAAAAAACTGCCCAAGGGGGAGGGGAAGCAACTTAGAATCTATCGTCATAAAGTTTGCTTCTGTCAGAGGAGAGTGCTTTTCATTCCGTTCTTGTATTCGGAGTATCCATGTGTGCTACAGCTCCCCTCAAGCCTGTCCAGCTCATTCCCCAGCAAATTTCAGCAGGAGAAAGAACTCTCCACAGCACCCTCATTGCCTCTCGGGGCTTCCAGGGTCGCCTCATTATTTCTCACACGGTTCAAAGCAAGCATCTCCTATCCAGACTCCCAGGCATCATCTGCACCACGGTTGTGTACAAAGGCATCAAGCGTAGAAACAAATATGCACTGTGCTGCCCTGACAAAGGGGGATTGTCCATCTTCCCCAACAGCTCCCTGCCAATTAAAGATGTCCTGCCCATCTGAAGAACGCAGGCTCCTCCACACCCTCTTCCCAACCTCTCCTCACAGCCCCCATCGTGTTCGCCACACAGACAGGAGAAAACACAATTTGGAGCTTGCTTTGGTCTCTGTGGTAGAAGAAAATTTAATAAAATCCTAAAAGGGATGAAAAGGCAAAGTTTCCTTATTGGAAATGTGTGACTTCCTTCCTTCTCAATGCCTGTGAGGGACGCAGGTGGGGAAGGTGTCTCTGAGCTCCAGCAGGCCATCTTTAACAAGTGGCCCCTCATTAATGTCATCCATTGTGATAAACCACCGATGCCTTCCCATTTTCAAGAATCTGCCTGGCCTACAATGAGAGCTGAGAGATGGTTCCACGATAGACACAGCGCTGTCAACATCTCCACTAGGAATCTTCTTCTGACGGACATTGCACGCAGACCACCAAAGATGGGCTGCTGCACAGGAACCTAGCATACTCGGGTCACGGTGGCCCTGCAGAGCTCCAGAGAGAACATGTTCGGTTTCCCTGAGCTCGTCCTGGGATTTGACCTCGTGTCCAGATCGCCTCACGTTGACACACGTGTCTTCATCCCGCAGTGATACTTAGCAGCTTTCCACACCATCTCCAGCTGCCTCCCATTTCTCGGTGCGGCCTGCGAGTTCAGCTAGCGCCAGAGCAGCAGCAGCCGTGCTCATCCTCCTCCCCGCAGCTCTGCAGAACCCATCTGTGTCCCGTCACTCAGCCTTCTCAGCAGGCCGCTCATTGGGCAGCTGTTCAGAGTTAGAGCATGACGCAAGTCTGATCCGCGTGGCCTAACCAAGGGCCAGAGAGTAAACAGTTTGGGCTCTGCAGGCCATGTGGTCCCCATCATAAGCGATGACCTCCACCATGGTAGTGGGAAGGCAACCACAGAAAATGTGTTAATGAGTGACTGGTTTCCAGTCAAGCTTTTTTCCTCACTAAAGACAATTGTGCTGAGCCTGTCTGCTGGGTTCTTACTAGAAAACTGCTGCTCTAAGCTACCATACATTTCACAACAAGGTAAGAGACAGGAGACAGTTATAACTTTTCCAAAGAGAAAAAAGTGTTCATAGGATCAGCAAGAGGCTCCATAGGTAAAGGCACCTTCCCTGGGCTTAGTTTAACCCCGAGTTCAATCCCCAGGACCCACGTGGCAGAAGGAGAGAAGCAACTTCTGCAAGTATTCTTTAACTTAGACACACACATGCATGCACACATGAGTGTATGTATATGCACACACATACACACACGCACATGCACACATATGTACATCCAGGCACATACACACACGCACACATAAATGCATGTACATGTAAACACATGCACACACAAGTACGTGTACACACACACATGCATGCACACATGTACACCCACGTGCACGCACACACAGAGGTCAGTTGGTAAGGCAGTTAGTTACTTAGATTTCACAAAGTCTTAAATTCTATCCCTAGTGCTACTTATACCAAACGTGGTGGTGCGCACCTGTAATTCCAGTATTTGGGAAGTAGAAGCAGGAGGATCATGTTCAAGGTCATTCTCAGCTACACAGTAAATTCTAGGCCAGCTTGGGATATATGAGAACTATGCAAAAGTATAAAAATCTACAGGAGAGGAAGTCCATTAGTGGAACCAAACAACAGAGGAAGAGGTCAGAGGTGCTGATGGGCACGAGCAACAACAGGAAAGGAGGAGCTTCTTTTCACCAAAACATCTTAGATCAAATAACCTGGATTTCACAGAAATTAGAAGAGAGTGCATGCTCCCTGGGCAGATGGCATCCTGAGAACAGACATGGGTTATTGATTTTCCGTATGATGACCACAGGAAGCAACCCATGAAGGACAAGGCACTGAACTATAATGAGTGAGACTTCTTGTCCAGGGACTGCAGTGTTCTAGCACAGATGGGCTGAGGAAAAGGTGGACCTCAGAACTGAGGAGGAATGGAGACCATCTGCCATCAGACTACATGGTGGGTAAGAAGTCACAGAGTCCTGGGACTGTGTGGGAGATCTGATTGGGTTTTGATCACAATCTTCTCTGCGGGAATTCTGGACAAGATTGGCTAGACAGTTCTTTTGTTCATTTAGGGATGGGTCCTCCATAAGTAGTCAGGTGGCTTCCTCAGGGGCAGGTGAAGTTCTCGGAGTAATCAGGCTTCGGCATGATGGCTGGCCTCAAGAGCGAGCACAGCCATCAGGAGAGAGGAAGTGGGGAAACCCATGAGACCAGGTGTGGCGGACACAAAACACACTTCCACCACATTTCACGGGTCCCAGCCAGACCAAGGCAGCGCAGATGGAGAAAGAGGGGAATAACTCCACCTCCTGATGGAATAAGGGCAAGATACCACTGCCGAAGAGCTTTCTGGAAGCAGGGGACTGTGTGGTCTTCTCCATACGCATAGCAAACATAGCAGCTTAGTGTAAAACTTAAGCTAGAGCCAATGGAACCTCTAGGCACCTGGCAGAGAAAAGCCAAAAACCACTTCCGAAGCCCAAGCCTATGGGAATTGCACAGTAGACAAAGACTGTCGCAAATAAACTTGGGATCAAAAATTAAAAGCCGCATAGGAAAACAGGATGCAGGTACCACACATTGCCCCAATCTCTGTGACCTGAAACAAGAGAGGACAATGAGACTTTGAAGCAAACATGTATGACAAGCCAGCAGCAGAAGGCACAAGGCAGATCTGTGTTGTCAGTAGAATGCTTGCCTAGCACTCGTGAAGTCTCTAGCACCACATCACTAACCCATGGAGCGTGCCTGCAATTCTAGCACTCAGGAGATGGTAGGAGGATTGGGGGTTTAAAGCCAGCCTGGGACAGAGGAGATCTGCCCAAAATCAACAGGAAAGAGAAGTGTCTGCTTAGTATGACATTGAAATTATAACTGTAGCAGTAAAAATAATATTGTCATAAACAGCTCAATACAGCCAAAAGAGAAGAAAATTGAAGACAGACCTAAGGAAATAATTTCAGTCAAAGGAGAGGTAAAGTTATTGACAATATGAACTATTAAACAGATGAAAGTGAAGGCAAAACCAAGACCGACCAGCACACTTCTAACAGAATTCCCAAAGCAAGAGTATAAAGGGTGAAAACCCATATCAAAAGGCTGCCAGCTGAGAACCTTCCAGAAGTTCCTAAAGAAAGTCATTAGGTATATGAACCATGTCCACCACATTAAGCAGAATAAATCAAATCGGCAAGTAGACCCAGCTTAGGGAAAAAGCATAATACACTCAGCATAAGTTATTCTTAAGACACATTACCAACTGGCCCGACTTCTCTCCGGCAACGAGTAAATGACAGAATACATTCACTAACCTAAAAATGTGTGTGCTACTCAGCCACTCTTTACAAAAGGGCAGAATGAACTTGAATTTTAAAAGCCAGGAAGCAATGCCGTGGAGGTGTCTGCACACGGAAAGAGCTCACAAGGCAGCACAAGGGCTCTTTGCATCCCCAGAACCCATGCAAAGGTCAGCTGGGTGTGGAGGCTCCCCTCTCATCGCAGACTGTGGGAGACAGAAGCAGAGAACCCCAGGAAGCAGCAAGACTCCCTGAGACAGCAGCTCTGAGGTTCGGTGAAGGATCCAACCTTCTTATATAAAGTGGAGAGCCAGGGAGGTCTCCACACACACATACCCACGCATGTACATGCACCCAGATACGTGCTAACACACATACACACCACACACACACACACATACACACACACACAGAAAATAAAGAAACAATCAGATCAAAAGTAGTTTTCTGTTGTTTGACTCTGCTGAAACATGGTTTGTTGAAGCTAATGCTGTCAGCTGCTCTGTTGACACTGGTAGACATCAAGGACTTCCATGTAAGTAGTATGGTTTAACGATCTTGACGAATAAATACAACATGTAACAGCCACCGCATTCACTGTGAGGTTTCCTGTGTGTCTGTGAGTCAGTTTCCAACCCCACCAAGGGCCTCAAGCAGTCACTGGTCCGTTCTCTGTCCCTGTGAATTACATTTATTTTTCTAGAGTTTTTAAATGAAATTATACTACATGTAATCTATCCCTGTTTTCTCTCACCCTGCTTCCTGGCTTTGAGGTTTGCCCATGCCACATGAATTCCTTCCTATGGCTGAGAAGCAGGGATTGTACAGAAATGAAAACCAGTATGTTCCTATTTAATTTCGCATGAAAGAAATTTTAACTCAGAAAGCACTTCTAGGGTTCGAGGGGAGCACGCACGATGATCTATTGTGAGCTGCTCACAACACACACAGAGCACCTTAGGTAAGCACGACGGCGTAGAGAGACAAGAGTCCCCTTCGTGGTGCAGTGGTGTGTAAGTGCTCAGAGAAGCCGCAGGGCAAAGCTGTGGGCGTGAAAACGGAACACAAAAGGGTTGTGTTGGGTGTGTAACAAGGGATGCCTGGAGAAAGCCCTAGGTGGGGTGGGGTTCTTACAGCCCTGAGGGGTGAAGCTGCCCCGTTGCTGGCTCCCCTGGAGATACTGATGGAGAGGGAAGCATTGTGAAGCTAATGCTGTCACTGCTCTGTTGACACTGGTAGACATCAAAACTGCATTTTTCCATTCCATGCAATGAAACTAAAACAAACTGACGATCTGAACGGCACACTCAGCATGCACTCAGCGACACTCCTCCGGAGAAGCTCATTCCAGTCTTTAGTTTTGTATCTACGTTTTTCGTTAGTAAAAGGGGACACGGAGGCTCAACAGAAGTGCTGAGGTGAACTGACATCAGCATTTGAACCCGATTCTGACTCTAGCTGTGGAGAATGGTCAGGACTAGACCATCAGGTGAGCCTTATCACAGACCCAGCCATTAGTGTCACGGGCTCCCCACAGCTGCGGGACACTGCCGAGACCCAGACCCTCCTAAACCACAGATGGATCTATTCTTATTCACGCCATGGGGCAGACTCAGCTGGGATACTTCCCAGGTAAAACATCTTGGTTGCAGAGAAAAAAGATTTAAAAAAATAAAATAAAATAAACAACAGTCTGCCCGAGGCTGGCCTTGAGATGAACATGAGAGGCATCAGGGGTCCTTGGCCACATATGACAATGACATACTGGAGATCGGAGCTGGAGGGTGGTGTGCAGGGCAGCACACCAAAGCCAGGAGGCAAATCCTGAGAAGAGACTGTTCCCTTTGACCTCAGCTCAGGAGGAGGCCTGCTGCCACAGGGGTCTCCCTCTGCCCTGCCTGGTCTTCCCCCCACCGCAACAGTGAGCTGGATTCTCAGGGGTGCTTGCTTCCTCCTGTCTCCTCAGTTCTCCTCTTCCCTCTAAACCATCTTGTAAGAAAAGAGTGTGTGTGTGTGTGTGTGTGTGTGTGTGTGTGTGTGTGTGTGTTTTCAAACAAAACAGATTGGAGCCCATGTTTGGGTTTTTAAAAGTTGCAAAAACTAAACAGCATGTTTCTGTGTTATCTCAACAAAACCCACATCATAGAATCCACTCCTCCCATTGCCTGAACTATGTCTGACAAGAGGGCAGGAATGAAGGACTTATGGGCGTGTCTCAGTCACCTTGATACACCACCGTGAGCTCTGGATAGAGAACCTCAAAAGATAAATGTTATTTTAGCATTTGCCGACCCCAGTGTGTCGGCTGCTTTGTGCGAGGCCAGGCAGGTGGTTGACATTAAATGTTCCGTGACAGCAATGAGTAACTTTGGAAAGCTTGGAGCAAAACTGTCTGTTGGGCAGAGGGAAATGAGCTCTCCATGGTGTGTGTGGGAGCAAAATAAAGGGCTAAAGGGTGGCGGGCAGCTGCTAAAACGCCGTGGACCAATTGGGATCATAGACAACCCAGCATCAACTCTCCCTTCAGTCCTTCGGCTGAGTTCTCCCTTGAGTTCTGGGCGTCAGTCTCTTCCTCTGTAAGACGAGAATTGTAAGATTAGCTGTCAGGGCAGCTAAGAGGAGCTCATTAAACAGACCCAGCACCAAGGATGCAGTGGGCACCTGGCAAACTGGCTCCTGTCTTTATTACTTCCCCAGGTCATTTTCTCAACCGTTTTACCTTTGTGAATAAGATGTAACCATAGCAACCTCAAGGATACTGGCTTGAGAAAAATAAGATGACTCTAAACACTTGAAGCTCATCATTTCAGACCGAAACCCGACTCTCCTCCTGCGGGTAACGACACTGAGTGCAGCCAAGTGTTCCACTAGACACTTGGACTCCTTTCTTCCCTGAAGAAAGCGCTTGTCCTCACGCAAACCAGAGACTAGATCTAATTAGCATTTTCAAGGCATGACCCTATCCCATTCCCTCTTCGATAAAAGCAGAAACATGCATAAGAAATAAAAATTCTCAGACAGCAGGCTAAAAGCAGCCCCAGCCTCAGAGTTAGAAGACAAAAGAGGGCAGGACCTCCCTCCACCATCCCTGGCTTCGGTGCTGGGAGCCCTGGCATGTGTCAAGTCCTCAGGAGGAGTCGATGTAAAAGCGATGATACTGGGGATAGAAACTGCTCAGGTCGGGCCATTCTGGGAAGATTCCTGTCAGAGGTGCAAATGCCCAAAGACTCTGCTCTCTTCCTCCAGTTCCTCATCTTCTCACCTCTCCAAGAAGCTGTAGGAGAGGACCCGACTAGAACTGAATGGAGGCATCTGGACACTCTACGGCTGGCTTGAATGAACGGACCGGTTCCTTCTCCCCCCGTTAGATCGCACCCCAGCTTCTGTAGTAAGTTCTGTTCTTTCTGGAGTCATTTTGAGTGATCGTGGTTGGGAACACAGATTCAGGTTGTCCCAATCCATAAAATGGAAGCAGTTTAAAGATGTTTCTATAGGTCACAGAACACAGAAAGCCACAAATCAAAGCAAATTTAAAATGTATTAGTGGGTATGCCAGAGAGGTGGTTACAGCAGGATGGAGGGAGCTTTTCTCCGGGCTTGAGATGCTATCTGTGGCGTTCTTAAGCTTTGGGGTTGGTAAAAGCTAGTGGTCTGCTAAACTAATGGACTCCAAAGGTTTTAATCTATTAGTTCAGAATGTTAGTTCCAGCTTAGAAGTGAGCGAGGAGCCCGAGGTAAGGTAACTAGCATTTGGACCGGCAATATTTCAGTTCCTCCACAGTACTGCAGCTCTGTCAGCATCTGCGGCACAGCTTCTTTACAGCTCTCTTCCACGGCCCTTTGTAAAGCCCCAGACTAACCGCTCAAGGGTACCCCATTCCTGGACACCCTCCCTTTTAGAAAGGAACACTGTCCCCTCTCTTAGGCTCCCTGGGAGTCTATAATAAACTTCATATGTAATTAAACGGGGAGAAAGAACCACATCAATTCATTTGTGCCAACCAGAAAGAGACGCCTCCATTCACAGGATATAATCTGAGAATTTCATTCTTTGATTTCATGAGACAAAATCCCACAAGCTAGAGCCATGTTGGTGGCCATTAAGTTCTCTGGGACCCCAGATCCCTGAGCTAAGGTCACAGACAGTAGAGAAGGTCTCCATTGAACTCAATGACACCCCTAAACTCCCCACCTCAAAAGAACTCTTGACTGATTTCTTTCTACTACAGCAAGTTGCTGTCTATGACTTCATCCCCAAAGATGGAAACCACCCAGTTCAACTGCTTCCATTCCCTCCTCTGTCTCATTGGAACTGTGATCATCAAGGCAATTTCTCTAAGCTCAGCCACAGTTTTCCGCCCATTGAGGAACAACTCTCACAAGACCTTGGCAGGAATTAGAAACAGCTCTGGTAAGTCTTGTCTTGATATCAAGGCATTCAATCAATGATACTTTCTGAAAGGGTTGCCATCCAAGAATTCACCTCAACTTCAGATGAATCTCCTTCAATGGCTGCCTCTTGCTCATGGTTTTCCTGTCTGCGTGTGTGAATATAGAATGCTCTAGTAGGGTACCGGCTTGTGTTCTGAGACATAGCAATCTGTGTTCAGAAGTATCTCTAAAACTGTGTAGGGGTTGCTCCAAGAAGGCAAAGAGAAAAAAAGGCTCTGATGCATCACTGACCGGATAAGTCAACAAACAAGACTAACATCGCTATGACCATTCCTAAACGGAAACAATGCCAACCTTGGGTCGCACGGTCGTTGTTAGAATTCAGTAAAAGGTAAGGGTTCGCTTTTGTCTTCCTCCAGAGAAACGGGCAGTAGTACCGCTACAAGAGTCGGGGGTGGGGGGGCATCGAGAACTTAATGAGCAAACAACAGAGGATGGAAGGGGGCCCTGCTCCACAGAGAAAGACTTTCTAAGCCTTTCTTCTTTCTTCTAAAACAAAGGGTGGTGAAGGGGCTGAAGAAGTGACTTAGAGGTTAAGAGCACCAGCTGCTCCTGCAGAGGACCCTGGTTCAGTTGCCAGCACGAGCTGCTCCTGCAGAGGACCCTGGTTCAGTTGCCAGCACCAGCTGCTCCTGCAGAGGACCCTGGTTCAGTTGCCAGCACCAGCTGCTCCTGCAGAGGACCCTGGTTCAGTTGCCAGCACCAGCTGCTCCTGCAGAGGACCCTGGTTCAGTTGCCAGCACCAGCTGCTCCTGCAGAGGACCCTGGTTCAGTTGCCAGCACCAGCTGCTCCTGCAGAGGACCCTGGTTCAGTTGCCATCACCAGCTGCTCCTGCAGAGGACCCTGCTTCAGTTCCCAGCACCCACAGGGTAGCTCACAACTCCCTGGAACTCCGGTTCCATGTCTCTTCTGCCTTCCTAAGGCTCCCGCAGTCATGTGATACACATGAAGGCACACATATAAATAAAAATGTAAATAAATCTTTCAAAAACAAAATAGAGCACTGAAATCTATAGAGCAGATTGCTCCCCCAAACCATTTGTAAAAGTCGGCATTTTCTACAGCCTGTCACCTCATCCTCACCAGACCTGGTTAGGGACCCAGAACACCAGGGAAGAGCACCAAACACCAAATCATGAAAAAGGGGAGAAAAACCTTCCATTCTCCCCAGCGTCTACTTCTACAGCCCAAAAACGCAAAACACGCTTCACGAAATTGAAATAATTAACAGAAGTGGTTAAGGGACAGCTGAATCCATTTTCATTTCAGTTAAACAGTGTTAGACTTTGATCACATCCTTAGCTAAAGGTCAACTTTTTTGTCTGGTTCTTCCTCAATAATCTTGTGAACTACACATTGCAAATCATTTCCATTGTTCTGAGAATTGACTGACCATAAGATGCTTCATGGTATGCTAACTGTCTGACCATAAGCCTGTAACGTGTACCTTTCTTGTGATCATAAAAATAACTACAAAATTCTACTTTTAATCACTTGGTATAAAGACAGTACTCTGTTCTTAATCTGGGGCCATTTCCATTCTCCTTCTATGGGAGACTGGAGATATGGCCCGGCCATTATTACATTTTTACTTTGCAGCATCTCGGTGTGAGCGCCTGGTTTTTGATACCAGAACAAATCAAATATTAAATGATTAATGGGGCCGTAACCCCTGGCCTCTCTGGTTCCACTGCTCTTGTCCTCACCCTTCAGTCAGATGTGAACATTCCTGTCCCCAAATTGTGGGAGAAATATTCAGAAATACTGAAACATGATTTGAAGATTTTTTTTTTTTGCTTTTAGTCATAGAAGAAAACAAAATTGGGTTAATATGAGAAGAAGAAAAAGCCATTGAAATCGACCAGATATTCATGGTGGGAGCGTCTGAGGTATGTAGGGATAGTCTGTGTTAAGGATCATGGTCCCTCTTTTGCCTTTGACAAATCAGACACAGTTTCACAGCACATGATTAACTCCCAGGCCCACCACACTGTCAGTGTTTAACCACAGCGGGGCCACGGTGAGTGCTGCTGTCTCACCAGGGCTCAGGCCCGTGTTTCCAGGCCCAGGAGTTTTTATATTTGTCATATATAACAGACATGGATGTCTAAGAGACCTGCCAGATGCAGCCCACAAAGGCAGCTAATCAGCCTCTGGCGATGGGGACCAAGTTCTGCACCCTGACTCATAAAAACAAGACAAAGAAACCAGAAAGAGAAAAATCTACCTTTTCAGAGAACTACACATTTACACAGGCAAGGGATCGTGGGTTCCATGCTCTTCATAGACCAAGGCTTAGGAAGAGAATATTTCAGCCACATTCCCTCTGTATGTGTAGAGAGAAAGCACGATTCACCTTCTTACCAAGTTGCCTTCTTACGATCATCAGTGGGTGCTTACCAGGGACACAGAAACAAACAAGAAGGCAGAGACTGGTGGGTCCCTGGAGCTCCCGGGCCAGCAGCCTAGACAGTCGGTAAGTTTCAGGTTCAGTGAGCAGTTTTATCTGGCTCAGTTTCCTGTCCGATCTGTGGAAAACAACAACTTAGACAAGAAAGTGTTTGCTGGGCTCACAGTTCCAGGCTAGAGTCTGTGTCTGTGGGGCAATCAAGGCAGCAGGAACTTAAAGCAGAGGGCCACGTCACACCCACAGTCTAAATGACTTCATGCAGTGTGCTTGTGCCGACATCACTCCTTTCCACCCTTCCAGGGCCTGCCCAGGAACAGTGCTGTCCACATTCAGGGCAGGTCCTCCCACCTCAGTTAACACACAAGAGACTCCCTAATAGACACACCCACATAGTAGATGCGCCCACAGACCGACCTAATAGTTCCTCGCTGAGACTCTTTACCAAGTCTTTCTAGACTGTGTCAGGTCGACAAAGCTGTCATTCTGCTCCAATAACAACAAGAAAAATTAGGAGAGGCATAGGGGAAGACACATAATCTCACCAACCTCTGTCCTCTACACACACACACACACAGGAACATGCATATATACATGCCGCACAAACACAGAAAACAACAGAGTGTAGAGGTGTGCTCATTCGTTGGCTTGGGAAATAAAATGCACCCACCCTTCTTCAAGGTTTTCAACACTCACAGCCCCTCCCTTTCCTGGCAAGTTGGAAAACAACACTCCCGGCGCAGTGGTCTGTGGTGACATTCTGTTTAAGAGCTGACAAACAAAGCTTGCCTGAAGATCAGAGAAGCAGTGGAGAGAGCCACTAGAGAGACCTTCTACCTCTACCAAATCCTTAGACTGAAGGGGTAAGCCTGTCTACTAGTCCTAAGCCTGCCTCCTCAACCTGCATCCTCAGCCTGCAACCTCAGACTGCCTCCTCAGCCTGCATCCTCAGCCTGCATGCATCCTCAGACTGCCTCCTCAGACTGCATCCTCAGACTGCCCCTGAGCTCCTGTCTCCTTCTGCCTAATATTCCTATCTCTGCCCAGCCATATCCCTTCCTGTCTCTACCTCCTTAGTGCTGGGATTAAAGGCACGTACTGGGATAAAGTGAGCCAACAACCTCCAGCTCTGTTTCTCTTTGAGACTGGGTCAATCTTGTGTGACCCAGGATGTCCTTGAACTCACAGAGATCCTCTCCCTCTGCCTCACAAGTGCTAGGATTAAAGGTGTGTGCCACCACTCCCTGGCCTCTAAGGTTTACTAGTGCGGCTAACTCTGCCCTCTGACCTTCATGCAAGCTTTATTTGTTAAAACACAAAATATCACTACAGTGAACTTCCAGGTCTTCACGCTTCTGCAAGTTATCTCTTGTTAAAGAGATAACTGTTCCACCTATCTCATTAGCAGGACGTAAGGTGGACCTACTGCCCTAGGACTGGTCCCTTAGCCTGGTCATTGGCCAGCCCAACTGCAACACTTAGCTCTCCTCTTGGCTAGAAGGAACTAATTCCTCCTTAGTAGACCTTTACTGCATCTGTGTGTTTCCCACTCTGAAGAAGTAGCCCTAAAATCGGTCAGGAGATGGATTGATGCCACCCATTTTTGCCATGAAAATCTAGCTCCCAGGCTCTTCCCCTGAAGCGATTAGTACCGCCCAGCTGGGGTTCTATTCCCACCTCAAGGACAGGATGCTTATTAGGGGACAAGGCTCCCCCTGCTGTTGCTGGTCAGAGAATCTAAGATGTTTCTGGGATGTCTGCTTCTGGGGCTCCTGCCCATCTGGTTTCTACCTCCTGTCCTCTGCATCATCTCTCTAAAGAGGTAGCCCTAACTGCCATTAGGGACTGGGTCTGCTGCACTATGGCTTCTTCAAGCCCATGGGCAGGACACTCAAAAAACAAAACAAAAACAAAAACAAACAAACAAAAAACCAACCCAGCTCTACTTCCATCTCCCAATGTCTGGGGATTTCTGATCCCCAAAACTCTTTTTTTCCATAATTATAACTGAGCATTTAATTGTTTTTTTTTTTATTGAGAAAAGGAAAAAAAAAAGTTTCCCCCTCCTCCCACCCTTCTCCCCCTCCCCCCACTCCTCTCCCCCTACCTCTCCAGTCCAACGAGAAGTCAGGGTTCCCTGCCCTGTGGAAAGTCCAAGGTCCTCCCCCCTCCGTCCATGTCTAGGAAGGTGAACATCCAAACTGGCTAGGCTCCCACAAAGCCTGAACATGAAGTAGGCTCAAAACCCCGTGCCATTGTCCTTGGCTTCTCATCAGCCCTCATTGTTCGCCATGTTCAGAGAGTCCGGTTTTATCCCATGCTTTTTCAGTCATAGTCCAGCTGTCCTTGGTGAGCTCCCAATAGATCAGCCCCACTGTCTCAGTGGGTGGGTGCACCCCTCGTGGTCCTGACTTCCTTGCTCATCTTCTCCCTCCTTCCGCTCCTCATTGGGACCTTGGGAGCTCAGTCCAGTGCTCCAGTGTGGGTCTCTGTCTCTATCTCCATCCATCACCAGATGAAGGTTCTATGGTGATATGCAAGATATTCGTCAGTATTGCTATAGGATAGGGTTGTTTCAGGTTCCCTATCCTCATCTGCCCAAGGAACTAACTGGGGACATCGCCTTGGGCTCCTGGGAGCCACTCTAGGTTCAAGTCTCTTGCCAGCCCTAAGGTGGCTCCCTTAACTAAGAATTGTGCTTCCGTGCTCCCCTATCCAGCCTTCCTTCCCAAAACTCTTAAGTCAGTGAAACTTGTCCATATTTGGTGGCTTATGGCCAAACACTGGAGCTGATTCTTGTTAAGAATGACATTTTCACGCTCAGTCCAGCCACTTTGTGGTTTGTGGACTTCAGCACGCCCCCTCTAAGGTTAAATGACAGACTAATTGCCAATATTTGCTGGAAGAATTCCCTAGTGTTCAGCTAGGAGAAGTGTATGGAATCGGGTAACTCTCTGCAGCCGCCTCCTTGGGTTCCCCTTGTGTAGTAACCACACTTCTTCTCCTTGGGGCTCACAGGCCTGATAGGGAAGAGAGGGTTCTTCTTGCTCAGGCCATGGTGGGAGGAAGGTGTTTTTGTGGCCGCAGGAGTGTGAGGTCCTCCTCATGTCCTCACAGATCAAATAAGGGAGTGTGCACAGGAAGTGGGCCCAGTGTATAAACCTCAGACTCTGCCCCCAGTAACCTGCTTCTTCCAATAACACCCCATCTCCTAAAAGTTCCATAACCCCCTCAAATGGCACCACAAACTGGGAACCAAATGCTCAAACTCAAGAACCTATGGTGGGAGGAGGATGTCTCAAGCCACAGTCTCCTTCCTTCCCAGGTTCCCAGTATAAAACACTTCATTTCCAGGCCAGCCTGGAGAACATAACTCCCACTTCAAGGGGGTCCATTAGAGTAGCTTGAACGTTAGCCATTTCTTCTTGAGTGACAGATATGGATTTGCCAATTGCTAATGATATGCTATTGATATCTGGGGCTATGGTTTCTACGCTGCCTGTGAAAAGCCGCTCTCCTAGCAAACAAGGTAGCTAGAGTAGCATGCTGCAAAGCTACAGCTCAGATTAGAGGACCAAGAACCGAGAACGGCACAGGAGCCTGAGGAACAGTCAGCTAACTGCAGGTCTAGGTGCAGTCAGATGGGAAGAATCTCAGCCTTGTTGGGTAAGCAGAGTTAACTTGTCACACAGAGATCCAGGTAGTGAAAGCATGTCACTCCTTTAGAGTGACTGAAATTCTGTCTATCTATCTGTCTGTCTCTGTCTATCTATCTATCTATCTATCTATCTATCTATCTATCTATCTATCCAGCTATTTATTGAGACAGGGTTTCTCTGTGTAGCCCTGGCTGTCCTGGAAGTCATTCTGTAGCCCAGGCTGGCCTCAAACTCACAGAGATCCACCTGCCTCTGCCACCAAAGTTCTGGGATTAAAGAAGTGTGTCACCATGCCCGGCATGTGAAATTATTGTCTCACGTGAGAAGGAAAGAGGAGGCAGTGACACTTGAGAGCAGTTAAGCCTTAAATCTTCCACAGACCCTGGGATATCAGCTGCACGCATTAACCAGGCTTTAGATAAGGCTAAACTCTACGTGTAGGCAATAGTCAGAGAGGTTGAAGTCAAGAAAGGAGCCTCACACCTGCCATCCCAGCACGTGGGAGATTGAGGCAGGATGATTGCCCTGAATTCAAGGCCAGCCTGGGCTACACAGTGAGTTCCAGATCAGCCTGAGGGCCCCAGTGCCTCAGAGTAGGGCACTTTCCCAAAACAAAACAAAACTTAGAGAACTCGCGCTGTGTTGTCACTGGAGAGCCTAGCAACAACTCCTAAGCACTGTGAGACGAAGCACTGGGTGAGGGCTCTCACTGTGTGTGGGGAAGGGGTTCCCATACATCATGGTGGTGTGCTAGCTGGGCCTTACTGTCTTTGGATTCATGACTATATTTTATAAAATCTGACGAACAAGTCAACCATTCAGAGTAGCTATAAAGACATCATCTGAGTGTTTAAACAAAGTATAAAAGATCACCTGGGACATCTCAAACCGTGGCCAAAAGGAATCTCCACAGCAGACGGTAAATAAAACTTCACAAATGCCGAATAACTTCCCTTTCTGTCATGCCTGCCTGAAGAAGGCTGGGGGTAACATTTGGTTTCTGTTTTTATTATTTTGGGTCACATCTCTCCCCGGCCCTCTCAGCTCCCTCCTCAACATGCACAGTAACTGTTCTGAGGCTGCCTTGAATTTGATCAAATGGCAGGAAGAGATTGAGGGCCGTCAGAAGCGTTCGTCTCCGTCTTTCCTGCTCGGGAAGTGGATGAGAGACAGAGCGTTTATGATACTGTAAGCTCCCAGGAACTTTAGCCAGCATGAAACAAAGGGAAAAGATGAAGTCAAAAACAAAACAAAATACTCAGAAATCAAACACCACACTACCCTGAAGGAGAACACATGAAGGGACCTTTCTCCTGAATTCTCACTAGAATGAAAATCCTGCAAATCAAGCAGAACAAAGGAAAACAGCTGGGGTGTGGCGGGTCTTCTGATGAGTGACCGCCAAGCCTGACTCTTTCTCTCCAGCCAGACGCAGTGCTCAGGGTCTGTGTGTGGCTCTAGGAGCCTCCATCCCTGCCTCTGAACATTGTTTCCTTTGTAGAGCAACAGCAATATTGTATCATTACCTCTGCGCCTGGCCTTTGCCCTACTGTGTCACAGGTTCCAAATTAAGGGTTTCCTGCACGTGTGGCATAAGAATGAGTTTTGTTTGTTGTTCTTTGAGACCGGCATTCATAGACCTTTCCCATTTCCTCTCACAGAAGGGAAGCCCTCTCTGTGTTCAGAGTCGAGCTTTGAGTCTCAGGCCATTTTGAGAGCACTCCACAGTCATACGACTCTTGCAGAAATTTTCTTTGTCCCTGTACACGCACTAATACAGTGATGGTCTTTCCTTGTCAGATAAGTTCTCATGATGTAACCCAGTCTGGGCTTGAAACCTTGACCCCTCCTGCCTCAATCTCCTGAGGGCTGGGACTCCAGGTGTGCAACCCCATGCTCAGCTGACTGATGTTTTCCTAACACCCTTTAGCTTCAGAGAAACAAGCCACTTAACTTAAAAGAGAAACAAGCAAGTTGAAGTGACATCAGTGGTGGACGGCCTGGGTGGCAGGATGTTCCTCTCTAAGGCCACAGCAATGGAAATGGGGTTGTAGAGCACCCCAAATGCCCATTATTGCATTAAGACACTCTAAGTGTCCATTAATCTAATTTAACTTAGCACCAAGAATGTAATTTACTTAACCACATCTTGGAAGAGTAAGAAATTTTTGCAAAGCTGAAATTTCTAGATTGATCTTAAATGTTCCATATATTTTACTGTTTTCCAAAGTATCAAATAGTCCCCTGGAAGCAGTATGTTTCTCTGGCTAACCTGTAAATTTCTATGCAGATTAGACTGGCCTTGAACTCACAGAGATCTGCCTGCCTTTGCCTCCTGAGTATTGGGGTTAAAGGTGTGTGCCACCACACCATGCCTGACCTATACACAGCTTTTTAAAAGCTTTCCTGGGGCTTCAGTGATGAATCAGCAGTTAGCAGACTTCCCTGTCTTAGAGACTTGAATTCAGTTCCCAGCACCCATGTCAGGCACAACCACCTGTAACTCCAGTTCCAGAGGATCTGATACTTCCTTCAAGCTTCTGTGGGCACCTGCGTGCACACACACACACACACACACACACACACCTACAATAAAAAATAAATAAACTTTGTAAAAGGTGGTTTGACACTCCCTCCACAACTTTGGAGTAAGAGGGTCATAATAGGTCAACCCTGCCTTTATGGCCAGGCAGTTTTCTCTTTTCTTGACGTCTGTGACAGTACCTAACAGGCAACAGTTTGACATCTAGTCACTAGCCTAAGGCCCCACTGTCCACTGAGACACCAGGCAGAGTCGCCACATGTTCATCTAGCAGAAACTCACATGAGAAAAAGGGGGCTCCAAGTCTAATTGCTCCAAGTAGATTTCTGCTCAGTGACAATGCCTCTGGGAGCAGACACAGAACCTGTACGTTGAAAAGGAACACACTTTTACTTGAGACTCAAAGACAAACAGCGTAGAGCCAACATCGTCTCCTGGCAAAACCAGAAAATCTTAGACTAGGAGAATGATGAAGACAGTTCTTTATGAACACAAAACATAAATTGGAAGCTATGTCTCTGCCAAGTCCAACTCCCAGAACAGTCTACAGATAGTAAACAAAAGCTAAAGATGCCTGCCCTAAAGTGCAAAAGAAAAATCAAAGCCTGCAGCCTTTCTTTCCTTGATAAAGCTTGTCTGTGGCTTGGGTCTTGCTGATCAGGGTGCTCAGACCCAGGGCCTTGAGCAGGCCAGGCAAGCACTCTTTCCCAGATCGCGAACCCAAGCCTCTGCGTCCTGTCTATAAACAAGACTGAAATTGACAATCTGCATTACACAGAGCAGATGTCAAAAAGCACACCAGCTCAACTCCACGAACCAGGGGCTGCCTCTGTAGCAGCTGGGGATGAGAAACTCAGAGATGGCCCAACAGTTAAAGGCACTGACTCCTTCTCCAGCGGACCCAGGTTCAAATTCTGACACCAATCTAGTGGCTTACAGCTCTCTGTATTCCAGTTATGGGAGCTCACGCACCCTCTTCTGGCCTCTGTGAGCACCAGGTACGTAAGTGGTGACGAGACGGATATGCAGGCAAAACATCCATACACGTAAATTTAAAACAACAGACTTCATCCCAAAGACAGAATTGGAAGAAATTTGAAATCCTCAAAGTAAAAGAATTCAACAAGGGAGGAAAAAAAAAAAGACCATGATGTGGAGATGCAACCTTGGCTACACAGCTCTTCCTGTTTCCTGGCAGACGGAGGGAAACAGAACGGGTTCCTAAACTGTAAAGCAGAGAGAGAGGGCAGTCCCAAACCAGGACAACCCCTGGAAACCTGAAATATACCTGCAGTGTCTGAAATTCTGTCTCACACAAGTCAGAATAGCTATCACCCTGAAGATTAATGCCAAAACATGCCACGGAGGATGCAGGGCAGAGGAACCCTCAACTCACTGCTGTGGGGTGTAAATGGTGCCGCCACTCTGGAAAGCACATGGAGGCCGTCTATAGCAAGAACTGTCCATCCTGGAGGATGCTCGCAGAGACTCTGCCTCTGGAGTCTTCAGACAGCTCTGGGGCTCTAGTTCTCATGAATCAACACCCAAGCTGGCTTGGCCTTTTAGTTCTTCATGATATGGCTGTTTCTGATTCATCCCTGCACCTGGACGCAACTTCTCACCTACACCTCTGTGAATAACCAAAATAAATCATTTGGTTCACCAATAAATGCTTTGGTCTGTGGTCAATTTCAATATCTGGTGTAAGTAGACATTTGTCCATGTCTCTTCAGGAATTGTGACACAGCCAAGTTTTACCAAAAAGCTAAAATTAGATCTACCATTTGACCTAGTTGTACTGCTTGGATATACACTTAAAAGAATCTCTATATATACCACAGAGCTACTCACAGCACATCTGTATTCATAGCTAGCTACACTGCTCAAAAGAACCAGGAAATGGGTTCATTGACAGATGTAAGCACAAAGAAAATACAGTCATATACACATGAATTTTATGAAGATGTAAAGAAAAATAAAATCATGACCTGTACAAGAAGCACATGAATTGACTCAGTTACTGCCAATAACCTGCTAGAAAACAATGTAATTTTTCTTTCAAACACAAAAACTGAGCACCATCCCCACATGAGAGTAAAAATAAATAAGGAGGCCAGGCCAAGTGATCAGTGGGTGTTGAAGCTTGCACTAAGCTTGGCAACCTGAGCTTGATTCTAAAGACCAACAAGGTAGAGAGAACTGGAAGCTGTTCTCTGATTTTCCATGTGTGCTGTACACACAATAAACAAGTAAACACAGATATGTACAAATGTCATACATGTGCATAGGCACACACAGACAAATAAATGCAGATGTGTACAAATGTCATACCTGTGCATAGGCACACACAGACAAATAAATGCAGATGTACAAATGTTATGCATATGCACACACAATAAACAAGCAAACACAGATATGTACAAATGTCATACATGTGTACATGCATACATAATAAGCAAGTAATTACATAAGTTAACAAATGTAAAACATTTTAAAATAAATAAATGAGAGTTCCCAGCCCTATGTGCCTTGTGGTTCTGAACAATCAAGTCAAAGAGGAGAATGCACAGCAACAATCTGTTCTCATGGACGTGATATATACTTGATCAGGTCCAAGAAAGTCCTGAAGGCACAAAATGTTACATGAAGAACTTGCCCAGTTGCCTATAATTATACCTCCATCACAGTGAAATCTGCTTCACCAGTTTCATTGAAATCTTCATTTGATTGAGAGAAGGAAGTCCACGGAATCCTGGATTACTGATGGTTCTGGTGTTGTCCAGGCACCACCCGGAAGTGAACAGCAGCAGAATTAAACCCATTTCTGGGACAACCCTGAACAACACCAACAATGGTAATTCTTCACATTGGTCATACCCTTTGTCGGGAAGGAGAAATGTTCATACATGTGGTTGTGCATTGAACCATGGGCAGTAAGTAGTCAATGGTTTGATTGCACAAGAATATCACTGTACCAGCGTCTACTGGCTTTCATCAAATTACCAGCCAACTTATGAGCCGTGAGTCTAAAATAAATCATCCAACAATACCACAGCTACTGCCTTGTTTTGAAGAGCAGCGTGCAGTCACTGGAGAAAGAGGGGGGTGGGAGGCAGACTCTAGGGCTGCTTTTAATCTTGGATCCATGCTGTCTTGGTGTACCTGGGCTGCCTCCACAACATTCAATTAACCTTAATTTTCTTCTTTAAGGTCCCATCTCCAGTTACAGTCACGCTGAGAATTAAGTCTCTCCCATGTGGATTCGGGGGGACACAATTCAGTCCCTAATCTATGTGGATATAACACTTAAATGCCAGCATGGCTCAGGGAGGTGATCGTGAAGTCCTGCCCAACCTGAGGAGCTCCTAATGACTGACGGCCGCTGGGAGCCTCGAGAGGCCATGCTCCAGGAAATGGTCCTAGACAAAGCACACACCGGACTCAGGGGGCTTTAAAAAGCAGAGGATAGTCTGCAGAGATGGTTCAGTGATCAAGAGCACTTGCTGCTGCAAGTTCAGTTCCCAGCACCCACACCAGCGTCTCACAGGGGATCCGACACCTCTGACCTCTGTAAGCACCTGTACTCGCATGCAAGGGCAGACATGCACATATGCTCACACAGAATTAAAAACAAATCTTTTTTAAACATTAAGAAACAGAGCATGTGAATTTGGGAGGGAAGGTGTTGGGGGTAGAGGAATCACAGGACAGGGAATGGGAGATGGATGGATGAAGAGAGATTGTGCGTGTGTTTTAGTCAGAGTTCTAGTGCTGTGAAGAGACCTGACTGAGGCAGCTGCTGTACATGGAAGCATTTAACTGGAGACTCCCTGCGGCTCCAGAGGGTTAGTCTGTTATCAGGATGGCGAGGAGCATGGAGCACACAGCTGGCTGCATGCTGCATGCTGGCTGCATGCTGGAGGAGTAGCCAAGAGTGTTAGATTCTGACAAGGGGCAGCAGGCAGACAGAGAGAGAGAGAGGCTGAGACACTAGCCTGGTGTGGGCGCTTAAAACCTCAAAGCACACCTCCCGTGACACACTTCCTCAACAAGGCCATCCCTTCGAATCCGTCTCAAACAGATGGACAACTGGGGACTAAGCATATTTATGAAAATATTTGCATCTGTATAGGGGCCGTTCTCAGCCAAACCATCACAATGCGTGTATGTATGAAATCCTCAAACAACAAAAAAGAAAAAAAAATAGTCAAAAAATTCAAAAACAAGTGTTCCCCAGAGCCTCACAGCTCACTGAGTATCTACTATGTGCTGGGCTGTAGCTATGCTCCAAATACTGAATATCTTAATTCGCAGTGGAGTAACGGAAATCACAATGGGATGTTGTGCTGGTTAACTTAATTTCCAGGAAAGTAGCATTTTCTACGAGGTTTCTGAGAATTTGCTGTGCATCATATGCCAGACATTCTCACCATCTATCATCTGCTCTCGTCCCTTTCCTTTTCACCATCACAGAAAGTCGATGGCTTTCTGTGAAATTAATAAGTTAATGTCTGCTGATGAGCAGACCTCATTCAAGGAGCTCCCTGGAAGGCCAGACAGTTCACTGTAGCTCCCTAGACGGCCAGACATAGTTCACTGTAGTTCCCTGGAAGGCTAGAAACAGTTCACTGTAGTTCCCTGGAAGGCCAGACACAGTTCACTTGTAGTAGCAGCTTTGGGGCAGGGGTAGGGAGGGTGGGCTGGGGCAGAAGACTTGCTTGAATCTAGGAATTCAAGAAAAGTTTGGCCTGGGCAAGGGGCAAGGGAAGGGGAATGAGTTGGGTGGGAGGTGAAAATTCCCGTTCTCTGTTGATATTGGACAGTATTGCGTGCTCAGTAAGAGTGCTCTGCAGTCCCTTGTTGCCTTGCTCGGGTGAAGGAAGCCAGGTTTCCAATCTTTCTGTCCTTTTACCTTGCCACACTACTATTGTTCCTAATGAGCTGGATCCGCTTAGCCCTATAACTCAGGAAGCATCCCGTGAACCCGACTGTCCACATAGCCTTCCAGCAAAGGACCAGCGGGGAGCAGCTCTGGCGTGACTCACTCTCATAAATGCCTACAGCAACGTGAAGCCCAAGAAATCAAAGTAGCTGATGACAACTGTGGTCCCGGCTGCAGACACACAGCTCACCGTCCTGGTGAGGCTTTAATTCTTTGAGGTGGAGGGCAAGAATTAGTGGGCTCCTCCTTTAAAAGGAAGAGCTTAAAGGGCCTGTGTTTTCATCTTTGGCTTGTGAGTTAGTTCCTGTAGCAGGTTTGCTTGCTAGATGTGGAAGTGTGGAAGGAAAGGAGTTGAGTTCTGTTACAGTGCCTGGTACACACAGGCATCAGAGGTCATAGATACACTATAATTTGCTGACAGCATGGGCGTACGACCTTCTGTTGGGTTTCTCTTCTCCAAAGCTCCTGGTGTTTCTCTTGTCCAGATTCAGCAGTGGCGGCGGCAGCAGCAGCTATCCAACTGACGATCCAGCCCAGTGCACGCCCTGAAACCTTTCTCTGCTTCACACAGCTTCCCAAGAAGCCAGATCCGAGTTTAACGTGAAAGCTCCAGATCTGACTACTTAAAGTCGTCACCATGGTAATTACATTTGCAGAGGAAGAAAGACAAGATGGAAGTGAGGAATGTCACCCAAATGGCCTTTGAAGGCAATTTTATAAGCAGCACAGTGAAATGAATGGTTTTAAAATTGACTTGAATTGAGTGCCCAGGCCAAGATCAGCAGTAGTCAACACACCTGCGTGCTGGCCCATCCTCCCTCACTGCTCTCCCAAGGCTTTCACGGGCAAAGGTTTCTAACACTGGCCGGATGTGTGTGTCAATGGGGTAGGCACCAGCGTGGAAATAGCCATAGCCTGACACCCCGATTTTTGTTTGCATTCTGACCTCAGGATGTTTCTCATCTATTAAGCTTCTGTCTGGCAGAAAGATATGATAACCTTTTAAACCTGCACAATGTACTTGAGATATAAAATTCAGGGTAGGGGACTTGAGCGATTTAGAGGCTAGTGCAACCAGAGACGCTTGTCTTGCAAAATGCTCATGGGCTAGTTACAGACCCTGTGATGACCTAGACTCCATTGCAGGGTGGAGGGCGGTGGTGGTGGGAGTTACTAGCCATGAACACTTTAAAGTACTTGTTTTCACCCTTCCTATTGCAAGGATGGAATGTCCCATTTTGATGGATGATAGGGACGCAGGTGGCATCGTAGGATTGTTGATCCCTAAACCACACCTACAAACTCAAAATTGTAGTTTTCATGTTGGTTCTAGGCTGCCACAAAGAAGCTCTGAGAGCACAAGGCCACTGGTGCTGCCCCTGGGTTGCCCAAGATGGGCCCCTTCGTGATTAGGACAGTCGAGACCGGGCCATCACTCTGACTTCAGTCCCACATCGGACACAGGCAATCCTGTTGTCATTCACTCAGCCTCGGTGTCACACCAAACCTTCCTGGGTTCGGGAACAAAGAGCACAAGGTAATAACTCAGTGCACACACGTGCAACTGGGTAGCAGAGGCGTTCACAAACGCAGTGACCACACAGCAATACTAGCGTGGTTTTAAGATGCTAAATACCCACTGCACTTAACCTGAAGAAAAGGGGAAGTGGTTTTGATGGGCGGGACCATGAGAAAGGTCACTGTGCTTTAGAAGCTACAGAAGTCAGGAGGAGCCAGGTGTTCCCTAACCTACAAGCTCTCATCCAGCTGGACTGAGAGGAACCTGGGCTGCGTGGACAAAGGACCCACACTGCTCTCTACAGTTTGCTGTGCCCAACAGTGCAAAGGCCATGGTAGCTTGATGATGCAAGAGTCGCCCCCGGTCTGACCCAGTGTCTGTGTTATGCTGACACCAGATGCCTAGGGCCTTAGTTGTGTTTAGAAATGTCTCAGGGCAGAGCACACTTCACTGGATCTTCTGGGAAGTGTCCTCCATGTGCCAATTCTGCCTTGGCCAAAGCACTTGAGTCTCAGAAGCTCCACTTTTGGAGAACTTTCATAATTAATAGCCCTTCTGCATGCTGGCCTAGAGCTTCTCCCTCTGGAGCTCCCACCCATCTGTCCATGTTTAATCATCCTCCACACAGGGACTCCAGTATTCAGGGACAGTAACCTTCCCCTCCACACACACTTCCTACCCACCAGGCCAAGCCCTCCTCCTCCCCAATTTTTCCCACGCTCGGCATGCAGCACTGCTTAGACATTACCCACACCCCATCAAAACAACCAGGGTTTGGGACTAGGAGTATAGTTCCATTTGGAGAGTGCCTTACAGGCATGCAGGAAGCCCCGGGCTTGATCGCCAACACCACATAAATCAGGTGCAGTGGTGCACACCTGTAATGCCAGTGCTCAGGAGGAAGAAGTGGGGGTATGGGAAGTTCAAGAACATGCATGGCTCCATAATGAGCTTGTGGCTAGCCTAGGGGGTAACATGACCCTGTCCCCAATATATGATAATCAGGGAACTGGTGTGTAGAATTATCGATGACTATACTTAAGCCTTGCCTGGTATATGTAGATTCAAGTGAGACTCTCTGTAGACACAAGTGAACTAGTCACGCAGGCAGGTCTATGGACACAGAACAAACGTGGGCCTAGCCCAGCAGCATGTCACTGGCCATGTTAAAGTCACCTGTACCTTGATGCCACAGTATCTCCCCACCGCCAGAGCTCTCCCTGCCCAGAGTTACAGGAACCTGGGTCTGTTCCCTGGGCTGTCTGAGCTCAGGCAGGGAAGAGTTCCATCAGCCTCACCTTTCCATTCATTTCCCCTTCCCCACACAGCAGCTCTCTGGCTTCGGAGAGGTCTGTTCTTCTTGCCATATTCCATGTCGGACAGCTTAGATTTGGACTGAGATGTCCCTGGAAATGGGCTTCTTTTTGTTCTATTAATAAGGGACACCCTGCTTTTGGAACCCACACTCCTGAGTGAATTCTTCCCAGGATCCAGGATGCTTGACCTGTGCACCAAGGGAGTACGGATGGCCCAAGAGCCCTGCATGTGGTCTCGGCGCCCCATGGCATCATGCTAGGTGACAGTCACTCCTCAAAGCTCCACTCTGTTAAATTCCCTGCCAGGCTAGTGTCTCTCAGCTCTGCACCACTCTCCAGCCTGTGAGCTGTACCCTGAGCTCACTGTCACCTGCCAACGGAACTGTCATGGCCGCGGTCTTCTTCTCTTAGTCATTAATGAAATGGTTCAAGAGACATATCAGTGGTGAGAATGCCCAAGGGATCTCTAGTCAACGGACAACATTTGTCTGTTAGATCATGCTCTCTGGGGATTATGCCTTAATAATTGATGAACTAGAAAGTAGCCACCTGGAAACATGAGTAATTATAATAAAAAAGGAAGGTGAGGAAAAACTCAGGAAAGTGAGAACCGTCACACTGACGAGGAGACTGAGAAGACTCAAGACTCGAGCAGTGTTCGCTCCGTAGCCCTGTGCTGACTCACAAGCTGTTCCAGGATATGTGGCGATGCTTTGCACAGATGAGATGCGTGTGTCTGTAGCCATGTGTGGACACGCCCACCTAGCGACACTCCAAGAGCTTTAGGCCAGTGGTTCTCAATCTTCCTTTGAAAGAGTTCCTCTTGTTGTAGTGACCCTTCAACTGTAAAACTATTTTGTTGCTACTTCATATCTGTAATTTTGTTACTGTTACGAATTGTAATGTAAATAGCTGATATACAGATGGTCTTAGGCATCCTTTGTGGAAGGACCATGCAAATCCCAGGGGGTCACCACCCACAGGTTGAGAACCACTGCTTTCTGTCTAATGTGATTCCCTCCCAACAGAACTCTATATACCATCTTTTTACCATATTAGACCAGCCTGCCATCTACTGTGCTGATTGCAGACTGTCTGGAACTCAGACAGGTGTGTAAGAGGTGCAGGAAATTGCCTTGGGATTGCCAAACTCCTACTCTGCGCCCAGCAAAACGCTCACTTCAGAACCACTTGTATACCTTCATCTTAATCAAAAGCAGGCGGTTAAGAGACTTCTCACTGGAAGACCTCTAATAAGCAAATTTCCACTATTTTAACCACATAGTGTGAGCTGGCTTCTCTTTTCTTAATGATTTTTTTCACATGCTGTGAACATATACTAATGTGGCCGGGGTCAAGCAGAGCAGAGCCCAGTGAAGACATGAATCAGGTGACCTCCTCCCTTGGTGCATAAATTAATAAATGTAGGATGTATGCCTCTTGGTCCAAAAGTTGAAAAGGACAAGAAAATCTGTATCTCTAGGCTAAGGGAATAGACATTCTGTATGTTTAATGTAAGCAGATTACGGATAACCAAAAATCTGACAAATGAGTTTACAACTTTATAATAGAGGTGACTTTTTATGCCACATCCTACTATAAACACTAAAAATAAATATCAAATTTCAAACAATGGGATTGTTTGCCCTTTTTCACATAAGACAGAGGCTCCATTCAGAGACACTCACCAAAATCACCAGGGGCCAAACAGGTGTAGTCAACTAGTTTCATTGCTATCGTGGAATGTCTGAGGCAGGCGACTTTATTATCAAGATACTTATTCAGTTCAGTTATGAAGGCGTGGGGACAAAACACCAGCGCTGCTCAAGCCTGGTGAGGAAGACTCTGGGCTTTATCATGCTGCAGCGGATGGTACATCAAAGAGATGGCAGCAGGAGGAGCAAGGCGGCCTGGGCTGCACGAGACCAGAAAAAGAGAGAATACAAACCGTCCCACAATCCTTTCTGACAGCATGCCTCTAAGTGACCCAGAGACTTTCTGTCCATGCCTGGCACTGAGAAGGTAGGAAGGTCAGGAGAGGGGTTACCATGGGAGCATGGGGACTTGAGTTCAGACCCCCCAACATCCACATAAAGAAGCTGAGAATGAGGGTTCATGGTTGTAACCCCCGTACTTCTCAGGGAGACAGAGGAAGTGGGAACATGTGGATTCTAAGGACTGGCCAGCTAGTGTAACCAACTGGTCCCTTCCAGCTGTAGCTGATCATCTGTCTCAGAAAAAAGTTGGAAAGTGATGGGCAAAGACACTTGGCGTCAACCTCTTGCCTCAACACGCATGTACACACACAAGCACCTGAACCTACACACACCTCTCATACATACACTACACACACATAAACATATGCATATGTGTACGTGAGTGCCTATGAATGTTCCCGTGTTTGTGTGTCTGCATGTGCCTGTGTGTGTGTGTGTGTGTGTGTGTGTGTGACCCTGTATGTGAGTGTGTGCTCCTGTGTGTAGGTGTGCATGGGTTCTAGGAGAGAAACCACCCCAGCACATGTCTGCTCTTTAACCAGTTACATTTCTTTCTTCTTCATATTTACATATGTGTTCAGTAAATCTATGCTGAGAGCTGATGTCAGTGCTGGGTGTGTGCTGTTGCTCAAAACCCACACAGCTCCCTGTTGATCACATAATACCATTGGGAGGCTTGTATGCCCATCAGCACAGCTAGAGAGCTATGGGAGTGTAAGCATGCACCTAAATATATACCCATAGACTTGGGTTTATACAGCACCACTGCATAAGTTAGCACACAAAGGGGCACACAGCCAAGGGGCACGTGTCCACTCCACCCATGCTCTGCACCACTTGCTTCTGTGTGGTATCGTGCTCCCGTGTCCTGAATGAGCTCTCAATCTGTGACTGTTCAGAAAGAGGCATAACAGAGAGATGGACTATCTTTACACCATCTGAACGGCCTAGCTCGGGTCTTAAAACAGATGTTCAATAAATATTTGTTGAATACCCTCAATTAAATGAGGTCTATTTGCTAGCTTAGTGGCAAGGGATTTTAACCTGATGCTAACAAGCTGGGCCAGACCCCACATCAAAACACACGAGCCGCTTTGGGAATGCCTGCAGCTGCCACAATGACAGATGTTAATTTAGGTTACAGAAGGTTCTCTTTTTAAATACGCATAAACTCAGTCAATGATGCTGTGGCCATACTGTGGTCGTTAAGTGATGGAGGAAGGTCATTGGCTAATAAAGGAACTGCCTTGGCCCATTTTATTGGTTAGAAGATAGGTGGGAGGAGTAAACAGAACAGAACCCTGGGAGGAAGAGGAAGTGAGCTCAGACTCCACAGCTCTCCTCTCGGGAGCAGACGCCTGAGAGAGACGCCATGCCCCGCTCCCGGGCAGACACACGCCATGAAGCTCCGACCCAGGATGGACTAGGCTAGAATCTTCCCCGTAAGACCGGTTCTCACAGATTATTAGAGATGGGTTGATTGGGATGTGAGAATTAGCCTGTAAGTGCTAGAGCTAAAGGGCCAAGCAGTGTTTAAATGAATAGAGTTTGTGTGTTGTTATTTCGGGGCATAAGCTAGCCGAGCAGGTGGCTGGGGTGCTGGGAATGCAGCCCCACCGCCCCTATTACTACAGTTAAGGTACAGCGTTCAAGGCCAGGGAGATGTTTCAGTCAGTGAAGTACCTGAATTTGATCCCCCAGAACTCACGGGTTAAAAAAAAAATGCATGATGACACACACCTGTATTCCCAACATTGGAGAATTAGAGACAGAAAGATCCCCAGGGGTAACTGGCCAGCCAATCCCACCGAGTAGGTGAGCTCAATGCTTAATGAGAGACTCTGTCTCAAAAAATGAGGTGGAGAACAATCACAGAAGTCATTGTTCATCACTGTTCATCACACACACATGCATGCACACGTACTCACACACATGTGCACACACACAGACACACACATCACCTACACAGATGCATAATCATATATGCACACATTTATCCACATTTTCTCCATTTTCTAAAATGCTCTTGAATCTATAAATCTCTATTTTTAAAAATAAGGCTGGTAGCTATTTAATTGCCCTGATAGGTTTAGTTTGGCCAATAGCTTAAGCACATTCCTAGCTAGATCTTAAATCTTAAATTAACCCATTTCTATTATTTTATATTTTACCATGAAGCTCCTGGTTTATTACCTCTTGCTTCTTGGGCAGCTACATGGCATCTGCCTCCTTCAGTAGCTACATGGCATCTCTCTGACTCTGCCTTCTTTCTCCCAGCATTGAAGTTTAGTTTTCCCACCTGGTTCTATTCTGTCTTTCCATAGGCCAAAGTAGCTTATTTACTAACCAATGGAAATAAAACATATTCACAGCACACAGAGGGGAATCCCACATCAGAATGGCACATGCAGGGTTCACGCATGATGAACACAAATACTCATCACTGCTGCCCCTGAAGCCAAAGACAGACAGTGATAAATAGGAAAGATTGTCTAAAGAGATGAGCAGGGGTCAGTTTATAGAGACTCAGCACTAAGTAATGTCAAAAAAAACCCAGTAGGAAATTGGAAGAAAATACAATTACCGTATTAAACAAAGAATTGACACAAATGATGGAGGAATGTCATTGGTTAAATAATAAAGAAACTGCTTGGCCCTGATAGGTTAGAACATAGGTGGGTGGAGTAAACAGAACAGAATGCTGGGAGGAAGAGGAAGTGAGCTCAGACTCGATAGCTCTCCTCTCTGGGGCAGACACGATGAAGCTCCGACCCAGGATGGACGTAGGCTAGAATCTTCCCGGTAAGTGCACCTTGGGGTGCTACACACATTATTAGAAATGGGCTAGTCCAGGTGCGAGAGTTAGCCAAGAAGAGGCTAGATATAATGGGCCAAGCAGTGTTTAAAAGAATACAATTTGTGTGTTGTTATTTCAGGGCATAAGCTAGCCAGGCGGCTGGGAGCCGGGCTGTGGGAAGAGACCCGCAGCTCCTACTACACACAAATTTGAACAAAATCACACAGGGGGCTGGAAATAACAGGGATTGGATCACCACAGATTCCATATTAGGCCACAGTTGTGAGGTCAGAAGGGTCACAAGGGTGATTTTGTAGGGACTGACGGAATCCAGTAGAAACCCGAACCTCAACAGAGGGAATTGAGACAGACTGAGTTTACAGGGTTAAGGGACCATCAAGGCTCTAATAAGGGTTTAAGGGACCATCAAAGCTCTAATAAGGTTAGACTGAAACACTCTATGATCACCAGAGATAAAGTAGGATGCAGATGGAGGCTGTTGATTCTTATGGACCACATAATGTTTCAGAGACCCCTAAAGCAACAATGTACAGGCATTTTGCAGCATGGTGCATGGGTATCAGCCTCCCCACAGATGAGATTCTTACCAGCTGGCATGTGACTGAGAGACAAGACCTCAGGTGTCGAGGAAGACCCTCCTTTATCCCACAGCATCCTACCTGCAGTTTGCATATGATTGGAACCAACAGCCCGAACAAATGAGTCTGAAGGGACGATTGTATGTTAGGGCTGAAACCAGGGTTCAGCCAAGACCTCAAGATGGGCTGCAGGGTGTGGAGAGTTTAAGAACAGGTGGTATTTGTTAGCAGTGGCACAGGGTCTTCCCTCACTCCTTGAGCCATTAATCCCCATTCCGCCTCCAGTGACACCATTACAAAGTACTCTCTATCCTGCCTCTCTCCACAAAGCAGACTATCAACTGTCCTGACCTCTGAACACATGCCGATCGATGCCCAGGAAGTGCCTCCAGAGACATTTCATGCACCTCAAAACTCAGCAGGGGGGAAGAGCAAATTAAAGGGCTCCTGAGCCTTGATGTGTTTAGTGCAGTGTGAAGCAAGGGTCCTCAGCTTGATTCCACTGATGGACCCAGAAGAGACTATGACTCAGCCCTGGGGCCACATCTCAGTGCTATCTGGCTGTGATCCACAGCTGGGGCTGCTCCGCACATCCAGCCTCCCCTTGCTGTACGAACCAGCTCCGGGTTTCTGATTTCCCACACTGAAGGCTTACTCACTAATCGCTCTGAATGTACAGCTTTCAAACCAATTCTCGCTGAAGCCCTGTGTGATGTTGTGGCTCAAGAGGAGATAAATAAGAGAAGGAGAGAAACCTGCAGAACCCATCAAGAGGCTATATAAGTTGCGTGAGGAATTTTATCTTTGGTTATGTGTATATCCAAAGACACGAATCTATAAACAATACCACAGATTTATTATCCTTGTAGGACTGGAAATTCTGTCATTGTATGGTCTCCTAATACTCAGGCTCCCTGACAGGCAGTGCTCAAATATTCAAGTTCTTGAGAGGACAAACTGTACAGCAACCAAAACAAGGCAATGACATAAGAAAATTCCTTCCAGAAAGTGCACACAAGCACATAACTGTACCTCAAATTTCAACTCTAGGCTTCTGTAAACATCCAAGGCTCTGCTCAGTTTCTCCCTCAGCCACAGATAATGAAAATCCATCAAGTATCCAACTAAGGAACATGCTGCCTTGCTTCCAGACACAAGTGTCCAGCTAAGGGACACCCCTTGGTGAAATTATTTTGCCAAGTGGACTGTGAGAAAATGGTTTAAAGCAGTATGGCCACAGGGACAACTGTGAGCATCTTAGGGTAGCTTTGCTCACACACACAGTGTGGCCACACGGACTTGAAGCATGGATTTTTAGAAAGACTATCTAGCCATGTGACACACTTCCCCTGGGAGTGTGAGCTGACTACGCTTCAGAATCAATTGTAGGGTGAAAGTTTGTAAAGATGAAGACAGGAAACGGAGAAGATCCTGTGGAAGAGCAATTTCAAGAACACAGTCACTTCTAGGTGGAAAATACGGAGACACAGATAGCATTAACAGGAATTAACACCAGCTGGGTTCTGTGAGGGACTGGCCAGACCTATGATGAACAGATTGGAAACCAAAGCCCTGAAGCTATTTTCATTCCTTCTGTTACTTTAGCGCTGAGGTCTTGCTTTTCAAATGAAGAAAAGGTTTGTGAGTGTCCATACCAATTGGATGCTCTGCTAACAATTACATTGAATAACACCGCAAAATTCATTTTGATTTTCTTCCACTGTTAGGTACGTTGCACGTAGAATGCACAGAGAAATTATGACACTAACAATCTATGGTTGTGTCTGATGTGTGGATTCAGACATTAATTTACAGGATTCAGGGTTTGTGGACTGTAGGACTTAGCAGTGCACATTTGTGGGATAGATTAATCTTGATGGCCAGCTTGAAGGGACTCAGAACTGCCAGGGAAAAACATCTCTGGGCTGTCTGTAAGGGATTACCTACTTTAGGTTAGTGAGGGTCGGGAGACTCAACATAAATGGCTGTACTATTCATGGACTGCGGTCCAGAACTGGTTAAACAGGAAACACTGATGGCAGCATCTATCTCTCTACTTCCTGGCTGTGGAAGCGATGTGACCAGCTGCTTCAACTTCCTGCCACCATATCCTCCTCACCGTGAAAGACCACAGCCTCAAACTGTGGGCCACAGGGATTCTTCCTTCTTCCCACCATGATAGACCACACCCTCAAACTGTGGGCCACAGGGGACTCTTCCTTCTTCAGGTCGCTTCTGTTGGGTATTTTGTCACAGCAGCAGAAAGCTACTAAGACACCCAGGAGACTGTAAAAGGCCCATTGGGAGCTAAGTGTCCACGACTCCTCTGTCCTGACACAGAATGAAACAATGCAGGTAGTGGGTGTGTTTCTCTTAGCCCCCCATCCTAGCTGGACTGGAGATAGTAGCTAGGTTATGGGAATTAGGAAATGAAACCCCAGAGTTCCAGATCTATTTAGAGTTAAATGTACATCCTGAGGTTGAAAGCCTACCTTGTTAAACTAGAAAGAGCTGATTGGACTTAGTATTAATTAAACTCAGCATTTATGACCAATTTTCTGCATGTCTAGCAAAGCGTAAGATTGTCTATTAGTCTAAAATAACATGCCAAGATGATGGCCATCAGACACCAGCAGAAGAAGGAAAAGGGATATTCCAAGACGATGCCTGTGGGACACTAGCAGACATAAGGAATATTAATACACTGTTAAAAGCAAATAAGTATCATTTTAACTATTAAAATTATTTTAGTGTATATAAGGAAAACTTTAAATATTGTATTTATTGATATTATCACTGTGTGATAATCCACCATTAAGAAATAATGTTCCTCCCCATAGTCAGATTGGTGAATACCCCACCTGTCATCATAGAGCCTTCATCCGATAACTCACGGGACCAGATGCAGAGATCCACAACCAGGCACCAGGCTGAGCTCCAGGAATCCAATCGAAGGGAGGGAGGAGGGAATATATGAGCAAGGGAGGTCAAGATCATGATGGAGAAATCTTCAAAGACAGCTGAACCAAGCTCGTGGAAATCAGGAACTCTAGATTGACAACTATGGAGCCTCCACGCGACCAAACTGGGCTATCCATAGGTGGGAGACAGTGGTGAAGCTTGGACTATCCACGAGGCAGCTGGCAGTAGGACCAGGATATGTCCCTGGAGCGTGAGGTAGCTTATTAGAGCCCATTCCCTATGCTGGGATGCCATGCTTAGCCTCAGTGCAGGGAGAGGGACTTGGTCCTGCAGCAACTTAATGTTGACTCCCATGGGAGCTCTTTCCTCTCGGGAGGAGTGGGTGGGAGGAGAACTGTGGGTGTAATGCAAAGAAAATTTTAAAAAATATTTAAAAAGTTAAAAAGAAAGAAATAGTGGCCTGGGGCTGGAGAGTTGGCTCAGCAGTTAAGAGCATTTGTTGCTCAGCCACACGGCCTAAGGCCTGTTCTCAGCACCCAGGTCCAGTAGCTCAGAACTATTGTAGCTCCACTGTAGGCAACACACGCGTGTGCGCATGCACACACACACACCTGCACACACATGCACGTGCATGCATGCACCTACACATAATTAAGAATAATTAAAATAAATCCTATAAAGAAATGGTACTCTGAAAATACATGGTAACGGATGACTGTAATCGCACCATGCTGGGGAGTGGGGCAGGAGGCCAGCCAAGGCCACATGGCAAGGTCCAGACCAGCCTGAGCTTCAGGATGGAGCTCCATTGAAAGGAGAGGAGAGGAGGGAGGGAAAGAGGGAAGAGGAGAAGGAAAGAGAGAGGAAGGAATGTCAGAAAAACAAATTTTGTTTTGCTCCCCCAGAATACAGAATACCAGGGAACCTGATGGAAGACAGCACACCCCCTTGCATACTGTAGAATATACAGACAGCATTCCTCATAAAGGAAATAATTGTGTCATTCGCAACATCTGCCTGTGGTCTCACATGTTCCTTAAATAGGACACTAGATTCCCATCTATGCTATTTTAGACTATTTCCTCATACGAGCTCAAATAGGCTTGAGGACATAATTTTTGGCTTATTTGAATAGTCAGTCTTTTTTTTCAGTGTGTTCTCTGTGTGTATACCTGTGTTCATGTTTATGAGGGGTGCACAGGTGTACAGATTCACGCGCATGTGTGATGTAGGGGTCACAGGTCAATTGTGGACTGGTTGCTCCAGCGTCATTCACCTCTCTCAGAACCGAGGCTTGCCAATTCAGCCAGGGAGCCCCAGGGATCTGCCCACCTTACCTTCCTCAGCACTGGAGTAGCAAGTGCGAGCTGTCTGGGACTGAAGACTAGCCCTCGGAGATGCCTGCGGTGCAAGACCTTTACCAGCTGAAACTTCTCCCAGGTCAATGTCGCACCGTGCTTTGAAATACAGTGACAGAGTCGGTTCCACAGACTTGATGCCCTCCGGCACCTGCTCTGTATGCGCATGCGCTTTGATGACTGGATTTGAATGATTTGTCTCTGAAGTTTTTCCACTCCATTCCCCCCACATAACTTTACCCTATTATCATATAAGATCATTCTTTTAAAATACTGTATTGATCATCCTATCGTCTCTGCTACAAATGTATTTTGAAGCTGAAATGTATGTGTTTATTTCTTCTGCAAGCGTGGAACTCTTCATACTGATATTTTCTGTTATTCATTATTTTTATTAATATCACTATATTTTATGTGTATGAGTGTTTTGCCTATATGTCTGTTCACCATGTGTGTGTCTGGTGCCTGCAGAGGCCAAAAGAGGGTGCTGGATCCTCTGGAGCTGCAGCTACTGATGGTTGTGAAGCATCATGTGGGTGCTGAGAATCAACCTCTGGTCCTCTGCAAGAGCAGCCAGTGCTCTTAACAGCTGAACCATCTCTCTAGCCCCGTTGTAATATTCTTAATGATTACCAGTGAAACATGGTTTTATTAAAGACATTTAAGTACATCTCAAAGATTGAAAGGCATGTATTGGCCACAGCAAGTAAAATGCTGCTGAGAGACCCCACACGTCAGTCTGGTGGACTTTTTCTTAGTTTGCATAGCTTGGTGAAAATTATTCGGCGCTGAAATGAAAGAGGACTCACGTCAGCTCAGCCCTAATTATCTTTTAATGCACACGAGTGCTGGTGAGTCACTCGCCAGAGACGGATGGAGCTGAGTCCTAACAGGTTTTCTGCATTTGATCTCCAGGACTGGTTCCCCGAATCACACCGTAGCCTGTCATCAGCAAGTATGCCTGTGATCTTATTTCTGGACCTTCAAAAGGTCTGGTTCAATGGCTCAAACTGCAAAGGGTGAGTTATCAAATTATTGGGATGAATCACTTGAGTTCCAGGCACCTATGGCAAGCCACAAATGTTGCTCAGAGATCTATCCACTGACTATTATGAAACTCGTTCTGATGTTATTCAAGCCCCTCTAAAGTGAGGTAAAACTGAAACTTGCCTATTTTATTATTTTTCCCCTGTGGAACAAAGACCTCTATCATTTTTCTAAACTTGTATCTGTCAGGATATATTCAAAAGGGCATGGTATGATGTGGGACAGACAGTTGATATTCAGATGATAGACGGATAGATGATCTTCACTTTACAGTTGAAGATTATCAAGTGTAAATTATTAATCTATCAAAATCTGAGAGTGAGAGAGAGACTGAGCCTATCTGAATGAAGTTGGTTTAAGCACAGTACATCTATTGGTCTAATACTTAGGGAATGTTTATCCTATCTTCAGAAATTAACAGGGATAAGATGCAATAAAGAGGGAACTGAAAAGTATATCTTAGCTGAGTCTTCATTGTGGTTAGCGTATTCTACACTACAACCCTCTACTATTGTACAATATTATACATATATATATATATTACTGTATAAGTGCATGGCAGAAGAGTTTGTTTTCAGAAAAGAGGTTTGTTCACATCTGGCAGATGAAAGTGATTTCCAGGTATTGTCTTAAAAGTAATGATAGAATCCAGAGTGACAGAATCCCAGAACCCCCAGCAGATCTTTCACTAAGTCTTGTCCTGACCTAGCTTCAGATCTACTAGTCCTGGACACATAACTGTGTGGGGGAGAATGGTTCAACTTCATGGATGCATGGAAAGAGAGGAATTGTGCCCACTGCTGTCCACCCCACACTCCAGGGCCCTGCTGGGCTTCCATGGAGAGTCCCCGTAATCTCTCTGGTTTGTAAAGCAGAATACTGTTAGATTAACGTGCACTTCTACTGCAGATTGGTCGCTCCCCTCTCCCAGTTGCCTTCATTGTTTTCTTCGTGCTGAGCCTTCACTATTCCCTGACCACAGAACGTCAGGCGTTGTGAAGTGACTCTCAATGGCTCATGCATTTTGCCGCTTTGATGCTGACACTGGGATAGTTTTATTCTACCACATGCATGAGTTTAAAACAACAGCGTGTGATTGATGCCTTCCTACTTGTACAGATGTGTGCTTCCAGGGCATTTGCTGTGTGCCTCTGGCCCATCTTCTGGGGATGCTAGGGGAGATGGCACAGTCTCATTACCTGGAGGGTCTGCCGGGGTCCAGAAGCCTCCAGAGTGATGGCATTTGATGACTGATAAGGGTGCACGTCAGACATACCTGCACATCATGTGGGTACACACTAACGCTCAAGGGGAAATATACAATCTAGCAGGAGGCTGGGTGAGCTGCTAGTCTCTTGACGACTTCCTGCATGCCTCCTGGAATGTTCCACTTGGACCTGTCTTGCTCTGTGCTCTGAGGGGAGCACAAGGATTCTTTCTCATCCATGGTGCTCCCCCTTGCATGGACCTACACTCTGGCCCAGCCATCAAACAAAAAGTTCTTCTTTCTAAATATTTTCTCTCTGTGATCATAGAAGTCTGGTGTTCTTTGTTTAAACATCTGTCCCAGATTCATGAAAATATGCCATGGGACTGAGTACAGAACCATGTCATTAACCCTCCCGGAGCTGGCATTGGAGACAGCTCCATGGAAACTCACGACTGTCAGCTTGAAAGGGAAGGGCTCTGGGGCTGTGCGCAGGGCTAGGGAGGGTCTGAGGGACAGCTCTGCAATGCACCAAGCCGCAGATGGAGCAAGACCCTAGGTGCCATGTGCATCTCTTCCAATGAGAGTTATGACCCTAGATCACAGCAACCACTTGAGAATGTTTCTATCTGCGGACAGACACGAGACCGGCAAAGCTCTGCATGTCATCCTGCAAAACTGCCAAGAAGGAGCCGGGCGGTGGTGGCGCACGCCTTTAATCCCAGCACTCGGGAGGCAGAGGCAGGCGGATCTCTGTGAGTTCGAGACCAGCCTGGTCTACAAGAGCTAGTTCCAGGACAGGCTCCAAAGCTACAGAGAAACCCTGTCTCGAAAAACTACAAAAAAAAAAAAAAAAACACAAAAACCTGCCAAGAAGGAATGTGAAGACAGAATGACAGCAAGGGCATTGTCACGGAAGAAACAGTAAATCCCAGAGTGAGGACACCCCTCAGCACAATCCCATCAGGATGAAGACACCCCGTCAGCACGGGCACACCAGAGTGAGAATATAACCCCCTCAGCATGGTCACACCAGAGTGAAGGCACTCCTCAGCGTGGTCACACCAGAGTGAGGACACCCCCTCAGCGTAGTCACACCAGAGTGAGGACACCCCCTCAGCATGGTCACACCAGAGTGAGGATATACACCCCCCTCAGTATGGTCACACCAGAGTGAAGATACACCCCCCTTCAGTATGGTCACACCAGGGTGAGGCACACCATGGTCACACAGTACAGCATTGACAGTTGGTGAAAGATAGTCAAGCTGCCTTAAAAATGAACAGGCCAACGGCATTGCACACAGATGTAGAGAGTGCCCTGAAAAGTGACATCTCCTGTGTGTGTCAGACAGTGTCTGTCAGTTTGGAGCATTCCTCCATAAGAAAGATTGGAGACTCATTTTTTTCTCGAAGCTTCCCACTGGAGCCATCCTCCCACTATCTACCCTCTTCACACCAGGAGGCAATCTCCTTACGATGCCCATCACATCAACCTGTGTTCTGAACACAGAGGTGGACCTGAGCACAGGAAGGACAGGGCCCTGCTGACTTGCAGAAGGAAAAACGATAGCAAGGATTTGACCCTGTTTGTTTACAATGGCCTAACCTCCATCCTTCTATCAAGACAGTGGTGACAGGTGCCCAAAGAGACACTGACCCAAAAGGAGACCAACTCAGAGACGGGAGAGGAAAACGGGTACACCTACTTTCAGCTTGAATGCAGAGAGACCCTGCTGGCCGTCACATCCCCCTCCCTGGCAATGGCGATGCTGGTCAGGGACATAGAGGCATGGGCAGCTCTGTAGCCCAGCCTCCTCCCACGTGCTTGGACTATCTGGGCAGGTGATTTAACCTCTCCCTGCCTTCTCCTCATCTGTGAGAAAGGAACACCACTCCCCATCACAGAGGGTGGAACTGATTCACGTGTGCGTGTAGGAACAATGCCTGTCACTTGATATAAACACATACAATCATACATTCAACAATTTATATGTGTGCATGAAACGCTTTTCACCATATGTAATGTGTGTATGTGTTTACAGTTTATAAGTAAGATGTTATACATAATAAAATAAATGTAATAAGATGTACAAGGAAGATATCACCTGACAAATGAAGCTATGGCTAAAACTTACAAAACCCAATATAGAAAAATACTTCAGAATGACTATAAAAGGCTTACAGTATAGAAAACACAGGAAATTGCATAAGGAATCTGATACAGATTGTATATGCCAATATCACAAATCACTGACAGAGAAGGAGGAGGTATAGAAGTTTTCAAAACCAGATCTATCCTACGGAAGGATGAGCTGACATTTTCTTTTCAAATCTTTTTAGTACAGAGCAGAGTCATTAAAGTAATTTTATTGACCCCATAGGTTATTGTAACAGGCACTCAGTAGACATTTACCATTGGCAATAATTATGGTACTGATAGCTCTCTCATGAACAAAATAATAAAATTTCAATACAAGCAACTCACATTGGATTAGCCTAACAAAGCACGTCCCATGTTTCTTTGATAGAGCCCCCAGCAATCTCCTAAGAGGAGAGGGCTATCTTTATCTTAGATGGGAAAACTGACTTCTCCCATGAGCCCCCTAGGAAAGGCAGCAAATCCCATTGGCCTACAAGATGTATGCAGAGACCACCCAGAGGCTGAGCACCTACTGCGGCTCAGCCTGCACTGGACAATAGAGTAGTGAAATCAAGAAATTATTAAGGTCATCCAGGGGAAGGCAACTCAGGGAACTGACTGGGTTTTGAATGGATTTTGAGTGAAACCACACCTCTTTACTGCCTGCATATATATATATGAAATCTGTTTTTCTCTGGATAACCCCAGCCAGCACTTGCTCAGGAATGGTTGCTGATAGCCTTTCTTTTCACTCTGAAAGTATCCTAATTTGTTCCACAAAGGCATAGATCCCCAGCATTTGAGGAATGGATGAGGAAAAACAGCATCTCCAAACATTTATGAAGAACAGCTGAAAGGATGAAACTCCCTTGACATGGGAGGTCTTCCGCTTCTATGGCTCTGTTGAGTGTGGCCAGGAGCTCAGTTTGGAGTGTGCCGAGTTTAAGATGTCCACGAAATGTCCAAGCTTGGGGTGACAGTGAGTGGCTTCCTGTTCTGTAGCTCGGGAGAAAGGATGGGCGAGAGATGGAAATTCTAGCCATCACAGAAGGACGGAACAGAAGCAATTAGGTGTGGTCACAAGAGAGAAGAAGAAAATGGAATGGTGGGCCAAGATGAACTCCTCCAGCACAGTGAGAGCCCGGGAAGGCTCAACTTCCAGGGCAGGAGGGAGCAACAGGCTGAACACTGGGTGACCAAGTAAAGTCTGTGACCGTTTTCTACAGGGATACCACGTTATTCTAATTCTGTACAAAGGCACGATGACCGTCCCCAAACTGATGACGTAATGGAGAAGACAAATGTCTGGAAGAACTGCCCCCATGGTTATGCCCGGTCAGAACCACACTAAGAGAGAGTGTGATGTATTTCCCAGGTCAGGAGACTTGGGCTTTGAGTCAGTCCTAACTTGCTTTGTAACTTAAAGTGAGCCGTAGTTATAGACATCCCCCTCTCTCTCTCTTTCTCTCCCCGGCCCAATTCCTTCATGCACCAATTGTTTAGTTCCTTCACTCACCTGGGATGAGTGTGGCAAAGTCAGTGGTCTGGGAGGCACTGTGTGATGAAGACACAAGCTCTGTGGAATTTTTTTCACGGTTGTCCTCTAAGGTATCTTTAAATGTAGACACCCCACAGCCATGTCTCTACGGTGCTTTGGGGCGTTCCTCTCAGTTAGAAACACATCCTGGGATTGCCTCTTACTAACTGCACTTATTTATTCATTCGTGTTCATGTTTGGGTGTGCACTGGCGCCAAGCCCTTGCTAGCCCGGGGACTATGAAGAGGAGCGAGACACAGTCCTTGTCCCCACAAGGCCACAGAACAACAGGCAGGTGGACACATACAGGTTTCCTGGGGCTCTTGAGTCAGCTCGCACAGTAAGCAAGGAACCAGCCATTGCTGGTGGACCATTCACGCCACTTCAATAAACTTCACTTGAGACATGGACTACGCCGTGAGGGAAAACCCTTCATTTTCCATCCACTCGTACTAAAGACACTGAAATGCTGTAAGAACCTTCTGGAAATGACCAGATTCCCTGACAACAACTATTATCTTAAAAGTTTCTTAACTGAAGGGCACATTTTGTGTAGGCAAAATAATGTAGAAAAGAGTTGGCAATAAAATGGCCGGAAATTTAAGATACTAAAAGCTCCAAAGCAAACATCTGTCTTGGTAGCTGTCCCCAGGGTCACCCACCTCCCCTTCCTCCAGGACACTGCCTGCAATGGCACTGTAGATCCCCCAGGACCCTGAAATCCTGCAAACCAGTACTCCTTCAGTTTGGTGCTTCTTATTAATGAGCCAAATATTGTGCTGACTTACAATTAAATCAGCACTGACATCCGTAAGGGTGAGGAAGCGAGTAAATGAAGACAGCCCGAGGGGGACGCATAGTTTCATTTTCTTTGCCTTGCTCACAAGTGGTTACTTTGTTGGGAAAGCAGAGCTCATGGAAACCGAGAAGGGACATGGTGTCTGTCTTTCCGAGGGCCATGGCGGGAGCGGAGGGGGAAAACTTTGGAGGGAAGAATCAAAACTGAAAGTCCTAAATGGAAAGGGAAGGGAATCTAAAAGTGTTCAGCTGAACTCATACGCCCAGGGCTTCCTTTCGGTTTTCCTTTCAATACTAGGGGGCGGTTGTTTCTCCTAAAGGATAAATCCTCAACTTCCAACAACCAAAGAGAAGTCAGCCATGCTTAACCTGTCTTCCCTGAGTCATACCGCGTTACTGGCTTGCGCATGCATAAGTCTGTTCAGGGAAATAGTTTCTCTAAGTACAGACTTCCGTTGCAGCTTCTTAAATTGGCAGCTATGTCATTCTGACACACCTTTTCTTGGTCAGATTGTGGTATTTATTCAATAAGAGTTTGAGAAGAAAGATTGCATGTTTCCTTTGAAAAATCCAATACATGTTCTATTCAAACAATCGTGCTCTAAATTGATTTCTGCGTCTGACCTGTGTAATTTTCAAATATGTGAATAGAACCCAAAGAATGTGATTTCTTTTGACTCTCATGCGTGGTTGCAGATGAGGTCTCCATTAAGACCATTTTAGCCTGTAGAGAAATTTAAATGACACCCTAATAATAGCTAACTTCCAAACATAGGGCATCAGCACCGACCCTAGGCAACACAATGTACAGTTAATGCTCGCAGAAGGCAACACTTCCTGCTTCTACAAGCCTCCCTTCCAAACAGTCATAAAATATGTCAGAAAAACAGGCAGTCTTTCTAAGATCCAACGGTGTTTCCTTAAAGACAACGTGACAAAACCTCTCAGAACCAAAACGCCATGCTCATGGCTCATTATCCTGTGTAGTCTTCCAAGAAAGAACAACCATGCCAGCGCGTATGGCCGAGATGACAGCAAAGAGCTGGGAATTCCAGGCATGCCAGAGAGCCATCTGCTGTGTCTCCTCCTTCGGCCTCTCACAGTTCTGAGCCTCCTACCCACAGTGACCCTGCTGGAAACTAAAGTAATATAAATGGCGGAGTAAACCAAGAAATATAAGTGTAGCCACCAAGTGACTAGATGTTAGTAACTTCCCCTTTGAACAGGGTAGGTTGTGAGGGTTACCATAACTGATACATGGAACTGGAGAGGTGGCTCAACGGTTACAAGCATGCTCTGTTCTTCAGAGGACCCAGGTTCAGTTCCAAGTACCACATGGTGTCTCCAAACCGTCTGTCACTCTAGTTCAGGGCCTTCTTCTGACCTCTCCAGGCATCAGGTGTGTGTGTGTGGTGCTTATACATACATGCAGGCAAAATACACAGTGAAGTGAGCTGTCAGAATAACTGATGCGTGGAAACACTTAGGACAATGCCTGCTGTGTCCAGTACACACGCAAATAGATATTATATACATAGAAAATCTTAATAATGGTTATGAGTTCTGAAATGCCTTTTAAGAGATGTGAAGAGAAAGGAGGAAACCAATAACACTATGGTGCCATCGTTCTAGCCCCCGGCACAGGGTTAAGTGAAAGAGCCCATAGGTTATGGGGATTTAAAGAACAAAGCACATCCTTCTTAGCACATTGGCAGTCGTGATCACCACTCTGTCCCCACGGCTGTCAGCTTTTACAGGTGTCACCTGAAGCTTTGTGTGCTGACTTCAGAATCGCTAGCTTAGCTGGGATGTGTCAAATCCATCAGATCAATAATTCCCTCGGCATGAGACAGGACAGCCCCATGGCAGAGTCCAGGCGTGTCTGCTGACACGCACACGCATGTCAGCGCCACCATGGGGTTGCATGATGCATCAGTGGAAACGGAAAAGCACAAACTTTGTCGGGTTAAAACAAATGTGACGGGCACCCAGATCTGCTTAGAGTGTTCCAGCTCTTCACTTGTAATAATTAAAATGCAATGCATGTATATGTATCTCTGTGTGTGTGTGTGCCCCTTTGTAGGTACTCACCAGAGGCCAACCTTGAGTACATTCCTCTCTCACTCCCCACCTTACGTTTTTGAGGCATCTGTTACTGAACGTGGAGCTCACAGATTTGGGTAGACTGGCTGGCCCTCAGGACCCTCCTGTCCCCACTCCCACCCTGACCACCGAAGACTCACAGGATACGCACTACCATGCCCCAATTTTGTTTTAGTTTTTTATAATGGAGCAGAAAGTTTATTGTAGATAAAGGGGAGAGAGCAGCCAGAGACAGGGACTTTTGGGAGAGTCTAGAGCGGATATGACCCAGAGTCATGTGAGGCAAGGGGGAGGGGAATAGAGAGGGAAGAGAAAGTCCTGCAGCTGAGAGGGCAAAGGGCTACCAGAGATCCAACTTCAAGGTACCAGACTTGCATAGCAAATGCTTTGTTCATTGAACCATTTTCCCATCCCCAAAATATTAATAATGCATAAAGTATATGAAATTTTTTATCTATTGAGGCAGAGCTGAAGCTTCTAGACCAACATTAAAAGACATGCAAAATAAGATTCAATGACTAACAAGTTGCATAGGAGATTATAAACAGAAACACAAAACATCATTTCCCAAATGGAAATTTTCCTTGGTGCTGTTGGGATGTAACCTCTGCTGCAGATTGAGTCTGGTCTAGGATTTGAACTCTACAGTACGTACTCTTAGCAGGGAAACCTGTAGAGAAGTTTCTGGCATTTCTCATTATAAATATCATTTCATGAGGGTCCTTCTATGGCCGCAGAGTCGAGGTGATCTTTCCCATGTGGGTGGAGTAAACAGCGTGGACTCTCCAAGCCTGGATCCCCACCTTGCCTTGCCATCCTGGGGCTACAAGGAAGGCTGGGAGACCACCATGTCTTGAACTCACCTCTCCATGAACCTGGCTCTTCTACTAGCTGTGCCTTCTACGAGGAAGGACCTAATTCAAAACTGAGCTTTTAAAAAAGGCTTGAGACAAACACCCTGAAAGACACATAAAATCAAATGCTATTTTTTGAGCAACCTGAGAAAGTTATACATCTTAAATTTTGATAAAACTATACTGATATCGCTCATGGAAAAAAAAAAACAAGGAAAATCTTGATAGAGACCCCTGGTTTCATGTCTCAAGGAAGAGATAATAAAGCAAAAGAAACTGATTTCATACCAACTAAGTCGCTGAGTATAAGATCCCAGCCAGAAGGGGCAGAGCAATGGCTCAGCAGTTATGAGCACTGGCAGCCCTCCCAGAAGACCCTGGTTTGCGCAGGATCCACAGGGCAGCTTATTACCATCTGTAATTTCAGTCCCGGAGGATCCAATGCTCTCTTCTTTCTTGCCTCCTGGGCACTAGGCATGCATGTTGTGCGCAGACATACATGCAGACAAACCACACACATACATAAAAGAAATTCAATTAAAATTTAAAAAGTATAATGGAATTGAAACCATAAAATACTTTTAAAATTATCCTGACTAACTGATATCAGTGAATGAGAGCGTGCATTGCCCCTTGTTCTAATCAGAGGCCTGGACTGGAAAGAAATTAATAATGGGATTACTGAAGAGAATGAAGTCAGTTGGGTCATTACAGTAAGTAAAAAAAAAATAGACATACATGTAAAGTATCTATTTTTACACAAAAAATTTGGGGCTCTATCTTTACACCCATGGGTACATGAGAGAGGGGAGCAGAATTAGCCCCATTTTCTCTCTTTTGGACTTTGAGCCGCATCTCTAACTCCAAGTGTATCCAGTCCACTCCAGACCCACTGAGCCTCTTCCCTCCCATCTCTCCTTCACTGTGTCTGTGCCTCTCACATTCCAGTCTCCATTCCAGAAACGTGGTCTGAAGCAAAAGGAGTCAACTCACTCAGTGACTCCTGGGCAGCCTGTATCAGATTCTGCAAGGAAACCAGCTACACCAAGGTTTCAAAGTGAGTCTTAAATTATGAGACCAGCTATTCTGAATGGAAGACTTTTAGGGACCCCTCTACCAGGCACCAGTGTTTTCTTCTCCTAGCCCTCCTTTCCTCTGTGCCCAGCCCTTCTTCCAAGACAGGGAATTGACTGCTTGCCAAGCCACAGCCTGGCGTGGAAGAAGAACGTGTGGGGTGTGATCAGAATAGCAGGATGAACTTTCAACAGAAATGCCAGCCCTTGTGTGTGTGCTGAAGTTGCTCGAGGACGTATCTACCCAATCACACAGGGAGGCTGTGCAGTCACACCTATGCCACAGAGATTTAGGAAACTTCTTTACAATTCTCTTTGAAGGTTGCAACATATTAATGTCTTTAGTTTGAAATACATCTCTGAATTTTGAGTGTTCTTTTTAAACCCATTAAAAGTCATTTAAATTTAAATATAGCTATTAAACTTGATTAAATATCATTTGAGGTGAAAACAAAACATAGCTTAAAAGCCCCGTGCAGGGTAAGTTATTCTACACCTTTTGATGCCCGCGTCTACCTGCAGCTGTTGAATGCGTGCTGGCAGAGGAGAAAACATGGTTCACAACTAGTTCTGAACATCATTCCAGACTTTGAGAAAGATCATGGATCTCTTTAGGTGTCTCCATCAGATGCAAATGGACTACATATGAATATTCTATTTTTTAAACAAAATTCCCAGGCAGACAAGGTGCCTTGGTGTATAAAAGCACTTGTCACATAAACCTGAAGATCTGAATTCACTTCCCAGAACTCAGGTAAAGATAGAAGACACACTTGTGCACATCCATAATCCTGGCATTTCTGCCACAAGATAAAACACAGAGACAAGCCGGGCGATGGTGGCGCACGCCTTTAATCCCAGCACTCGGGAGGCAGAGGCAGGCGGATCTCTGTGAGTTCGAGACCAGCCTGGTCTACAGAGCTAGTTCCAGGACAGGCTCCAAAGCCGCAGAGAAACCCTGTCTCGAAAAACAAAAAAACAAAACAAAACAAAACAAAAAACAAAAAACAAAACAAACAAACAAAAAAAAAACACACACAGAGACAAGAGAGTTGCCTGGAATCTTGAAGGCCAGCTAGCCTGGAGTATAATACACAACATCACGCAAGAAAGACCCTGCCTCAAGCAGGGGAGAAGGTGAGAACTTACTTCCCAAAAGATGTCCTGACCTCCACATGCATTGTGTGGCCCCGTGCATGTTCAACACACACACACACACACACACACACACACACACACACGTTCTTTTTGTCTTACAAAAATGGAAGGTAGGACTCTTGAAGGTTACATTACCCAGTGCCTAGCCTCTCCATCTGGATTAGCATACTTGGAAGAGGAATGCCAGTAGGCCTCCTGAGCTGGCACAGAGCCAGGTTTCCTTGACAACCACCTCCTTAAATCTGGTACCAAGCGCCACCTGCTGTCCACACCAAGCAGACACAACAAGCAGGCATCCTGCGGAAAATTTAAGAGGGAGCTACATGTTTAAGGAGGACTAGGAAGCTGAAGGACATGCCCAGACTATGATGGTGTAAACAGAACCAAGAAGGCGGGAAGCAGGATGAATTGTTATTACCTACGAAGGATGTGTGCGTGCCATGGAAGATAATAATGTAACATATGATGTGACCTGTAGACATGAAGGTGTGTCTGTGTATGTGTGCACATACATGCACATGCATGTGGAGGCCAGAAGATCTTTGCCATTCCTGAAAGTGCTGACCACCTTGTTTTTTTAAGATGGTAAGATGGGGTGTCTCATTGGTCCAGAGCTTGCTAAGAAGGCTGGAATGGCTTGCCTGGGAGCCCCAGGGGTCAGTCTGTCCCTACCTCTGCAGTACCAGGATTGCAAGCAGCACTGTCAGCACAGATTGTTTTCATGGATTCTAGGGGACTGAACTCTGATCAGCAAGCACTTTATGTCATCCCAGCCTATGACTGACAGTCTTAGAGTGTAGAGGGTGTGGGCGCGGAGTCCAGCGTTCTTACTTCCGCTTTGCCATGTGTCAGCAGTCGCTCCGTGGGTCTCTGTCTACTCCCCACATAGATAACACAATTCAAGCCTCACGAGGGGCACACTGTAGTGATATTTAGTTTGTATTTTCATAAATAAAGCTTGCCTGAAGGTCAGAGAGTAAAAGAGCCCCACTGGTCAGCCTTCCAGGCCAGGCAGTGATGAGACACACACCTTTAATCCCAGTGGCCACACTAGTTTGCCATAGAAATCGGGCGGTAGTGGTGCACACCTTTAATCCCAGCACTAGAGAAGAATATAAGATGAGAAGAGACAGCTCTCTCACACAGTCTCATTCTGAGATTCCTGGAGGCAGAATTGTCATTTCAGACTGAGGAAGAGGTGAGAGCCAGTGGCTGGCTGTTTTGCTTTTCTGTCTCTGGGTTTGTATTCATCCTGCTACAGCACCTGAAAGCAGTGGGACTTAAGTTGTGATGGAGACTTTAAAATTACACTAGGAATAATTTAGGGAAGGTTGATAAGTTCCCTGAGTCTGCTCAGCTTGTGTCAGAGCTGGAGAAGAAATGTCCTACTTGGCCTGGGCTTGCGATTCACTTTGCTCTCAGCTAACACTTGTTTACCAATGAAAACCGTATCTGTGTGGTGGTAGTCATCATCCCACACGGCACCCCTGGTGCCACCACTGCCATACCCTAAGGTAAGATGCACCATGACTTAGGATGGCTGTTCTCCTGCTACCCGGGCAACAGTCCGGAACTGGTAGTGGAGACAGATTTTAGGATGTTTAGCCCACAGAAGTGTCACCTTCTTAGCCCTCTTAGACATAAAGGAAGAGGAGACTGTCCCGATGTACCTGATGGACATACAGTCTCCGTTCCTGGGAGCAAAGCTGTTCACGCACAGCCAGGGCTGTTCTGAACCACTAGGAAAGTTTGGTGCTGTCTTCTTTCATGGATGTGTGATTTCCAAGCCTCATCTAAAACCAAATGATTTCCCAGTAAAAGTCAGGGTCACAGAGTTACGTCCACCTGCCCCCGACAATGGCTGGCTGAATTGCTATTCTTGTTTGAAGGCCAAGAACTTCATCCAACCAGAGCAATGATAGATAGTATATGCCCTCCACCCCGCAGCACCCCAGTTAGTCAGCCAGAAGCACGGCACATTGCTCGAGCCTGAGACAAATTACAGACACGAGGAAAGACAAACATGGAGGAAATAAGGATCCCCCAAAGTGTCTCCAGGAGCTCTCCTCACAACTCACAAACCTCTGGCTGCTTGAAAACACAACTGAAAGTTTGGAGTTACTTTCGTCTGGCAAATGCACGGGCTGTGACACCTGTGTCGGGTCTATTTCTCCATCAGACTTCTGAGATCTCCAAGAGCGTTTCTCCACGCACTGCCTGCACTGTTGAGCGGGTTGGGTAGTTTGGTGCAGCACTTGATTCCATTGGCCCCACAGGATGCCCAGAAGTAAATGTCTGAGAGAGGGAGGGGAACCAGGGAAACAGGCAGGAGTGTACAAGGTACTCAGTACCAGCCTTTTCCTTTGAGTCTACCAATCAGTTCCCAAATCGTGATACAGAGATTTATTATTAATGCTTGGCTTTAGCTTAGGCACGTTCTGGCCAGCTCTTTGAACTTAGCCTCTTTCTCTTCATCTTCCTTTTGCCTCTGGGCTTTTTCCCTTTTCTTCCTTTCTCGTCAGTCTCTATATTTATCTGGCAGCTCCCCCCCCCCACCCGGACTCTTGCCCTGGGCGTCTCCATGTTTTCTCCTCATCTTTCTACTCTTATTCTTCTCCTCCTGAGCCTAGATTTCTCCTCCTATTTATTCTCTGTACCTGGCAGCCCTGTCTATCCCTCTCTTGCCTACTTATTGGCCATTTAGCTTTTTATTAGACCGATCAGGTACCTTAGGTGGGCAAGGTGAAGCAAACACAACACATCTTTACATAATTAAACACACACCCTTACATCATTAAACAAATGTAGCATAAACAAAAGTAACACAGCTTTACACAGTTACAGCAATATTCTTCAGCATAAACAAAAGTAACACAGCTTTACACAGTTACAGCAATATTCTACAGCATAAACAAATGCAACACGTTTGCTGAGTTAAAATAATATTCCACAACAGTTACTCTACTGCTGGGAGCCCCACTTTCCTCACTTGAGATGCTAAGATGTGGTGGTTCTAGTTCTGTGGAGGCACCAGAAGCCTAGGCTGCCATTTAGTGGTTATGCGTCCCTGACTTCACATCTCTATAGCTCCTCTCACACGTTTAAAATAACAATGATAACATCATATATCTTGTAGGCTTACTATGAGAATCAAACAAATGGCACCAAGTTGTGTCCAGTTATTGAGTGTTGTAGGCACTCAGTAACTGTAGCAGTTACCACGCGGGGAGCCAGGTATCGACTGAGCGAGACTCCGTGATGGCCAATCACCATTGTCAACTTGATAGGACTTAGAATCACCATGGAGACAAACATGTGGGCTTATTTGTGAAGTCTTTTCTGTATACTTCTTTATTGAAATAATTCTCACTTGACAATGAGGTCTCAGGCATGCATGCTACAGTGTAACATCATTCCTAAAGATCCCCGAATGGGCAAACAATAAAAGGTCTGCATCTTGTCCTGCAGGCTGTGCATGGCCGAATACTAGAACCATCTCCTAATGACAGCCTCTGTAAGCAGAGCTCCATAGGTTCATGCAAACATGAGAATAACAGTCCCACCATTCAGGAAACTGGTTAATTCTTCAGCCGAGAAAGAAAAGAACCAAGGTATACACAGGAGGCTTCCACCATAATGTAGTAGCTTTTGTTTTTTGTTTTGTTTTTTAATGCTAGGGCCAGTGCACAGATACTCTCTTTATTAGTCTATAGAATTTTATCTTTAAAAAAAGTTCTTTATGTAAATGTGAAAGAAGAAAAATATCCAGAGAAAAAGAAGAGGCAAGCAAGACATATGGGAAAGACAGCTGAAAACCACCTCCAGGGAATGAAAAGAATTGGGAAGAGGACACATGTCCAGTCGTCCTTCAAGGACTTAATTCCAAGTTCTAGAAAGGGGCTGGAGAGATGGCTCAACAACCAGGACTGCTTGGTGCTCGCTCTTCCTGAAGACCCAAGTTCAGTTCCTCATCAGTTGGCCGATGACAGCTATAACAACAGATCTGAGGATCTAATGTCCTCTTTCTGAGCTCCATGGATACCCATTCAAATGTGCACACACAGACACACAAGCACACAAGCAAAATCAATAGAGTAAATCTTTGAAAAAATTAAAAATAATTGAAAACGACAGTGCGACATGGCAAAATCTGTAGAACACAGAAACGCAGAACTGTGAGTCTACAGCAAAAAACACAGAAGAAATTTAAAAAACCTCCTCAGACCACATAAGAATGCCCTTCAACAACTGAAAAATAAAAAATTAAACTGAAATTTTATATAAGAAAAGAAATAATAAAAAGCAAAGCAAATAGATCAGATCATGATGTAAAGATACAAAATATCAATGAAACAAAACTGGGTTTTAAAGAAGCAAACTTGGCATTTAAGAAGACTACCCAAGAGAAAAGATGGGCCAGCTAACAAAACTAGAGATGAAGAGGGAGAAATTGCAGCTGACAACCAAAGACATGCAAAGGAGCATAAACTGTTCTGAGCATCTGAAACCACTGAAAAGCACACACAGCCTAAGCTGTCACTAAACACTGAAAGACTCCCAAGCTAGGTTACACTGATACAAAACCCAGAAAACATTAACAAAACAGAACTATTTCTCTGCATCATGATGAACACAGATATCTTCTAAATCCATATATCTTCCTCCAAACGGTAGCAAACTAAATTCTCAGCACATCAGAAAGACAACACATCACGATCATATAAGATTCATGCCTAGATCAAAAGGATGGCTCAATACACACAAATTGGTAAATATGATACAACAGGAATATACGCATATTATTACATTAATAGAGACAAAAAATTTATTCTATAGATGCAAAGTCCTTCACAATAAAAACTCCCAACAAATTAAGTACAAAATGAATTTAACTCAAAATACTAAGAACTATACATTAAAACCACAAACCAGTTTTATATTGAGTGCAGCACAGTAGAGATGTCAACTTTCACTGATTTGATTTCATAGAGAACTAGAAATATAAGCAATCGCTATTAGGCAAGAGAAAAAAAGAAAGGATATCCAAAAAGGGAAGGAAGAAATTAAACTATTTGTGTTTGACATAAGTTTATACACATAGAAAATTTAAACACAAGTTTATAACATAAAAACAACTTCAATAAAATTACAGGATACAAATATTCAAAAACAACAGCATGTTTTCATGTTAATACTGAATTTACTAGAAAAAGGCAACAAAGTAATTCCATTTGTGATAGTCACAAATTATTTAGGAATAAATGTGTGCAAGGAAGTGAACGACTTTCGCAAAGAAATTATAAAAATTATAAAACACTGGTGAAAGTGTTGACAGAGGACACAACAACATGGGAAGATATGGTGTGCAGAGCTCCATGATGTAAGCAAAACGAGCACATCCGACATCCCCAGGACTGTAAGGACGCTGTGAGCACATCCGACATCCCCAGGACTGTAAGGACGCTGTGAGCACATCCGACATCCCCAGGACTGTAAGGACGCTGTGAGCACATCCGACATCCCCAGGACTGTAAGGACCCTGTGAGCACATCCGACATCCCCAGGACTGTAAGGACCCTGTGAGCACATCCGACATCCCCAGGACTGTAAGGACCCTGTGAGCACATCCGACATCCCCAGGACTGTAAGGACCCTGTGAGCACATCCGACATCCCCCAGGACTGTAAGGACGCTGTGAGCATATCAGACATCCCCCAGGACTGTAAGGACCCTGTGAGCACATCCGACATCCCCCAGGACTGTAAGGACGCTGTGAGCATATTGGACATCCCCCAGGACTGTAAGGACCCTGTGAGCACATCGACATCCCCAGGACTGTAAGGACGCAGCGCGAAGCAATTCTACCCTCATACGAGAATGAAAATCCAGTTTGTTCATAACAATCATAGCTGAAACAGCCAAAGGACAGCGCTGAAAAACTCTGTGAGTTCTGACATTCAAAACATAGCATGTGGGGCTGGGAAGATGGCCCAACAGTGAAGACATTTGTTGATCTTCCAGAGACTCCAAGTTCAGTTCCCATCACCTGCATGGGGGCTCAGGACCGTCTGTAACTCCAGTTCCATAGTATCTGAACACGTCTTCTGGATCTAAGGACACCGTGTACACACATGGCAGGCAAATGAAGCAGCCATGCACATAAAATCATTATTTTAAGAACATAAGATGTGTATGTAGAGAGCAATAGGAGAGTTATATTGTGATCTGATGGATGTTAGACTGGATATTAAACAGCTTGAAGCCGCTACTTAAGTACATAGAGTTCTGCTTGAGGCTTTCAGTGACCGCAGGGGAAAAATCACTAGTGTAAGCACATACAAACACAGTTTTCTTTTTCTTGAGTGGCAGAGATTCCAATCATAGGACAACAGAAAACCACGAAACCACAGTATTAACAGCAATTGAGGAAGAAAAAAAAATATCTACTAAGTTAGCAGAAAACAGTAACAAAATAGCAACGAAGTCCTTGCCTACTCAGTGTGTGCGGATTAACTTCTCAAAGGATAAAAATGACTCAATTACAGGCTTCCTGCAAGACATTACCTCATGTGTTAGAGCACACAGGCCAAAGCAAAAGTCAGTAAAAGACTCTCCACATAAGGGAAAGGCCAAGCAAACAGAGCGATGTATATTTAGATCAGTCAAACGGATTTAAAGCCAAAAAACTGTCCAGAAGAGACACAGACAGATATTATACAATGATGAAGGCATCAATTCAGGAGAATACAAACGTTATAAGTATACCCAAGAGAATAAAAAATGCGTATGTATACCTAAAGAAGAAATAGAAACTGAAGGGAGAGACGGATTGTTATGGGACTTCAGTAACTCACTTTCAACAGCAGATGAATCATCTAGATTAAAAACCTAATGAGGAAATACTCAACGTGAGCAGTGCTTTCAATGGAATGAACTGGCCGATATCCACGGCACGTCTCACACATCAGCAACAGATTCTTCTCAAATGAACATGGGGCATTCTACAGGGACGATCACATCTTAAGAAGACTGAAGCCATATGAAAGAGCTCTTTCCAAACACTTTTGGTGGTGGTGTTTTGTTTTGTTTTGTTTTGTTTTCGAGACAGGGTACCTGACCTGGTACTAGCTCTAGTAGACCAGGCTGGCCTCGAACTCACGAAAATGCCTGCCTCTGCCTCCCGAGTGCTGGGATTAAAGGCCTGTGCTACCAACACTGGACCTTTCCAAACACTTTATAGAATTAAACGTCAGGAGCAGGAGGAATTTCAGACAATTTACGTGAGAAGCCCTCTGTAACCGTACACTGGAATCAGTGACGGATTGAAAAATAGTAACTAGGGACTGGAGAGATGGCTCAGCAGTTAAGAGCTCTGGCTGCTCTTCCAGAGGGCCTGAGTTAAGATCTCAGGACCCACATGGCAGTTCACAATTGTCTTTAACTCCAGTTCCAGAGGAACTGACACCCTCACACAGACATACATGCAGGCAAAACGCCAATGCACATAAAATAAAGATAATAAAGAAATAATGTTTTTTTAAAAAGAAAGAAAAATAGTAACTAATCAGTCCTGAGCATGTGCAGACTTTGATTCAGCTCTTTACTCTCTAAACACTGCAGCATCACTTCTGTGGTTGTTTACAGAACACGGAGAATGTGCACAGGCCAGACACAAACGCGACTCCATTTTATATGCAGACCTTGAGCAGCCACAGGCTTCAGTACTCCCCAGGCGTTCCCAGAAACAAAGCCCCCAGGTAGTGCCAAGGGGACTGTCTATCACAAATAAGCAACAGGCTCCTGAATAAGCAGTGTGGTCATGAAGTAACTAAAAAGGAAATTAAAAATTATCTTGAGCCTGGCAGTGGTGGCGCATGCCTTTAATACCAGCTTGGGAGGCAGAGGCAAGTGGATCTCCCTGAGTTTGAGGGCAGTCTGGTCTACTATAGCTAGTTCCACGACGGCTAGGGCTATCAAAACCCAGCCTTGAAAAAGCAAACAAAGCAAACAAAACAAAAAAAAATTGTCTTGAGACAAACAAAAACGGAAACTCAACACACTAAAACTTATGGGGGCAGCAGAAGTTCTACAAGTTTTTATACAAATAAGTGTTCACATCAAAAAGAAAATAGAACCCAAACTTCTGAGTGTCCACTCTTCAATGAACCAGCAAAGGAATTAAGCTGGTGGCCACCAAGAAGGGTGAAACAAAGCAGAAATTAAGGACTGCACAAAACCCAACAGAACGAAGAGCTGGTCTCAGATTGTTTCAATGGTAAACTCTTACTTAGCTTAACTAAGAGAGAGAAGTTTCAAATAAAATATTAAAGAAAGAATATGTGGGGCTGGAGAGATGGCTCAGAGGTTAAGAGCATTGCCTGCTCTTCTAAAGGTCCTGAGTTCAATTCCAAGCAACCACATGGTGGCTCACAACCATCTGTAAAGAGGTCTGGTGCCCTCTTTTGGCCTGTAGGCACACACACACAGACAGAATATTGTATACATAATAAATAAATATTTAAAAAAAAAAAGAATATGTATGTCATTGGAATCCACAGAAACACCAACCATCATGAGGTTAAATAATTACACATCAACACGTCAGGAAACAGAAGTGGATAAATCCCTATGCTCAGATATCCTTCCAAGATCTAATCCTGAAGAAACAAAATCTGTGCAGACCAACCATGCACAAATTGATTTAATCATAATAAAACATCTCCCTGTGGAGGGAGGGGGGAGAGGGATGTCAGATCATGACGGGTTCATTCTTGAATTCTACCCATCAATGCACAGAAGAGCTAACATGAATTCTCCACTCCTCTACCCCACCTCTAAATCAAAGAGGACGAAGTATTTTCAAACTGTTGCCATGAGATCAGCCTTAGCAGATGGTAAAGCCAGACAAGCACGGGCTGAGAAAAGGAAGCCACAGGCTGATGCTCTCAATAGTAGAGGTGTAAGATATTCTAACACTAAACAAACTCAATCCCCACACACATTGAATGGACCATTTGCTGTGACCAAGTGGAAAAATATCTGAGATACAAGGGCAGCAACTTGAAACGTCAACAGATGTGTTTAAAAATGACCAATGTTTGGAGAAATTGAACTGCACAGTTCATAAGCGCACTGGTGCAATTGTTCTACACTGTGTACATAGATTGAGTCAGCACAATGCACACCATAAAGTTGTATGAATATTACGTCTTCATAAAAAAATAAATATACTATATGGCATTAAAAAATAAAAAAAGCCATGTGGTTTATTCTTTAACTACAGAAAACTGACAAAATTCAACATTCTTTCATGATCAAAAAAAATATTGTCAACAAACCAGACACAAAGGGAGATAACTCAACATAATAAAAACTACTTGGGAAGTCCCTCGTGTTAGAGTTGTTCTTCCAAATGACTCTAGTTTCAAGTTGACAAAATAGCAACAACAACAACAAAACTAACCTAACCAGCACACACAATAAATCAATTTGAAAATAAATAACCTAAACATATAGACAGAAACTGTAAAATTAAAAAAAAATCAATCAACCAAACAATAACAATAACAAAAAAAATCCATGGTGAAGCATTCCCCATTGTACATCCAGGGAATGATTTTTTTTTTGATACCAAAAGGTCAGATCTCAAAAACAGAAAATGAGGCTATAAGAAAATAAAAAGCTTTTGAGCCCAAAACAAAACTCTCAACAGTATAAGGCCAAAGCCCACAGATGGAAAGAAACATTTGCAATCCATCATTCTAATAAGGACCTAGTAGTCAAAACACGCGAGGAACTTCAGTAACTCAGTATCAAGAAAACAGAAAGCAAATGGGTGAAAATAGCTCAGCCAGGAGAGCATTAGACTGAAGGAGATAAAACCACCCGACTTTAATACTGAACAGAGGGGCTGCAGCTGGGGCTCAGGGGAGCACACCTTGCCTGCCGTGTGCGGCCCTCGGTTCAACCTCCAGCTTTGAGAAGAGAGATGGAAAAGGAAACATGAGCAGGAATCTGGACAGATATTTCTCAGGCAGAGCCAGACAATAAAGAATGAGAAAAATGAAACGTATGCTTTGGTAATGCTGAAGCAGGCATGGGCAGCCCGTGTATGGGGATCTGTTGAATTTGTCCATATTGGGTTTCATGGTCTAAGTTGATGAGAACAACCGACCAGGTCTCTCCCTCAAGAGGACACAAAATCTCACTATATGATGGTTGTGAACCACCATGTGGTTGCTGGGAATTGAACTCAGGACCTTTGGGAAAGCAGGCAGTGCTCTTAACTGCTGAGCCATCTTTCCTGCACCAATGAAAAGGGGTGTAAGAAAAGGTATATGACCCACATGGCCTGTCTGAAAAACACAAGGTAAAACAGAACTACCATGTGAGGGACAAGCCCATCCTCTGGTCCTTACCCAGTTTGGATCTGTTTCATGAAGACTTGCTTGTAGTTGCAGCACATGTGCCGTGTTCACTGCGGGACGATTTCACCGTAGCCACGTGCTGGAAGAATCCCTCTGTCAGGGAGACACAAACACCACCTGCCCTCCTTACAAGGGCTCAAGGGAAAAACAAAGTAAGATTTTACCCAACTTCACCCTGGGGTGCCAATGGGTTTGGTGGCTTACTTACACCACATGAGTGAGGGACACTGGCAGGACTGTGGGCGACCCTACAGCACCCACACTGGAAAGTCTCCCTCCAGGACACGTAGGTGGAGACCTTGCCTTAGTCTCCCCTAAGTTACATACTCTAGATCCTCCTTTGACCTCTCCTCACCCCCAGCTGTGTAATTAGGGCAGAACTGGAGGAGTAGCTGAAGTCTCAGGTGAGGTCCAGTGACCCTTCCCCTCCCCCATGAGAGAATGTCAATAGTCCCCAGGCCCTTCTGTGATGATTGGCAATAAGCAGGGACGGTGGATCTCACGGAGATGGTGGCTGTCTGTTCAAAGGACTCGGAAAATGAAGACCCATGGTCAGAGTCAGGAGGGCTTTGTCCTCCTTGTGGTACCTGTCACAATAGAGCAGACAATTCCATACATTTCAAAATTGCCGAGTTAATTTCTCAGATTCTCGCTGGGAAAATGCCAAGCGTTTAAGGCAGAGAATGTGCTAATGACTTTGGCTTAATTGTTGCGCATTGTCCTCATTAATCTCAGCACTACACTACACTACGCTACACGACAGCCCACAAATCTAGACAAGCTTAATTTATAAGGAAGCAAAACAGAAAGGAAATTGTTGTGATGTTATCAAAGGTTTATGTTCACTCGTAAGCTTTGGACTACGGATGCCAAAACATGTCATAAGAAGGTAGCTGGTTTCCACGCAGATCTCAAAACTCAGAGAAACAGGTGAAAATCCTGTGGCCCTACCTTCATCTGCCTCTTTGCCAACACCAAGCTTCCAGACCGCAGAGGCAGGGCTCATGGTATACCACCCACCAGTGTGTATGAACAGTTCCAACAACAGCAACCATGAGATAGACTTGTGGGCAAGGACAGTGCGAATAGCTATCTCTAATCTGTGGTCCTGGACCTGCGGGAGACTTAGAAAATCCCACATGTACTTGGCAGACAGTGGTAGATGACTGTGTAAAGTTGCAGGCAGACGAGGTGCTAGGAGGATCTGGGAGTCAATAGTAACACAGTGGCCTCCAAACACCCAGGCGATTGAACCTCGGACTCATCTGAGCTCCCGTTTGCATGCACAGCATTTCCAGCGTTCTTTACTCCGTTCCTGTGAGACAGTGCTGTTCTATTACCTTCCATGAAGGCTACTTACAGCTCTCAAACGGAAGGGACATGGGAGCTCCTTCAGCTGAGGACACAAAATTATCCTCAAAGCAAAATTTCTTTGTTTTTGTTGTTCTTGCTTTGGTTCTTGATTTCACAGCTCCTTGGGAAGTTCCCTTTACTTCTTCTGTTCATTCTGGTACAAAGTATACATCTCTGGACAACCGGGCGGAGCTGTCCTTTGATGTCCTGGCCTGGCCCCTTACAGGCTTCCTGACTACAACTATTAGCAGGAAACTGAGGCTGGTCCCACAGTCTCCCTATCGAAGATGAGCCAAATTGACTCAATGTAACAAATTTGGTAGGCATAGCCTGCTGCTCCAGATATACGGCCCTGAAAACCAGAAGGGAGGGAGTTCCCCATTACCCAAAGAGATGAGGGTGTGGGCAAGCTGACCTCACACTCAGGAGAGAATGTGGGTCTCTGTAGCACCTCAGACTTAAGGGGGATAAAAGCAGAGAAAGGGAACCACAGGATAAGACTAGCCTGAAGGCCAGTAGGCAGATAAACAGCAATAAAAGGGACAGGAAGCAATCAGAGCAAGGAGGAAAAGAAAGTGAGAGGGAAGGGTCATAGTTGTTGAAAACCAGCTTCGACAAAACTCACATGGTCCAGGGTAGGAGTGTGAGGTTACAATTATCAGGTGAAAAGAACAGACACAGAAGAAATAAGAGACAGAAACAGAACAGCATCAGGAGGGGCATTCCGTGAATACTGAATTCACCGTGTTTATTCTTCCACAGGTTTAGGTACTTCACTCTAAAAGGGGAGGTGGGGAGGCAATAGGCTTCATTGGCATGACACAAGGGATAGGTTTGAATTCTCTGCCCTTTGGTTCAGGTGGAGGGGATCTACTTCAACACTCAGAATACTAATTAACCACACTGTAGGCCAGAGTCGCTTGCCTGTTAACAAACTGAGAGAGCAAAACTAAGCCCAAACCCACTGACCTTCAGACAAGGTGGAACAGGCTCACATTTTTGGGTCTCCACACTTAGCTATTTCTCCTTCTGCTGTGACAAAAGCATCCCATGGGGGGGGGGGGGGCGGGTATTTTGGCCTGGAGCTGCAGGATGCACTTCCCTCACGGTGGGAGGGCTGAGGAGGTGAGGGCTGCTGGCTACAGGGAGATGAACAGGAGAGCTCAACTCACTTCCTCCTTTTCAATTAGTGCACGGGACAGTGCAGTCCATTTGTGGCGTTAAGACTATTAATACTTTAGAAACTAATGCTTGACCCAGAGCTGGGGAGATGGCTTGGTTGATGAAGCCTTGTCTCACAAGGATAAAGACCTGAACTCAGATCTCCCCACCCCCAAATAGTGAAAACTCTTATGCAGGCCTGTAAGTGGGGAGGTGAAGGGCAGAGACAAGCACACCCTGGAAGCTCATCAGTTAGCTTCGTGTACTTAGTAGAATTCCAGGACAAGAAGAGATTTGGCCCCAAAGAAAAGGTGTTCTGTGTCTGAGAAGTGACACCAAGGCTCTTCCTTGACACACATGTGCACATTCTCACCCATACACACTAACACCCAAACACGAATAAGTGCACACTTGTTTGCACGTGTACATACAACAACCTGTTTATCATTTGACCTTTGGGTAAGCATTCTTAATGAACTTGGAATAAGAAAGAACACATAATGACCTTGTCACTAGTCATTATGACATTAATTAATTAATGTCACTGAAGCATCTTTTGGCATTATTGTTAGAATTAAGCACCAATCGTGTTGAATATTAATGATTATGCTGATGTTATATTTACAAAATTATGATCCCATCTCACAAAATATAGGTTAATTTGAGTTGTAAGAGCTCATTAGTAACAAGCTTAAGTCACCAGTCACGTATTTATAATTAATATTAAGTCTCTATGTAGTTATTTAGGAGCAGCTGGCGGGACAGAGCAGACCAGCAATCCCAACAAAAAACTCCACCTACAAAGCACCAGTCTGTATACAGTAAAGCTCATTGTGTTGTCAGGGGCACAGCTAAAATTGAGAGCCTCTATGAAAAGAGATCAGACAGAAGCAAGCCTGACCTTGGTGTCAGGAAGAGGAGAGAATGAGCCCATTTTCAAAGCGGTGTGACCTCAGCCACCCAAGGAAGATCTCACTGATTGCAGCAAATCTTGTCAATCCCACTGGTGCCTAAATAGAGCTCTTTGAACTTTCCTGTGTGTTATCTTAAAATAAGGCTGGTGGAAAGAACACAATAATCCTACATCACTCATCTGCAGGGCCTAGTTTATCTCACCCTTGGCTAAGAATGTGAACTATAGAGATGAAAGGGCATGAGGGTTTGGGACACAGGAAGGATGTGAGAGAGAAGACCAGAGTGAACCAGTTCTCCACTGCTATGACAAGCACCTGAGATGGAGCAACTTATACAAGTCGAGAGGTGATGGAGGAAGGTCATTGGCCAATAAAGAAACTGCTTGGCCCTGTGGGTGGAGTAAACAGAACAAAATGCCGGGAGGAAGAGGAAGTGAAGAGAGAGAGGAGAGGGAAGTGGCCGCTTTTTTAAAGGGAGAGAAACCACGCCCCAATGGGCTGGTACCTCAGCGGTGATAGGCTGGAGGAGTGGGAGGACCTCCCGCAACAGAGAGGTTTATGTTGAATCATGGTTTCAGTCAATGCTTGCTTGATCCTGCTGCCTTTAGGGCTTGACAATGGCTGTACTTCATGTCATGAGAGAGAAAGGTGTTTACTCCAAGGCAGATGTGAAGAGAGCAAGGAGTGCTTGCACAGTGACTATTCTCGCTAGACCCGTCTCCCAAAGGTCACCTCCCACTTGTTGTCATGGAACGCTGGGACCGAGCCTTTAACATGACATTCTGGGGACACTTGTTCAAACCACAGCCACACCCAGCAGCAGGACCAGAATTCCACCTAGACAAACAGTCAACGATTTTGCCTGAAATCGTGCCTGAGAGAGGAGTCTGGGGAAGTCTTTGGGATGAAGGCTGTAAAGGAATTTCCTCCTTGAAGGACTGCGCTTATTTCCCTGTTAAGACCCCAGATTCACTACCATTTCCTAGCGCCAGGGTCCGAGGCACTGAAACACATTTTATTTCAAGCACCTAGACCAGAGTGAGGAAATGCACTCCGGGAGGGCTGGCCACCTTTTCCTGTCTCCTCTGGGTATCCTTTTCCCGTCTCCTCTGGGTCTCCCTTTCAACTTGCTAGGGAGTATTTTAAAGGTTCTTGAAGGACAAACAAGCTCAAATCTGATTATTATTTCTTTTGACAATAGTTATTAAAAAGTGGAGAGACTGGGACCATGTCAATTTCTCATTTTGTCTCACCTTGTCATTTTCTAATAACATCAGCAAAAATAAGGTATACCTGTGCCAAAGGTGATATTATCTTTGCAAGAGGATGTATTGGCGAAATTACTTCTCCGGTGACTTAGACTTTTTTTTTTTATCATTATGCTGAAAAACAAAAGGGAAAGGTCCAGATGAATGTTGGTCAAATATATTCTCATTTAAAGTCCATCTTGGCATCTTGACTACCAATTATACTGACAAATATTTATATTAATAAATTAGTAACAATTTTATTTTGTCTTGTCCTACTTTACATGTGTTTGTGCGCAGGTGTACATATGTGTACACACGTGTGTGGAGGCCAGAATTCACTGTCAGGTGTCTTTCTCAATCACTCCCCCTCTTATTTTTTGAGGCAGGTTCTTTCACTGAGTGAGGCGTGGAGTTCTACAATAAGCAATCCCCAGGACTCTTCCTGTCTGTTTTACAACGCTGGGGTTGCAGACATGTGTCACTGCCTAGATTTTACACAAGCACTAGGGATCCTGACTTGGGACCTCATGCTTGTATGGTAAACATTCAACTGACTGAGCCATCTCCCCATTCCTAATAATTTTAAAATGACTAAAATGTCAGATGCCATGAGTCTATATATTCAACACATATTTTGATATTTGTGTTTGAAATTTCATTCTAATCAACCAATCAAACAAAAAAAAATCCAGTAGAGGGAGGGGGACTTGATCGGGGGAGGAGGAGGGAAATAGGAGGCGGTGGCGGGGAGGAGGCAAAAATCTTTAATAAATAAATAAATAAAATCCAGGATTGTGAATTCAAAACAAAATAACTGGGTCAGGGAGACCAAGCTTGGAGATGGTCACCTGCCACTTACAGGTGGTATTTCCTGGGGAATCTGGATTCTGTTTTTCCTCATCTACAAAGAAGAGATGGTTGTGAACCTGCAGCACAAGTTTATTAGCCTCTAAAATACATGCATGTGTGTATGCATGTGTACGTGTGTGTGTGTGTTATACATATATATTAGCTCTATTCCCTGAAGAGCCCCAACTAATACAACAGAATACTAAGTGCTGAATGAGGCAATGGGGATTAGTGACATGGCTCAGTGGTTAAGAGCTCAACCTGCTCTTACAGAGGATCCAAGCTTGGTTCCCGGTACCCATGTCAGGGTGCTCATAACTGCCTGTAACACCAGTTCTGGGTAGGGGTCTAATGTCTCTGTTCTGCACTCAGGTGACCATACCTACATAGAGACACACATACATACACAGAATTTAAAAACCTTTAGTGAGTAATTTATTGAGTACAATGCCTGGCACACTAGTACAAACACTACAATCACTTTTCTTGTGATAGTCATCATCCATAAATCATGTTAGCCACTTTGAAATAACAATATTGCAACATTGTTCTCTTGGACCTAAGACACAGAATAAACACTATGGTATTGATCAAACCTGCTTGTTATTCATTTCATGAGCCTTTCTTGTTGGAGTTACTTGTTTTGATGAAACTACAGATTGGATGAACTTCAGATCTATCTTGGGTTGTTATCACAGCAATGAAACCCAAGTTGCCTTATTATAGTGTCAGGAATTTAGAGGTCCACTGCATATTTCTCTTTTCTTACAGATACTTTAGGTCATTCATTTTTATTTTTTTATTTTTATTTTTATTTTTTATTTTTTTGGTTTTTCGAGACAGGGTTTCTCTGTGGTTTTGGAGCCTGTCCTGGAACTAGCTCTTGTAGACCAGGCTGGTCTCGAACTCACAGAGATCCGCCTGCCTCTGCCTCCCGAGTGCTGGGATTAAAGGCGTGCGCCACCACGGCCCGGCCATTCATTTTAAAAACTATTTTCTGAAAGAAAGAACCTATGAGAAAAATAACATCTCAATAAATAAGCTATCCAATCAATGTGGTAACCCTGACCTGCATAGTAGGAAGAAGAGGAATACTTTCTGTACCATGTTCTTGTGAAAAGTACACGGTGAAAACACACAGGCAGAATATGGTGCAAATGGTATTAAATTACCGGTTCACAAAGTGAGTGTTCCAAGCAGAACCAGAATAGCAGAGGTAGGGATACTGACAGGAGGGATATGTAGGGTGGTTACTGTGCAAGGCTTTCTGACCCATGTCTCAGCCCCCGGTACTGGAAAGCCATGTATGAGGCTCTGTGGTTGGTGCCAAGTGCATAAAGGTGAAGGAAACATGTTCTCTGCCCTTGAGATCACAGTCTACATTCTGATCAGCGTGGAGTCTAGGGTTTAAGGAAGGAATGGAGAAAAGGGGGACAGTTCCTCCTGGAAGACAGGATAGAGCAGAGAACTCGGTCAGCATAGTGGAGAGATGGGGAGGAAGAAGAGTGCTGTTGAGGGGTGGGGCAACAGAAGGTTCCAGAGCACAGCATGATTGTGCCAGGATGGACAGTGCATCTCCCTAGCCAGCAGAGGGTAGGCGGGGCACAGAACAAGGGAGAGTATGCTCATATATCAAAGACGTTCAGTGTCACACACAGGGAGGTAGGTGGCTCATACAAACCATTTGTGTCTATTTGTTGGGGTTCTCTGTGGGAGCATAACTGAAACAATGAATGCACATTCAAAGGGGACTTATTGGGCTGGCTTACCTGGTATGGATAGGGCAGAGTAGTACAACAATGACTGTCTCACTCTAGAAAGGCAATGAACCAGTCCATGAGGCTGGGCATGTACGCTGATTTAGACAGAACTGAAGGAAGCAGCAGCAGAGCAGATGAACTCACCAGTAAGTGTGAAGTCCAAGTGAGCACAAAAGCAATGCTTTCCTGCTTCTGGGTCATTTTACTTGGGCCACTACCAGAGGTGCAGCGCACATTTAGGTCACAATTCACAGGACAATTCTCACAGACAAGGAAGGCTACAAGCCAGCCTGAGCTAGACAATACCTTTAAGAACCTATTTCCAGGTGATCCAGTTTTATGTCAAGTTGACAGTTTATACCAGCTAGCCCAGCATTAAACCAGTTTGATGGTGTGCTGGACTGCTAGGAAGGAAGGGGATTTCCAAAGTCATTAGTCTGTTGTGCTGTGGGCACCTGGAGATACTTAGCTACATTGTAACCTCTCCTCCAGATGCTCTGCTACATTGTAATCTCTTCCATCTACCTTGTTATACTGTAATCTCTCCTCTATCTGTTCTGTTACATTGTAATCTCTCTTTGACACACTCTGTTACATTGTAATCTCTGCTCCATATACCTTGTTACATTGTAATCTCTCCTCTACATGCTCTGTTACATTGCAGTCTCTGCCCCACATGCTCTGTTTCATTGCGATCTCTCCTGCACGTGCTCTGTTACATTGTAATCTTCCAGCAGAGATTATTTGATAACAATTCTCCCTTTAATACTTCCATAAAAAGAGTGAGGTGTAGTAGAGAACAAGAAGGTTGGGGCAGGTATGCCAGTTTCACATGAGAGGGCAAAGTGAGAATTTTAAAACACGACTGACATTCCTTCACATTCCTTGCACTGTAGGATCTAGTCCTTTCCTTTGTGAATGGCTTCTATCAATAGAACACAGTGAAAGAGTACAGCATTTACTTCAAGTTGGGGTGGGTACGCCACAGAAGGTCATGAACTCTGTCTCCTCCTAAACACTACCTGAATAAAACTCACCTGCTCACCAGCAGTGAGAACACACATCTTACAATGAAGTCTTTCCCTTCCTGGGGTTGACTCCTGAATGAGCCCATCCCTCAGAACTCTCCATCTCTCCTCCTCATATCCAGTTTTATTATGATAGTCCTTTCTGTGTCTACCCCAGAGCAGCACGAAGACTTCCTGGGGTAACACTCATCTAACACGCTCCCAGGAAGTAGTGATTGTGCTACTTGCTGCCCAGTAAACCACAGTGTGCATCATGCCTTTTATTGTGGAATATTATTTTAACTGGGCAAAGATGTGTTCCATTATTTTATGTTGCATCTGTTTAACTCTGTAAAGCTGTAGACTTTGCCTGTCTAAAAAACCTGATTGATCTCATAAAGAGGGATGGAAGGACCAGACAGAGAGAATAAATAGGAGAAATCTAGGTTCAACAGAAGAGGAAGCAGCAAGAAAAGGAGAAGGAGAGAGGGATGGTAGGGCTAGCCACCCAGTCACACAGTCAACCACGGAATAAGATGCGAAGAAACAGAAATAACATAAAGAAAGGTAAGAAGCCCAGAGATAAAATGTCATTAAAGAGAAACGGAATAATTTAAGTTAGAAAAGCTGGCTAGAAACAAGCCAAGCTAAGGATACACATTTGTAAGTAAGAATAGGTCTCCATGTATTTATTTGGGAGCTGGGTAGTGGGCAGCCATAGAGTTAGCACATCAAAGCGACAACATGTTTAGCTTTTGCATGACAACAATCACCTTTACATAGCAGCTACACCACAAGTACTGCGTTTAACTGGCTGAATGTTTGCAGCAACAGTGAAAGAAAAGAGTGTGAGTATAGGGAGGTTAGCAGTGAATAAAGCTAGCACTGAAATCTGGGATTGAGTCACTATTAAAAACAAAAACCAAGTTGTTACAAAACCTTTCCAAAGCCCAAAGCCCTGATGTACAATGACTGAAGGTCAGACTGAAAACCTAGTAAACAGATGACTGAAAAGGAACAAATAACAAACGTTGTCTTTCCGTTGCTTCCAACCTTTTTTTTTTTTTTTTGGTCTACAAACAAAAAGGGAAAAAAAGCAATTAAATATATTTTATTTAAAATTTCCTGTAGTTCTGAAGTAGAAATTTTTACAAAAAAAGTGACTATTAATTTCCTTAGAAACTAGAAAAGTTTACAAGGTCTTACTTATTTGAAGCCAGGCCCTAGAGTTTCTTTGATTTTCATTCATTGTTAGCATGTTTATACATGTGGTTAGTATGTCTATGCATGTGGCGTGTAGGGCAGCACAGCACAAGTGTGCTGTAACACACAAGGCATCCAGAGGACTTGGCATCAGTACTCTCTTTCCACAGGGAGTGGGGGCATTCTTAGGGGTCAAACTCAAGTCAACAGGCTTACATGGCAAGGATCTTTACCTTCTGAGCCATTCTTCAGCCCTTGAAAAAGATTTGGTTTTACTGGAACAAGGTCTCACTCTGTAGCTCTGATTGGCCTAAAACTCAGTCTAAAGCTCAGGCTGGCCTCAAAGGGGATGCTTAATTTCAGTAGTGTTTTAGAAGTCAGGAGACAGTTTTCACTGTATCTGGGTACATCTTACAACAGCACTATGAACTAGTCATGGTGACAGACAGGCCTGTGGTTTGAAGCCCTCAATGGCTTTCCCCTCCAGGCAAGCACAGCTTCATCTCTTGAGTGGCAAGATTATGAGGTTCTCCTCCTGCACCATTACCCAGCTCCAGACCCTGTCAAACAGGTTAAGATTAGACTAAAAGGATTTGCTCACGGTCACCCTTCCGCTAAGTGGCAGAGCCCATCCTTATACCCAGAGCTGTGACCCCAAGCCCAGAGTCTGTCACACTACAAGCTTAGTTAAGTGCATGGGAAAGTCAATCTGTTTGTCACTTCCTGGTCTCTAGGGACAGCAATATCTCCCCGAATACTCTGGCCGTGAAAGCTCCATCTGGAACAAACTGCCCAGTTCCAGAAATATAGGCCACCTAACACTCACACCTAACCTGAGGTTTAGAAGGGTAACTCTTGGACAACCCGCCGTGTGACAGTTAACTCTGCAGAGAGGCTTGCTGACTTGCAAAGCCACCTAAAAGTCAAGCTACACACATCAAAAGACGGTCACTATGGTAAATTCATCCCATGTTTTAACCTTAGTTCAACTCCTCTCGTGATGACTGAGGGGGACCTTGTCCAGGCAGGGAAGCATAACTGAAAAGACAAGAATTAAAACTCAGCTCAGATGGACTTTGTCAACTTGGATCAGACTCTCAGAGTCTGTTACCGGGCTGTTCATTGCCAGCATATTTAAAACACAGTACAATTTGGGACAAAGTTTCCAGGCAACAATCATTCTGATTCCAGACGCACAATAAAGTTGAACTTGTGGCTAATTAGAAACTGCTTTACAAAGTGTATGTGCCTGTGGACGCGGGTTCTGTAGCTAAAGGTGAAGGTCTAGGGAGGGAGGGTCTGTGCAAACCTTCTGGGGACTCAGGTGAAAGGTGGGTGAGATCTGCTGTCACAGACAGAGAAAGGTCACCGGGTCATTAACATTATACTATAAACAATATATACAATATACAACACTGCCAGCCTTCTGGACTGAAAAACAGGATTTATGGCTCCTCCGTTGAGGAGAGGTCCCTGCATGTTTAACATTTGTGCTTCCCTAGGGCTCGGTGGGCACAGCGACCTTTGTGCCCCAAACAGAAGACAACTTTGAATCAATATAACTCTCTGTTGAAAACTATTAGTTGTAGTAAAAAAAAAACATTATTGAAAATTATAGAATTATATACCATAAGGTGGACATTATATTACTAACAGCACATGAAGAATGATTTTAGTAGTGTGGGTCAAGTCCCAAAGATGATAAACAAAACCAAGGGTGACTATGAGGTAAAATCAAGAGGGAGAGTGCAGAATATTTTTAAGAGGAAGACCATGCATTTCAGGCAAAAGCAAGGCAGTTGGGACAGAAGGACCTTTCTATGGAAGATAAACATTAACTCTTTGGAATGATCACAATAGGTCAAAGGCCTTAGAAAATGATCATCACCTGGTCCTGCTCCAGGTACACGATGAAGATGGCTGAAAACTAGCTCTGCATTTTTCAATAAGATGGATGAACTAATTTGGTGTGCCAATGTAAAAGTAGCACTGAAAGTAAAACAAGAAATCAGAACAAGAGCTGCAAAGAAAGGGATAGAATGGTGGGGGAGCAAATGACATCACTTGAGTTGGCCAATCAGAAGCGGGTTCCTGGTTTGCTGTGAAACATACTTTATTACCAACTGAAAGAAAGCTCCTGAGCATGCTCATCCTGATTCGAAGCACAGGAAGGAGAGGTAGACCCATTCCGGATGTGATGTCATCACAGCAGGGTCCAAACCTTTGCAGAAGCCTGAAGAGACAAAACATTAAATGCCAGCCACCAATGCTTACTGGGTTCATATTTCCAGAATTCTAAAGAAGAGAAGGAAAAGAGAGGGAGGGAGGGAAAGGGGAAAGTAGGGAGAGAGAGCAAGAGAGAGAGAGACAGAAGAAGGGGGGGGGGGGGAGAAGAAGATGAGAAGATGATTCAGCCTTGACCAAACTACAAGATGGAGATTATGCAAGATCCAGTGAGGTGACTGTGTACAGACAGAAAGACGGTCTTTGTGATATTAAGATTCAGAACATAGATCTGAAGTTGGCTTCCTAAAATACTCAAGAGTTCACTCGAGGAATTAAAAGGAAAATTCAAATACAACAATCAAGATAAAAACATTTAAGAAAAAAAACTTGTATTGAGCATTGAACCAACTGTGTAGTGTGTGTGTGTGTGTGTGTGTGTGTGTGTGTGTGTGTGTACATGCACTAAAGTCAGGTACCTTCTGGGTTCCCTCAATTACAAACAGACAGCATGAAGAGTGGGACCATGGATCCAGGGACAGAACCAAGAACTGTAGAGGACAGCTTCAGGAAGTCAGTCTGCATCCTCAGCAAGGCAACACGTGTCTGGCTGAGTTTCAGAACTCTGGTCTCTGTGGAAGTCTCCTACGTTTGCCCTGCCATTGTGTGTTGTGTATGAGAGGGGAGATGAATACAATTCATGGATCTTTATGGATAGGGGAGCAGGATATACCGAAGGAGCCTTCCAAGAGGTGAAGATCACCTGGACCTGATTCAGGATGCCGTGAGAGAGACTTGGTGGGGAGGAGGGTGGCCCGTAGGGAGGAAGATGAGTGAGTGTTAGTCACAGCTGACCAGGAATGTGGTTGTGTCAGGAAGGAGTCTAGACGGCAGGGCTGGAGTACATATGGAAGAAATCACACAGGAGTGAAGCTGAAATTCACAATCCTGTTGCTCAACTTGCCTCCTACTATATCACTTACACCGGGACAAGCTCGCTTCTCAAAGCAAGCCTTGGAACAGGACTGATTACTTGAAAAATTTAGTAATTTGAAGATTGAGGAAGCTTGGAATTGGAGCAAGACTAGCGTGTGTAGGGAGCACAAGTTAGAACCCCAGGGAAGCTGTGCCTTTAAACAAGCCCTCGGTGCTCACGTCACTCGGGTTCACCAAAACCCTGGGGAATGCCAGCCACACACACACACACACACACACACACACACACATATATATGTATATAATCTGACATGTGCTTCTACTAAGTCTTATTTTTTAATATGCCAACTGCATTTCTTAGTTAAAACCATTAAAATATGTATTGATCCAGAAATCAAGAAACAGTCAAATCAAGTAAATTATTCTCTGAAGATCTAAGATATTTTGCAGTATTTCTAATAGGTTGGCTTAACTTTTATTTTTAAAATCAGTCTTATTTTCTCTAAGAATTCATGTCAGAGATAATTTATCTCTATATTTTGTTATAATTTGACATGTAAACAAGACGGAAAACTAAAATGAGGTTTAATAAATACAATTTTATATAAAATATACTGCTAAATCAATTATTTTAAATATGTATATAGGTAGACAACTCAGTTATCTAAATCTTAAGCTATGCTACTACAATGTTGTCTATCCCTCCTCATTGCTGTCATAACTGGTCCTCCTAACCCCCCCCCCCCCCACTGATAAAGACCTTGGGGCTTTATTCACACTCTTATATACTCAGACCTCTGCACTCCATACCAGCACCAACACGCACAGCTCATAAAGAGCCAACTGTAAATGACACGTGTTCTGTCATTGCATCCATCTTTACTCTAGCTTGTACCATGTGCCTTGTCTTCAGAAAAACTTAACCATTTCTGGGGAGTGATCTTTACACAGAGAAATGGCTTCCACTGCGACGTTTTCAGACATACGTTGTGGGTGTTGGTCTTCATACTCTACCCCTCCCCCACATCTCTGTTCCCCTCTGCTGGTCCCCTTTCTTTCTGCAATACCCCATCCCACTTTCAAGTCTTACCCTGGTTCATTACCTTGGAAGTTCTCCTGGATCTTTACTTCTGCTTCATCTAAGCCCCTGGTAGAGGAAACAGCATCATCTTTGTATAGTTTGGTGCTTTCCTGACTTCTCTTCATCCACCTAGCTCAGATGTCACTGTGAAACACTTTGGGTGACTCTGTTTATGTGCTACAGAATAAACAGAAAATTAATGATGATTTTAGAGCTAAATTAATCTGGTTTTGTGCAAAAGAAAAAAAATGCATCTGGAAAGGTGTAACTGAAGAATCCAGAAAGAAGACATAGGGACCTTATTCAGATCGGTCCACAGGACGCTGGAGTAGAGAGTACTGAATTGGAAACCATTAAGGAGCATAATGTATAGGAACACCCTTTATGGTGGTGAGGAGAAGGGAGGAGCCATGGGTAGTGGAAGTTTATTGAGAGAAATGTGGGCTGGAGACATGGATTTGGGGAGGTTATGTAAAAGATATGAAATTAGCTCAAGGTGAAAAGAAATCTACAGAGTGGCAAAAGGAAGAGCATTAGCTATAGATGTCCTAAAAGCCTTCCAAGATGGCTAAGCACTCTGAGACACAGAAATATCTGAATGTGAAATACTGTGTAACTCAAAGAGGTGATGTATTCCAACCCAAACCCATTAGCTACTGTCTTAGTTAGGTTTTCTATTGCTGTGAGGAGACATCATGAGCATGGTAACATTTAATCAAGCCTGGTTTATAGTTTCAAAGGTTTAGTCCATTATCATCATGGTGAGAAGCATGGTAGCATGCAGGCAAACATGCCACTGGGAAAGGAGCTGAGAATTCTACATCTCCACTTGCAAGCAACAGAAGGAGGCTGGGTACCACACTGGACATGGCTTGAGCATATAAGACCTCAAAATCCACCTCCACAGTTGATACGACTCCAACAAGGCCACCCCTTCTAATAATGCCTATGGCCAAGCATTTAAACACACGAGTCTATGGGGACCCTTTCTAGTCAAACCACCCTAGTTGCCAAGTCATCAGTAGAAGAATTAAGACACATTTACTTTTTCAAAACTCTGAATCCAGTATTATGCTGGGAGTGTGATATCCAAATACATACCAGAGATTTGGACCTGAAGTTTCAATGTATGTAAGATATCTTGGGAACAATAAAAAGATAAAAACCCCAAGAGAGAGATATCAAAAGGACTAGAGCAGCACAGGGCAGATCAAGACCATGTTCCCAGCACAAAGGAGATTTTATTTGCCCCAGAGGAACAAAGTGCAGGGAATAAGAGACAAAGACAGAAGACAGACAAGGATAGTGAAGGGGAAAGGAACAAGGGAGAGGGAAGGAATGTTTGACCCAGAAAGACAAAGCACTGCCTCTGGAGAGAGAGGAGACAGAAGAGGATATAGGCAAATGGCAGCTTATAAAGGGAAAAGGTCAAACCTGTGTTAGAATGAATTGGTGTGTGTTTGATTGCGCGTGTTAATTAGGGTGTCCAAAAGGCGGCTTTTGTTTGTTGGACTTCAATACTTTGACTGCAGGACCTTGGTAGTCAACCTCAGTAGGAGGAAGTAGAGCTTGGTGGTTAGCTTTAGGGTTGTAATCTAATGTAATCTAGTGGCAGAGGGAATGGAGGAGGGGTGAGACCACATTTGCCATGCTAAGGCCTGCTAGAGTCCTTCAGATACCTAATCTGATTTAAACTTATACAATGCATACATTTCTTTTAATGTCACATAGCATCTTAGTTCTTGTGTATCAGTTTAAAAATAAAGAATGAGAGGTGATGTCTTTGAGATGCTACTCTGGCTTCACTGTTTCTGGGGTCCTTGTAATCTCTAAATTCAGGAGAAACACAGACAGGCAGAGTTCATTGGAAAGCAGGGAAACTGGCTCTGAAGGGATGGGGCAGACAGTGCCCAGCTCTCGCTGGCCCCACTTTTCTATCCCTGTGTGGCACACAAAAAGCTGTCAGGCTGTGGCCTGGGCTCCTGCACTGGCTCTCTGGGGTGCTGCACTGATAGAAAGGACAATCTAGCCTCTCCCTCATGGATACTCATTGATTTCCTTTGCAGATTATTTAGCCCAGCCAGAAACATTAATTCCTTTGCCTACCAGACCAGCAATTCAAAAAAAAAAAAAAAAAAAGAGAGAGAGAGAGAGTTCAAATTACTAATGTTTTACTCCAGCCTTCCTTCAGAGTCTTTGATTCAGAGGCCCTCTGCCTCCCCTAATTTGTAATGGAAATGAAAGACTCTGAGAAGTCACAACTTAGATTCTGACCCGGTAAATTAACTTCATTTAAATTACTCTAACTACAAGAAGGAACAGACCTTCTTGCTTTGAGGGTGAAAAGAAACACAATTTGAAATGTCATTTGCCTGGGGCGAGCACATCACATTGAGTTGTATTTAAAGATTGCTTCAAGATAGCTTCACACTGAATTATAATGGAAAAGTCACAGAAGTCAGCCCCTGAGAAATGGCTCCTGGAGCTGGACCAGTCTGTTCATTTTACCTTTATGTAAGAGCTTTCCCTGGAGAATTAAAAACCTAAGATGTTTTCCAGCGACTAATACCATATTGTACACTTCTCATATAAGAACAGGTTAATGTGATAAGAATGGGAACTTTAAAGTATCTAATTATTGCGGTTGGCAATGATGATTTTTAGTTAATTATCTAAAAGAGGCAAGATAAAACTTTTGTGTTTAAAAGTATAAAGTGTGCTAGAAAGAAGACATCCAGAAAAAAATCATTTTCTTTTTTTAAAATTTCTATTGAGCTATACATTTTTCTCTGCTCCCCTCTTTTCCTCCCCCTCCCATTCCACCCTCTCCCACGACCCTCACACTCCCTATTTAAACAAGAGATCTTGTCTTTTTCTCCTTCCTATGTAGATCTATGTATGTCTCTCTCAAAGTCCTCTTTGTTGTCTAGGTTGTCTGGGGTTGTAGAGTGTAGGTTGCTTTTTTCTTTGCTTTATGTCTAGAAGGCACTTGTGAGTACATATCATATTTTTCTTTCTGGGTCTAGGTTACCTCACTCAATATGGTTTTAGCTACATCCATTTGCATGCAAATTTCAAGATGTCATTATTTTTTTTACCTCTGTAGAGTATTCCGTTTTGTAAATGTATCACTTTTTTTTTTTTTATCCATTCTTTGGTTGAGGAGCATTTAGGTTGTTTTCAGGTTCTGGCTATGACAAACAATGCCGCTATGAACATAGTTGAGCACATTTCCTTATGGTATGATTGAGTATCCTTTTGGTATATACCCAACAGCTATATTGCTGGGTTTTGATGTAGGTTCCTTCCTAATTTTCTGAGAAGTCACCATATTGATTTCCAGAGTGGCTGTACCAGCTTGCCTTCCCACCAGCAATAGGGAGTGTTCCCCTTTCCCCACAACCTCTGCAGCATATGCTGTCATCAGTGGTTTTCATCTTGGCCATTCTTGCAAGTGTCAGATGGAATCTCAAAGTTGTTTTGATTTGCATTTCTCTGATGACCTAAGGATGTTGAACATTTCCATAAGTGTCTTTCAGTCATTTTAGATTCCTCTGTTGAGAGTTCTCTGTTTAGGTCTGTACTCCCTTTTTTTGATTATTTGTTCTTTTGATGACCAATTTCTTGAGCTCTTTGTATATTGGAGATCAGCCCTGTGTCTGATGTGGGGTTGTTGAAGATCTTTTCCCATTCTGTAGGCTGCTGTTTTGTCTTGTTGTCCATGTCCATTGCTTTACAGAAGCTTCTCAGTTTCAAGAGGTCCCATTTATTAATCGTTGCTCTCAGTGTCTGTACTACTGGGGTTATATTTAAGAAGTGATCTCCTAAGCCAATGCATTCAAATATATTTCCCACTTTCTCTTATATGAGGTTTAGTGTGGTCAGTTTTATGTTGAGGTCTTTGACCCATTGGACTTGATTTTGTGTATGGTGATAGATATGGATATATTTTTATTCTTCTACATATTGATATTGTTATGCCAGTATCAGAGTGATTGTAGCCTCATAAAAAGGGTTTGGCAGTGTTCCTTTGTTTCTGTTGTATGGAACAACTTGAGGAGTATTGGTATTAATTCTTCTTTGAAAATCTTGTAGAATTCAATACTGAAACTAACTGGTCATGGACTTTTTTTTGGTTGGGAGATTTTTATGACTGTTTCTATTTCTTTAGCAGTTATAGATCTATTTAATTTGCTTATCTTGTCTTGATTTAATTTTTGATAAGTGATATTTATCTAGAAAATTGTCCATTTCCTTTAAGTTTTCCAATTTTGTGGACTATAGATTTTTGAGTATAGATTTTTGAGTACAGAATCCTGATGATTCTCTGGATTTCCTCCATGTCTGTTGTTATGTCCCCCCTTTTCATTTCTGATTTTGTTAATTTGGATAGTATCTTTCTGCTTTTTGTTTGTTTGAATAAAGGTTTGTCTATTTTGTTGATTTTCTTGAAGAACCAACTCTTTGCTCCAATTACATAGGGTCTACCAGGTATGTAGAGGAACAGTATCTACAAAACTTAAAATCCTAAAACCAAGTTTCTAGATTTTTTTCCTAGGATGTTACATGCAGGGATGGCAGAATGCCTACTGGCAAGTTGCATAATCTGTGTCACCAGTTTTAACTACAAAATGGGGGAAGGAACCTGTGAGGACTGAGAGTGGGAAGTACCTACATGGAACTCAAGAGCTGTCCAGCTACGCTCCCATAACTAACACTAACATGCAGTGTGATGTATGCAGGGTGCTTCTCACACCTGAGAGACACACAACGTCGACTGGGTGGAATTCTTGGAAAGTTAAATGTATTTCCCCTTAGCTCTCCTGCACATTATTGCTGTCCCTTGGGTCTCTCAAATGTCACCAGCTACACAAAGTGCCTCAGTTTTCTGACCCGTGCTGATGACAGCTCTGCAGGTATTGTGATGTCACCCAGGGCTGTCCTTCCTCAGGCTGAAGGGGGTGTGTGTGTGTGGCGTAGAGCCTACCACATTATCAAAATATGTAGCCGAAGGATCGCAGTATGACTGCCCGTGGTTTCCTACCCACCCCCAAGAAGCGATGAATAACTCTTCTAAGTTATGCCGAAAGGCTTCTTTCCCAAGAGGCAATATATTCTGCAACCTCATTGACAAGATAGTTAAGAGGCCCTCTTTGCAGTTTCTGGGTCAGTGGGGATACCACTGCTATGAACCCAGGATTTATAGAACACTGGCAAAAATTCTGAGGTATGTTGACTTGGATGGCTTTGACATACTCCTCACCGACTATATTGCATTTGTGGAGAAGTCAGGACACCGTTTTGAATTCAATTTCAACCTCGAATTTACTGAAATATGTGTGAATACCATTCTGTACTGGGTTTTCGCCAGAAAAGGTAATCCTGACTTTGTGGAACTCCTTCTCAAGAAGACGAAGGACTATGTCCAGGACAGGAGCTGCAGCCTGGCGCTGATATGGAGGTAATCCTCTTACGCTTTGTCGAGAGAGAGAGAGAGAGAGAGAGAGAGAGAGAGAGAGAGAGAGAGAAAGAGAGAGAGAGAGAGAGAGAAAGAGAGAGAGAGAGATAGAAGTGGGTTTGTGGGGAGTACAATACGGTTTTCGTTCACATCCTGGGGATGTATCCCTGGCTTTATTGTGGACTGTGAATTTTAGAGTTTTACCTGTATACGTACTATCAAGTCATAGTGGTGCTCAAGGAAGATGTTAGCAAATACATGGAAAATCCCATAAAAAGAAACAGACCTTGTCTTACGACTTACGGTGGTCGCTTCCTTCAGTGCTATTGAGATTGCACACTTGTAGTGTGTGTATATAGTTCACTCCCCCAAGTACAGCTCAGAATATATCCATCACCTCATGGTCAACAGTCAACACAAGAGCTCCCTATCTGTGTCAGATAGTTTAAAAAAAATGATTTAAAATCTTCTACAACTGAGCTCAATGAGAATGTTCTCGTTACAGGCCAAGTTTTTACTGCCCAAACCTATCAATCTCTCTGACACGCAAAAGCCCCAGGTGACTTTCTTGTGGCTCGAGAGTTTGATCCTAAGTCAGTTAGTTCCCTGGCTTCAGGTGTTAGCCTGATTAGAACACTCGTGCATTTCATTCAACAAAATACTTACCCATCACCTTCTGGGGGCACGGCGACAGGTGGGCTGGAGACATGGTAGTGGGTTCTGCCTGGAGTAGCCATGGTCCCTGTAATATCCCTCTGCCCAAGAGCCCACGAGAGTGTGCTCCTGAATGATCATCCCAACCCATGAAAGGGTAGCCAGGAGCTGGAAACTGGAAACAAAGCCCCCACTGGGACTTCTTGTCATTTTGTGTGTTGTTTTACGTGGTTACAGCTTCTAATAACCAGGTTTAAAGCCCAGGGTATCCTTGAAAAGTGTAATAAATAGAGGAGGAAAGAAAGAGTTAAATATGGGCAGGGAAAGGGGAAATTTTAATGGGAAATGAAAGTGAATTATGATTGACAGGATCATTCACGCTTTCTGGGATGGAACTCAAGGCCTGTCATGCCCATGGCCTCACTGAGCAAGTATGATCCATCTGAACTTTCTTGCTCATTCTCTACTATGTATGGGACAGTTTTTAAATTGAGAATTTGGATATGGATGTAGTGACAGGATTAAAGTCACTACAGGCCATTATACTTAGCACAGAACTGGAGTTTTAGATTTTGAAGGAGCCTGACCATCTCGTGGTGTCTTTCTCTGTGTGGCAAACTTGTAGCACCCCAGGCTGCCAGCTCACCACTCTGGGTGGCTAGCATCTGTTACATGTCTTTTGATATGAATCATCCTTTGCCCATGGCTAGTGGGCTGTATACTTTCCCTCAAATATTTACATGGTCCCATGACTTGAAATATCATGTGCATGTCAGTGACTTCCAAGTCTTTATCGCCAGTCCTGACCTCTCCTTCCTCTCTGTCTACCTGGAAGGGCCACATGGGGCAGAAGAGACTACCAGTCAGCACACCCATCTTCAAGCCAATCTGGTTCTCACCTCAGTAGCACCTGACCCTATTGCTCAAGGCAGACATTTGGAATTAATTATTAAGTCTTGATTCTTTTCTTCCTTTGCCACCACAGCAATGAGTCCTTTCAACTGTCTATAAAAACAGATCCTACTTAGTTCCTCATGTCTAATCCAGATGGAGCACTGCCATCTCTTACAAAGACAACAGCAATAGACTCTCTTAACATACCTTTTGAAAACTGGTTACAAAATAATGGCTTCATTGTGACGCGTTCATCATTGGTGTTGCTGTGCCCTACTCATCCCTCCCCAGCTACCTCCTGGGCCTCCTCCTTCCATGTTTCCTATCAGTGCCCCTTTTGTGTTCAAGCCACATTGTCATACATATCTGAACATACAAAGTTAAATCTAAATTCTTTATGAGTGAAAACATGTAATATTTTGTCTTCCTCCTATTACTGTTTATATATATATATATATATATGTATATATATATATATATATATATATATATATATATATATATACACACCATGACATTTGACTTTTGAGGTATGACTTATTTGACTTAACATGACAATCTCTAGTTACATCTCATGTATTTACTAACCACTTATACCATAAAGCTCTAGAAATACCCTTTGTCATAAGAATGGGCCCCACTGCAAACCTATCAAGTATGACAAGACACCTACAAAATCAGTCTGGACAGAAAAGTTTGAGCTCTCCAGGGGGCATTCAGGTGGAGACATGCAACAAGTAGCTAGATACAGAAAGCCATCTTTGATGTCTTTATTTCTACATCTAATTTCTTATATCTGTTGGTGGGAAAATATGGCTGTCTGCACGGCTGTCACCCTGTCCCAAGCTAAGTGGCTTCTTTCTTTCTGTTGTACCATGGACAGCCATGCTGCTCTTACAGCCCAAGCCTCTTGCGCATATCCGGTCCACGCAGAGCCAAAAGACTTTCTCGCACACATATGCCACCCTTTCACAAAGTGGCCTCCATCTCCTCTGCCCTCAGTTTCACCCTCCGGTCCATACTGACTGTCTTACCCTTCCGTCACCATTCCAGGCACTTACACGGTGATACAGCTAAGTAAATGTGTCTCCTAGTCTTCACCCAGATGTCACCCTTCAGGCACGCCCTGTCCATCAGTCATGCATCTCCCAGTATATTTGTACGGCTTATTCTATGTGCTGTGTTGACCCTGCATTGTTAGTAACTGATATAACATTAAGGAAGACTGTAAGAGTTTTATTTCGTTCACCAATATAAGTACCTCAAACAGTGGTTTTCATTTAGGGTATGTTCAGTATTTGTTGAAATAAATGAAGAGTAGTTGAAACTATGGTTATGGATGAAACTGCAAGATAAGGGTCAAATCAAAATTGGCCAACATGGCATGCACACCTTGCTAGACACTGAGGGCGGTGGGAAGACAGGAGGCCTGAGGGAATGGACTACAAAGTTATGGGGGAACCTGAGGCTGGTCTGACCAGGAAAACAAAGTGTCAAAGTAGACTATGTAAACACTAGAGATTGCAGTATTATGAAAAAAGGGTCTATTCGATTTGTTGGCCAAAGGAAAATATCGAAGAATTGGAGATATGTCTATCTGCAAACCAGAGTCATCCACTATGCAACTGTACAGAAATATTGTGCCTCATTACACAGGCACGTATGACAAGCTCTCAGACACGGAGAACTGTGCATTAACCGCACATTTAAAACCAGTCCTTGCTTTGCTTGCCCCCTCCATCCACGTGAACACCGTTATAATAACTGTCAGGACACAGTAAGCAGATTTTGGTTTACAGCTCCATATTCTTTATGTATCACACATCATATGGATACAGATTAGATGTTTAAATCTCATTTTAAATCTATTTGAGCTTTAGTCATGTTTTCAACAATTTCCAATCAATATTCACTCAATATCTCCTAGAGGTGATGTAAATTTTAATATATCTGAATCTTCTAAATCTTAACAACGACCACTTGCTTTTTGCCCTGAGTTTCCTGAATTCCAGTACTTGGAAGGTCGAGTCACCTTCTTAAGAACTGGCAAGACCACATCCTGAGAATGCAGCTGAGTGCCACCACATCCATCTTGAATTTTATCAGTTTTGAAATGACTACTTTTAAAAATCATTTATGAGATGAAGTGCTTTGATTGATTTTTCAAGTCATAAACTGATCATGTATTTCTAAAATAAACCTCATTGGACAGTGAAGTATTTCTGCATATTGCTAAGTTCAAATAATTCAGATTTTATATGGGCCTTTGTGCCTATCTATATACATTAGAATTATCTTCTGCTTTTCTTATGATTCTTTAGATGGCTTTGACATCAGGCTAATGTTCTTGTATTTTCTGGATGAGTTTCTACAAATTTAATATATCTAGTTTAAAGGTTGTGTTAGGGCCTGGTGAGATGGGTCAGCAGGAGAAACAGTACTAGCTGCCTAGCTGCCAAGCCTGATGACCTGAGTTCCAGCCCCAGAGTCCACAGGGGTGGAAGAAGAGAACAGAGACAAGCAGCTTGTCTTCTAAGCTTCATGTTGTACCATGTGGTGTGTACACACATGCCCATGCACACATGTGCACACATACATAATACATAAATGTAGAACAGCAAAAGAAATGTTACATTAGAGCCAGGCATGGTGGCGCACGCCTTTAATCCCACACTCGGGTGGCAGAGGCAGGCGGATCTCTGTGAGTTCAAGGCCAGCCTGCTCTACAAATCAAGTTCCAGAACAGCCAGGGCTACACAGAGAAATCCTATTTTGAAAAACAAACAAACAAAACGTTATTAGAGCCAATATAGAATATGATGTCCCTTCCTCTGAAGAACCAGCTCGACATCCACTGCTCAGGACTTGTGGTGGCAATAATGAGGGGACCCCTTTAAAGAATATGTCAGGAAAGGGGAGGATTTCGTGCTGAAGATGTGATTTCTAACATGATCTGAACCTGAAACTCCGAAAGTGCGCATCCGGCTTCTCAGCGAAGACTCTGCAGGGTGACTTCAGTGGCACGGCCTGCGGCCTGTGGCAGCCTGTGGCTCGGTGGAAAGTTATTTCCCCAAAGGTGTAGGAAAGCCGATTATTACTGAGGAGAAGCTGATGGGAGAGGGATTGCTGAGGGCTGAGCCATTGCTCTCTTGAGAAGCGCTGAGGTCCTCAGCCCTAATGGGTGGAAAAGAGCAGATGTCACAGAGTTGAGTAGCTAGAAGTGTAAAACTTGTGAGAAACCACAGATGCTTTGACATAGGTTGTCATTCTGTTTTGTGGATGCCCTTCTACAAAGTGCCAGATTTTCTCCTGGTATGCTGAGAGCTTCGTCCATGGTTGGCACTGAATAGAGCCTCCATGAATTGATCAGAGAAATGCTTGTTGTGTGCCACTGGGAGATACTTAGATGCCCCCTTGAAAGAATGCAGGGTCATTAGTTGCTGGGTTAGTCATTGGTGTGTTTTAGGCTATTGTCCTTAACTGTGACTCGACAGGATTTGGCTTTTTGTATTCCAAATGAATGAATGCAGAGAGGAATATTTTGGTTAGTCCTTTTTAGTGGAGTTTGGAAACCCATAAGATAAAGAAAAATCTAATTTCAGGAATATCAGCAAATTGGCATTATCGAAAGATATAATGTCAAGTACTGTGTCACAATTTAACTGATTTATGTTCAGCTTCAACCTAAATATTTATATGAGGTTAATATGGTGCAAGAAAGTAAATCTTAAGTGTTTTGAGTTGAAGACCTGGTTTTCCAGTTTGTACCCACATTTCGACCCTTCAATAGTGATGATACAGTAAAGACAGCTAGGTGGGTAGTTTCCCTTTGATACTGTGCTGGGGTATTGAGCTTTCGGCTGGACATTAACTGAGCACTATCTGATATACACATTGTTATGCTATGTTTGCCCAAAGGTTGATGAGTGAGCCTCTAAGATTCTAACTATGCTTAACAACAACAACAACAAGAACTGGCAAGAAAAAAAGCATTACATTGCCTGTAAAAGGTTTAAATGAGTATCAAGCACAAAAAAATCTTATTGGGATTGAAATAAAATTCCAATAAAAAGCATTTGATTGACCCCTACAGAGTCAGTATTGTTTTAAGTCTCACAGATACAGTAGTGAGCCAAAAATACTATTTCTTCCCTTGGACCAGCCAGATCTCAGCTGGCAGCGGTAGCTGCCGGCAAGTGTGACAACCTGAGTTCCAGCTCTGGAGTCCACATGGTGCAGAGAGAACTGACTCCAGTAAAGCTGTCATCTCATTTATGAGAGAGAGAGAGAGAGAGAGAGAGAGAGAGAGAGAGAGAGAGAGCTATAAAACACCCCCATTGAAGCCTAAGTTTCCAGAGCTCACCGTGCTCAACCACTTTTAAAAGAGAACAATGAATATATAAAAATGTTAAGCAAGTTTTCAAAAATAAGAAAATGCTAAAAGCACAAGGGTTGAAGGTTCAAAGGACCTCATGAGGAGGTTCAGGGTGACCAAGAACCTGTTCACAAAGAGCTCCACTTTGTCAGGGGTTTTCGCATCCTTTAGTGTCTAGGGACAATACTCCAGGGCCATTGTATGTTTGTACCCAGAACACTCTAAGTTTTCCACTGGAAAACACCTGATAATCCTCCAAGTCTTCATTCTTAGGTATCTGACAGGACATGGCCAGCCCAGGGAGAGCTAAGTGCCACTCCTCAGGGTATTGCTGCCTTGAGCAAACTTCTACCACAGAGGTGGCCATCCTGCATCATATTTACTGTCCTTGACAGAGCGCAGGAACTGCATCTTTCATTTCTATACCTAGTCTTCAGCAGACTTTGTACACGCACCTGTTAAGTGTACCCACACATGAGGAAGCAAGCCGTGAGACTGCTGCCCCAAGTCACACCGCTGCTTAGGGCTGAGAAGCAGAGTGGCAGACACGGTTGTTTCCTTTAGCCTCTTGGAGCATGCTGTCTCCATCTTATCCAATACTTGAAATGTTTAAAAACTTTATTTTGTATGTGTGTGTGTGGAGGGGGTAGGAGGTACATGTGTGTCACTGCACAGGTATGGAGATCAGAAGACAACTTGTGAAAGTTCTCTCCTTCTACAAAATGGTTTCAGGAACCATGCTTGCGCCTCGAGGCTTGGTGCCTTCACCCCCTGGGCCATCTCACTCGTGTCTATCCGTCCTCTCCCGATACTGTGACCAAGCCACAACCAAGGCAAATACAGAAGAGTGTATTTGTGCTTGTAGTCCCAGGGGCTTAAGAGTCTACCGTGGGAGGGAGGCAAGGCAGCCGGAGCACAAGCTAAGAGTCACATCCTGAGTGACAAGCATGAGCACAGAGAGCAACTGAAATGGGGTGAGACTTCACACTCTCGAAGCCTGCCTCCATGACATTCTTCCTCCAACTGGAGACCAAATGCTCAGCTACGTGAGACTGTGGAGGACACCCTCAAATCACCACAAGCACCTCCAAAGTTCTGTCTCAGTCTGCAGACTGCATCACTGTTTGACTAGACTTTTCAAGAGAATTTGAGAGGCAAGGTTTATTAATAAAATTCCTCTTTGCTTAATCTCAAAAGTCATGTTACTTGGCAAAATTATTTGTTAATATCAAGTTTTCTGTGGTCAGAGACACTACCGTGTTCTCTCTACATTTATGGTAACTAATTCAGTAATGAATATAAAAGTGTATTAAATGAAACAATTTCAAATGCTATATACCATTTGATTTCTGTCATGAAGAATGGAAGTATTGTAATCTAGCCCCCGTTTGATACTCCAAGACACAGATTTCAATGTCTCTATGCATGTGCATGGGTATTTTCCTTGCATGTATTTCTTTACACCACATGCAAGCCTGGTGCTCCTGGAGGCAGCAGAGCTCACCAGATCTCTGGAGCTGAAGTCAAAGACAGCTGTGAGCTGCCATCTGGGTGCCTGGAAACAAACCCCCCACCTCCTAGAGAACAGGATTGCTCTGACTGCTGGGTCATTACTCTGGCTGCAGCCTCTTTCAAAAACCCAGTCCTGCAAGGCAGCCCTGGTTATCTAGAAGTTCTAAAACAAAAACAAAAACGTGTGTGTAGACAGAGGGCAAACTTGAATGTCCACTTGTTGCAGACAGTGTCTTTCACTGAACCTGGAGCTCATCAAGCAGGCTAGCTAGCTGGCCAGGGGCTCCTTTCTCCCTCCATCACTAGGACTACAAGCACACGCCACCAGAACATCAGTGCTAAGGGCTAAATTTAGTGTGCATACTTATACTTGCACAGAAGGCACTCCACTGGATGAATTACCTTTCTAGTCCGAAATATGACTCTTAAAGGAGGAAAATAAAACTCTCTCCTGAGGTACTCGGAGACGTCTCACGGTAACACACATGTCTTATTTTATTAAATGGACAAACATGACTGGGGGCTTACACTGGCTTCTCATCTAATCTCCACTCTCAATCCAACCCCATGGCCAATATATGACCAAGAACAGAAGCAAAGATATCAACATGATCAATATTTCTACTAATAAAGTAAACTGGGCTGGAGAGAAGGCTCAGCAGTTAAGCACACTGCCTGCCCTTTCAAAGGACCCAAAGCTCACAACCACCTGTCATTCCAGCTCCAGATAATCTGACACCCTCTCCGGACACCTCGGGCTCCCACCCACAGAATAAACTCACATTTACATAGTCACATAACTTTAAAAAATTAAATCTTTTAAAAAGAACTATAAAAACTGTTTTTCTTTCATTTCCATTTTATATGTCCAGAGTTTGATGAGGTTCCTACTGCCCAGTGTGGGAGTCACAGAGAGCCGCTGTGACTGAAAGAGAGTGCCCTGCACGCAAGGAAGCCTCAGCGTTTGGTGGGCGCTTGCTTCCCCCTCCAGTGTGGTCTATAGTGTCAAATTCTTAAGACATTCGGATAGAAGTTAGTTACAAGGCGCTCACGGGTGAGGGCTGATGTCGTAGATGCTGTTAACACAGTAGCTTACCTTTCCGTGCCTGCTGACACAGCTCATGACACTGCACGCTCTGCCTTTGGCTTGCAGAACCTTCACGCCCGTGTACTGCCCCAGCCCGCTGAGCGGCATCACGCCTCTACTCTATGTGGCTCAGACGCGACAGTCAAATATCCTAAGAATCCTCCTGCAGTACGGGATCCTAGAGAGAGAGAAAAACCCTATCAACATTGTTTTAACAATACTACTCTACCCTTCGAGAGTGAGAATAATGGTTGACCATGAGTTGATTGACATTCAAGAAGATGCTAAGACATGTCTAACGCTATGCTCCAGAGTGCTTTCTACAGTCTCAGTGCGGGAGATAGAGGTAAGCAGAGCTTCACCCTTGGGGGTATGAGCAGAACTTCACCCTTGGGGGTGTAAGCAGAGCTTCACCCTTGGGGGTGTCAGCAGAGCTTCACCCTTGGGGGTGTGAGCAGAACTTCACCCTTGGGGGTGTAAGCAGAGATTCACTTTGGGGGGAGGGAGTGCAACCCAACACGTGTTAGGACATAATTATGAAGGCAAAAGTGGAGTGTTCTTAATGTATGCATTATTTTCAATGATGAATTAATCACTGCTCATATGCTCAGTAATTTAAAATGAGGCAAAATCCAAATGAGCTAAAATTAGTCCTTCAAATGTTGATTTTCTTACCATGAACTTCAAAAGTTAAATTTATGGTTTATTTCAGTGTTAAATAGATGTAAATTTTTACATTTCAATAACAAACTGTGTATTAAGATTTCCATCTAAGAACAAAATAAGATAAAATTTTAGCAGCTCCTCTTCCCACCAGACTATTTCAGAATGGCAGCTCCATTTCTCCCCACAAATACAATCACATACCAAGAAATAGGTTTTTCCATTCACGATGCCCAAGCAATTTTAAGCATTATAGAAATATAAAGACATAAAATATTTATTCAACTGAAAATATCTCTCTGAAATATGGAGACCTTCTCCTTAATAAGGCTTTGGGACTAAACCAAGTTAGAGAAAAAAAATCACCCATATATCAACCATAAATTGGGAATGCTCATTTTTTTTCCAAAATGAACTGCAAATTGAAGTATCCAACTGCATCATGCCCACTAACAGCAAGAAGTTAATTTATATTTATAAAGGGAAGCTAGTCGCACAAATTTAACCAGCCAGGTTAACAAGGAATCAACCGTTACTCCTATCTTTAGAA